>NC_059357.1:8891080-9616080 GCF_019703515.2 Myxocyprinus asiaticus | reverse complement strand
GTGTTCAATCTCTCCTGTTATTTTTGAGAAAAAAGGGAAAAGTGTAAATAGTCCTCACTAGATTATTGTACCCGTTCATTCGTGTGTATAGTTGTATTCCAAATATGTAATTGTATATTGCTGGATCATGTTTATGTTCCAAAAGGATGTACATATTGGACATTTTTATTGTGACCAGTTGGCTATCTGTAGTAGGCAGAATGAACGGCAAACGTGTGGAAAACATTAAAAAAGCAATGTCATGTCGAACTGCCTTGTTAGCATTTTGCCAAACAGCTTTTTGTATTTGTTTGTAGTTTAACTTGGAGTAAAAAATAAAGTTCCTCATATTCAAATCCAATACATACAGAGATTTCTGCATCATTCTGTCCTTACAAGCTTTGGTCTCAAATGTAAAATTTTGCTCTTTAATTTACGCACAGTCCAGTCAACTAATTCTTGTCAGTGGTTGACAGTTATCGATTACACATTCCTATTACACTCTGAAACTCAAAATGTTGTACGGTCCTTAGAATTATTAATTTGTTTGCAACGCCACATTGCAAAACCGTTCAAAACTGACTCTTACACTACTATGCTTGGAAAAAGCAAAACGCTAAAGCCATTAAAATGAAGCGAGAAAAGACAACAAGATAAATATTCACCGACATCTGACATGTTTACAAGTGTATTGAAGTTAAGACGTGTTTATAATTTCTATAATCCAACTCATCCTGTTAAAACAATTTTTTAAAAAAAATGATTTCCCATAAAGATGATATAATTTACAAACTGTACACCATATATAACATGCACTGAACCTTTAAACTTACCATGCGTGCCAAATTCTTCTACCTCTAAAGCGAGTTTTGAGAGCCGAGTATAGGTCCCAGCAGTGTGCCAACGGCCAACGACCAACGGCCAACGGCCACTTGCCTTTTGCAATTTTGCTTTTCCCTTCGCCCAAACTATACAACAAGTAGCTATGACATTTACATGTCAAACGGATGAGCGTTTTATCTTGAAGTTAGATCGTAAAAATCGCCCAAGCTACAGACAGATACCCCTTACTGGCTCTCAAAAGTCACGTGGGGTCCATAAAGTTAGTTTTATGGTTTTGGGGAGTTGACAATGTACTATATATTTCACATTCTAGAATGCAAGTGACGGTTTAACTGCTTCGAGGGGATTCTAAAGGGTCAGTTGAGAGGAAGAGCCTACCAGTAGGCCACTACAGTGCCCATGTCTAGTCAGTGTAATGTCTCTCCGGTTCTACCCATTTGGAGGGGGAAATATGGATAGAGGACTGTGTGCGCTCAAAGTAAGTTCAATTTAAGCTTGCATTGGCCGGTGATTTGGTCTAGGAAGACGTGGGAAGGGAAGGAGGGGTACGTCTCAAGTTGTGTCAATCATTTTGTTTCTCTGACTGTGAAGAGAGGTCTTTCGATGTTAGATCGAAGTTCTGTCAAACACTAATGCGTTATAACAAGGTGTCAGGTGTTAACTTGCAAAAGCACTAGCATATTAACTTTAGCTGTAGCCTTAAGGGTCAGTTTTACTAATTGTATTTATAAAAAAACGTTTTGCTAAAATTTATTTAGTTTTCAGTTTACTTTAGTCTTAAACTAAATATCGATGTACGTTTTCACACTTTGAACACCAGTCGAATCTAATAATCACATACTTACCTTTTCTGACCAAGGAACCTTTAAATATTGTATAATATGTTCTCATATTCAAAATATTCAATGGACACTTACTATGAGGTAGAGTATGGAAATATTTCTTGGTATGCCTTCAATTACGTTTTTAATACTTTATTAACATTTTACTTTGAGTGATAAGTGGTGTAGTTTATTTTTTTCTTGTATACATTTTTATTTTTGCTGTTTTGTTTTTCATAATATACCATTTAATTTTTTTTGACAGTATTTTAATTGACTGTAACAGTTGTTTAGTGCATGCTAAGATGAATCATATATGAATTAGTTGAAATCATCTCTCTCTCTCTCTCTCTCTCTCTCTCTCTCTCTCTCTCTCTCTCTCTCTCTCACACACACACACACACACACACACACACACACACAATAATGACAATATGCCTCCCTAAGGTTCTACAAGCAAAGCTTTGTTCCTTCCCCGCCCCTGTATTTTCCATAAAGGAAGCGTAAAGGAACACAGTTACTGCGAACCTTCTGAAAGCTCGAGGAAAGTGTTTAGTTAGCACTGTGATCTAACTTTTTGTTTACCACAGACAAATAGCTATGAGAATATAGAAGAATCACACCGTAAAATTAGGCTATACTTTGAGTAAATATTTTTGATTGTTCTGTCAGACCATTTTTTTTCCCGCCTCGGGTCAGCTCGAGTTCAACTCAAGTATACAGTTTGAGTCTGTATATCATTATGTTACACTCAGGAAAGCGTGAATTACTCCTTCTTTGAAAACTATTTTCTATCTCTGCAGCAACAGAGAAAGTTAGACGATATTACTGCGATTAATTGTCATGGCTAAGTAAATGTTACCAAAGTTTGCAGTAACTACAGTAAAAGTTTGTAAGTTTACAAAGATTCTGGCTACAAGAACAATCCACAGTCAGCACTATGATCTTGAAATGTGATCCACGTTTTTCTCCCAACAATTTACCGTATATAATTTAATAACATGCATAAAACATAATTGTATTTTCCGAAATTCAATTGACCATATTATTGGGAATATACTAACTTTAGTATAATAATAGTATAAAATGACACAGGCTTGTCATATTATTAAAAAAAAAAAAAATACAAAAAAAATAAACTGGGCACTGACAAAATGTTGCATAAATGTTTTATTGTTTTATATATATATATAACCCTGAACCTTTGTTAGAAACACATAGCAAATTATGAGGAAATAAAATATACTTGTTTACTTTTTCATATAAAAATATAAAATGTCGTGATTGTCTTTCCTGCTCTTTTGCATAAAATATCAAATTCACCTCTAAAACAAAGGATCTTAAGTTTTCAGAGTGCAGAATGTTTCAAGTTTTCATGTTTTATGGCCCTCTATGTAATATTTCTGTGTTTAAAAAAGAGGGAGTGAGAGAGAGAGAGAGAGAGAGAGAGAGAGAGAGAGAGAGAGAGAGAGAGAGAGAGAGAGAGAGAGAGAGAGAGAGAGACGAAAAAACTGTTTTGTGAGTATGTGTGTGTGGGTATGTCCACCAAACAGAGTTAGGAAGTCTCAGGCCGTAAACAGGAAGGCGAAACTCAGGTCGAAAGCATGAATCGAAGGTTACAATTTTATTTTTTATCGGCTTCCTATTATAATGACATATTATTGGAGACCAAGCAAAAATGCCTCTATAAAGTCACTTACAAAAATAAACGTATATAAAACCACAATAAATGTCAATCTCATACAATCCATACTTGCAGCATGCAATATAATATGTAAAAAAAAGGAATTGCCTTATACCTCGTGTGTTTATATTTGTTTTGAGTCACTAAGGCGACTAGGCGTTAATTCTAGGTGTGTTTGTGCGTCAGAAAAAATATTTGCTGGGTGTGTGAGATACATTTCGACACACACTTGGGGGATCAAAGGCTACAGTCTATGAATTTGGTTTTAAAGTTTGGCCAAAAGAAATGTACGACCATTTGCCATTGCTATACTTTGCTGTTAATGCAACGATGTCGTGTTTATCTAGTCTGATACGTATCTCATTTGTTTAATGTTTGGGTTCAGAGAACGGATTTCGTAGAATATTTCAATATACAGTTCTCCGACTTCTCTGTCCATTTGGTTGTGTTGCCACATCAGAATCTGAGATGTCTCTGCCTTATAGACGCAGCAATTTTGAACATTTAAATAGCCATTTTAAGCCTAATTCGCTTTGCATATTGATAGGGGCAATCTGCGAGTATATCTCATTCATAATGCATAAGGACGGGATCATCCAGGGGTCAGCAGACGGCCAAAGGATTGCAAAATTTCGCAATATTTATCCTCAAAAGGTGGTGGAGGGTGTTGAGCTGTAATAGGAAAACCCAGGACAACAAAATTTTAAAATTCTTTTATTTACTTTTTTTTTTCTTTTTTTTTGTGTGCCAATTTTATGCATAGGAAAGTATAGAGTGGACAGGAAATGGCAGGAATAAGACGGGAAACGAAAAAGCTGGATTTGAACTCATGAGAAGGATAGCTCAACCTGTGAATCTGCTCTAACCACTAGGCCACGGCTCCAGCCATATAAAGATTGTTATTATTATTTTTATTTTATTTTATTTTTTTCCTCATAAGAAAGCATTTTACCGAAAACTCAAAAGGAAAAAATGCATAAAGTTAATTGAGCGCTGCATACTATATAGGTTTAAATCATATTTGAAATGAGAAATGAGAAATCCCTGATTATGATTTCTGTTGTTGTCTAACTAGGTTGCATTTATTCGTGTGAACAATTTTTAGAGAGAAATACGACTCATGATAAGACTATTTGTTTTGTGAAAAGCTTGGATATGTGAGATTAAATATACATCACCATTTTTGCAATATATTAACATAGCCTACATATAAAAGTAAAAAATAGAAACATAACAAATAAGAACATTTCTACAAGATATTAAAAATAACTACCATCATAATGTATTGTAGCCTAAATAGTAAATAGCTGCAAATAATAATATCTGCCCTCTAAGTAAAAATTTTACTGATCAGTTTTCAATATAACCATAAGGTTACAGGGAAAGTGTAAAATACATGGCTCAATGTTTAGACATAACTAAATCTGAATCCTTTTTTTCAGTTATATATATATATATATATATATATATGTTTTCCTCCTTCTGACGTTATGTTTGCGTATGATTTTTTTGAGATGTAACTCTCCTCCGTCGCCAGCAGAGCCCGCTTCAGACCAAGATCATGATTGCTGAAGATGATGATTTCTGCTTGTCCTCTGCCTATTCTAACAATAAAAGGCTTGGAAACGTCTAAAAACGAAATTTAAATGTTCATTATTACTCTAAATTCCATCCCATCTCAAATCATATCACTTTAGAATCAATTAGCATTTTGTAAGTAATATCTTACAATGCGTACCAGCTTGGCTCAAAGCTTTTGTTATAAATCAATGGTGTGCAATGGCTTTGGTAGTTTTAGGTAAAAGAAAGACTAAGTCTCCGACTCTCCGTCAACGTTTTATTCACAGGAGCGAGAGAATGTGAACGTAGTCTCGTTAAGAGTGGCGCAAGATCTGGCCGGGTCAAAGAGTTGAGGGGTCAAAAGTTTACGTAGTGCGTGACTCGGTCGTTGGCTGTCGACTCGCTGTGCTTGACCAATTGCTGGATGTCAATGGCAAAGTAGGAGAGGGAGAGAGGGAGGGGGAGAAACAGGAGAGGGAGCAGCCACGGGGGAGTGAGGGGTTTCAGACTGTCTCTTTTTAAACGATGAGAGAAATGATAGCAAGAGCAGAGCTGCACACACCGGCCTTGTAACAAAGCGTGTTCCAGCGAAATGGTGTATTGAGGAAAAAAAGGGAGAAGAATCGATTTTTTAAGGTTGGGCACGTCAACGAAAAAGTCCAATGTCTTGCTCTGAGAACATTTGTAAATCTGCGTTTGTTTCCGTCTCTGCAAAAATGCAAAAGGCCGTTTTAATTTTGCATTTAGTCTTTACAGGTGGAAAATATTTCTTTATTACTTTCGTGGTGTGCTTTTAGTTCATGCATTTTGTAAATAAATAAATAAATAAAAAGCGGCTTGTTCATTAGCCGATTAAGGCCAGACAAAAGAAAACTGAACAAAATATTTATTTAAAGAATTATTTGTGAACCTTATAAACATGACTCCTGAAGCAATTAGTGGTAAAATCATCTTAGCCAGTTTGACAATTAGACCTACCTCATAGACCAAAGAGGATATGATTATGATTATTATTAACCCGATCTTAATGAAAATTCGTACATAATTTACGAGTTGGCTATGTCCTTTGGTCTGGCAGGATGTTGTTTGCATAAACTCTTATTACTCTTATCTAAACTTAACCAATCTTTAGAGTGTGTAAACATGATAGGAAGCTGTTGCTTGTGACAGAAGCAAGTAATTGTCCCATATTAGATGGAAAGGATGTCCAGCCACATCATTGGCTGTAGTGAAAGTCCTAGGGATTCAAACAAGTGCAGTCATGATATCATACGAATTAGCCAAATTTAGAAAAGTCGTACGAATACTGACGATTTCGCCATGAGTGTGTGTTTATTATTATTGCTGTTGTTACGAAAATTAGTTGCTGCTGTTATGTTTGTTTTCTATGTTTTTTGTTTATATGTCGTTTCCTAGCTTTTATTCTGTCAAAGTAACTGACAGCAAAACATAATGCATCATTTTTATTTTATTTATTTATTCTGTACTTTCACTTCCTCTGTGTTATCTGTCCTTGGCCTCCTTTTCCAAAAGAATCGTAAGCCTAAGTAGATTGTAGAATCCATCTTACGATTCATCTTAGTTTCGCGGCCTGTTTCCCAAAAGAATCATAGCTTAAAGGTACTTGGAAATGCTAGTAGATTCAGGAATGCTCTGGAGTCCTTGTACAGCGCAAAGAGCATCGTTAGCACATACACTTATGCAGACACCCTGCAGGACAAACGCGAAATTACAACTGATACAATGTAATACCTATATACTGTATACACTTTATGCTAAAACTTTAATATCATGTTTTATTTTACAGACATGTCTAATAATAATAATATTAATAAAAGTAAGAATATTAATGAAATGCATAAAATAGACAGTCTACATGAATGAATATATTAATTGGTAAACAAATAAAGTTATTTGTGGACTAGTTGGTAACAGCAAAGTGGTGGCATGATTGATGCAGACAACTGTATAAATTAAAATCAGAGAGAGAAGAAAAAAGTTAATAACTGCATGAAAATCGTCTGTATATATTGGCTCATCATCCTTGTCTCCTTTTCTGACACCCAAATGTGCTCTGGCTAGCACTACAAGTTGTGTAGCACCACACATGCAGCATTGCTGTCACCGTTATCAATTTTGGGAGTAAAGAGCAGACCTCCGCTTTATCGGTGAATGTCCCTAAAGCGCATCTTCCAAACATCTCCTTATTTTGCGCTGCGTGAAAACATGGTGAACCTCGTAATATTCAATGAATGCTTGTAATTAGCAAGATCATACACGGGGCCTCCTCTGTCTTCACCAATCCTGGAAGCTTTCATATCGAGAGAAATGTGTGAAAACGAAATATCACAAGCAGGCCTGATTATGGAAGCAGATTGTGTAAAATAAATAGATCGTTCTGCACAAAATTATTGTATTACACTATGTTAATATGTAGTTTATTTTAAGAAAATATTTTTAAACAAATATTAACGAGGTAAATTACAAACGATTGTAAAGTTATGTACAAATAGAATAAAGTTACAATGAGGAGCAGCACTATACATTAATATTTCAGCACCCTCATCCGGACAGCGACCCTCTTAAGTAGCACTTAAAGCGCGTCCTCGCACGTACGTGTTAAGTGCAGTTTTGGGAAAGGCACGTAAAATATAACGAACATTCGTAAAATCTTTAGTAGAAAACGCTCTTAACCACTAAGATCGATCTTATTGGGAAAAGCCCAGAGCCATTTATATGAATTGTGTAATTACAAATAGCCAACTGCTTACCTATACGTTCTGACTGGCATCAACTTTATGACGTCATGACATTTACGCGTAAAATAGAACAGAAGACAGGGACAATTGTTGTACACTTTAAAAGGTAAAAATAAAGCGTGTGTGACTGCCCACTGTCTGTTTTCAATGCAAAATTCGCCAATAACATATTTTCTTGATGATTGTGAGAGAATTTAAATTAGATTAGCGATGCCCTATACTTTACTTTAGAAATATTATATTCATTTCTACAGTACATTCACAGTATTTTCCTTGTTGATCATATGGACCATTTTCGAAACGGATGACCACCTGTGGTATTTTGTTTGCATGTTTAAATGTGGACAAGTTGTTCGTCCTACCCACAACTGGAACAAACAAAGGAGATTTGCTTAAGACGCCCATTTCCCTTTCAAAGGCAAACCGCAGCCTTAGCTCACATTTAGTGCGATTACATCAAACCACACTGATCAGCATAAATAATTAAGCAAATAACCGAAATAAATAAAATGTATAATCATTATAATCATTATTATAATAAAATTATAGCTAAAGCAATAATGGTATTAACTTGGAAAGAATCAGCAAATTCATTTCAGTTATAAAATAAAACGTTAAATCTTAAATTCAGCGGAAGATTGAGACCGTGTGATTAGGTGTTTGCAATATCGTTAATATTTATGTGATACATTTAATTGATAGATTTTCAAAAGGCATGTTTGGAATCTGGATAAAGCTACAGAGAAATTGGACAATTGATAATTTGGTCATGAACATTAATTTATTGGCATGAACATTTGTACTAATGGTAGTAGTCAGGTACTATATGTGATGTGATACTAAACGACTCGGTATTCTGAAAAACAACGTGCGTAAGTGGTGAATAATTATATTACAAAATCGTCCCCGTTGGAGTTCAGCTAGAGTTCACAGAATTAATTTCCATTCCATTCTAACATGTTTGGTTGCTGGGCAGTGTTGTGCCCTGCATTACAATTTTTTGGCGGGTTCACATGGCGTTTTAACTAGTTGACAAATAAATTTTGTATTTTTGTTGTTGTTGTTGTTGTTGTTGTTGTTGTTTTATAATTATTATATTTTGTGAAAAGCCTAATATTTTCCCAGTTAACTAATGTCGTCATTCCTTTATTTTCTTATTTATTTATTAATTAATTCATTTATTTATTCATTTATTTGAAGTGGACAAAACTGTAATAATTTGTATCACGTTGGAAATGTCTTAATGTTCTCTTCTGCATCATTATTTTCCTGAAATAAAGAGGAACATATATGCATTCTGGCCCCGTCACTATCTAAAGAGAAGATTAAAAAAAATCAGCTTTACATTATTGTACCCTATTGAAATTGATTGTTATTACCAGCAATATTTTTTAAAGGTTACAAAGATTTTATAAAGGTAACAAACTTCATAAAAAGCGTTGTTTATTAGACTGGACTGTTAGACGTTCCCCAACGTCGTCTTTAGCTTTCTTAATTCAACTAGGGACATAAAGAATTGCTTTGGAGCTGAACTGATTTGTGGGCTTCGAAAGCCTTTTTTGAAACCCCCTCTCTCTAACCATTTTTCTTCAAAGTGAAGACCGGGGCACAATTCAATATGAACGAGCAAACTATGCATTCATTACTATAGAACTTGTGAGTGGGAGAGACCCAGAGAAGGGGTGAACTGGAGGTCAGCGCGTCTAACAAATATTAAAATGTACTGGGACTGTGACACGCCTCGCTTTTTAACAAAGACTGCCAAAGTGCAAGATTAATATGAAAACTTGAGAGTCCACAACAAAATGCCTTGTAGCGCCCAATGGTGTTGTAGAGCTCACAACTGCGTGAGGCTAACGTGCATTTTATTTTTAGTTGTTTTATGACAGAGAAGGCTACGTTGTGTGGGGAAAGCCTCTTCTTGTTGCTAGCAAGATAAAGCTTCAATACAGATAAGACTGCGATGCTGTCGAAGTTGGTTGCTAGGCATTTTATATTATAAAATTGTATATGTTATGTTGGTTGAAGATTGTCCTGGATTGTTTTGATGTCCGCTTGTCTGTTATCGCTGGGTGCTGTTGAAGAGGAGCTCGAGGGACCTACAGAAATAAGAGGGAGTTGAGCACACAAAGGTACCACGGCGAGGTCACGGGCTAAATCTGTGGCTTAGGAGAAAAGAGTCGGGGGGGCAGACGGAGGGGCTCGCAGAACGGTTGAAACGGAAATAAATCTTTGGAGCGGCTACAATCGGTGGAAATACCGGGAGAGAAGATATGGGTGAGAGAACACCGAGAGGCGAGATGCAACCGTCAGTGTCAAAAAGTAAGTAAAGATATTTGCGCTTCATTTACATATTGCCGTGCTCTCTTCAGCAGGTGCTTTCCCTGGGCGGACCACGTGCTCGTGCACACTGTGGAGATAGTACGGGTCCCCCTCCTTTTATAACGGAGTTATGACTTTAAATTCGAACCCCACCGAGCTGAGCTGTTGCATGTGTGGGTTTTATATGGTGAATATTTACCTTGGCTATAGTCTCTGAACCGCGGCTTTGAATGCCTGTCGGTGTACACATTAACCCCATAATGAGGCAGATGGCTCGAGGTCCCTACGGCTTTTAGAAGGAGATGGCTCACGGGGGTGAAGGCGAGGTCGGGGACTTCAGGTGGTGAAAGGGTTAGAGTGGACACCGAGGCTGAACTTTCTCCCTTGCTACTACAATGGCTTTGCATGTCTAAAATGTGAAATAAGGTGTCCCCAAAATGCAATGAAAGTATTGGCCGTTTTCAATTTTTAACTCGGACATGGGCGATAATTTCAGAGACAGAAGCTTGGCACGATTTGTACTGAACAGAAATCAAAATAAATTGAGAGAAAGAGCTGAAATGGCAAGGAAGTCAATAAAAAAATAAATAAAAAAATGTGGAGCTTTGACTGCCAAACGCTAGGGGTGCTACAGATTTATTTTATATGATTCAAACTGATCAGTGAATAGAATATTCTTTTGTTTCGCTCAAGAATATTTCGATACTATACCGTTTATTTCGTCAATATGAAGTTACTCTGAAATGAAATTAATACACGTTTTCACCTCAACAGTGCAGAACAAAACTATAAACTTTCCAAATTTAAATTTTACGAAGAGATATAAAGACGATTGAGTTACATATTTATCTGTTCCTATTTTACGACTAACTTACAAAATCTATCTTTGCAGTTTAATAAAGTAAAATCTTACAATATTATTAATTCAAATGAAGACTTGTAGATCTCTTTATATTTCTAAATGAAAGTTTATTGAGGAATATATTTATATATTCATAATATATATATATATATATATATATATATATAAAGTATTTGTGTTTCTCTGTATTATGATTTATTTCGTGATTAAGCATGTTAATCATTTTTTGGCATGCAGCATGATAATAATGTTAGCAGATACAATTGCAATCTCGTACGAAATTGTAACAATTGTTTCTTTATTTTCTCCTGGCGTAATTTATTTTTCTTTTAGAATCTGCGTTTTTGTTTTCTCCGTGTAGAATAAAATAAAATAAAAAATAAAAAATAACAGATTTAATTTTACTCTTTAAATAAAGATGCTTCCCTCATTTTCTGTGTAGCTGTACTAAATCAAATAAGGACGAGATTTTCAATGGCAAATAGATTAACTGTATTTCCAAGATATTAATCCATTTCGTCTCTTTCCACGTTACCACTACACCCTGTAACAGTGTATAGTTAAAAAACTTACCTTTTCTGCAATCTAAAATAGTCTGGATTTATCGCTGTCTTCCCAAAATAAAGAGAAACTCCTTCGAGTGCACTGAGTTCTTTATTTCAGAACGTTTTGGGTGAAATGATGAACCGAGTGTTTGGCGTGAGAAACCTTGTTTAAAGAGTAATAAAATCCTTGCTTGGTGTTAGGGGGTTAAAAGAACCACTGGTATTTTACTACGTGCATATTTTATTGTTTTATACCCTCTCACCTCGCGATTCATTCGCCGTTTGACTGGTGTTAGCCGGCAGCAAACAGAGCTGACCTGCCATAAAACCCACATGTTTTATTTCAGTGGCCGCTGCAGCTTTCTTTGACCTTCTTGAGATCTGTCGCGCTCGCATTATCTTTTTGGCCTGCACGGACTTTGTATGATTGGATTTTATTGTGAGCATTTGTTTCACCTTTGTGGATAGGTGTAATGTAGCTGCAAAAGTCTTAGCCTCAAATTGCATGTTTTTTCCCCCCAACATTGAATGAATTTTGTTAATAGTGAACGACAAAGGTGTGCTCTCCGATCAGTATATATTGAACTGTACGTGCATGGTGCTTCTATGGTTCTATGGAACCTTTTCCCTTTTTAGGCTGTGTTTAGTTGCTAAAGTCCAGTGTGTACCACACAGCATTAGCAAAGTTATAGGAAGCGCATATCCATTAAGCAGAGTGACAGATTGCTGATATCTTTATGGGCAGACTGTTCCAGGTGCAATGACTTGACACTGGGAAGGCGCTGTCAAGGTGAGCAACCTTTCTCAATACCTGTCAAGAGGATACCTGTCATCTATATATACCCTGTAGATCCGGATTTGTGTAAACAGACGCACAGTCACAAATTCGTATCTAGGGGAGTATGTAGTTGATGTATAGGCTACATTTCAACTTCAACGGGCAAAGAAGATGTCAGTTTATTGTTACTTTTGGTTTGTTATAATATATAGAACGACTGTTTTGTGCAATATCCCTGTAGAAACGAAAGTTTCAAGATTTTCATTTAACTGCTTGCAATTGTTGTTTTTTTTGTTTGTTTTTTTGTCGCCAGACAAATTATGGTGAACCTTTCACGAATTCGAAATGACCAATAATTTGTACAGATAAAAATGCACCGATCTGTGACCTTTCGAATGCTGTGAGTTTTGATCAGTAAATATTACAAATATCTGCTTCTGGTGTTAATAGTGAATTGTAAACAGTGAATTACTATTCAAGGTGTGTAGATATGGGGTGCAGAATAAACGCGTTGTTTGGAGGGGATTGACTGCAGACTCCGTTTAAATGCAGAAGGTCTCCATTGTGATTTAGGAGGCTTTGTAACCTGAATTAGTTGATGAATTTTCTATCGATCCTAAACAAGCCCAGATTCATCTCTGGCATGCTGCTCACGCATTGACCATTCCCTCACCGTAATAGCGAGTGCATTTAAGAGCTTGACCGAGGCGAACTCCTTGCATTTTTTCCCCCTGGTATCACTTTTCATAAGCACTAGCCAAATTTTAGAAGTATTTCAGTTTACCAAATCTGAACAGTTCTAGGAGTAGCCATGTACACGATGGGCTGATGAACTGAGGGGGACTGTCTGGGGGGCGTGACTAACCGTGGGGTTGCTTACATTTGCTAGATTCCAGCATGCCTTTTCTGCGTGTCTGCTGTCGTATGTTATTGTTTTGATTCTCTCACCATCTTATCAAGCGCATACCATTGTATGAGAAAGTATGGAATATTCTACTACTCCCAGTCATAAATTGGTGAGCGCGGTCTAAGCTGCCTAATCCCATTTCCTTATCCGGGAATCACGAAGATCCACGCCATTGGCTGACAATGTCACATGGACTCTTAACTTTGTTCACTTGACAGAAAGTAGGAGGGTTTTACGAAACAGGAAAACGAGTAAAGGGATACATATAAATTTTAGTATATTTTGTGTGCAATTCAAAGAAATTAATGGCCATGAGTTCCTATTTGATCAACTCCAACTATGTGGACCCCAAGTTTCCACCCTGCGAGGAATACTCCCAGAGCGACTACCTACCCAGTCACTCTCCGGAATACTACAGCGCCCAAAGGCAAGACCCATCGTTCCAGCATGAGTCGATCTACCACCAGCGGTCGGGCTGCGCCGACCCACCCTACTCATCGTGCCAGGGTCCGGGGCAGCCCGCAGCGGTGATCTCTCCGCGAGGTCACGTTCTACCCACAGCCGCACTCTCGACCCCACTCCCTGAACCAAGCCATCACTGCGATTCCGTAACTCCAAGTCCTCCGCCTGCCTGCGGTCCGACTCCCACTAGCCAAAACAATTCAACGGCCACCTCAAGAAAAGATCCCGTGGTTTACCCCTGGATGAAAAAAGTCCACGTAAACATCGGTAAGTGCAGTTAAACTTAACTTTTCGTGTCCGTGCTCTCACTTACTTAAGCCTAATGTCCGGCGTTAAATCTATTGCTCCTCTTATGAAGTTGCCCCTGGTTGAGATTTACGATCGCCTGTTTGCAGGGCAATATAATTACACCCTCCATAAATTTTTTATTGCTCTCATTCTTGAAGCTCTTTCGGGGTATATGCCACTTTCTCCTTCTAATTTCTTTCTGGGAAGAGTTTATGAGTTCTCATGTAATCCATAAGTTAAGTTTTATGTTTTAATAATTTGATTTTAAGTGGTTGGATGGGTTCACTTCACGACTGTTAGTGAAAACGCTTTATGGCAGCTAAAATATTTATATTTATGACGACGATAATAAACCATTAATGGTAATACAAACAGTAGGACTCTTCTATAAACCCACACTATTATTCTGCAATAATTAGCGCATGTATTTCATGCACTGCTACGGAGAACGCTGAAAAGGGGAGCAAACACGACGTTTACAAAGTCACCGGTTAACATAAGCCGCCAATACTCAACCAAAGCATATGCTGTTCCTTCGTCCTGTTAATCCTGAAAGTGAAGTTATTCTTATTTTGATGCAGTGTAGATTGAGGTTTTAAGATTGGAATTTAGTGTTATTGCACGGGCCCTTCTTAAAGCAATAGCCTAAATAG
This sequence comes from Myxocyprinus asiaticus, assembly GCF_019703515.2. Lineage (NCBI taxonomy): Eukaryota > Metazoa > Chordata > Actinopteri > Cypriniformes > Catostomidae > Myxocyprinus > Myxocyprinus asiaticus. Next base: position 9,601,617 of record NC_059357.1, on the reverse strand, counting down.
ACAATGACCACTCATTTTTGCGTTTAACATTTTTTCTTAACTGAACATTTGAACAGCCAAATAATCCATTTGAAAACACGAGCAGATAGCTTTGTTCATGTTTTACTTTTATTTTGATATCTTTATTAAAGAATGTGTGAATGAGTGTATTTGCGTGTGGCTGTTCATAAATTGCAGTGTAGCCTACATGTCCATGTGTGTATGTGTGTGTGTGTGTGTGTGTGTGTGAGTGTGTGTGTGTGTTAAACTTGTGTAACGTGTCGCTCTCTGTCTCTTAACAGTGAGCCCGAACTATTCAGGTGGTGAACCCAAACGCTCACGCACAGCCTACACGCGACAGCAAGTCCTGGAGCTGGAGAAAGAGTTCCATTACAACCGCTATCTGACCCGAAGACGGAGGGTGGAGATTGCCCATACACTATGCCTATCCGAACGACAGATTAAGATTTGGTTTCAGAACCGGCGCATGAAATGGAAGAAGGACCATAAGCTTCCCAACACAAAAATACGCAGCAATTCTGCAAACACGAATTCAAGCGGCGGCCCGATTTTGGGCAGCAATCAGAACCGAGCAAGCGGACCTCCGCCAAGTCTCTAGCCTTCCTCTGTTGCCAAAAACATGCACATTAATAAATAAATAAATAAAAACTCAGTTTCTGGAGTGTAGAGCGTGGATTTTACCTGCGTTATGTCTCCCTACTCTCCTCTGCACTCTCTTTAATTAAAGGGATATAATACGAGGAAGGTGTGGGGAAACGGTGCAAAATGTCAATCGTTTCAATACTTAAGAGGATGAACACTCGAACTCAAATACTAGATGAGTTGCCTTCCCACTCTGATTCACATTTTATCCTGTACACCTCTCCTACTCACTCGTCCCTTCTATTAAAACAGAAGACGGAAGATAGTTTTCAGATTTGCTGAAGATGGATCCGTGTTTCATCTTTAATCACGCCAAACTCGGTCCCATTTGTCATGTTTACTCTGTGGTACAAAGGATGAACCGTAGGCCTGTCCATTACCTCGACGTCTAGCGTTGTGCTTAATAAATGAGTCGCTCTGTTTTGTCAAGAAGCTCTGTTTTCTAACTCCCCTTTATTCCCCTGGCTTAATAATAACCAGCCGAATGTTTTCATCTGATATGAAGTTTTGTATTTTGTAGCCATTACGTTATCTTGCATTTACTGTTTGCATTTTGAATGCAATGTCAGTGGGACTGGGAGTTATTGTGTGTGTGGTCCATTTGTCGCTCTTTAAAAAATACAGAGACTCGTTTCCTAGCCACACGGCAGCGCAATTCAGGTTGAGAACAGCAAGGTCGTTATTCAGATTAAATATAAAAGTTGAATGAGGCTGAGTGGCTAGATATGCATAACCAAAACCGGTACAACGCAAAGCATTTTAATGAGAGCACTGCAAAGTACTATTTGAATTACCTCAGTTTTATTTTTGTCTAGTTTTATGACGTGATACGTTTAAACTCCTTTGAAGTAATAGCACATATCTGCAATAAGTACTCTCAGCGTTTGTTTGTAATTTGAAATGTAATTTAAGTTAAGTGTGGCCAGGGTTGTATAGAGAAAATGTGCGTATATTGCATGAGTGGATACACTATATTTTTGTTTATACTTTATTATGTTACTACCACCCTACTTTTATTTTATGGTACATAGACATGCGCACATACCGTATCTCTTTCTTTCATTTTCTCTGCTCTTTTCTCTTTCTTTCTTTTTCTCTTTCTTTTTTCTCTTTCTTTTTCTCTCTTTCTTTCTTCATTTTCTCTGTCTCGTGCCATCTTGGGTAATTTAAAAAAAAATATTTATTTTTTTACTTTTTACTTTGTTATTATTATTATTATTACTATTATTATTGCATTCCAAAGATCAGTCTTCGAACTGATTATTTGTAAATTTACCCTATTACATGTTTGTACGTTGATTCCTTTCTGCTTATACCTTTCACTGTTTACCTTTGTTACATGTAAATAGCTCTAGAAATTTAATAAATGGCGGAAAAGTATAATATGTCTTCATGTGTCATGTCTTCTTTTTAATTTTTAAGCCAGATATGCTTTTAAAAATGCACATTTCTAAATAAGGTGGATATAATGCATATTTCTTATATAATGGATACCATCGTCCATTGTGTTTTGCTAAAACACAATTTAATTGAATTTGGCTTGCCTTTGCGCATTTTCTTTAGCCCTGTAGCACTCGCCTGTCTTGGACATCACTGCATATCTGTCTGGTGATTTATATCGTCGCACTGCTAGTAATCCTGGTACATTACGCCTTGTAATCTTATTCTTAATCACAAAACCCTTCCTTTCTGTCTCCCTCTCCTTAATTTAACGGTGCACAAACCCGCTGCTCACCGACGCCGTGAATGCGCCTAAAATATGGATCCTCCTTTGAAAACAAAAAACAAGTTAAATAGTTTCTCGGCTCGTGGCCTTTTAATGCTTTAATGAGTGTAATTCTTGCACAACAGTTTCGCGACTGTTTGCCAGCACAAGCTGTGTGTTTTTTGTATTTCAAAGGAGCGGGTCGGTGCCATAGCTCAAACCCTGACAACCAAATAGATAATCAAGAAGACAAATGGCTTCTTTTGGAAGGCGCAGCCCTTGTATTAATTTTCATTTTCTTTTCTCAGAGCAGGTATTGAAAATATAGAGCCGGAGAAAATAACATTCCGTTTGCTGGCGTTGAACTTTACACAAAAGTATGGCCCTAAATTGGTCTGCTAGCATTCCGTGGCACCAAGAAGATTTTCTATTACTTGCTCGTTGATATCAGAGGGGCCTTATCGCCAAACAGCCCGCTGAAGCCATTTGTCTGTTTTCTAGCTTTTATTTATGAAACACTTTCAGGACATAACGTCAAACACTTTAACACGCAATAATGTGAGTCAGTGAATCATGTGGGAATCATTCTATAATTACAACTGTTAAATTTACAAGCTCATCTGCTGTTTGTTAAGTGCTAAAACTGACTACGAAAAGTTGCATACATATTTAACAAAGATAAATAGACTTTCTGTATACCCAAATATATCCATTTGGTATTGTGGTGTTTGGGGTTTGAACCCAAATTGTACTTCCAAATGTGATGTTCAAACGGTAACACATTTTTAAAAACATTTGTCTCCCCTCAAAAGACACTCTCGACATAAAATTGATGAATTTGTGTGTGGCATCTGTATGCATCTTGGAATTCTATTCTTGTATTCACATATATTTTAGAAAAATAGCCTTCTACAACAGTGGTTTGAATAGGAGTGAACAGATTTCTTTTGAGGGCCTCAAAAGTTCACAGCCATTATTTGCAGACAGAGGCCTAAAGAAAAATGTGAGAATTATACAGAAAAATCATTAATCACGGCTTTTCTTTAAACAAGTCTTCTCTCCTATTGTCATTCGGCAGCACAACTGCTCGGACCTTCTGCTAGGAGGGGAGTGAAATCTTGGAGGGCACTTGAAGACATCCCCCCTCCCTCTTCTACCATCTTCTATTCACCAAGTCATGCCACAAGAAAACTTTTTTTTTTTTGCGAGGGATGTCCCATGAAGGAGAATCCTCTTGAAATGTTAACGCAAGAGAGAATCTTAGCAGGACGAGGGATGGCAGCGTGTAAGGTAAAGTACTTTTGTTTCATTTGGAACACTTTTATTGCTTTATGGCCTTCATCTCGCAGTTGGGTAGCAGAGGCGCATTTGTCGTTGTGTGTAGGAGCCACGGATCGGTTTTATGGCTGATTTGACAGAAAGGGTGGCTTTTCGAAACCAGCTGTTGTATGTTTGTAATTCCTTCTTGGTGTGTACCATCACAATGAAAGAAGTGTCATGTTGTCCTTCCCATCTTGAATTAGTGTAACACCTCTGTTAGATGGCTCATTTAAGGGTGTAGATGTAAAAAACAAAAAACAAAAAAAAAAGAAAAATAACAATAATCTGTGTGCCTTTGTCCTTAATTGTGCAAGTGAACGAGCATGTGTGTGTCTTGCATCAACACTGTGAATATGCATGAGTTGCATGTGCCATATACATATGAGAGCAATACCTGGATATGCAATGTGTTAAACACGATAATTCGTCACAATAGTATGAGGTGGCGAATTTGTACGAAATGGTACCAATGAGAAACACTTCTGTGAAAACTGTTTTCTCCCTAACCAAAACCCCTTACCTAAACCTAACAATAATACGAAAGAAAGCCACACTTCCGGGTTTCGAACACGTGCTTGTGAAGCATATATGATTGGTTGATGTATAAGTCGTACCTTTCGTACAAATGAAGTCGTAACAACCTCATAGTATTGTGACGAATTCTAATGAGACTATGTTACAACTTTCACAAGGACCCCTCAGCTGCGAACACTACATGCTGCTTACAACATTCTGCCGGAATGACTGTTGTTAATGGCACTTTATTTCGTTTTCAAGTCATATTGTGAGAGTGTGTTGCTATGTGTGTGTTTCCACAGTTTGAAAAGTTTTTGTTCCATCAGAGCTCTTGGGTGGCACACAGGTGCAAAGCGGCCGGTCTCGAGAATAAATTATTCGATGCTCTGCTGGTCAGATAGAAATGAAAAGTACTGAAGAGAATGTCTCTAGAGCAATTATTTGCCTAAAACAAACGACTTGCAGCAAATTGATTCAATTGCATGTTGTGTGCTTTGATGAGCACGAATGCTCAGATATGGGCTCACCGCCATTTAACCCCTGCGAATCAATCTCTTGTGCGTATTGGAGGAAAGGCCAGTGGTTCTGGTTTACGGTTTTCGCTTCCCTCTGCGGATCTGTGTGGCATGAAGCGTTGCGGGGGGAAAAATACAGAAGAAACGATAAAAATTTAGGAGCCGATATTGAGGGAAGTTGAAGGATGACAGAAAAAAAATCGATCCTTGGAGCAGGCAAGCAGAATGGTAGAAGTGGGTTCAGCTAGAGGACACGTTTTTCTGACCGATTAGGTCTGTTGCCAAGGTTCAGACTGACCCTTCTGAAACCCTTGACCCGGCTCAGACAGGACAACGCTACGTGTTACATGGTCAACAAAGCCCTAGGGCGAGTTTGTCATAACAGCGCGGCCGGGGCACTGTAACCCGAGGGCACCATGCTATCTCTTTCCTCAGACAGTCTACTAAACCATCGGGGCCCTTAAAACAACAGTCGTGGCCTTGCAAAGACCCATTCTTAAACATATCTCCCGTCTTTTGGTTTGAAGCACTTGAGAAAAACCGAGAAGTCTCCACACGTGTCAAGACCTGCAGAATACACAGCACGATATTACCTTAAGATATCCTTTATATGTATATCAGTAGCTATTGCTCTGCGAGGGAGGTCAAGAGGGCCTTTCGTTTCAGAAATATGACGGCTATTTTGTGTGACAACGCCTCGTGTTGTATCATGTAAGCCCCCTCCTTCTCTCTCTCCTTGTTCTTCTCTCCACACTCCCTCTTCTAAACCCCTTCAAGGTTTGTTGGAAAGCTCAGCCGCTTGGCCTTGTAACGCTGATGTGATGGTGTGGTGCCTGTTTTAGCTCACGTCACTAATTGCGAAACAAATAGCCCTCGCGCATTGCTGAATTATTATTGTGAAAAGCCACGGAGCGGAGGTCAGCGCCGCATAGTCACGGAGATATATGGTCCGCGCGCGCCAGCTTTGTGGGTCTGGACTGAGAGCCTGTATGTGCGTGTGTGTTTTAAAGAGACACATATTAAGTAAGGTAAAGCACCATTATTAACATTGCCAGCAAAACGCAACCCTCCACCCCTCCCTTTTCTGCTGCATTACTAATCTACTATTACATCAATATTATTGTAGTATTACCGAGCTCTACCTACACATTGGCTTGCTACAACTATTTAGTAAATTTGTTTATTCTCTTGTTTTGAAAAATGCAGACCAACGTGTGCATTTATTTTTTTAACTCTCCGTATCTCTCCTGCTGGGCCCTCTTCATTCGATATTAATATTTAACTAACTGAATGGTTGCTGCGATACAGATTCCATTATAGCCTGAGATAGCGAAGAGTAATGAGTGAGCTCACTAAAGAGGAATATTCAGGCGCTTTATTTCTGACTCCGTGCTTCTGAAATCGCGACTTCTCGTTTTAATGTGGAAATCACAGCTCTCCCACAGCAATTGCAATTGACAATTATAGTGATAATAATGAAGTTCACTGATAGCAGGTAGAAGTTATAGTATTTTTATAATAATAATAGTAATAGTAATAGTAATAATGATAATAATAGTAATAATCATAGGCTAATGATAATAATAATACTAAAAGTAATAGTAATAGTAATAATAATAATAATAATAATAAAAAAATAATAATAACAACACAAATAATATTTAGATTTTAATGACATTACATTTAATGCGACACATATTTGGGTTATTCGTCATTCAATTATTCTATTTTAGACTGCGATCAAAAAAATAAAAAAAAATAAATAAAATAAACGACCAAGCAACTGTCTTGCGGTATATCCCTATCAAAGAATATTTTTTTAAGAGGCACTGTGCGTTCTGCCACTTTTGACAGATTTACAGTCCCCAATAAAAGAGGGTATGCTGTGCGCCGTAAATCAATCTCCTCCGCTCTGTATAAACCTAGCCTTTAGCAAAACGTCTGTTTACTTAAGCGCTTTTCAAGATATGCGATTTTCACTGACTGATTTAAAAATGATTTGTTCTCTTTAAATAATAACAACAACAGCAGCAATAATAATAATAATAACACAATTATAAATTGTGTTATTATTGTTGCTCTTGTTGATGCATATTTTATATTATATTTTATAAAAAGGGTATATTTCAGCATGCTTGCATTCTAACAAATTCTCTTCCTGCTCTTGCTGATGCGGCTTAGAATATAGTAATCATTTTCCAAATGATTTGGCCACTAATTTAAATACGGATGTTAACTCTAATCTCACTTTTTAGATATGCACGTGGGATTTTATCGTTATTATTATTTATATTTTGAGCAATAATAAAATGCATTGTCCCGCTTTTTATCATCGTAAATAATACTAGAATACAGACCTTAAAATGCCCCTTGCTTTTAACATTAAACGTGAAATGTGTATAATGGTTTATTCAAAGCAGAGCCCCATTTCACATGTGCCTCTGCCTTTCGCTGTAGTTGAGAATCTCAATTTCCTTTCATTCTTACAAAGAAGCGAACACGTGAATGCTTTAATCTTCAGGGAAATTAGTCTTCTTGTTACCATTTATGGAATTAACATAAACATAATTGTATGTATTGTCTTGCATGCTGGAAAAATGCACAGATTCAATTGCACATTGGCGAATAAAACGCAGATGCTCAATTGCACATAAAGCTCAACTTTACTGCATGTACTTTCTTCAGCAAATAGTATAATTTAATTTGATAAAGACTATCTCTTATACTGGACTTCGCTACACTTTAAATGTGCATTTTATGAGTGCTGTTGGCTAGAGAAAAAGCGCTGCAGATTATTTTCTATACTTCATGGAAGCACACAGCAAGTCAGGCTATTGTTTGACCTTCAAAGTCTCTGTACTGCTCGGTTTCTTTTGACACAGCCCCAGGTCTATTGTCTCCGTTTTGTCTGGGCGCTGTGCAGAAGGGCATCCTTACCATTGTAGATTAGGACTCACGACAGGGTCTCCACAAGGGATTTTTCCCTTTCTCTGTCGCATGTTACCTGTCGTATACCAGCATATTAACTTCTCAGAGAGAATACAAAACTAAAAAGTTTGATAATACAGTTTGTGAGGTAAATTTGAGCTAATTAACCATCAACACATTTAGAAACTTCCAAAGGTACTCTCTGCATAGAATATGAATAAATCGACTTAATTTCGATAAAACGATGTCATAAACGCGTGGCTGAAGTGTTAAATATGATGGCAAAGAATCAGTGATGAAAATTGGGTATGTGATATCAGTTGTAATGCCAACAGTCATTCATCAGAGTGCTTGTTATCACTAGAATTTCTTCAGAGAGAGAGAGACGATAAAGAGTTGCTTTCGTATTGATCATTGTTTTAATAGTCAACATACTGTTACAGTGAGATCGGATGACTTTCATATCAGTCATCAATATAACACGCAAAACGAAAACTTAAAAATATATTTTACAGAGTGGGACTATATTAAATGAAACAATGTTACATTTCGAAAGTGGATTGCAAAGGTATTTCATGAACCTTTAATACTAAACTAATATAAGACAAAATACAGAAAATGACCGTAATAAAGTGCTACTGAAAACATAAAACAACTTCTACCACTTACTAATGTCTACTATAGGATGCCATTTACCATGTATACGGTTGGAGTATGGAGTATGGAGCATATAGTATGGAGAATTTCATTTTACATATAAAAAGACTGAATGTTGTGTAGCTGTGGAGTGTTGGGTCATAGTAATCCCGCGAGCGTGCAAGCCTGGTGCCCCCATCCCCCTCGTGGTCACGTGATTCATTAAATAATTAATGCAGTGGTTGCAGAATAGATATGTATTCGTCAGGAATATCGCAGACATGGTCTCCTAGTGTCTGACGTTAAATTCAACTGTCCTTTTAAAAACAAGCCCTATAGCGGAGCGAAAAAAGCGCAGGCAGAGACCCTCGCGGAGGCTGCAATAAAACAAATTTGGACGGGGGAGCATCTCACCGTGTGAAGCTTGTGAGTACAGAGGAAACGGGGAACGCCACTTCGACCGCCGCAATCGTTCCGGGCTAACCCAACTCCTTGCATTTATTTGCTGTTTTGTGATGTTGTGGTAAATATTGTCCAGAAATACTCATCCTCGCCATCCCTTGTCATCATGTATGTATGTCTCACAAGCCCATTCCATCGTTTGAATGCAGCTGCCAACAGGAGTGATGCGACATGTCATTGCATTACACTGTGCTCCATTTATATCAATGCATATATATTTTTTGAAAAGTAGCGTATTACTCTTCTTTTCCTCACCGTTCCTCATAACCCATCTTTCTCCCTTCCTTTGCATGTCCCTCTCTCTCACTCTCTCTACCGTCTTTTCAGCAAGCTACTTCGCTTGATTTATAGTGATATGTGTGTCAGCGGCAGCGGGGCTGCCATTGTGTATTTGTGAGGGTGTTGTGTTGTTTATGGCCGTCTGCACGATAAATCATTTCTCTTTGAAAATGATAGGGAGCGACGATACGTAGGAATGAGGAAGAGATTCCCTGGATTAACGTTTGGCTCACCGGCTTTTTGATTCTGAAACAGCCGGTGTACCCCTCTCTTTTGCCCTCTCCCCTCATCTTTAAGACCCCCAAGTTGATTATTGTGGACGATTTACGACAATGGATCAGCGGCTAATATGAAGGCTAAGTAGCTGCAGGGTTTGAGTTACTATATATGCAATTACCAATTATGGGAAGATTTGTTTAAATTTGGCAAAACGGGAACGCCTCACCGCCTTATAAATCTCATAAAAGTGTCTGCGCCCGCCAGGAAATTCATAGCCAGGGGTCTCATACCTGGATTGCAGTTGTTTTTCTTCATGGTGTAAAAAACTTAATTGGAGAACTTACTGAGCAGAAAGGGGTAGCTACAGCATTTGTTTATTCTTAACTAGACCATCGACAGAGCTTGATTGCCCTTAAGCAAAAAGAGGGTCACGGACTAGTCTCTCAGACACAATAAAAGACACAGAGAAGACTTCTTCTTTATTTTGATATATTTCAATTTTATGACAGACAGAACTTGACCATAAACTAAAACTGCCTATTTAAGAGTAGCCTAAACCTATCTGTTACATACAGAAGACGTTCAATAGCCCTCTCATTGTTTCAAGTGTTTTTTTGTTTTTTTTTTTTTGTTTTGTTTTTTCTCCATAAGTAATTTTAAAAGTGTGTAAACCAAAGAATAGCACCGGAATCTGCCTCATTGGCTGGCAAGGCAAGGTATCCCCCCCTCCCCCCGGCTTTACCTGTAGTAAATCTTGTTTATGACGTGTTAATGTTATTTCGTCGAGATGGTTATTATTGTGCAGTGCACATGCGCCGCTGAAGAAGACCACAAACAAAGAGGTCGAATTTATTCTCTTATAAAAAATAAGCCTTTATTGTTTATTTTCTTCAAACAACTATAAGCACATTGTAAAACAGGCCAAAAATAAAATACTGCATTGTGTTGTATAATCTTATGGTCAAAGAAAAACTGCGAAAGTGTAATTTAATTAAACAGTAATAATTGAGTAATAGGAATAATACAACAACAACATCAGTAATAATAATAATAATAATACGTTGGATTCCAAGACCCATTATCATTGTCATTGTTTGTTTTTTGTTTTGTTTTTCGTTTTTGTTTTTTTTTGTATCCCTCCACCTGTGTAGCATAAACCTTTGTGTAGCAAAATTAGAATAACTCCTTGGCTCCTATCAAATATTAATGGGCACACCCGCATGGGCGAGCACTTTCAAAATGTATAATTCCAGCAGCGCTCCTTGTTGCCGGGCGCTGTGTCAAAAACAATATCCGAGCTCATTTTGGAGGATGAGCAGGGGCCAAGATATGGTACATTTTTTCGTGCAGGGACGTGCCAGGCGCGAATCTCATATCTGATTTCATGTGCTCAGTGACAGTCGAGGTTGAATAAATGATTCAAAATGCCAGTCAGTTTGGATAGACATTAAGAGCCCACAATTCTTTGCAGAAGAAAATGTTGTTTTTCTCATCTGTAGCTAGACAGTTAGGGATACCACAAAAGTCATCAATAGTGATCAAATAATATGTATGTAAACCTATATATAGGTTATTACCATATTATATAAATGATTACTAACGTAAGGTAGAGTATGCAAACCCACTGAAGTAACAATTAATCCAAGCAAGTGTCTTCCAGAATTAAAATCTGAAAGAAAACAACAAAAATCATTTAAATGTCAAGCCGAAATAGGCACAAACATATAGGCCTAATTGTATAAATAAACCTATCAATTCACTACACGTTTTGATAATTGTATGCATTGGATAGACCTATGTATATGGCGGGGTTTTTTAATGCTTGATAGCGTTTATCCTTGATTATGAGACAATATTCCAGTAGTTCAGCACAAGGAATAGCCTCCAGCCCTTGGATAAGATGTCGGCCATATTGTACTCTTATTGCTTCCAAATGTACACTACAAAGGTTAAGCAAAGTATGAACCAAGCTGCTGTTTCGATTTTAAAGTTTAAAACTTTTGTTATTTTTATTAATTTAAGGCTAACAGTACCATAATTGACAGAGTGGGCTGGTTTTAAGCTAATCCAAGTGCAAAATAACATAAAAGACAAGAAAAAAAGAAGACGAAGAAGAAGAAGAAGAAGAAGAAGAAGAAACAGTTTCAATTTCAGTCAATTTCCGATCAAGGATTTACGTATGGTTTTAAAGCTAAGTCGGATAAACCACCTTGTTTTCTGTTGAATACTACATATATGTAGAAAATAAAGGTATATAAAATGATTGACGCTTCATAATCCACAAAGAAGAAAAATACATTTAACAGCAGACTGATCCTGAATGCCATGTCAGAATCACAGAGACCGATTATTAATGAATCAAACCACTAGTGCATCAGTTATAAACAACTGTTAAATTCTCCGTCGTTTGCTGTCTAGATGAAATCACGTTTTGGATCCCATATCAAAGCTTTAATTCTCTTTGTCTTTCATTGGATTCGACATTATAGTAGGCCAGCAGTAGCAATTGTACATATACGATTTACTTTATGTTAGCGTAGGTAAGTTTTCCATGTGTTCTCCCTGTCTCGTAATGCAGGAATAATTACCCATTTGGAAATAAATCAATATCAAACCCCTCGCTGATTCATAACGGTCTACACAGAGTAACGATTGAAAGCACATGACCGGTGAAACGCTATCCAGAGGCGACGCAGAGGATTTTCATCCATTTGAGGAGCATGGGGGAGCACAATAAAAGAATTCAGCCGGAAATGTTCGAGCCAATGTCTGCCTTTTTATACAGTAGTTAAGAATAGCAAGGATACTATAATTACACCTTTAAATAGTTATAATTGAACTTCCGTCTATGTCTGCTGTGTGTGTGAGCGTGTGTTTTCGGCTACCTTTGCGTGGGCAGTGTACAACCCAGCACACAAAAGCCTCTTAGAACCAAAGCCAAGTGCAGTGGCTTAGTTTGGAGGTTTGTAATATAAGACTATGAATGCAGTCAATAGGCATTAGTGCAAAGCAATGGCAAAACAAAACCGCTACCGAGTGAAGCCAACCCTACCGTATGAGCTCCCTTATTTTTTTTAAACTTAAGAAAAAAATCTCAAGGATAACTCCAATTCTGTATATTGGAATTTGCTATAGTTCTCTTCAAATAAAAATGTGAGACCATGAACGTTTTGGATGTCGACAGGAAAGAGAACAATTATCGAATAAGGTTAACCGTGTTCGCCCTTGCCGAAGCCTGCAGGTTGTAATAACCATATGGTCCATGTGTTGGCCCCGTAGCCGTGTTGTTCCCTATTGGACAAACGAACCCCGTTGGCTTCTCCACCCTGTATCCTGTCAGTCCACTGGTTCACTAGTTCACCGTGTCAATTCACCCTGCTCCGCGCAAGCAGCGAGAGGCGGAAAGACAGCTTGAGGGTAGAGGTGGAATCTATCGCCTGCTGGTGACTGTTGCTGCTGACAGTCACACGCCAAGACTCAGAGCCCGGGGTTTGGCTGAAGGAAAAACGCTGAGCTCCGGAGTATTGGGTTGAAGACGCCTGAGAGGAGTGTGCGAACATTTGCTGTTCCCAACGCGCCTATGAACGTTCTGATCCACAAAGTAGTCTAAGTGCATCGTTTTAGGTGGGCATTTAAATAGACAAGAAAGCTATAGTTCGGTGTCTTCTCGCATCGAATCCCAATATAATATACATCTGTATACAACAATCCTTTCATGGCAGTCAATCTGTTCCGTGGCATTGGTTAAGTATTCCAAAAACAAAGGCCCATTTTCGGCGGTGAGACCAGAAGGAATGCTGGATGTCAGGTAAGGTTTGCAAGCTTCGACTGATGCCGCATGCCTGGACTCTTCCTTGTGTCCCGAGCTCTTCTGCCGACAAGTCATTAATTATCCGTTGTGTGACCTGGAGTCATCCCTGGGTGTGGACGAGTTCGAAAACTTTTTTTGTCTTCAAACAACAGGAGACATTTGCCTTCAAATTGGTAACCGATGAGGGCTAAATGTCGGCTCGTTCCCCATAACACCTCACTTTCATTACTCTGCAGATCTATTTTTTTTTCTTTTAATAATTTAACCTCATAAAAAGATATTTCTCAAAACCTTGCGAGGCATCTTCATCAGTTTGGTAAGTGTTGAGATTTGCGAAAGGGGCCTAAGTGTGAATCTTGAAAGTTAGTTGTAAAAATACAATAATTGACAGATTTATGACCGAAAGAGAGGATTGCTTACTCTAACAGCTATTAATTTCGACCTGTGCTTAGTTTTACCCTATCTGCGCCACAGGTATCTGAAATGTACACCATATGACCACTACAGCTTATTAATATTTTTAAATTTTGCTGAAACCTACAGTAGGCACAAGCTGTCTAAGGTAATAGAAGAACGGCTAATAATTCAAATGTGGCCTCTATGTGGACGGCTATATTAAACATAATGTCTACTCTGAGTTCCCCTACTCATTGGGTGTTTAAATGTGGACTGTTTAGGGTCAAAAGAAAAGAAAAGAAAGAAAGAAAGAAAGAAAGAAAGAAAGAATTTTGCCGCCTTTGAGTCATCAGGTGTTTATGAATAAAGTCACGTTTTACTATGGCCGTGCTGTTATTTCGAAATAAATCGATGGGAATGTACCGTATATTTCTACATAAATTTGTTTGTAGTCAGAAGAACTTTATTTGTATTTGCTTCGCTCCATATTTTAAAACCACGAATGTATATATAGCTATTAGGAAACTACAAACAACAAATATATATATATATATATATATATATATATATATCATGCATGCTAAAAACGAGGCACTTTGGTAAATTATGTAGTTAAGGAAATTTGTCATTATATCACCTTAGATGTGGAAATAATATAATTAAATATAAAGAAATGTTCTGACTATAAGTTAAAGCAAATGTTTAGACACAAATGTTTTTACGCCAGACGAGTAAAAACCATATTGTTACTTGCAGACATGAGCAACAAATGTTAAAGGTACAAGCTCAGAAAAACAACGCTCTTAGTAGATTTGCGCACTCGGACACATTTTGAAGAATCTCTACTCTTAGTAGCCTAATATTTCGGAATTTGTTGTTGCCTTGATCATCATTAGACCAGATAAAAGAGAAATAGTGAATCAGTGGTTTCCGTAGACTAGCGTACAGGTCTGAATAAAACCACAAAACTCTAAGTGGCTATAATTTAATTGATTTGATCATAAATCACACACAACGAGAGGACAAGATAGCAACTTAGAGTACAGTGAGACAGCGATTTACAGTACAGTGGGAACTTTCAAATAGAACACACACACACACACACACACACACACACACACACACACACACACACACACATATATATATATATATATATATATATTAGTCGCAGACCAATTTACTGCTGCCATAATTATAATAGTCAATTAATTTCATGGGCTTCCAATAGCTGTAATGTAGTGTGGTCTTATATATACTTTAATAAAGTACATCTTTAAACAGTGACCAAATGCCACATAATCACTCAGGAACTTATTTGACTTCTATCCATTACGCTAAGTTAAAATCAGATTCAACTGCCTCTAACAGGGTGCAGTTGTATTTTCCCTGCTCATTTGTCAGATTCGTGAGGTTGGCAGTTTTGGGGACCCTGGGGGCATGGGCCTTGTTTGACCCAAAGACCCTGGCTCTTTCTCAGTCAGTGTCTTCATTCAAAACAAGTTAAATATTATCCACCATGTGCACAGATGGTCCTTAAAAATTAACTTTGTGTTAAAAAAGCTGAAGGTTTCACTTTTTATATAAGATCTTTTTCATGTGAACTATTTGAGCATGGAGCTTTATGGGGCGTTGAGCACTAATGCAGAATCGTCGACATTGTCGACATTGCAAGTCTATTTGGACAATATTTTAAGGAGGTATTGTCTGATCACCTTTATCAAGTCAAAGCTTCACAGTAAAGAGAGGCAAATCAGAGAATGTGTGTTTACGGAGTTTAAAGTTAACATGCACAAAGAAAACGTCCTTGCCTCACAATAAATGATAAATAATTAGCATGTAAGAGAAAATTGTTGTTGTGTGTGCATCGTACACAGGTTAGTAAAACGAATGAGACATTTGCAATCCAGAAATCTTTAGTTGAAGCTATATGCGTGGGTGTCAAACCAAGCCCCTGCCCATTCAGTCTGCTTTAGAGAGCAGAAACCCCCTTTTATCGCTCAAAGATTGGCCACAGAAGGCCTAGCATATCCAGCGGCCTCACATTGAAGTTTGTAGTGTTGAAAGTCGCATGTCATCCACCAGAATGCAAGAGAAAGGAAGACATATCTAGCCGCTCCCAGCTTAAAACAGCCTCCTCTCTCGGCATTTGGGTATTCTAAGCGTTCGAGCTCATTTCATTTCAAAGCTTTGGAATCCAACGAACGGACTTGATGAAAGAACACAGTTTCTGTGATGGGCAGGCGATATCAATCTTTTTGCTTGGTGGCAGTCAAGTCAAGAATTGCCGTCAACTTTGGACTATAACAGATAATGCATATAGTGTTTCTGTGGATTTATTAGACTAGAAAAAAGACGTGTTTCGTTTTAAAAACATTTGACGCATGCGTGTCAGGTGAGTGAAGAATCCAGGATTTAAATTATTATTATTATTTTTTTTTTTTTTTGGACAGAGGGCCCTTGTGGTATCACCCAGTCTTCTAACTTGCCTGTTCACAACAGCCCGGTAATTACACAACAAATGGGGTGAGGTCTGCTTTCCGCTGACTTCCCAAGGTGCCATACTGGCTTTTTGAGAGCCTGTGGACATTACTTGACTGGGGATTAATACATAAATATAAGACATTACAAGGGAACTCCAAAGTACTTCTGATTGATCATTAATCTGGTGAGTTATCGCACCTCCACGGAAAGGTCAAGCTGCAAACCCAGTGCCAATCTGTCAAAGCCACACCGCGCGCATCTCCCATGCTCTTATGTACGTGTTGCATTCACATTTTTGAAACTGACTCACGGTGAGTGCTTTTTGCAGTTGAAGAGCTGTATTTCATATGGTGTACGACTATATAGTTGAGGGGTGATGGAATATCGGAGCGCGAGGAGGAGGGGGCGGGAAAACTTAATAATAAAGTTGGAAATGTAACTATGTAACCGTCAGACTTGAGTGTAAATGTGCTCACAGTGTGAACTATGAAATTTGAGAATAGCTTAATTCAAATTCTCAGTCTGAAAAACGAACACAGTTTCCCAATGCCTGTGCACCCACTTAATATGCATTTATATAAATGATGCAAGAGCCCTTTGTTGCAAAGCCCACAATAATGAAAGCATGTGAATCCGGTTGTTGTTTCCTTTCGACCCTTCCATAGCCTCAACAATAATTATACCATATTGTTTTCCATGCATTAGAAGTAAGGCTGGTTCTGGTTCGGCTTAGTCGTTGCTCTCTGGTTGCTTTCTCTCCCATTTTCCTCACTAAAAATTGGCTCATCAGCTCTTCTGGCTGGGAGCTGCCTCCTCCCTTTGTTCTGAGAGCAGCAGCGTTCCTGCTTGCTGGGGCACGAGCACCCTTCACTTTATAGGTAACTTTAGGTTAGTCCAGCAAGGCTGCGGGTCGCTGGCGTGTTACCGGGGACAACAATCAACCAAAAACAACCCGGACAGCGGTTGAAACGGGCCCGGGTGCTGGGAATGGAATCGAGCCAACGGCGTGCGTAAGTGCAGGGATGCAATAAATAACTTTATAGCGCTGTAGGCCGCAGAGTCGGGGAGGTCGGGGGAATCCTCATTTTGATTTATGTGTTTGGGGTAGCTGTCACGAGCCGGCGAACGAAACCGTCCAACATTTTTATTCCACTTTTAATAAGCGCTGTTATGCAGTCCAGCAAGGCCATTTCATTCCATTTCTGTTCAAGCCCTCGCCTACTGTATATATCCATTTTCGGTTCTCCCGGGCTCCCGTTTGGATTAAGGGTTGTGTTTATCAAGTTTGTGTGCGGATTTTGTACCAGAATGGTGGGGCTTGTGCTTCATTGCTTTCTCAGTGGTCGCAATACCTTGTCGCATGTTATATATTTTTGTTTTGTAATTTGTCTTAAGTTGTTGTATTCTATTGATCTAATAATTATTATTATTGTAATTAAAATAAAATGCATTATTATTATAATTATTATTATTATTACTGATATTGTATATAACTATAAAAATACCTAAGACTGAAAGTAGGCCATTCTTTATCACAAGGCCAAGGAAACTTATGTTGCTATAACGCGTATTACTGAAGAAATAGAAAATTTAAATACTAGACCGCCAGGATCACAGTTTTATTCGTCTATTCTTTTTCTCTTCTTCTTCTTTTCAGATGCTTCAGAGTTGAAATAAGATGCGCATTTATGGTTTTGAGAATAATTTTTAATATATTTTAATATATTAAAATATATTTTTAAATATCCTTCTCTCTGAAAACCCTTCAGGAAGGCCGAAGGTTCTCTTCTAAACGATTATAAATATAATGCTTAATTCAATACATGTTACAAAAATCAATAGAAGTAAGGGACTTTGGGATACAGCATAAATATTTTTGTTGGGGTCGAATTTCTCTCTGTACTCTTGAACATGATTTAAGGTTATCATGTCGGTCAACAGTGACCAACCATCAAATTGTCTTCGTGGTCAATTTCAATGAGGTCTGATGCTCTCTATTGGATTTTTGGCGACCCCGTTTTGATTGTATCTCTCCCCTTTTCTGTTCTTCTAGTTACAGTTCCTTCCCGTTATTAAGAAGCTGAATCCTTGCATAAAATCTAGAAGTGATAAAGGACGAAATCTCGGTAAGTTACTCAATCCTTTTGTCTTTTCTTTTTTTTAACTGTATCGTGTGACCGTGATTTATACCCTCTGGTAATGTGTTAAAGAAAGAGAATGTATATTTCCGTTCTGTTTCGATTTTTTTTTTAACGTTTGTATTATTATTATAAATGTATATGTTTACTGATTCAAAAACAGCTTTGCAAATCCACATGCTTTATTGAAATATGTTATAATTACAAAGTCACTGAATTGAAGTATTGCCTTTTATTAACAAAAAAAAAAAAAAAAAAATATATATATATATATATATATATATATATATATATATATATATAATAATAATAATAATAAAAAAAAATAAGCATTTTAATGTCATGTCATTCAGTTTCAATAGCATGCATGTTTGATTGTAAATAATGAATCATATGCATACTGTGTGAACAATCTCACAAAATTCTACAGGCCCCTCTGTTGTAAATGTTTATGTCTGTGAAATCTGCATTGCAATGACATAATAGTGTGGGACTGGAATGATGACTGGCGTATATACATTTTGCGAAGTCTTTGAGAAATCGTGTGACACCTTAAATAATGGGATTGCAAACGGTGACTCGCAACTCACAGGGAGACCTACGTTAGAATAACACTCACAACATGTTTTCTTCCATGTAAGTAAACATAAAACAATAAAAGCAGCAGCTCATTAAATGTTTTGCCAAAAGGCTACTTAGGCTCTTTGTTTGTTTTTTCAAAATACTACATTCATCTTGTTTATAGAAACCCATGCCTTATACATCCCCTCTCTTTTTCAAAAATTTCCTACGCCACTAATTAAATTTTGATTTTATTGCAGCCTGTAAAACTGATTTAACACCCAGACTGTAAAAAAGGATCATAACTCTTTTGAAAATGTTGGTATTTTAAAATATATAAATAATATAAAACAAACAAAAATCAGTATACTCGATATAGGCACGTACAAAATACAGTCTCTATTGTGCAATTTACAATTTTAAAATTTCTTTAATTTAATTATTCCACAAACATGAATAGACAGTTCCTTTCAAACGAACTCATTGTTCATTTTAATTTCAAAACCAAGGTCCAAGGAGGGTCCGCTTGAGGCAGGACAGTGTGTCCGGAAGTTGTTGTTTTTTTCTTGCTCTCGAGAGGTACATCCATTGAAATAATGCGGCGAGGTTGTGGTTGTCTTTTTTGTATTCCACAGGAAAAGAGGGAACTATTAACATCCATAACCGCGCGTTTAAATGTGCTCTCCTTAAATTAAAATAAAATACGATTCCCAGTCCATGAAAACCGCCATGTCTTTATCCGAACTGTACAGTTCAACACTGTTACATAATCTCAAAAATAATAGTTTATGCTTACATCACAGCTGAAAGATGGCAAAATAGAACAGCACTAATTGTGTTTTCTATATTTCGTTGCTTCAGCCCACGTGTTAGTTAATTATTGCCCTTTTAAGTGGCTCCCCATTGAATCCGTTTAGCAAAGGTTGCAAAATAAGGAACAATACCGTTCAGTAAAAAGTTGCAGACACCTACATTTTTGCCTTGTGCCTTCCTCCCACACCGTTTGTGATGCTCTCTATTCAAGCACCAAGAAGAAATGCATCTTTTTAAAGTTGCCTGTTTACAGCTGCTTGTGTATGGTGGAAGTCATAAATCTTACGTAGCCATAAACGACGGGGGTAGTGTCCTGAATAATAAAAATAGAGAGAGAGAGAGAGAGAGAGAGAGGGAGTAAGAGAGAGTGAGAAAGAGGAAGACGTGGTGTTTGGCTTCAAGAGAGAGAAAGACCAGTATCCCAGTATCTCTTGAACACTTTTTTTTTTTTTTTTTTGGTCTCGCGTTGATTTTCTTCCTTGTTTTCTTCTTGCGTTTTTCTTCCATGCATTTTCACCTTCTGTCCCCATCCTTAAAATATATTATGATCTATTATTTTTCTCCTGTGTGACAAAGTCCTATATAGCCTACAGTGAAAACAAAACTTGCTCGTGTATTTTTAAAGAAACGTGCACTCACCATCCTTGCTAGTCGCAGGACTTGTGTGACCAGAACTCGGCTGAGCATATAAATATATTTAAAAAAATAATAATAATATCTTTCCTTTTTGGTGATTTTTTTTCACACCCTCCCTCAGGTTTAAGCCCGCCTGTTGTCTGTTCTCTCGTTCATAAACCCCCACCACAGTGGTTTTTATTTTTTGCACATATGTTATTAAACTAGTTGGGTGTGTTGGCAAGGATGTGAATAAATATTCACAATACAGATATAATGTTGTTTCTGCTTCAAGCTAGAAGCAAGCCGGCACTAAAAACGTATTTCCTGGTAATTTAATATTCACCGGTAGAGTAGAAGAGGGGAGAAATAAATGGGTCTCCCATACTATAGTTGCCTATAAAACAATGTTACCAGAGCCTAACAAATAAACCACACAAGTGAATCAGATTCGAGAGAAAAAAAAAAAAAAAAAAAAAAAAAAACCTTTATCTTGTCCCCAGCGCCTGCAATTAGCATAAGTTTTCGCTGGTGACGCTGTTTGATGGGGATTAACGCTTGCGACTCTCACATCCAACCAGCTCCGTTATTTCCAATAGCTGGACAGGCCTGGTGTTGACTATATACAATAACCCAGCTAAAGACGAACAAATAATACAAGCAAACCCTGGGCCCCGACATGAGACGGGGAGATGCTACGACGAGTCGGGAGCCCACCTCGGATTATGATGTTCAAATTTGCTCCGTGAGGAAGAGGCGAGGGAAGACTGAAGGCGAAATCTGAGGCCATTGTTATCTGCGAGCAGGGCGTACCAGTCGACAGTGCGGCCAGAAGCAGCGCTGCCTGTCCATTTACAGCCCCCCTCGCATACCTCAGATCTTTCATGCTAGACCGTCTCCCCCTTTCGCGAAACGAGGGGAATCGTCCAGCAGCGCCCGCACTCTGGCGCGGGGGCAGCCGTGCTCGAGATACCCGGTGTATGACGCGCGCTGTCTATCCGGAAAACCGAAACTGGTATGAGCTTTGGGCTTTTTTATTGATTGCAGCGTGGCCGAATGTGGAAAATATGATGCCTGCCCGTGCGTCTTTCGTCAGAGGTTAAGGTAAGCTGGTCTGAAATAGGCTATCAGTTTGTGAATGGCGGAATGTGTGTCCTAGTGATTTATGACCGTATGACTCCAAACGCGGTTCAAGAAGAGTTCACAATGGTTTAAGCTTCCATCGAAGCTGGAGCTTTCTTTTTCTACCTCTGGATATATATATATATATATATATATATATATATATATATATATATATATATATATATATATACCATAAATTCTGTTATCTAGTCTCATTTTGGCTTTGTTACGTAACAAAGGAAATCATTTTTGCGGGGTGTTTGTTTTCATATATGCTTTGATTGGGAAGTATGCATTTATTTTCAAGACTGAGGTGATGTTTTTTACGTGATCAAATTAATACCGTGGTTAAATATCAATATGAAACATACAAATTATTTTTAACGATTTCGCCAAATGTTTTCGATTGTCACGGAGGTGTATTTTGATTTGATATTGAATTTGCACGTTCAAGGCCTATTCTCTCCTAATACAAAGACTGTGTGGGTGTCTCTAATGGAAACATTTATTTACCGTTTTCATCGGTTAAATGTTGTTAAATTATATGCAAACAAAGTTATGACAGCTAGCTTTTAGACATTTACAGAAATACGAGGTAACTTATTTTCAGCACTAGCAATGTTCTGTCTGTTGTTTTTGTTGACGTTTGGGTTGGTCCCCCTTCTACGTCCACTTTCGACTCCGTAATTGTATTAGAGTTGAATTTACAGAAAAGTTGGTTACTGTGTTACCGTAACAAGAGGGCCAAGACATTACGTGTTCCATTTAATGTAACTGCGATATGATTTCATATCTATTATACCCTTTTTTATATCCCCCTCTTCCTCTCCCCTTTCTCTTCCCTGAACAATTCCTTAGAGTAAATGATTAGGATTCCGGCCGTCCTCTTCGAAGATAAATGACCGACATTTGTGACGTGTTGAGAGTTGATGTCCAAAAGCTGTAGCTCACATTCACGCGTTATATAGCAGAAACGCAGACTTCTCCTTTATAGTGTTTACAGATTTTTATTTAAATAACAAAATATTAATCTGGGCATTTAGGAAATATCCCTTTATGCATGAAAATACATTAAAAACAATTATAATCTTTATCTGTCAAGATAAATTCACTATAGTCTATTTTAACAAATTATATTTTTATTTAATTTTTATTTATTAGTTAGCTTCTGCAATAATGTATCTATGAGCATTAGAGCTCAGATGATCTTATATTAGATGTTGGCCCAAGATTTAATTTAGGCATGTTTATGTCAGCTCCCATTCGCATTTTTGTCATTTGTTTTATGAGACTAATATAATTTCAGGAAGATTAAAAAAAAAAAAAATTGGAGACCACGTATGCCATTTTGTGGAACACTTGATTTTGTTTTTTATATATATATACTGTAAACACGATGATATAAACGATTTCTACTTTTTCCTCTCTCTCTCTCTTTTTCTTTATCAATTGGATAGATTCTTTTGGTTTCTGATTTTCTCAACGGAGGTAAACAAACACAATGGCATAAGACGCAATCCAAGACATTGTAAAACTAGTCTTCGATTAAACATTTTATGCTTTCGCCTGCATTTGTCATGTATATGTAGCCAACGAAATCTGGTACGGCAGTTAAACACTACTATGGGTGTTCCTGCAATTTTAGTGCATTAATGTATCATTTATATGTAACTTAATTGTAACTATACACATAATTCTTTTAAAATTCCCAGTTGAAATACATAATTTGTAGCGACTGGAGGAAGGACATAAAATCATGTCGAAAAATTATTTTCGCCCTCTGTGAATTGAACTTGCAAGTATCTTGACAAATGATAGCTATAGCAAAAAGCCCTCCTAAAACATCTTTAGCATCTCCCCCCTCTTTTTAATAACATTTACTACCCAGGCGAGTGGGAATAAATGCCAGGTGCTTGTAAGTGTTTGAGTGATCGTTTTCGCCCAGTCCTCTCAGCAACCTCAGCGCCAGGCTGCTATGTCTTGAGTTTTTTCCAGGGCTGATAATGTCCATTTCGGTCTAGCGACCATTATAAATAATACCAACCGATGCTTCCGGGGACCCCTTACTTTCAGCTTTCAGAGAGGACAGCAACAAAGTTCAAGGCACAGTGCCGGTTTTTCAGGTTTTTAATGTTGCCCAAATACGTTTGTTTGTAACTGGAGAAAGCCCTCTGGATGGCCTCTGTGTCGGAGGCAAAAACACCGATATGTCCGCAAAACATCACAGTCCATGTTGTCCATGTTTCTTTTTTCTTTTAGTAACTCTTTGTTGTCGAGGATTTGCATATTTCACCAGATCGTTTGTTCAGTTCTGTTATAGATTATTTTCATTGCACATAAAGCTGAATACAACTTTAAATAAATAATTATATATATATATATATATATTATATAAATTTTCATTTTATTTTTTTATTTTTATGATTTCACACAGTGTAAGAAGCTTAGCATGGTGCTCTAGTGTCAACAATTAATACCTAAAACACATCTAGGCCAATGATTTGTAACATCTTTATTTTAAAAACAAGAGTAATGATAACTTTGAACATTCATTTATTTATTGATTTACATTCTGTGAAGGAACAATGACCAAGAGAAAAACAATGATTTGGAGAGAGAAAAAAATAATAAATTAGTACAAATTCAATAACAATAACATGCAAAAGAAAAAAACAATGATTTGATCAAATGTATTGCTGGACTGCATGCATTGTTTGTTATTATGTGTGAAAGAGAGAAACAGAGAGGGGGAAAGAGAGAGAGAGCATCTGCAGACTGCGTTGTGGGAACATGCTATTCATGTCATGGTGTCTTTCAGTGCAGTAAGATGGATTTACCTCGCGCCCTTCTTATTATGTGCCTCTTATAACCTTTTAGGTCAGCTTCCAAGGGGCCATTGGAAAGAGACCGTCACGTGACATCTCGTGCCAATGTTCTTCCAGAAGGTCGTCAGGACCCTGGTAGCCGGTAACTCGACTTTTGGAAATGCAGAAAACGACCTACTACGACAACTCAACACTTTTTGGAGGTTATTCGTACCAGGGGGCAAACGGTTTTGGCTATGATGCCCCGGCACCAGCCTTCCAGAGCTCAGCGCATCTTGAGGGTGACTACCAAAGCTCTGCATGCTCCCTACAGTCGCTCGGCACCAGTGCACCCCCACAGCCTCAGCATGGCAAGACGAAAGAGCTTAACGGCAGCTGCATGCGGCCCAGCCTGCCACCTGAACACCACCCAACCCCCCAGGTTTCCCCACCTCAGAACCCTATAAATGTTGCTGCATCTAATGCTACCCAGCAGCCAGGTGGTAGCAGCAATGGTGGTGGGGCTGGCAGTGGGGGAACAGCCAAACCATCATCCAAGTCATCCTCTCTAGCCCCAAACCCAGCCCTCACCAAGCAAATCTTTCCTTGGATGAAGGAGTCACGTCAGAACACCAAGCAAAAAAACAGCTCCCCCAATGCAAGCTCTGTTAACGGTGTGTTTGCCAAACCCTCTTCTCTTCTCTTCTCTTCTCTTCTCTTCTCTTCTCTTCTCTTCTCTTCTCTTCTCTTCTCTTCACTTGCTGCCCTGCTTGACTGAGACAAATGTTGCCCAACACTCATTAACTTTAAATTATATTTTTGATTGGATATTTCACAGAGGATAGACTAGTCAATTTCAATGTATTGTACAGTTAAAAAACGTTTCACAATAGATATGATAACATCATTATACATCCTGAATGTTTCAAACCATCAAAGAGGCAGAAGATAAGAGTAAACACAGATTCATATTTTGATTTTAGATAAGAGCAATGCCACATCACTTGTCATACATGGTTATTGTGTCCAGATAACAAAAGATTTTTCCTACAAGCCTCTGAATTTGTACATAAAGTCTTCTATCTTCTTTATCCACACTGTAAACTATTAAAAGACAAACCATGTTGAGAAGACACCGTTGCCTAGTGCACAGTGTGATTCTGGCCCTGGGCTTTAGTTGTAATGTGATTTACATACACAAGGTCAATGTTAGGGCATGCGTCTCTTAATAAATGCCAAAGTTATGAAGTGTTGACAACCAATATCAGGGGGATAAGTTTTTCATGGCCGGCTTTATTAGTGGCAACGATGCTTTCAATTTCCGTGTGGAGTAATTATGTTTTATTTCATTCTCACCCCAGCGGAGAGCAGCGGTGGTGAGAAAAGCCCTCCGGGTTCTGCAGCTTCAAAGAGAGCACGCACGGCTTACACCAGCGCACAGCTGGTGGAGCTCGAGAAGGAGTTTCACTTCAACCGATACCTGTGCCGGCCACGGCGTGTGGAGATGGCCAATCTGCTCAACCTTAGTGAGCGGCAGATCAAGATTTGGTTCCAGAACAGGCGGATGAAGTACAAAAAAGATCAAAAGTCAAAAGGCATGGGCTCATCTTCAGGTGGGCCATCCCCCACAGGAAGTCCCCCCCTTCCGATGCAGTCTTCAGCTAGTTTCATGAACTCCATGCATTCGATGGGCAGTTATGATGCTCCATCCCCGCCATCTTTCAACAAGCCCCATCAAAATGCATATGCCATGTCAACAGCCTATCAGAACCCAATGAAGGGTTGCCCACCACAACAAAAGTATGGAAACACTGCTCCGGATTATGATCCACATGGGCTACAGAGTAACAGTGGCACCTATGGGACACCAAACATGCAGGGTAGCCCTGTGTATGTAGGAGGCAGCTATGTTGATGCCATGCCTGCCACTGGGCCATCTATGTATGGCCTCAATCACCTACCACACCACCAGTCGGCTAGCATGGACTACAATGGAGCCACACAGATGTCTGCGAACCAGCACCATGGACCGTGTGACCCACATCCGACATACACGGATCTGTC
This sequence comes from Myxocyprinus asiaticus, assembly GCF_019703515.2. NCBI lineage: Eukaryota > Metazoa > Chordata > Actinopteri > Cypriniformes > Catostomidae > Myxocyprinus > Myxocyprinus asiaticus. Next base: position 9,575,584 of record NC_059357.1, on the reverse strand, counting down.
TGCGCACCATCCTTCTCAGGGTAGAATCCAAGAAGCACCCAAGTTGACTCATCTGTAGCAGGTTTGGACATAAAAAAAAAAGAAAGAAAAATTAAAGGAAGACAAACAAAACCGACTAACCCATGGGGCGATGCAATGGGGTTGAATAAGATGATCCAGTGGTTTCTTGCCATAACTAGAAGACCAATTTTTGTCAATGTTGTCCTTTCTTTCATATGTGAACCTACCAATTTTACACGAATTTAGAATCCATAGGTCTAAATACCCCTTTAAAGTGAAAAACTTCATGATACTTGCATAAAAATGGCTAGTTTATGCCAAGGAATAGATTTTCTAGCTGTATGACCTCATTACATCATTGTAAACGTTTTTGTATTTCTTCAGCATTGTTGCTGCATTTTTCACACTTAGGTCCTTTAAAGGCCGGTACGGTATAGCCTACATTTAAAGTTACTGCAGGTGCAAGAAAACCACTGGATTGTTTTCGTCCACTACCCTTATTTTACATACCTCTTTTTAAATGTCTAACTAAACAGTCAGTCTCCTATGAACTTGTTCGCCAAACAACAGCAAACTGTGCCTTGTCTTTAGCAAGACACAGTGATCAAGATATTCACCTCTTTATCTGTTTTAAAGGGTTCAATTCAGTTCAAAATATGCTCACGACCCCTATTATTTATAAGTACGTATAAATTTGTAATGGCTTTGAAACAGGGTAAAAAATATAAAAAATAGTTGAGAATTCTAGTAAATTCAATCCCCTCCCCCTCCCTCTCCCTCTCCTCCTCCTCATACTCTTTTCCCAGTTCTCTATCCTTCCCAAGCTTTGGGTTCGCCTACAATAGTCTAAACTAATACGGAAGGCCCATATTTTATCATGTCTTGACTTAACGTGGAAACAGGGTATATCTGAACAAAAATGCATGTCCGGGAAACCGAGCTACGGCGCAGTTTACGCCTAATACGCTCTCGTCTGGGCATCATTGTTGCACTTAGTTTACATTTAATGGGTGAGGAAGAAAAGTAAATCTTATTTTGAATCGGAAGGCCTTCAATCAGCGTCTTTCGCTAAGTGTGTTCAAGTGAACATTCATAAATATATATTTATTTGTTATAGCCAGTTTAAATACTTTCTTTTTTGTATTATTTATCCCCATGTATTTATATCGATAAAATGTACTTTTTTTAGTATCTACCTGTTATAAAAAGACGTTGTGTTCTTGTCATTGTAACAAATTAATTTTTAGTTCTTGTATTTTAGAGATATGTAGGTTTATGTTACCCTTGTATAAATAATGTCTTGACTTGTACAGGGGGCGCAAGAACGGAATCAAACCGTTCCTGCATAGTCGAGAATTAGCGAATATAGCGAAACATTTTGAGAACTTAATTTGTCCTTTGTAACTACTTTTATTTCCTTGTTAAGAGTTGGTTGTTGAACAATTCTTTAATAAAATGTTATGTTATTCATTTTCACTCTAGAGATTCATGAGTTTACCGAGGTTGTGGGGGTGGGGCATGGCTGAGCCTGCAATGGTCACATGGTGCGAGTCCAATAGAATTGCTGAACACCATTTACTGTTTATAAGATTAAAATATATGATTACAAATAATTCCAAGAATAAAGCGGAAAGTAAAATATGACATATACATATTTTTGTTAGATCTCGATAGATATGGTTTCAGATTTGGTTATGAGCAACTCTAAACGAATGATTTATAAACAACAGAGAAGTTACATGTGGACCCGTGTTTATTCATAACAACAATAATAACAACATCATATCAAATTGTAAGAAAAAAAACAACAAAAAACAAAAACGATACAACTAATTTTCCATTCTATACAAAACAGTTTGCAATTACGGTCTCAGTAGCATATGTGAATCTTGTATCGAATTAAACATTACAATCTGTTAACATATATACTGCCTTGATGTTTCTAAATAGCCCATGCAAAAACACTAGCGTTATCATCACAGAGAGACCTCACTAAGCAAGCTTGCTTATTGCTGTACAAACAAAATACAGTGAAAAATCTCATCATATCCGGATGCAGTGTACAAACATGAGGTATCACACAGTCTAATGTTGTAACAATGTTTCATGCATTCCTGGAAGCCTTACTTTTAGATATTAGATACATTATTAGATAGATAGATAGATAGATAGATAGATAGATAGATAGATAGATAGATAGATAGATCTTAAAAAATAATTAAAACCGCTGTCCTCGGATAATACACATCCCTTTGTTATGTCCCAGAACATCATCATTATTATTTTCTAGTGAAAAACATCCAGATGCAAAAATAAAAATAAAATCACTTGTTCATCAATTGTTCATGTAAGCACTGTGCGAAATATAAACACATAAAAACACTCAAACAAGAAATAAAAAGAGAGATTATCATTGCGTCCATGTCTCTCGCAGTCAACTCTGTTCTGAAGTAGAGAAGGGCCTTGCAGATTGACCTTTTCCCGAAGTGCCCACGGCCTACAGCGTGCTTTGTATTTGCCTTATAATGCCAAGACACCCACACATGGTTATAGCTGTTTCCACATTCTTTTAGGCAAAAAAAAAAAAAAAAAAAAAAAGACAAAACGGAGCTCGTGTTTTACAAATCCGAACTAATGTTGTGAAGTTTATTACAGCGTGCCAGCTGCAACACAGTTTAGTGTTAACCTCTGTTGTGCATAATCCTATCAATACGACGCGCCAATAGAATGTATCCATTGCTGTAAAACTTAATTCTGGAAAAATCCACAAATCTGCAGAATAATGGGGGTTTTCTTTGTTGTGATCTTGAAGGAAAAAAGACGAATTCTTGAGGGTGGCTGCTGTCAAGCGCTTTGCCGGCGAAAAGATTGATCACCCTTGCTGCCTCTCCACTCCTGCTCTAAAAATATCTACCCCCTTTTCCTATTCGTTTTCAACTTTGACGCAACCAATTTAGTCCAGTTTTTCATCAACTAAAATTATATTCTTGGTTACTTCGTCCAATCAGCAAAAGATATGCATTTATAAATGAACACACGGAATTGGTGAGAATTTCCATTCGTAAACGTGACCTCACAAGTCACGATTAACTTTGGCTATTCATACATTTTTAACAAACTAAGCGTTTCTCTCTCTCTCTCTCTCTCTCTCTCTCTCTCTCTCTCTCTCTCTCTCTCTCACTCACACACACACACACACACACACAAGCGCGCGTACACACACACAACTCTTATTCGTACTGTTTAAATTCATCTATAGCCTTGTTAAGCTTGAAAATAAGTAAAATATTCGTCCAAATAGAATAATTGTCTAACCTGAATTTTACTGCAAATATTCGTGCGTTAAGGTCCTGTGGTTTCAGAAATCCTTCAGAGGCTGAGTAACAATCTAATTCAAGGTAAACCCCTCAAAAAAAAAAAAAAAATAAAATAAAAAAAAAAAAAAAAAAAAACTTTGCCAGATAGGAGATTCCCATCCATTACCGCACAAATATGGCAGACAATCTTTCTATCACTCTTGCACATCCTTATTTATGCACTTGATAAAAAGAACATTTCAATAGCTACATCTCTTGTCTGTTACTCTTGTCAAAACTTTAAAGATTAATGACTCTTGATTGTAAATACGCAAGAAAGCATATTGTGGATGTGCTTATTAACTAGGCCTGTGGATTACATCACTGCATTTGGATGGTTATTGTCTAGCATCAGAGGCCCTCTCTTTACCTCTCAAGACAAACAGGACAGTCTGAGCACAAGGACCTCAGGAGTTTTTTTATTTTTATTATTATTATTATTTCATACAAGACATGAATTATAATAACTGTTGTACCTTATTTTTTATGAATTCAGACAAATATTGCTTTCTTTTGCCACCAGGCCACGAATTTCGATTGGCTGAGATGAGTCATGTGACCAGGAATTGGCTGCAATTTCACCCATAGTCTTCAGTTTAGTAGACCCCGGTCCCCATACGCTAGTAATATCACCAATATACACAATTATTAAAGCCCGCAAATGCAGTCATAGCAGGAACGCAAAATAAATTCTAGCGTTTTGGATGTTATTTTTTGCGTATGTTGGTGTCGCTGGACGCCCTTCTTGCCCAGGCGAAGCGATGAATTTTGAATTTGAGAGGGAGATTGGGTTCATCAACAGCCAGCCTTCCCTTGCAGAGTGCCTGACGTCTTTCCCCGCTGTCCTGGAGTCATTTCAAACTTCATCAATCAAGGACTCGACAGCAATTCCACCTCCTTTCGAGCACACCATCCCTAGTCTGAGTCCCTGCACAGGCAACCAGGCGCGACCGAGGAGCCAAAAGCGAATTGTCTCCAATGGCCTCCAGCTCCGGACACAAACAGCACCGACGACGCTGCACCAGCAAGGCCCGGCCCCGCTGTCGGGCAGCGCACCCCTGGCCCATGAGTTTCCATGGATGAAAGAGAAAAAGTCCTCGAAGAAGTGCCCCAAGACCGCAGCCCCTGCAGCAGCAGCCTCTCCCTCTCATGCATCCTCCGGTTACACAACCGCGGGACTGGAGTCCCCGACGGGTACGTTTATCAAAGCAGAGAACATGTTTTCTCTACATTTCTTCATTTTCGACATTTTCCGTTGAATGGCTCATGAACCGAATAGATGTCAATAGTCTTTAGCTAGAACTAAAATTCGTTTACACTTATTGACTGCTATTGGGAACAGATTTAATATGATGTGATTTTTCATGCTTCGAGATTTCTACGCAATTATTATTGTCCAGCCGCAATTATGTTCTTTGTCCAGTTTATGAGTGATATACAAGGAGCATAGCCTGATTGACATGGACTAGTATTTCATTTCTCGTCAGCTTTGTCTATTTAGGAATACTTGTATGATTTCATCTCATATCTACATTTCAAGGACCATTAAGGGTGCATGAATGGTGTGTATAATCCGTACTATTTTATTTTATTTTATTTTATTATTATTATTATTATTATTATTATTTTAAACATCCCATTTCTATAATATCTTTAGAACATAACAGACACCCCATTTCTTGGCATATATACAAAACTGTACACACTCTGAGAGATTAAGTTGCTGAATTTCTTGATCTGGTATAACGATTTAATTGCATTTTATGTCAGCTGAGACTCAATATTTATACTCAACCATGCCTCATGGCTTTAGGTAGCCATTTTGGATATCAGTATAGCCTATATTGTGGAAGCTGTGGACCAAAAGAAAAGAAGGAGCTTGCTGAAATAACGCATGTACATCAAGACATGCCTAACCACTGCTTTCATTGTGACTATGACATAGCTTAACAACAGGGCTTCTATACACTGGTATTTTATTGTTGTCTGGACAAGTTCTCACATGAAGTTCGATGACTTCGCCTTTTATATGGGACTTATGCGTGTTGTTTTGATTCTTGCAGAAGCTCAAGGTGGACTGGATAATGGTAGCGGTTCACGAAGGCTGAGGACCGCATACACCAACACGCAGCTACTTGAACTGGAGAAGGAGTTCCACTTTAATAAATACCTCTGTCGGCCCCGACGCGTTGAAATTGCAGCGCTTTTGGATCTAACCGAGCGCCAAGTCAAAGTATGGTTTCAAAACCGACGCATGAAGCACAAACGGCAAACTACGCACCACCGGGATGGGCAAGAAGGCGAGCCCAGCGGTTTCGAGCCCGTTGAAGGAACCGACGCTGCTTCACCTTACTCGAGCCAATCTTTGGATATATCTGGTTCTGGCTCTGGTTCGACAGCAGCTTCCGAGAGTGATACATGTCAAACAACTGCCTCCTACACGAACACTGCGGACAAAAGCCAGCCCACGCCTGAGGAGGGCCAGGCGAACCTGCCGGAGCCTACATCTGTTCCTGACACAGCGGTTCACTCCCCCCCGTATCCAACGCCTACTGCAGATAACCCCACCACAATGGGTGAGGGCCGTGCAGCTGGGCCGGAGCATTCGTTCACAGAGCCGCAGGATGCCAACTCTCTTCCCGATTTGAATTTCTTTTCGACGGACTCCTGCTTACAAATTTCGGACGCTTTATCGCCGAGTTTGCAGAGCTCACTGGACAGTCCCGTTGACTTCTCAGAGGAAGATTTTGACTTGTTTACGAGCACCCTTTGTACAATAGATTTGCAGCATTTACAGTTCTGAACGACAGTAATGATATCAAAAAGCATACAAGAACAATCGAACTCAAATTTACAACAATGTCATACATGCTTCTCAAACGCAACATTCCTAAATTAAGACAGAAAAAAAAAAAAAAAAAAAAACAGAGTGAAGTTTCAGGTATTTTATTGCCTTTTGATTCTTGGATTTTAGTCGACTAACAGCTGAATGGTTGCGGACTTTTACAGTGAAACTCAATCATTGGAATCTCAGGAATTGTGCAGACATAAGGGTAGTTGAACTGCTTTTAGGAATTCTCTCAAGACGGGCGTTGTCCCAGTTGAATAATTTACGAACTAGTTTATTTATTGAGATTCTTTAATAGTAAATTTTAAATTTATTTATTGTACGTTATTTTCATAGTTGAAATAATAAAATGAAAAATAAAAAACATTACGGTGGAGCGAGAGTGATTGATTTAATAAGATTTATTGAATTGTTTTTTAATAATAATATTTTAATATAGGCTTAGAAAAGACACCTTAATTTTAGGATTTTTTTGTTGTTGTTATTATTCCTTGCTATTGATGTTGCACAATGATGAAATATGTAATTCCCAGTTTGAATGAATTTCTGAAGAACATTATATATTACGAGTAGTGTGCAAGGATTATTGATATTATTATTATTATTCACATCATTATATTTTCTGACGGCAAGTTTGACAATTATCGTTTGCCAGATGATGTAAAGTTATACATTGGTGTTATTAGTATTCGTTGAGAAAAGAGACGGAAAAATAAGTCTCAAGAAAAAGAACACGTCACAAACTTACAGTATCATATGCTAAATATATGTTCAAAACACTGGGTATCGGCCAACCTTTTTTAACGACTTGCAGCAAGAACATTCACATCAAGAGCAAGTTCGAAAAATGTAAAACAAAATATCCTTACAAAATGGGCTTTGGTAGACTACAGTGCAGCAACCCCCCTTGATGACATGAGACCTAAAAATCTGAAGGGCGAATATTATTTATTTTTGCTGTCAAAAGAGAAGTGAATGTTTATACGGGCAGGGACGTTGAAAAAGGGCCGAGATGAGCTGCAGGAAGGTCAAGCGGTTGCACTCGCCCTGATGCAAAATGGCGCTGGAAACACAATGAAGGATATGAACAATAAAGAGGCAGCCATTATGGATAGTTCGGGCTCCAGCTGAGAGCGGGGTGTTCCGAGCTGGCAAGATGTCAGATGAAACCATTAGATTAGAAATTCATATTTAAGCATAGCCTATTTAATGCTTAAAGAACGGTGTCCATTTTTAAGGCTATTTTATTTTATTTTATTTTTTTTACATATTATTAATTTTGGACACCTTATATGTAACAGCTGGATCTGTCCCAAGCACTGAAGCAGGAGAAGATCATATTAACAACAGCAATAACGTGGTGGGTAGATTTTGTTTTGTTTTTGTTTGTTTAACTACAGCAAAACGAACACATCCATAATAATAATAATAATAATAATAATAATAATAATAATAATAATAACAACAACCACAATAATAATAATAATAATGATAACAATATTACTAAGAAAATTAAGTTAAGACATTAAGACAATATATACTGCAAAAGGCAATTTTTCGACATTATTAGCCTATCAGATATACACATACCACAGGGGGTACTTAGGCCTAGGGGGTACCTGGAAATATTTCGATTATGGTTTGTTAAACCTATAAAGCAGAAATTGTGACTTAAAATATTATGGCTGTCAAAAGGCTCAAATCACATCAGTTTTTGTTGTTAACATCTTAACACATTACTTTTTTTTTTTTTAAAGGAAAGGCCCTATTCTGTTATTCTCTTTCCCTATCAGCCTGACCCAGATATACTGTATAATGTCTGCAGGACCAGGTCCTTAGCAGTATTCGTTTAATATATTTAAATTAACCTTTTATTTTTTTATTGTTTGTTTATTTACAAGAGCAGTATCAGGTTATGCATCCCTTGTGTGTGTGTGTGTGTGTGTGTGGCCAGGTTTGGGTGGTTTACAAGGAAATTTTTTTTAGGTTACAAACGGGTAATTACAAGGGTATTATGTTATAAATGTGGTTTATGAGGACATTTCTAGTGTCCCCATAATTCAAATCGCTTAAAAAACATACTAAACTATGTTTATTTTTTTTTAATTTATTTTTTTTAAATGTAAAAATGCAGAACGTTTTTTTGTGAGGATTAGGTTTAGGGGTAGTGTTAGGGGATAAAATCTATAGTTCGTACAATATACAAATCATTATGTCTATGGAGAGTCTTCATAAGGATAGCTGCACCAACATGTGTGTGTGTGTGTGTGTGTGAGAGAGAGACAGACAGACAGACAGACAGACAGAGAGAAACAGGTCCTCTGCTCATATTACTGACAAGGTGGATCTGGTCACACTACAAAGAGCAATGCTACTATGACAGCTGAGAGTTTAACTCTATGTGTACAGGAGCCAAACACTCAGTCAATACACACCTCACAAGCATTCATCAGCCCAGAGATTCTACTATGAGGAAAAAGTGCAGTGATCAAATGCTGACAGATTAATTGGGCATTGAGAAAATAAGGATGCTATTCAAATGCTATATAACAGTAAATGATTTACTGTTGTATCAAGGGTGGGAGAGAAATATATGGATAGATGGATGGATGAATGAATATGAAGACAGATGTCTCTTGTGCTTATTAGTAAAAATTAGTCAATTTTAAGTGGTCAGATTTGATTTCCAGTATTCTGCTATTTCTTGTTTAGGCCCTGGTTTGGGATTTCTTAATTTTCTGGTGCCAACATGTACAGGGCTGGTTCACTCTCTCATTCCAGCTATCTGGCCTAATTTTGTTTAATTCACTGGAGACAGGTAAGACAGACTTTACATATCAACATATATCCAAACAAGACAAACAACTTCTTCCTTGCCCTGAGGCCACACAAGTTTGGTAATTATTTTAAAAACCCTCTGGTGGTGATTTTTTTATTTATTTATTTATTTATTTATTTTTTTTAGCATTAGCCTGATAATTTGAGGTGTGGCTGCTGGGTCAAGTTTTATCTCTGCCTCTAAGCTTTGCTTGGTGGTCTGCCAGCTCTTACACGCTTATCAGTTTGCCTCTTTCTCAGTCTCCCTCCACTGTAATCAGGGAACTGTTTATATATTTTACAGTGCACAGAGCAACAGCCTTGGCAAGGCTTCCTCTCTGGGCCAGTTAAGTCTAAAATAAGAAGAGATGTGGTGGTGTAAGGATTTTCTCATATGAGAAAATGGGCAAATGTTTACAGAGGTGCATCCTGGGTAATGCTATGCTTGAAGCAGTGGTGGGACTGGCCAAGATTAAAGTGGAAAGTCTCCTTCCATTTCAATCAAACCACTAGAGGCACAGTTTAAGCGATTGGAAAAGTACTTATTCGTTAAACAAGGATAATAAAAATGGTAACAATAAAAGGTTATATATGCTTATTTTAAAACAACTTCAGGGTCAGCTGTATAAAAATAATGTATTGGATATATAATTTTTGTAATGGGCTCTCTTTTTAGTTATTCTTATATGAATTTGTTTAGCAAACTTTGTTCACGAAATTCTGATTAATATCAAGCTATTGGCAAGGTAATATGTAGAGCAAATGATGCATCACACTATAAAGATAAACCAGAATGTTAAATGGCAATATAAAACGAGCTCCAAGCATGTTAACATAACAAGATGCCCTTCTTGGCGCTCTGAAGGCAAAAAAATCTGAGCAAATACAAAGCCAGTTGGAACCTCTCCTGTGATATTTAAAGGAATAGTTCACCCAAAAATGAAAATGCTCACATCATTTACTCACCTTTATGTGATTCCAGATGTTTAGGACTTTCTTTCTTCTGCAGAACATAAACAAAGATTTTCAAAAGAATATCAATGCAAATGGGGTCACACACTTTCAAGCTCCATAAAGCACATAAAGGCAGCATATTTTCTGAAGCGATCCAATCGATTTTGGGTAAGAACAGACCAAAATGTAACAAATATTTTACTATATATTTTGCGGTTGCAGTCTCTAGTCACGATTGATTTCAAACTTGATTACACTTTCTAGTGCTTGATGCATGGGCAGAGTGCTAGATGGTGGTAGGAAGTGTAATCGAGCTTGAAATCATGATCGCCAAGGAGACTGTAGATGTCAAGATTTATAGTGAAAATGTAGTTACATTTTGGTCTGTCCCAGTGTTATTATAGTTTTAGATTTTTAATTTAGTTTTTATTTCTATTTAATATTTAATTTGTCATTACAATTTAGTTTAGTTTTTGTTAGTTTTCACAGTTTGTCTGTTAGTTTTAGTTTAGTTTTAGTTTTCTCAGTGAATATTTTCAGTTTAGTTAGTTTTTATTTTAGTTTTAGTTTTAGTATTTTTTATGGCTGCCAAAGCTGAACTTTTACTGGTGTAATTTAAAAAGTCTATCATCATTACATTTCTCTGGGCAGTCTTGTGTTACATCTATCTAGTGATATTTTAATGTTTAAAGTGGATTGTCATTGTTGCAAATTGTATAATATAGTGTGAATATGGGTAAAGTGACAAAGGACATTAAAGCTTGATACACAGAGTATCCATATGTATTTCCTTAAATGATTAATCTTTGGGGAGTAAACAATTAAAGGCATTGTATGGACCTACAGAACTGAGATATTCTTCTAAAAATCTTTGTTTGTGTTCTGCAGAAGAAAGAAAGTCACACATAACTGGGATGGCATGGGTAAGTGATGAGAGTTTTCAGTTTGCGGTGAACTATTTCTTTATCTTTTTGAGGTTTTAAATTGATGATTTTACTTTGGGATGTGTGGCAGAGCTTATTTCATGACCACTGGTGAGAAAAGCAATGGTAAATAAAATGACAGCAATTTGAGGTAAATCTTGTTAAGGTTATAAAAAAGTAAATTAAACTTAACATTGTGAAAGTGTATTAGAAAATATAAAAATTAATTCCAAAAAAGATATTTTCTAGAGAATATTTTTTTCCTCTGTCCCACTTTACCAGTACTGCTTAAACATTTGCGATTTGGTCAGAAAAGGGTCTTTAAAAGTTCTACTTCCCAGTATTGAATAGTTCTTAATTTTTGCTTTTGACTAAAGTAGAAATCATCCTAAGATTTTTTTCAAAAGTATAATGTAAGGTTATGTGGCGCTTGGATAATAATTCAGCGTGTCAAAAGTACAATTTCTAAAAGTGTCCCACTCTGCCCATATTCACCCTATTATATCAAAAACTAAAACTCTGAATTCAAGATAATTTTTATTATATTACAGTTATTTTTGGAGTTATGAAAAAGTATTTTAGTCTAGTTTCAGTTTTTATTTTTATTTTAGTTAACGAAAATTATTTTAGTTAGTTTTTGTTTTCATTAACTATGGTCTGTCCCCACCCAAAACTGATTAGATCACTTCAGAAGACATGTATTAAACCACTGGCGTTATATGGATTACTTTTATGCTGCATTTATGGGATTTTTGGAACTTCAAATTTTGGACCCCATTCGCTTGCATTGTATGAACCAATAGAGCTGAGATATTCTTCTAAAAATCTTTGTTTGTGTTCTGCCGAAGAAATTCAGATATCTGGGATGACATGAGGATAAGCAAATAATGAGAGAATTTTCATTTTTGGTTGAACTATTCCTTTAACAGTGTCCCCAGAGGGTATCTTAGATTTAACTAGGGGTGTAGCAGTCATTATAAAAGTGGGGGGACACCGCTGTCAGTAGGTGGTTCACACAGACCCAACACTTACAGTGCAGTTTTCAATATATTAATATACAAGTATAATATAAGCATTATAGTAATATATAAGTATTATATACTTGTAGTATTTGTAGTATTTTAAAGATTCAAGTATTGCAAATTAAGTGCCAAATTTAGCAAAATTAGCAGCAAAATTAAAGGACATCTTGTGGAGCTCTTGCTTCTGTTTCACACATGACAATAAAAGACTGAGCACAAGCTGGTCCTGAATAAATTATTTAATCAATGACAATAATGCCAATTGTGCATATGCACAATTTTATTTTTTACTCTGTGCTTGTGCATTGTGGGATTTAAATGTATGCAAGTGGCTCGAGTGTTTTGACTACATTCACCAAAATTCATTCAGATCCATTTAATGATTCATTCAGTGACCATTTCTGGTGATGCCACCTGGTAATGTCTTGTGTGAAATGAGTTTTTCACTAAATCAACAACCACATTTTTTTTTTATCCTTATCCTACAGACCTACAAAGAGACTTTAGTAGAGGTTTTATGCATTATAAGAACAAAGCAAATCTATAATTTCCTTACATTTTGTGAGCTGTTGAGCATGACTTTTATCAAAAGACAACAATAATAGTATTATATTATTATGAGTTTCAATGAAAAGAGTTTAATGAATAAAATGTGTCTACATATCTGTTGACTTCAGTTCAATGCATAAGTGTTCTAAGAACACAGAAGATCTATCTTTTTCTTACAGTTTGTCGACTGCACACAAACATGGAGCTGATATTAAAAATAACTTTACATATTTAACACAGATCTAGTAATCTGCTTAAATTGGCAAAAAGAACAGATCAAACTATTACCTCACAAACATAATGTAAAAAGCATAACTTAATGAAGACTCAGGTACTGATATACACTCCACTTACAGTGTGTGCTTTAAAGAAGGACTGTCCTTTGTTTTTTTCTGCAGTGCATTTCACGTAATGCTGCCAATCAAGAATGATATGCTGATAAATAACTCTCGTTTGTGTGTTCCTCATCTTTAGATTATTAATTTAGATCAACATCAATGCAGATTAAAAACATGGATAAATGAGCATTGCTGAAAGCATCTTTATAGAAATGAATGGAGTCGCGATGATTAGACTGTCTGACTGACGGCCTATTACTTAAGGTTTGTTTTGGCTCATGAAACTCACCTGTGATTGGCTAGATGGTTGCTCAATCAGCCCAAAGTAACAAAACGCAAAGAATACTGTATACAAATCCATCATTTGTACTCGGTATAAGTTTAGCTTGTAAAAGTGTGGGGGACCGAATCACTTTATTGAAAGAGTATGGGGGATGTGTCTCCCACGTCCCCCCTGCTGTTACACCCTTGGCTTTAACTCTTAAATTAGCAGAACTTGAACAGCATGCCACCTTAGCACATTTAACTGAAAAACAAGAAATATCAGCTCCATAAAATGTTTTTAAACATATGCTAAAAGCAAAATAATCTCAAATGAAGGCATCTAAAAAAACACTAATTCATTTAAACTTACGTTGAGAGCAACAGCTTCATATAATAAAATTAATTTCATATCCAGCAAAATATTGTTTATTCTTAATATGGACAGACTATGTTTGAACATTCCTTTAAGGCAAGTCAGTCTGCTCAGCAGCCATCTTGATAGTGCCCCATGGCAGCTATTTTCAATGAAGGTACCATATTAGGTATATGAATTACAGCTCCTATCTACTTGAATGGGAAAAGAGTGAAATCTCCAAAATTGATAAATATTATGTGTCAAAAACATCTGACAACAATGATATCATACATTTTGCCTCTTTAGCTCAAATCATGCTAAAAACCCCACATTTTTTCAGGCTGGTCCAGCTACTGTGCATGTGCAACCTCTCCATCAAAAAAGTTCCACTACAAAATACACACAAATTTAACTAAAGCATTTCCCATGTAGCTATATTCAGCTTGTTAAACAGAATGGGGTGAAGCTAAGCTGACAGTGACAGATAGCTAAAGTGATTGCCAAATAGCATGCTGGCCAATACAATAAATCAATTTTAATCCAAAAACACAATGGTTTGCATTACCATTTACTTTTATCACTCACTATATCTTAACAAATACTGGACACACAGTTGTGATAGCTCGATACCTTAAGTGAAGGTGCTAATATTTGGAAAAAACTTGGCAGCATGTTTCAAGGTCTAACGTCATTGGGCAGAGGTACTGTAGAATAGTGTGTGTGGGTTTCTGTGATAGACAGATCTTGCTGTATTCATGTCTTGTCCCTGCTTAAACAATGCAGATTATTCTTTCAGTATGTTAACATTAGCAGTGCACCAAGACCACTGAAAAACATTGCATGTATAGTTTTCAAAAGGTTTTTAAAGTAAGATGAGCAACAGATGAATGCAAGCTGCAAGGAATGGGAATCCCTGTATATTTGTTCAAGGCCTTGCTCGACTTCCTGCACATGCTTGTTGGGTCGTAATCTGGGGGAATTTTGTTAATCAGACATTTATTGTGTGTTTTAAAGTGCATTCACGTTCCAATGATCCAGAAAATAATGTAGAAAGTAGCTATTTTACAGTAAATCAAGCAATTACAAACCAAGCAATTGAAATCAGATACCAAAAAAAATAAAAAAATAAAAATAAAAATATCTCAGACATAGGGTTTGATCTCAGGCATGGGGTTTGCTAGTTTTTGCTAGTCAAAACCAATTTTGTTGACACTATATGCAGATTACTAAAGTTAACATGACTTTTTTAATAGTCAATGGAAAATATTGATTTAGGCAAACTGCTTCTTTCAGTTAGAGTTTCTTCAAAACCTTTACTGTGATTAATCAGACCAAAGTTGCAGTAACGTTTCCATGGTACTTAAAACTGGAAAACTTGGACTGGGAATAAAGTCCTTGAGTGGAAAAATGACACAAGCGTTTGGAGAGCAGCATGATACTGTATGACGCTGCTGGAGTATATGGCATGCTGATCTCCCATCAACAGCTGTAACACTTAGTAAAAGGCGAAAGTACTGGCTCTTGTACAATGGCTTGAAGCACACCCCTCACAGCTGTCCATATCAGCTCAGAGGGTGAGGGGGCATTCACTAACACTTGTACAGTATATAACAGCAACACATCTTTACCTTTAACCCTGCCAACAAGGGAATGTGTTGACAATACCTTGGAGCTATCGTGTTCTCTTGTATTGCTTAAGTAGACGAGATGACAGCTTCAACTCAGCCAAACATGAAATGTACCTACCCAGGACTATGTGGCATACCAATGCAGCTCCCAGACCAAAATAGGTGTGTAGTGCATGATATTTTCAATACAAATAGTCTTTGCACTGATTCACTGCATATAGGAATATATACTTAGGCTAGTTGTCACACTAATTTACTCCAAAGAATATTTCTCAAATCTATCTATCTCTCTGTCTGTCTGTCTGTCTATCTATCTATCTACTGTAGATATCTATCTATTTTTTAATCTATCGTCTGTATATCTGTCTGTCTATTGAACCTGCATGATTCTGATAAGAGTCTCTTATATATGGCCATTGTAAGGGGGTTCGGTGGAAAGGAGGAGGCGAGAACCGGCTTGACAACTTAAATAATAATTTAATAAACAACTTAAACAAAACACACAACTATAAACACACAGTACAGCTGTCTGTCATTCTCTCTCTCGAACTGTCGTCCCCGGCCGCCTTTATCCCTCGCGCGCCCCATCAAGCTGATTGGGGACTGGGTGTGTCTCATTCCAGCCTGGCCCCGCCCTCCTCAGCTCTACAGCCATAATGAGGTTTTTAAAATGGAGCTTGTGATTTCTTCAATTTTCAAAGGGTTTGAAAAGTGTATGGAATTAATGCAATCGTCAGTCTCTTTTAAAATGTAGGAGATGGAATATCCACTCAGAGAATCCTATCGTATTCCATGGCTTTCCGCTTACACAGCCCACATATACGGTAAAGAGGTAATTAACAATATACACAATGTCATGTGACCTCCTGAAAGCTTTGAACAGTAGCAGAGTGCTTTAACTCACAGTAAGTACACATTATACTTGGTTATCAAGACTTTCACCCACTGTTGACTTGTGTATATGGTTGTGTGACAATAAAGTGATTTGATATCATATCTAGCTGCCTACAACATGTAGAATTCATTTCAGTTTTGCCTCAGTGAGCCAGTTTCCCAATCACACAAAATAAAGTAGACTTCAAGGCTATTTAGTGATGTTATACAAATTTGATATGATTTGTAGTGACTCAGAAAGATCAGTGTATATCAGTAATGCTGAACAAGAGATAAGGACTTTGAATTGTTTTTCATGTAAAATTCAATTAATCACAAAGCAACAACTGCTTTGTAAGTCAGAAGCCCCACCCTAAGGCTGCTCTGTGAAGAGCTGTACATGGTGTAATTTTACAAGCCCTAAAATGATCCCCCCCTCATGATATTCTCTTTTAAATACTGTCTATTCAGGTAACTAAATACTTGCCAAATTTCAAACAAAGTGTAATATTACACAAAGGGAACCTGACAAACGGAACAGTTCAGTATTTTAATGTCTGTTCTTTGAGAGCATATAATTGACATAGACTCATATCACCACTGTGAAAAAGTAATTGGAATGCCCCAAATGGGCAACAATGCAACTCAATGCCTATAATTTTCAGGTCCTGCCAAATTATCTCAAACCAGGACTTTGACAAGGCCACTCCAAAACTGTAATTTAGTTTCTTTTTACTCATTCAGATGTGGACTTGCCACTGTTCTTTAGATCAATGTCCTACTGCATCACCCAGTTACACTTAAGCTCTGACATACAGATTGTCTGGCATTCTTCTTAAAGGAATATTCCGGGTTCAATACAAGTTAAGCTCAATCGACAATATTTGTGGCATTATACTGATTACCACAAAAATGTATTTCAACACATCTGTCCTTTTCTTAAAAAAAAAACAACAACAGCTGGGTTACAGTGAGGCATGGAGGTGAATGGGGCCAAACCGTTAACATTTTTTTTTTTTTTGTTTTTGTTTATATTAACATTTTTATTGATTCCAAGAAGACAAATAAAAACAAAACATATATACAATGAATCAACACATAATTCCCACTACTACCCCTCCCCCTCCCCAATCAAGAACCCCACCCCGACCCCAAACGAACATCCCCATGGTCTTACATAAGTACACACACACACAGAATATAAAAATAAATAAATAAATAAATAAATACAAAAATAAATAAATAAAGTAAAAAATATATAATAATCATTCAGCTCTAAAAAAACACCTCTCTCTCCACAGTCCCTCTCCGAGAGTCCCCCCAAAACATCAAATAACTAACCCATTTCCTATTAAATGAATCCCAGATCCCCAGCTTTCTACACGAGACCTCTTTGAAGGCTGCCACCCTCCCCACTGCTCGCACCACTCCCGAATTGAGGGCGCTCCAACCGACTTCCATCCCCTTAAAACAATCTGCCTGCCTATCATAACACTGGTCAGGACCCAATTTTTTATGTATTTATCTCCTACATCGATGACCGCCCCATCACCCAAAACACAGAGTCTGGGGCAAAACGAAATCTGAATGCCCAACACGTCACACACAAAACTCTGTACCTTCAACCAAAATTCCTGGATCTCAGCACACCACCAAAAAACATGGGCCGTACCTCCATCCTCCGATTGGCAAAGCCAGCAGGTGGGTGTGACTTTAAGACCAAGGCTATACAATCTAGATGGGGTCCAATAGAATCTATGTAAAATCTGGAATTGCATAAGTCACACCCGTGCATCTCTAGATACAAATTTACAAACCTCCTCCAATACCAAATTAAAATCTTTCTCCCATAATCTCTTGATAGAATTTAAAGCTCCGTCCCCCAGACTCTGAACTAGCAGGGAGTAATACACTGATGCCTCATGACATTTTCCAAAAGCAGTAATCACCACTCCCAGAGTGTCTGCTGCTTTAAGGGGGTGTGTGCTACTCCCAAAAATAGTACAGAGCAGTTGGCGCAACTGTAAATACCTAAAAAACTGAGATCTGGGAATCCCAAAATGTTGAACAAATTATCAAAGGATCTCAAAACTCCATTCTCATATAGGTCACCGAGCATAGAAACCCCCCTCACAATTCACTCTGTCCAGCAGAAGAGGAACTTATCAATACATAATTTTGTGTTCAGCCAAATGCTCGAGGCAGCATTCAAATAAATGTCCGAACTCTGGACACTTTTGTCCATACCGCGTGCAAATGCGGGATAATGGGGTGTAACTTAACTTCTCCGGTTAGTTTGATAGAAAGGCTTTGCAATGGCGAAATAGGGGCAAGAACTTCCTGTTCAATACAAAACCAGGGAGGGGCTTTCTCAGGTGGAAGTGACCAATGAGCCAAATGTCTGAGACAGAATGCGTAAGAATAAAAGAAATTCTTGGGAAGTCCTAGCCCACCTTTGTCAATCGGCCTATGTAATTTGTTGAAATGCAATCTGGGATGTTTACCATTCCAAATAAAGGTCTTAGCTATGCTATCAAATTGCTTGAAATAAGAGAGGGGGACATCTACAGGTAGCAGGTAGTTGAATTTTGGAATACAATTCATTTTAATAACATTAACCTTCCCAATCATAGATAAATGTAATGAAGCCCACCTGCCCACATTGCTCGAAAACCTTTTTATTAAAGGGTCAAAATTAACTCTAACTAAATCACATAAATTTGCTGGGAATAAAATGCCCAAATACTTAATGCCCTGTTTGGGACACTGTAAGGTGCCCGGTTGAAAACCCATTACTGGGCAGTACGCTGTCAGAGCCTAAGCTTCGGATTTAGACAAATTGACTTTGTATCCTGAGAATTTAGAGAAGGAATTAATAATCCTGTGGAGGCAAAGCATAGACCTAGTAGGGTTGGAGACGAATAACAAAATATAATCTGCATAAAGCAAAAGCTTATGTGCCACCCCTCCCGCCATCACCCCTGGAAAATCATCCCTCCTTTCTTATTGCGGCTGCTAATGGTTCCAGGCAAGACAGAACAATAATGGGGAAAGTGGGCAACCCTGCTGGGTGCTCCTTTCCAGAGTAAAATAATCTGAAATTAATCCATTTGTTTTTACTGCCACTACCGGGTGTCTATAAAGTAATTTAATCCATTCAATAAAAGTATTTCTGAACCCATATATTTCCAAAATATCCCATATATAATAATCCCATTCTACCATATCAAATGCTTTTTCGACGTCAAGTGAGATGGCAGCGACTGGATTCTGATAATTCGCCACTGACCACATGATATTGATGAAGTGCCTAACGCTCAGAAGAGCTACGACCCCGAATACCAATCCGTTAACATTAAAATACTCACTGTTTCAAAAGTATAGCCACAAGATGTAAAAAATATGTGTTTTAACATGATTTTATAATATAAATATTATATTTAAGATATAAAATCGCTTACTAACCTTTTCTGTGTAAAGTTATAGCCAATTATACAACTTTGTTTCCAACCCTAAAACCATAAAACGACTGTAAAAATTGTGATTTAAACAAATTAACAGCACAAATAATACATTACTTTTTTTAATTTCTCTCAATTGGAATGTCCAATTCCCACTACTTAGGTCCTTGTGGTGGCGCGGTTACTCACCTCAATCCATGTGGCGGAGGACAAGTCTCAGTTGCCATTGCCTCTGAGACAGTGAATCCATGCATCTTATCACATGGCTCATCGTGCATGACACCACGGAGGTTCTGCATGTGGAGGCTCATGCTACTCTCCACGATCCACGCACAACTTACCTCACGCCCCATTGAGAGCAAGAACCACTAATCGCGACCATGAGGAGGTTACCCCATGTGACTCTACCCTCCCTAGCAAACGGGCCAATTTGGTTGCTTAGGAGACCTGGCTGGAGTCACTCAGCACACCCTGGATTTGAACTCAAGACTCCAGGGGTGGTAGTGAGCGTCAATACTCTCTGAGCTACACGGGCCCCTTAATAATACATGACTTTTAACAGAAGAATGAATGTAAATGCTTTTATAAAATTATAAACTTCACATTTCTGCCTTTAAAACCCTCCAAAAATTGGCTCCATTAACTTCCATTGTAAGTGCCATTTGTTATTTTAAAAAGGAGGGACATGTCGAAATTTATTTTCGTGGTAATCAGTATAATGCCACAAATGCTGTAGACTGAGCTTAACTTGCACTGAACCTGGAATATTCCTTTAAGAATTGTCTGGTACATGGCAGAATTCATGCTTCCTTCAATGATAAGTCATCCAGGTCCCAAAGCAGCAAAACATACCTTTACAATCAAGCTGCCACCACTGTTTCCCTATAGGTATGACACTCTTACCGTGGAATGCTGTATTTGCCTTACTTCTCATAGAGGAAGACTTGAATCCTCCAAAAAGTAACATTTTGAATTGTTTGTCCATAGAATATTATCACAAAATGCTCGGGGATCATTCAGGTGTGTTTAGAAAACATGAGATGAGATTTGCTGTTCTTCTTGAAAAGCCTCCCTTGCTTCTCTTCATGAAGTCATTTTTTTGTTGACCTTAGCTGATGCTAGAAAGGCATGCGGTTTTTTGAATGTTTTTTATGGGATCTTTTGAAACTTCCCAAAAGAGGTACTATTCTGACCTTAGAGAAATTTTAGCAGGCTGGCCACTTCTGTGAATATTACGTACCACTACGAGTGTTATCCATTTGGAGGTGGCTCACACTGTAGTCCAAAAACCTTATTAATGGCTTTGTAACCTGTTCCAGGCTGATATATCTCAGTTTTTTAGGGAGTGGTGTTGGCGTGGTGGGCTAAAGTACAGAATTGGAAAGCAGAAGGTTGCCGGTTCGACCCCATAGCCACCACCATTGTGTCCTTGAGCAAGGCACTTAACTCCAGGTTGCTCCAAGGGGATTGTCCCTGTAATAAGTGCACTGGAAATCGCTTTGGATAAAAGTGTCTGCCAAATGCATAAATGTAAATGTTTAGGAATATATTTTGATGCTGCATTGCATACCTTCAGAAGCTTTGAGGTGGCTACTTCTCTCTGATTGAATGGTTCAATATATATGGAATTTCAACTCAACAGGGCTGCAGTAAAGTTAGTCTGTATTCAGTCTCCTACTAAATATAATTATCAACAAATTTTATTTTTTCATTTCAAGACTAAGGGAGTTAATAACTTTTTTGGCATCTTTCTGAATAAATTTAATAATGACTTCAAAATAATGCTTCATGATTTCTCATGTTTCCCTTATCTAATATTATTTTTTATTTTATGATATGGAACAATAGGCAAATAAATTTTTACGGCACTGTATCTGTGTGCAAACCTAGTGATCACAGTGCACAATAAACAGCTAATGTTCACAATCGTAGCCCCTTTGCAACTGTAGAAAGTTCTCATTTGTAGTATTAGTCATGCAGGGCATCAATGATAAATGGATGACAGGCATTCCAAACATCATACTATAATAGTCTTATTCACAGGAGAACTATATTTGATGGATGAAAAAGAGGTTGTGAGGGATAGAGTTGCAGTCTCTTTAATAGCATGCACTGTGCAAAGCTTCTTAAAGGTCCTAGATCACATGTAATTGTTCACAACTTCTACTTTCTGGAGTGTGTTGTCTACTATCTACTTTAAAAAAAAAAAAAAAAAAAAATGTTTAAACAACAGTACAACCTATTGAAGAGACTTCAAGTATATCCCTCACAGCCTCATTTTTATCCCCGTCAAAAAATAAAAAATGACACTACTGTGAATAAGGTCCATGGCTACATAAACATTTCCTAATGTATGACTTACTAATAGCTTGAACAGATAAACACAAACTTTAGGTACTGTGACCAATCATGGTCCATCTAAAACCTACACTCTTAGAAGAAAAGGTTCCACATAAAACCCAAAAGGGTTCTATCGCTCGTTTCATATTTGGAACCCCTAAAAGGTTCTAAATAGAACCCCTTTTAAGGGCTCAATAAAAAGAACCCCAAAGGGTTCTTTGAGCCAAGTGAAAAGGTTCTATATAAAACCTTTTAGGGATTCCCAAAATGGAATCATAACATTTAGTTTTTGTTTTATTACCAGAATAACGTTTAATAGATATGAGAATTAAAATGTTCATATGCAAAAAGGGTGCAAAAAGGGTTATTTTTTAGTAAATCTTTGTAAATAGAACCTTTCTCACATAAAGGGTTCTTTGGAGATGAGTAAGAACCCTAGGGCACTCTAAGAGTGTGACTTGATGCTCAAATCTCAGCTGACAAGAAAACTTATTTATAACCAAAGCATGAAAATGTATGTAAACCAAAACATTCATATGCCTTGGAACAGTGTGACCTTATCATTTCTCTCCATTAATGATCAGTGTACATAAGGCTACTATAAACTTTCTTACAATAATATTTGCACTATGAAATTGAAATAAATACGAATATAATAGAAATTTATAAATTAATAAATGGTATTATCACTTTTGAAACCAAAGCTGTTTTTGCCTTCCCCAGTATCTTTTAAAAGGTAAACTTTTTGCGCTAGGAAGGAGCACAGACCTAATAATTCATATTAAATACTACCCTAAATGCCTGTGACCCCATGAAATGGCATGACACTTTTAACCAGTGACTTTATGAAAATGTGTCTGTCCATATCTAACAAAAGTACTTAAGAATTAGTCACGCATGGGCTACCTCCACTTATCTACTCAACCACCTGGAATGACAACACCTGCCCAGAAAGTTTACATCCAATTTGAATATAGTTGACTAAGAGAGAGTACACTGTGAGAGATTTGACAGTGGGAGGTTTATTTAAGATTGAGGTGGTGAGAAATACTACATAATATGTGTATATTATGTACAGTGTAATGCACAAGTAAATGGACACAGTAATAATGTGGATGATGGAGGTTGTTTAAAATTGAATGTTAACTTACGGGCAAGGGGTCTTGGTTTATCTTTAGGTTGTAAGAAGTATGCAAGGCATGAGATGGATTGAGAGATATTATATATTATATATGAAATGTATATATTTATATTTGTTTCAGATGGAAAGATGTAACTAAATATAGATAGCTTTATAAAATATTAATCTTGATCAATTGTAATAATGCAATGAAACGTGTACTTCTCATTGTGGTTATTGGAGCTGAAATGGTTATTATGAATTATGATTTTAAAGTTTTGCAGTGTTGCTTTAGGTTTTTTTCAGGGGCAGACTGTTTAGGTTTGGTTGATTTAGGTGGCTTGGGTAGATTGTTTGAAGTAAAATTCTGAGAGTTAGTAAGTGTTTTGTAGGCTGTGATTTAAGAGAAAGAGGATGAAATTGTTTAAGGGAATACAAGTTTTCTTTGTATCTACTTCCGACAGACAAGTGAAATGTTATTTTAAAAATATAAGTCTAACATGGGTGTGAAGTGTTGAAAATATCACTGGCTGACAATAAACAGTGTGAGGGAGAGAGGGAGAAAAAGAGTTTAAAAGAACAAGACATTCAGAGGGCCTTAGCATAATTTTACTTGGCTGAGGCGTTCGTTTGACACCAATCGGAAATAAACTAAACGAGATCAGACTTGTGCAACAGATTGTGAAAGTATGAATCACAGTGACAAACACTAAGTACATCAGCCTACACACTGTGCTCTGTATAGTCCTTGCATGGCTCACTGTTGTCCTGTTCTGCTTTCTGTGATAAGATTTGGCCTAACAAAGAATAAGATTTCTAGATAAGCTAATGTGAAGAACATTATTTTAGAAATCATTTAAGCAGATCCTTTGCATAACTTGTCTAAGAAATTACATTATATTGTATATAATTAATAATGCTGGCAGCCTCTGATAAATATTTGATTTATTGAATAGTGTTGCAGCAATATGCTTGCACTAGAAAATTAAGTGTGTACACATATTTATACTGAAGGAGAGGCAACCAATACAGACAAGAGAGACATATACAGCAGTTTGAGGAGACGGTGGTTGAGTTCTAAATGTTGAGATGTTATTTGAGCACTTAAGTCAGGTAAAACTCCAAGAGCCAAACAGATGCAATTTTTTCCCCACTACTCTGTCACCCATTTGGTTGTTTGCACCATCGGATAAAGATAAATTATCAAGATCACTTTGGAAGTGAAATGCTGGGAATCTAAATTTCCAGAGTTTGTTTATTATACAATGATTTGGATAATTTAAGAGATGAAGCGTACGGCTCATTTAACCTCTGAGCTGCATATGAAAATTAGGGTGTGACTGACATTGTGTGTTTGGCAAGTCTTACCTCTCTTAAAGGATGGTTGGATGAGGAAATCATTTAATTTGTATAGCGATTTTCTTGATACCCCAAGCACTTTACATGTAAAATTCACTGACCTCAGTGTCCACCTACAAGCATTATTTACCTTATTGATAAGCCAATGTGTGTCAATCTGCTCACCGCACATCCGCTACTCAATGACAACAGAGAAGAAGGGTGGTGAGTGGAGGAAATGAGCCGGCTCTCAGAACGGACAATATTAGGAGGCCTGGGCTGAGGAACTGTAAGAGGAAATTAATAGTAACAAGATGTCATCTGTTGTGTTAAGTTTAACATGTGCAGCTCAGTGCACAAGAGTTGACTACTGAGCACATGATGTGGAATGAAGAAAGAAAACTATATTTGAATGGCTTCAAGGGCCATTCATTATGCAAGTTAATGACTTGGGTATGCAAAGAATCAAAGGTAGTTGTGATGGGAGACTCATTACATTCAACTGAATTTTAAGTTTTGCCTAGCAAAATAGGAAAGAAGCTTAGCAGCCAAGTGTTTCAATTAAATACTAGAAACTTCTTTAAGTTAGATTTTTATATGTACAGTGTGTGTGTGTGTGTATATATATATATATATATATATATATATATATATATATATATATATATATATATATATATATATATATCTTTAGCATACAAATAAAGCATTAGCTTACCAATATCTTATTCCATACATCTTTTCTAAACAGTTTGTTTCATAATTCAGAGATGTATAACATGATTTCAGACACAATCTTCACAGTTCACAAACATTAATCACGTGACATGCTATGAAGCCAATTCGACCTAACAAAGCTACGGCTATGTTACAGCTAAAAAGTAAAACTATCTAAAACTAAAGATAAGATTAATCTTAATTATACATTTCATCACTGTGAGTTATACATTAAGATTTGGTTGTATAGAGCTTGTATGTTTTGTACAAATTGGGCCATTTCGCAAAATCCGGACGACAACGTATCTCAAATAAATTGATAGACTACAATTATAATAACAAGAATGGTCAAATTAAAATGATATCCTTCAGGTCTAAAATAACTCTTTTTGCGTCTAAATAATAATAATAATACTATAATTTATATTATTATTATTATAAATAATAATAATATATAATTAAATATTGAAATATATATTTTATGTAAAATCATAACTGAAAATCAGCTTAACTATTTTTTGTGTCTTAATAAAATAATAATAATAATAATAATAATAATAATAATAATATATACTTATATATTAAAATTTAATATGTTTATGTACATATTAGTGTATATATACATACAATTAAAATGAAGTTAAAATATAAAATTGTTATTATTATTATTATTATTATTATTATTATTACATTTATTATGATATTATGTAACAGTACAAAACCACTATGTATGTATTTTATTTATTTAATTGGATTATCATTAAACCAGCAAAGCCACAATAAATCACAGGTATTTTACAGATATTTGATCGTGTATTACTGAAAAGTCGCTCTCAAAAATATTTCAAAATCTCTCCCACACATACTCACATCTGTCTGCAATTTTAAGATGTTTTGTACAGTCATTTAAAGAATCGTTAAACTGAACGTTTTTTTAAACAGAAAAAAAGGGGTTGGCAAATCACCCTTTTGTCGAATAACATTGGCTGAATCTTACATGTTAATCAAATGTTAATGGAAATTAGAGATTTTAAATGGCCCACTTTATTAAAGATATTTGAGCTCTAAATAGCTGTTTTCGTGGTTTGACTGCCTTGCTCGTGCACTGATGAGATTGATATTGGCACTGCATTCCATCAGCTGATGGACACACTTAAAACCAAGTGACTTAAAGCATCGAGGACTCTTGAGTGAAAGACAGAACCGCAACAGTAGTAACAAAACTGCTCCAAGTAGTTTGAATCTTTGGCTGCCCAACTAGTGCCAATCACTTGGCACGCGAGTCGACAGATAACAAATTACTGTGGGCGTTATATTGTTACCCTCCCTTGTACCAACATGTTCTAATGAGCAAATATATTTGAAATTCTTTAGCTGCCAATTTGGAGCGTGGGCTTTATATGAAGAGGAAGACTTGCTCAGCATTGTCATCCCAATTAATTATTAGCTCTTCTCTTCTCCTGCTGTCCACCAACGCCTGCCATCCAACTCATTAGTTTGACGTATAACCCAAAGGTTGGGAAATTTGTTAGGTGTTTTATGATCTAACAATGTTAAAATAGTGGAAAAATCAAAACGAGAGTCACAAACTTTTCGCCCTACAGACCATCTTCCCAACTTTGACCTGTAGTTGAATTCACCGAGTGAGAATGTTTCCATTAAGTCTCAATTAAAATAAATAAATACAAAAGTAATAAAAAATGTTCATTTCAGGCAGCAAAGCAGCACACGTTTCTACAGGCAGCCAGAGAAAGGAACTCGTTGGCGTTCTTTTCCTGCTAGTTTGGACTAAACAGAAGGCTCGCTGTCGGCCTAATTTCGTTTTGGAAACAGATCAGTTCAATGATTCAATTAGACGGATCCAAATCCAACCCGGACCGATCTGTGAACCATGGCGTCACTTCCAATGTGAGTGTTAAACAGATTTCCGTCCTAAACACACACACAATGAGATCTGAGTTTGGCCAGCTTTATAGGCAACATTGAAAGCGTAGGCCTACTGTTAACAATAGGGACCACCATTACATTATGAAGAAAAACACATTTTTCACTAAACTCGAAAACAGATTGAAATTATAAACTAAATGCGGCTAGTAGGACAGAGATACGATGAGATGAAGGGCTAAATCTCAATGCAACGTCTGAAACGCTTTCTTTATTTCTTTTTCTCTGGTTCGGAGAGCCTTTCACGCAGAGTTTGACATATTCTAGCTGTTATCAGATTGATGGACTACTTTGATTGAAGTGGCTTTGTCATGCAAATGTCAAGCGCGTGATGGATGGTCGCCGTGCGCTGACAAACTTCTGAAGGTCCCCTCACCATTGGCGCCGTGACGTCTCACGTGACCAGCAGCTGAGGTAAAGATGTGTTATAGGGAAACACGAGCAAATACTCTGGAGGTAAGCATTTCCCTCCTTCCGCATGACATACTGTTGCGAGCTTGCAGGACAGGCGACTCTCCCAATCTCTCAGGGTCACCCTCCGCCATTACTTGCGCATGGACAATTCCAGAAAGAACTCTTTTTTGGAGTACACAATTTGTAACCGTGGGACGATGAACGCCTACTCGCCCAAAGCTGGATACCACCACTTCGACCAGGCGTTCTCGGCCCCTTTCCATACTGCACACACAAGTGACAGCTATAACGCTGATGGACGACTTTACGTAGGGGGGAGCAACCAGCCAGCAACTGCACAACATCAGCACCAGAACGGGGTATACGCGCATCACCAGCAACAAACGCAGCAAAGTGGCATTGGCCTCACCTTCGGTGGCACAGGCACCACGAGTTATGGGACCCAGGCCTGTGTCAACCCGGACTATGCACAACAACAGTATTTCATTAACCCCGAGCAGGATGGAATGTATTATCACTCATCAGGTTTTTCAACTCCAAATGTCGGTCCTCACTATGGCTCCATGGCAGGCCCATACTGCGGGGCGCAGGGAGCCGTCCCAGCCGCACCTTATCAACATCATGGCTGCGAAGGCCAGGACCACCAGCGAGGCTACTCACAAGGCACCTACGCCGATTTAACGGCCTCCCAAGAGAGGGACACGGATCAGTCACCACCTGGAAAGACATTCGATTGGATGAAAGTCAAACGGAACCCCCCTAAAACAGGTGGATTGAATTTCCCCGTGCGTGAAACAAGAGCAAATTTGTCGGCAAGGATGCCCTTCGACCGTTTCAAGATAAACTGGATTGCATTTAATTCATTTTAAAACGAAAATCTAAAACATAATAGTCAAATTGCAAACTTTTATCCTGTTTCAATCCGAATAATTTTAGAATGGTAAGACCAGACGCGATTAGTGACAAGTCGGGCCTGTGCGCGTTCACTTTAGTTTAAACTCGTCTCCCCCTGCGTTAATGCATTGAACAGACATGCTTTCGTACGCCCTATGAAGTACCCCAACACTGTTATCTTTAGCTTGTCCCAGGCTCTCGCCGCGCAACATTCGTTTTTGTAGGCCTCCATTGTGTTCTTAAGCTTTCCTCTCCTGTCCTAGCCGTGTTTGCCTCACAACGATTGAATGCGCCAACTCTAACGCATTGGGGCCACCATTTGACTTACTATACAAATTGACTGGTCATAAAGCCATCTTTGGGGAGTATTGGATTGCATGTATCATGCAGGGACATATACCCCGCTATTAGTTTTTCCTAAATTGATAACATACTCAAACAAGGGGATTATGGCAAGGTTAACAAAAGTTTGCGATACCGATAAACTTGTTGAATCCCCTTGTATGCTGCTGCAGTGTAAATTATGTCGCATCTAATAAAGAGACCTGAAGTTCAACACGAGCACACTGAAATGCCAATGCTATGTGTTTAGGATATGAGCTAATGAGATTGTGATTAATTTGTGTTTAATTGTTTGATAAACATCCTTATAACTATTCTTTGTTTTTGTTCCCACAGCTAAAGTGGCCGAGTTCGGACTGGGCCCGCAAAACACAATTCGGACGAATTTCACAACCAAACAACTAACAGAGCTCGAGAAAGAGTTTCACTTTAGCAAGTATCTCACGCGAGCCCGTCGAGTCGAAATTGCTGCCACGCTCGAGCTGAACGAGACACAAGTTAAAATATGGTTCCAGAACCGCCGAATGAAGCAGAAGAAACGAGAGAAGGAGGGTCTCGCGCCTGCTTCGTCCACTTCGTCTAAAGACCTCGAGGACCACTCGGATCACTCAACTTCAACATCCCCAGGTGCTTCTCCAAGCCCGGAGGCCTGACAGACGATAATAGACTAACTAAGGGGCACTGAACAACAGATTCAAAATCTATCTTAAAGTCTATTAATTTAAGCATTCCACAATGTGCCCGAAAGACTCCTCTCGTGTTCTTTTGTTAAAGGTCCATACTTTTTAGGAAACTAAAAGAGAACACTTTTAGCAAAACTTCCAACACTACACAACGTGTTTTACGTGTGTATTATACAGGGTATTTCTACAATGATGATATATGTAATGCACTTTCACCATGTTTACAAATGCCTAAACGAACTTAAATGATTTTACAGGGAAGACTGTATCTATTGTGCTGTCAAAATGTGGACTAGTGTTTAATGTTGTGTTTTATGAAAATATTTTTGATTGGATGTATACATTTCATATTTTTGAGGTTTGTGAATTGTAGCTATACAGTAAGGGGTTTTTGGACTCTTTGCACTATGCGGTTACAGGGTAGACCTTTTTCTTTCTTTCTTTCTTTCTTTTTTTTTTTACAGAAACATTTGCAGAATTAGATTTTTTAGTCTGGTATTTTGTATGCGCAGACGAGCTGAGTTTTATTAGTTGATGTCTGTATGACATATTGTGCTGAATGTTTCAATCAGATTATTTTGTCATCTCTATATCTACCTCAAATAAAAATAATATTTTACTGACCCAATCTATTTTTAATTTGTTAAACACCGTTGTAGTAGCCTATAGGCCCATACTATTGTATAGGATGTTTATATACGTTTTCCCATTTTCACTTGTTTCTCTGGTTTAAAAAAAAAAAATAAAAACCTTCACTTCCAACACGCTCTCACGTGGCGGGGGTGAGAAAGCCACCACCAGTCAATAGTTTAAGCATGCTCACAGCACAGTACGGAATGTTGTTGAGCAAACAGGGTGGTTCACGGAGAACTTTTTACCTCGGTGCCTTTCTAGTATCTCTAAACATACAAACAGACTATCTCACAGATTAGCTAAAGGGTGGCACAAACTGCACTAACTATGAAATTAAAAACAAAATATGCTTTCAAGAAATGAAACAGAAACGAAACTGATTCCTTTAGTTATGTGGGCGGTGCATTTGAGTTATTGAGTGTTGAGGACTTCTTATTGACTTGTTAAACACTTTCAAACCATAAATCTTTAGAGGAGTGCGCTACAGGCCTTGAGTTAACATCGAGTGCTTAACAACAACTGATGCCTTCTAAAAGGACAAAAATGACTTTGTCACTTTACATAGCTCTACAAATCTGACTGTGGGTGAAATGCTATTGACAATTAATTGAGAGTTGGGGAAATATTCAGTCATTAAAGTCACTGATAAAAATCAGTAAAAATAAAAAATAAATCAGTCGAATTAAATCAGTAAACTGGTGCTATGATAGATATCTTTGGACTTTGGAAATAGTGTTAGCATTAGGTCCACTTGGAGCACAATGCTTTGTTGCAGCGGCATTGACGGACACCAGCTCCCTGGGTGGTTTTGTTACTGAAACACATCCGTCTCACCTCTCACCAGGCCAGTGTTTTTGCGTTAAGAAAGACAACACATATTGTACTAACAAGAAGTTCCTTTAAGCATGCAACGGCGGAAGCTTAGCGGGCATTGTCCAGTGTAGACTGATTTTTGCAACACAACTTCAGAACTGTTAAAAAAGTAGACTACTAATCGTATTTAGCTGTGAACTAGATTTCTATATATTAATTTTTAACGGTGCACAGAATTAAAACTGCTTCGGCTGCATAACGTACTAGCTAGGTATATCATTTATTAACACCAAAAGCATCCTTTAAAGTCCTAAAAAAGTTCTATTCCATATTTCATTTAATTTTAAAATAATCATAATTATCAACACAACATAAACACAAATGCTCTAAACGTCGGCAAACAATCTTTGTTTTACAGATATTTTGCACAACACACAATATAAAGGAAATAATGGCTATAAGCAACTGCTCTGTGGTTCTCTTTTGACCATCTGCTGGTGCAGTTGGTGCAGATTTCAGTCACGCTGTTCGGGGCGTTTGTCCTGTACCCCCTGAACGGGCCTTTGATCCAACCCCCATTCCCCGCGGTCAAACTCCCTGGTCTGCACTGAAACGTAAAGTAATGCTTACAGTAGGGGGGTTTAAGTAGAGGTCACAGTTAACTTTAGTTGAACTCTGAAAAACTGAAAATAGACGGGTCTCTGACTTTTATTCAATATCCTCTAGCAAGAAGCAATCATTAATATATTAACAAAATACATATTTCACCTGTCCGATTTTCTGTCTGTTGGAGGTAGGCTAACTCCAGAGTAAAAAAACAAAAACAAAAACTTGTAAAATTGTATATGTATATGAGGTTATGAATAAACGACCCTCACATAATCTTATGTGCAGCCTGAAAAATAATTTTGGCAAACGGTGTTATCGTCAGGGGAGTTGTTTTTTTACTTGTTTGTTTTTAGACTAATGTTTTTGCCATTCTTAATTTTTAAGGAATTTTCCAGGTTCCATACAAGTTAAGCTCAATCGACAGCATTCGTGGCATACTGTTGGTTAACACAAAAAATACTTTTGGTTCGTCCTGGTTTCCAGTGAGGTACTTACAATGGAAGTGAATGGGGCCAATCCGTAAATGTTAAAATACTCACCGTTTCAAAAGTATAGCCACAAAGTGTGAACATTATGCAAGTCAACTTGGTTTTAGTGCGATAATATCGCTTACCAACTTCGTTGCCATGACTACGTAATGCCGTGAACCATAACACATAATAAAAATGACAAATTAATGCATTTTACAGCTCAAATAATACACGAATTTTAACAGAAGAATTAATAGGAGTGCTTTTATAAAATTATAGGCTTCATTTTTCTGCCTTTAAACCCTCCAAAAATTGGCCCCATTCACTTCCATTGTACGTGAATCATTGAAACTTCGATATTTTTTTATTTTTTATTTTTTTTATTAAGAAAAGGAGGGATGAACCAAAATAATTTTTGTGGTAAGCAACACTATGACTTAACCGCCGTCGATTGAGCTTAACTTGTATTTAACCCAAAATATTCCTTTAATAACGCCAGTATTGTGTTTTGCGTATGGAATGCCAGTTACATTTTGTGATTTGCTTGTAGTTCATGTTTATTCACGTGTCCACAACCATCTAGCATAAAAAATAGAGATAAACTGCATTCTATGATAATAAGTCAACTCCCACTGTCACACCCAACTTTTACAATCAAACCCTAATAAGTTAGCAGACATTTTTTTAGTTAATCAATTACATAAATTTTTTAAGTTAATAAACCCCCAAGTTTAAGTAACTATAACTTTCAAATTTTAATTTTGTACTACACATGCATGTTAATTGATCTTAACTTGAAAAATTGAGTAAGCCAACTCATAAATGTTGATGGCACTTTAAATTTAAACTTAACTGTTTGACTGATCTAAAATGAACAAGTTATCCCAACTTAAATACTTCAAGTAGAGAAAACCTGGCTAGTAGTGGCTAGAATTAGCTAGTACACTCAAGTCTCCCCCTTTACATTCATCTTGCACAAAAACACATTAATTAACACTTGATTTTAACATTTACTCTCCCTGTCCAGTGTCATGCAAAGCATGCTAGGAAATAGAAATCCCCTGCCCAGTTTAAGTTAAATTTAAGTTCCTGTAAATTTAAAAAGGCAAGATCTTCAAACATTTAAAAAAAATCAATGCAGGTTACTTAAAAGGTGTCAGTTTCATAAATGCTCATTAAGGTTAATTTATTTGAACTAATTTGCATGATTAAAATTTTCACTACTCAAAACAGTTATTTTGAGCATTAGGGTTTACAGAGGCCACGAGCCGAGAGAAACCCCAACTCAAGAAGTTCACTGAACTTAATTAAATTGACAAAAACATTTCCACGCAATCAAATTCAAATTTTCCAATAGAATTGGTTTGAACTGACTTGTCCTTGTTCAAGTTGTACAAACTTAAATTCATTTTGTCAGAACAACTAGATAAAATCTAATTAATTGTTTTAAGTTAGTCCAACTAAATTAACTTTTTTAATCATTATTATATGCCAGGTGAACAAGTGTAATGACAGTGAAGTTGTTGCACTATCAGTTTGATGGCAACTGCTTATAGAGCAAAGAAGCACTCAGCTCAAACTTAAATCAAATGAAAACTCCTCAACCTAAGAACAAGCGCCAATCTTCACCACAATGGCAACTCCAAAAACTCCAGCCTAACAAATATTCCTTTTTAAATGCCAATATAACACAGCATTAAACATGAATAATCTCTTCCTATTCTTATCTTACTCAAAAATGCATAAAATAACACCTAGTTTCAACATTTGTTCACCCCATCCAGCAAAGTATGCTGGGAAATGGAAATCCCCTGCCCAGTTTCATCAATGCTACAAAAAGTATTCATGTAGTTCTAACTCAAATTGATTAAGTAAACTTTAGTTTTACAAATAGAATTGTATAGAATGTAATGAAATCAAGTTGACAAAATGTTCTAGAATTGTGTTGCTTTATTTCATTTAAATTAAGTATACTGAACAATCAGCAAAAATTATTATTTTTTGGGTGGCTACACATCAAATGTAGAAACTCAGTTTTCTTCAGTGCCACCTCAAAAACACATGGGGAGCAAAGCAGGTGAGCGAGAGAGGGCAAACTCCGGTGAAAGAACTGGGGAATGAACTCTGAGGGTGCTGACAAGTGGTGAAGACAACTAGTTGGAGGGGGGTCGGAAAGGTTTGGGGGTCGTTTTTCGAACATTTGAGGAAACAAGCTTGCCCAATCCTTTCCCCCCCCTTGTGCGCTCTCTTTTGGCCTCACCTCTTCCCTAAAGTTTACGCGGGCTTGACAGTTCCATTTCATCCCCGAAACCTCTGACGGACTGCCTCAATATTTGCTCAGGAGGACAGGTTTGCCTTGGGCCCTGCCTCAAACATCCCCGGCCTGCCTCTCTCCTGGCCTCGGTTCACGCAGAGTTCAGGCCAAATTAATACTCGAAATGCGTGGGTCAGCTTGTCAGGAGCTTCGGACGGGCCTCCATCTCGCCGGGGTCACACGAAGGTCTCTCCCTTCAGCTTGCGCCGCAAGCACCATTCTGGGGATTCACTTTGTCCCTTCTGAATTTACTAGCACTTCACCCTTATCGTTTCCCTCCTCCGGCCAGCTCTTTTGATTCACTTAGCTTTTTCCACATGCTGTAAATATAATGTAGACATTTATTTTATTTTTTTTCCGTTTCGTGGTAAATATGATTAAAGTCGTTTAAATACGGGCAGGCAATTTTAAAGAAAAAAAGCAAACAAGAAATATAGTAATTCTCCGTTTTAGCCATTAACACAACATTTCGAAATAAATATATATTAAATAAAAAATAAATCAAAAGTATCCTTAATTGTTAAATATACTATGGATTAATCTGAAACCTCTTTGTTTTTGTTTTTTTATGTGCAACCCTGCTGAATCTTTATTTAAGTGTCTATTTAAATAGCTCAATTCCTTTGCTTGTCCACGCCACTATCTCACTTTAATTAACTGTCATGAAAGCACTGCTAATATATTTTCCTTTCAGCTTACATAATCTTTTTTTCTTTCTTATTAATGCTACGCCATAGGACATGTAGCCTATCGTAAGTTCTTAGTTTAACACGTGTATTTTTAAATCGATTTTATTTCAAATTGCCTTTACATTAATTTTAAGTCAAATATAATGCTTATTACAGATTAATAGGCCTATATAGTTGTTAGTTATAAATGTACTCATTATAGATATAAAAGTGCTTTTAAACACAATATGAAAGAACGTGTTTAATCATTCTAAATGAATTATTGTTTATTTTAACGATAAACAGCAGAATGTTATTGCTCCAGATTATTATTATCGTTATGATCATTTCCAGTAACATATAACATAGGCTAATCATTTAATCTTTAATTATCAAATTATTATTATTATTATTAACATTAATAATAATAGCCTAATAATAATAATAATCATATTCATAACGTCTAATAATAATAATAATAATAATAATAATGTGATCGTTTTGACGCTGGACTGTAAAAATGATAATATCGCGCCACTGAACTCTGCACTGAAGTTTCCTGACCTTTTGCCCTTAAAAATGATGCAGGTCCAAAAAAAAAATAAAAAATAAAAAAATAAAAAAAAACATTTCTTCACAATCCATCAAAAGTGGAGAGTAGCGCAACCTACTCAGCAGGCCGTCAGGGTTCATGTAACTGAATGTGTTAAAAAACGCCGGTGAACTCATCGTGACCCGGCGCTGATCAGAGCATGGAAGAACCCGCTGAGAGAACGAGGCGTCTGAAGCAAGTAGCATAGATTTTAAGTACCTGCAGATGCATTGCACGTTAACACGGAAAGCATCAGCAAGGTGGAATGTTTTATATTTATAAACAGTATATATTATCTCCAGTCAAATCAAATGTATATAAAAATGTAATCTACTGCTTTACAACTTCATCT
The DNA here is from genome assembly GCF_019703515.2 of Myxocyprinus asiaticus. NCBI lineage: Eukaryota > Metazoa > Chordata > Actinopteri > Cypriniformes > Catostomidae > Myxocyprinus > Myxocyprinus asiaticus. The sequence continues at coordinate 9,539,953 of NC_059357.1, read as the reverse complement.
GTTGTTAAAGCAATCAATAGCCTATGCTCGTGATTATGGTGTAAAAATGGGAATGCATCACCTGCTTGTTTTTAATATAAAATTATTATTATTATTATGATCACTTTTCGGGCTAAATTAAAACTATCTTCATACACAGTACTAAAAATGTGTTTTGTGCATTTTAAAACTGGCAATAACAAGGGTGGAAAAAATCTATTCTGCTTCTTCTCACATTCTTCGGTGAATTCAGAGCAAGAGGTTATCTGAGAGGAGAAATTCCTTCCTCACGCTTGAGGAAGGCCAGAACAAATGCCAGCAGGCCACCAGACAGAATCAGAGGTAGCTTAAATTATATCATAAGCTACACTATGCTGAACGCATTTACCAACTCAAATATTGCCTGGGAATTAAGAGCTTAATCCCTTAATCACGTCAATATTACTAGGCCTACTATTAAGTCAGATAATACAGTGTGTTAGTCCAAAGACAAATTATATCGATAACGTCACTGCGCACTGAACGAAGTCTTTGTTGTTTTGATTACAGGGGCAAATGCCAGCAAACAATAAGTCAAATTCATTTAAAACAGATTCATGCATGTTTTGTCCATGGCTCATTCGGGATTCATTTTAAATGATTTAGACCTAAAGGTTCGTTTTAAAGAATTTGCTTCACAATAACTGAGATATTATGTTATTTTGCATGATTCACTTGACCAACTCTTTCCTCTGTCACTCTTTTCTATTCTCCATTTTAAATATAAATACCTTGTGACAACATGCTGTGTTTGTATGAGGTAAACAAGGCTATTGTGCTCATATAAGTCTCATTCAACACTGTGTGTGTGTGGATGTGCGTGTGTGTAAGAAGAGTCAGAGGAAAAGTAGGACTTCTCTTTCAATCCTCCTGGAATCAGATACCAAAAGAGAATTGGGAGTATCTCTCTCTCTCTCTCTCTCTCTCTCTCTCTCTCTCTCTTTCTCTCTCTCTCTCTCTCTCTTTTGCTAGAATATATAGTAGTTTGGGTTAGTTTGTATAGTGTAAGACACACATGACTGGTTGAATGGTGATATAGCTTGTCCTGCCTTGACTGACTACCAAGTTGTTCCCATCAGTGTTTTTGGTTGGTATCTGTGATGCCCTCTCATCCCTAATCCCCCTACTTTCTTTTTTCTCATCCGCTTCTCCTCTCCAAGAATAACATGACCAATTCTCTGTCACTCCTTATCTCTTCCCTTAACTGTAAACATGGCAAACTCTTCTTTAATAGTCAGGACACATGATACTCAAGAGTCTGTGTATGTCAGAATGTTTAATTGGAAATCATCAAGATTTCCTTAGGCTTGGTAATGAATGAACATTGCTCAGGAATCGATGCCTGTTCAGCTACAGAGTGAAGATAGACAAAATTATTATAGTGTGGTGAACAAGGTGAAAAGCTTCTCCCAGCCAACCTGAAGGTACTCCACATCTAGGTGGGCCAGTTAATACAATGTCCTTCTAATGGTGCCATTCAGAGTATTGACTACGTTCATCCTTTTTAGGGGCTGATAAATTTCAGTCTTGAGTTCAGTGGCTGCTGGTGTCTTCATGTTTGTGTGTGTGCTAGGATTCTTGAGCAGATTGTGATTTCAAGACTCAGTAGTAAGTACAGCCTCCCTATCATTTGAGATATGTGTGACTCTTCAGAGCTGTCAGACACCAGAGTAGGGGGTTCAAGAGGTGGAAGAGAGAGCAGAGAATTATGTGTGTGTGTGTGTGTGTGTGTGTGTGTGTGTGTGTGTGTGTACGTGTATGTGTTCAGAGATCAGAGGTCCAGATGAGATCGTGAGGACAGGGTGGACAGGTGGAAACATTTAAACCAAAACAGACACTGGGGGGGCAGGGCGGTGGTTACTTCTTATTTTCAGACATTCAGTATGTAGGAGTGTATTTGTATATGTGAGATGGTAAAGAATTTAAGACAGGATGGAATCCAACCTCAGAACTGATAGCTTTAACCCACATGTAACACTATGGTCCTAATAAAGTGCCCAACATGGTCTTTCACTATTGTAGCCCATCTGCCTCAAGGTTCAACGTGTTGTGCATTCTGAGATGCTGTTCTTCTCACTATAATTACAATTATTAAAATACAGAGGGGTTATCTGAGTTATTGTAGCCTTTCTGTCAGCTTGAACCAGTCTGGGCTGTGTTTCTCAAAAACATCGCAAGCTTAAGTTGATCATAAAAATCACTGGCACCAATGGTTTCTACGATCTACTTAGGCTTCCAGTCTCCATTAGGCTTCCATTCTCCATTGACCTCTCTAATCAACAAGGCATTTGCATCCACAGAACTGCCACTTGCTGGATGTTTTTTGTTTTTGGCACCTTTCTGAGTAAATTCTAGAAACTGTGGCGTGTGAATATCCCAGGAGATCAGCAGTTACGGAAATACTCAAACCAGCCCGTCTGGCACCAACAATCATGCCATGATCAAAATCACTGAGATCAAATTTTTCCCCATTCTAATGCTTGATGTGAACATTGTCTGAAAATCATGACCCATATCTGCATGATTTAAACCTAAACTTAACCATAAAGTCTCACCCAAACCCTAAACCTCAAAAGTGTTGGATAGGAGGCTAGCTAAATGTGGCTATAATGCATGTTTTGTATCAATTTGAAATTTAGCTTGTTAAAAAGTTGTACCTTTTCATACAAACCAAGTCATATGATATCTTAAGATTTCGCCATCTCATACAAATTATTACAAGTTTTCATGAGACTGTTGCCTCGCCTCTCCTCTCTACTGGTTAAACGTGTAAACATCATCACCTGTTTATCACAAACGTTCATAGCTTGGGCACACCAACACGCTTTGACCTTGCAACATACAATCTAACAATCACACACATGTATATGCAAGCCTTTTACCATATTCTTATAATCTGAACTATGATGATTAGTGTGCAAGAGCACTGGAACTCTGTTTGAGCTCATATAGAAGCTAACTTTTGCCATTCACAACACTCCAAATGCACAAGTTTAGTACAACCAATCCAAAAGCAGCTTGTTGTTGAAAGGTAATCAGATGCTCAAGGTTACATTTGCACGTCACTGTAAGCCAAATAAGATACTCCATGTGACACCTAAGGTCACAAGTCTTTTGCCCCTCCCTCCATCCTTATTACACCCTTACCCCCACTGCAACAGGGCAATATACTGTATGTTACACTGAGGACAAAAGTTTGTATGTGTGTATGTCAAAGACAGTGACTCAAGTTGAGTGTTACCAAAGAGGTCCTGGAAGTGTGAAAAACCTGACCCAGAGAAACAGCTGTTGCTTTTCTATTTTGATATGACATGTTCCTTGACTGTCTCTCAGTACATCACACCACATGTCCCCATCCCAATAAAAGATAACTGCTGGTTATAAAACAGATTATGTCTTTAAAATCTGACTGAACGAATCATGTTCAAAGTTATCGTAGCATAGCCAATATATACAGCTGTAATAGCACAATTTGAATTTTGTATTAATTCTACACTCACTGAGCACTTTATTATGAACACTATGGTCCTAATAAAGCCCCCAATGTGGTCTTCTGCTGTTGTAGCCCATTCGCCTCAAGGTTCGACATGTTATGCATTCTGAGATGATTTTCTGCTCACTACAATTGTACAGAGTGGTTATCTCGAACCAGTCTAGGCTGCATTTCCCAAAAGCATCTTAAGCCTTAGTAGATCATAGAAACTATTGGCACCAATGGTCTCTATGATCTACTTAGGCTTACAATGCTTTTGGGAAATGCAGCCCTGGCCCTTCTCCGTAAAACTCTCTCATCAACAAAGTGTTTCCATCTGCAGAACTGCTGCTCACAGGATGATTTTTGTTTTTGGCACCATTCTTAGTAAACTCTAGGGACTGTTGTGCTAAAAATCCCAGGAGATCAGCAGTTACAGAAATACTCAAACCAGCCTGTCTGGCACCAAAAATCATGCCACAGTCCAAATCACTGAGATTACTACAAGTTAAGCTCAATCGACAGCTTTTGTGGAATAATAGTGATAACCACAAACAATAATTTCATCGTTTAATTATTAAAAAATAAATAAAAATGGAAGTGTATGGGGCCCGTCCATAAACATTAAAATACACTGTTTAACAAGAATAGCCACAATATATACATTATGCCATAAATGCTATCAATTGGGCTCAATTGTATTGAACCCATAATATATATATTTTTTTTAATTTGCCAAGTTACTTAGCAACCATATACAGCCTATAGTTAGATTAATTAACAATACTAAGAACTGTTTTTTTGTGATTAATATTAATAAGCTTAATTATTTATTCAATTTTGGTGTCTTTAGTCACATTGATGTTGCTGGCATTGTTTAAAAGCAATATGCTATTCAAGGCACTGATTTTACCCAGGTTAAAGAATATTTGTAGGAATGATGCTCTCAGTCATTTTTAGATGTGTTTCCCATTCTGTTTCCTTAATCTGTTTTCTGCCTCATGCATGGTGCACAGACGATCTTTGCCTTAATGGAATTTATTAACTTTCTCTCTCTTTTTCTTCTCTGTATTTTCTTGCTATGTTTGGAATAGTGCATTACCATACTACTCTTACTATTTCTGCAGTATATAGATATGAAGAGAAGTATGGTAGTATTCGGAACTTACTGTAACATCTGTCTTCCTCTTTTATCTTACCCCTAAGTGTGCTTTTAGAACCCTGCTGGAGGTGTAAGGAACTGCAGCTTTCCATCATCCCAGAGGGGCTCTGGTCTGGATGAGGGGAAAGGGAGGGGATTCCTCTAATTATTTCTCTCCATGAGCTAATCATGTGAAATCCAATTTGGTTTGTGGAAATCAGGATGGAGAGAGAAAGCAAGAAAGATGGAGAAAGAACATTGTCTCCCTACAATACTCCCCTACAACAGAGTCTCTATTTATACATTTGTACATGTGCATATGCCGCCGAACATTTCTCATGCTGTGATGTTCTTGGCAATCGGCCTGCTGTTTCTGGGGTTCACGGCAGTAGAGTGAAACCAGGTTAATATCACTCTAGGATCGGCTCATGTGGTCTGAAGGAGGTTCCAGTTGAGAGCTCAGATTTACTTTCCTCTCCCACAGCACACTGCCTGGATCTCAATGACAGCTAACCTCTGACTGAACTCTCCCTCAATACAAACACACACCATCCTCCCTCCCTCACTGCACTTTGACATTATCCAGTTATAATGTGCAGACATTTTAATATTCATGGCTATACTTTAAAAAGTACACAGTCATCATGCCTGAAACATTTCAGACAGTACTTGAATAGAAGCATAGAATATCTAGAATAACTGACATTGCTTTGGGCAAAAAGGCATAAAATACACAAGCTTCAAATTTTTTTATAAGCATTTATAAATACTAACACATATTGTGCTATGGCTGAAATCTATGGCTCTATTCTTTTCTTCCTCTACCTTTCTTCCATTTGTCCCTCTACAAGCTCTCCTAATGAACTCTGACACAGCTCCGTCCTGAGGCCTTCACTGTCCTCTATATACACAACATCACTGGGACCCATCATTCAAGCACATGGTTTCTCCTACCACTGTTACGCTGATGACACGCAACTCTACTTGTCTTTCCAGCCCAACGACACCACAGTGACTGCTCGAATTTCTGCCTGCCTGGCGGACATCTCGGCCTGGATGAAGGAGCACCACCCAGCCAAGACTGAACTCCTTGTCTTTCCAGCCAACTCTGATGTTGAACACAACATCACCGCGCAGCTGGGTGCAACTACAGTAACGCCTTCCAAATCGGTCAGAAATCTAGGGGTAACCATCGACAACAGACTAAATTTCACAGACCACATCTCAAAGACCACAAAATCATGTAGATTTACACTCTACAATATCAGGAAGATAAGACCCTTCCTCTCTGAACATGCCACACATCTGCTTGTCCAGTCATTTGTCATAACTAGACTGGACTACTGTAACGCTCTCATTGCAGGCCTCCCTGCATGTGCAACTAGACCCCTCCAAATGATCCAAAATGCAGCAGCACGTCTGGTCTTTAATGAACCAAAGAGAGCACATGTTACACCACTCCTTGTCTCTCTCCACTGGCTACCGGTTGATGCACATATCAAATTCAAGGCTCTGATGCTGGCATACAGAACAGTTACTGGGTCTGCTCCAGCATACCTAAAATCATTTATGCAGAGCTATGCGCCCACTAGAAGTCTGCGGTCTGCTAAGGAACGTCGCCTTGTTGTACCAACACAAAGAGGCACCAAAACACTTTCCCAGACTTTCAGCTTCATCATACCACGTTGGTGGAACGACCTTCCCAACTCCATCCGTGAAGCTGACTCACTCTCTGTCTTCAAAAAATGACTAAAAACACATCTTTTCCATGAGCATTTAACCAGTCATTAAAAAAAAAAAACATTCTGTTGCACGTCATTCTATTTTGAATACTATTATGATGCTAGTGATACTTTGTAATACAGCATTTTTATACCACTGTCTCCTAAGATGATTCGCTTATGTTTTCCTCTCTTGTAAGTCGCTTTGGATAAAAGCGTCTGCCAAATGAATAAATGTAAATGTAAATGTAAATGTTCCCTGCCTCAGCAGTGTCCAGCCCACATAGTTCACTCAGGTGAGCCCCATGGTGCAGCTCTGCCTTGGGGACACACACATGCCACCATTAATCAACAAGAGAGCACTCTACAGCCACATATTTCTCTGGCTCAAAGCCCACACACACACTGGAGATACACTCAATGTCTCTGTACTCATAATCACACATATTTACTTACATTACTCACACGTTTCCTTGGAAACATGCTAATGTATCTTTGCAGGAGTTCAGAATAGATTGAGTTTTAGTATTACTGCTTATTAAAAATACAAAATAATGTACTTCTCTTTAAACATTGGCCCCCATCTAAATGAGATGCAATACTTAATAAACTACTGGACACTTTAAGGATAAACAGCTACTGTATACAAACAGCAATTTGCTTAATATGAATAAGGTCATTTTTGGAGAAAGCATATTAAAATTAAGACATGGAGTATTCAGATTGTAGTCTCACTATTAAAAACATATATTCTAAATTAAACTGTTATCACTGCTATCAATGTTATCAGTGTTTTTGTGCCATCTTTTAATACACGAGGCAATCAAACTACTTGACAGCGAATACTTTACCTTCCTTATCTTCAGTAATTCATAGTACACACAATAAATGCTACAATAAATGTTTTATAATGTAGAATACAGTATTCTCGCCACAAGACCAACTACCTGCCTGATTCCCATATACACATTTTAAAAAGCCAAAACGGAAAACAAAAGATAGACACATTACATGAATATGAATGAAACTACATATGAAAAAAGCTTAAAGGAATATTCTGGGTTCAATACAAGTTAAGCTCAATCAACAGTATTTGTGGCATATTGTTGATTACCACAAAAATTAATTTGGACATGCCCTTCCTTTTCTTTAAAAAAGCAAACATCGAAGTTACAGAGAGGCACTTACTATGAAAGTGGGGTCCAATTTTTGAGGGTTTAAAGGCAGAAAGGTGAAGCTTATAATTTTATAAAAGCACTTACATTAACTCTTCTCTTAAAACTCATGTATTATTTGAGCTGTAAAGTTGTTTAAAATTGTAATTTTTACAGTTGTTTTAGGGTTTGTTGAAATTACATCATCATGGCAATGAAGTTGTAAAACTAACAATAACTTTATACAGAAAAGGTAAATGATTTTATCACACTAAAATCATGTTAACATGTATATTCTTTACGTCTTGTGGCTATACTTTCAACATAGTGAGTATTTTAGTGTTTACTGTTTGGCCCCATTCACTTCCATTGTGAGTGCCTCACTGTAACCTTGGTTTTTGCTTCTTTATTTTTTTTTTAAAGAAAAGGACAAAAGAGTCAAAATAAATTTTTTGTGGTAATCGATATTATGCCACAAATGCTGTTGATTGAGCTTAACTTGTATTGAACCCGGGATATTACTTTAATCATAATACATTTTTGCCAAAAGTCGAAAGGTTTCAGCCATAGCCAGAGATGTCAAGACAAATATCTTTTGAGTTTCCTGGCAGAACAACTAAAATTTTGTGGAAAAAAACTAAAAGTCTCTACAGTATGTATAGCTGAAATCTGAGATAAATTGTCACTTCAGCAGTGCTGAGTCTCATGGTTCTGGTACAATCTTGCGTTCAGTATCCACTGACATAAGCAATAAACTGCAATTTATGATGATATGCATGTGTTTTGTTATAGGGAGGGAACATTTACATTTACATTTATTTATTTCGCAGATGCTTTTATCCAAAGCGACTTAAAAATGAGAAACATGAAAATAAGCAATTCATACTAAGGAGGTAATAATTCTGTATAAGAAGTGCTGCAATACAAAAGTTCCAAAATTGCTCAGAGAAGTACAAGCTACAGTAGAGAGGACAGTGAGAGACAAAAGTGAAAGAATAGATTAAGAGATTTTACTTTGAAAGGGCATTAACAGGATTATGTCACATGCTCATGGAATAGGTGATATTTAGACAGGTTCTTGAAAGTTGCAAGGGAATTGTCTGTTTGGGTGGAGTTGGGAAGATCATTCCACCAGCAAGAAATGGTGGATGTGAAAGTTTGGTAAAACTAATTTTATATTGGTACCAAGGCAAAGCTAGAATGATTCTGCATTTCCACTTTAAATGACGAGAGAGAAATTCATCAGCTGCATATAGCCTGGCGCCAGTGCAGCAGTTAATTATTAGTCCAAATAATAAGTCCAGCGGGCCGATCAAAATCATGCAAATCAAACACAACTTAGATATACACACACCTCTTTGAACATTCAGACACGAAAAAACCAAATAAATCAACATGTATCAACACATGCACTATTACACACATGCGCACACTCACATTCATAGTGCATGCTGACATTTGCACACACTCACAAGACTGATGGAATAATTACCGTGTGTTATACTCTGCACAAACTAACCAGACTTGCCATGGGACTTTGATTAAAGGATGTAATTTATAAATGTATGGACATGGCATTGTACACAAATACCCTTGTTTGTATCTGAATTTATGTGTGTGTCTGTGTTTATATGTGTGTGCACTATGGCTAGTTTCCAGATGTTGCTTGGTGAGAGACTGGCCTGTCTGACAAAGGGAGATGAACTGGTCTAACACTCACCTCCAGCTGGACTCAGAGTTAGATATTCAAATAGAGAGAGAGAGAGAGAGTGACAGAGAAAGAGAAAGCGAGAGAGAGGGAGAGAGTAGAGAGAGAGCAGAGAGAGAGAGAGAACGAGCAAATGAGAGAGAGAGAGAACGATTAGACAGAGAGTCTCTTACAACAAAGACTGTTGATTCATTATGCTAAACAGACCTTTCCAACACATCAACAGCTATTAAATATTTGTTTTGCAATTTGTGGTAAAAATGGCTGCATTTTACAAGAAGACCTTTAGTGAGAAAGTGTATGTCACACAACGAAAAGAGAGAAACAAGTTGTGTTTGGTCCATTATGGGACTCAGGCAACTGTGGTCTATTGTGATTAAATAGTTTCAGGGTTTGGATTACAAGGGAATACAATTCTGTTCTCAAGCACTGCTACATATAATGTATATTACCTTTAGGGATGAGAATCGTAAGGAATTTATAGATTAAATAGAAGACATATTCAATTTACTGCCCCCAGCAATCTGTTACAAAATAATGAGGTGATTTAACATTTTAAAAGAAAAATGTGTTTACACAGACTTTTTAATACAGATATTTGATTAATTCATACATTTTTATAAAATACCACTGATTTCAACAAAGCTCATGTGTTTCTTTAATTAAATCAAATCAAATCAAATCAAATCACTTTATTGTCACACAGCCATATACACAAGTGCAATGGTGTGTGAAATTCTTGGGTGCAGTTCTGATCAACATAGCAGTCGTGACAGTGATGAGACATATACCAATTTACAATAACATCAAATTAACACAGCACAATTTAAACATCTGATATACACATAATTACACTCAACAATATACAAAGAATAACATACACTGTACAGTATACAATACGCACTATATAGATACACATTATTCAATAAAAATAAAAAACTAAAATATATAAAAAAGTATATATAGTATATATATAGAATGTACAGTATTGTACAGATAATTACACATTATCATATCAACAACCAACTAATTACTCTGATTCAAGTCTTACAAGTTCTTGGTTAATTTTGAGTCAGATAAGAGAATCTGATAAGAGTAATTTTTGAGTGAAGTAGCGCTATATATTCAAAAGAACCGGTTCATAAGTGTAATTTATTCAGGAATTGGAAAGCTCTGGCTGGCTGTATGTTTTACACTGCTGATTTAGTAGCAGTGTTAGTATCAGGAAACACTAACCATGTTTACAGGCACTTAAGAAAACAGTTTATTCCAGGGTTTTTGCAGAAAGCGCCATTCTGAAACGTCATGTTATCGAGAACGACTATTTCCTTATGCTGTTTAAGGGATTAGGAGAAAGTGGTTTAACACACACAGTTTTCTCCTGGAGAATACGGCTTATGTGGTCATGTAAACACATAAGCGGCATTCTGATGGGTGCTTGAAAAGTGCGGACGTGCCTGAAAAGAATGGACGTAAACACAGTGGAAAGAATTTAAAAAATCTCAGAGTACAGCGGGAAAAGCACATACACTAATGTAAAATATCGACTGTCCCTAACATTCGTATATATACGCTCTACACTGGGGGAATCCCAGAGTTTTACATAAGAGGAAAACCCCACTATTGCATCGCAATTCCGTTACAGGTCGAGATGCAGAGTTAAGGAATCAAAAACAGCAACAACTCTGGAATATCTGGAAATAAAGTGAAGCAATGAAGAATAAAATTGCAAAGTATTCCTCAGAAACCATGTTTGTTATTTACACAAGCGTTGCGGGGAAATTATATTGCTGTGGAGAAAGCTGCTTACGGATAGAGCGACATGTATACGGGAGTAAAGGGTACACCACTTAAACAGTGCATGTAAATCGGAACGCTGCTTTCTCGCAATAACCCGCTTTCTGGTGTCCGTGTACACATAGTCACTGTCAGAGTATTTTAGCACAGTGTCCCATCCACATTGGGGAATAAATGCAATTCTGTTAATGGAACAAACATTTTTGAAGATCAAAGGGTTTCAAAAAAACAAAACAAAAAACTGAACCATTTCTGAATGAGAACCAGTTCTCGGTTCCCAACCCCAGCCATCTTTCCATATACAGAACAAGCACAGCTTAAAACATACGGTACTGTAAACGTCTGCTTTCATTTAGTAATTGAAACTCAGAGACATCCATGTGAAATGCTGACTCTGCTTAGAAGTGGCACTTTGAACTTTCTGAATTTGAAGCATATAGCATGAGTAACTCAACATTATATGTTACATTGAGGGGACATCCAAACAGACTTTCTGGTCTCCTTCTCTTGGTTGCTACATCCTTGACAGATTGCAAATCTAAAAGAGGCACAAAACAACGAAACGGCGGCTTGACTTTGGAGAAGACTGATTGAGCAAATGGGTGAATAGGATGTGATCCTCTTTCGATGGGGGTTTGAGATACCACTGCTGTACGGGACAGGTTGTGTCCAGGGGGTGCGGTTAGGGTGGGGGAAAAGTGGACAGGTCTCGGGCCTTTGTAAGTGTGTGTTGCCATGGTGGACAAGCCCCAGGCCAGGGGGACTGCCCTCTGTCCCCCTCCCAGGTCCCTCTCTCCCTTGTCAACCTTGAGTTATTGATGGGACAGGTTGGCAATGAAGATCCCCCTCCCTTTACAGGGGCCAAGAATACCACACAGCTGGACAGGGACTGTTCGGGATAAAGGGAGTGCGAATGGTGTTTGCTGCATCTGTGAGTGTGTGTTGAGATTGTGATTCAGTATAATATACAATACACTGCTTGTGTGTGATTATGTGTAAATTCGTGGGATTGTACTGAATAATGTGTGTACCTATGTGTGTTAAAGGATTACATTTGGTGTATTTTAGGTTGTTTGTGTCTTAGTATCATAGTCACTGTTTTACTGGAAGCCTGTAGGTGTGCAGAGGAGATTTCAGCCCATGCATGGATAAATATAGGCAAGGGACTTTGATAAGTGCACTTTGCATTTATAGGGGAGGGAATGGGAACTCAAAATCTTTTTCTGTCTGTGTCAGAAATGTAAAGAATGATTTAGTTTCAGAGTTTTAATCTCAAGACAATAAAAAGACACTTACTGCACCTCTCTTATAATAATTTAATGTTTTCCTTCCAATAGAACTTATTCAGGGTCCTGCTATATTTGACAGGAATAAAAATTAGGCTGTGAGGGATTTAAACTTAAAGTCTCTTCAGTGGGTTGTACAGTTGTGTGTTGATCGTTCAACTGATGAAACATTGAAACATCCTTCCAAATAAATTGGAGTAGATAAATCAAACTCTGAGTTGTGAAAATTAGATGTGCTATAGAACCTTTATCCATCAAAAATAAAATATGGTGCTACTCTAGATACATATATAAATATAAAGGTATACAATGTCTCTCAGGTTTCAATGATTTTATCAAATATGCCAGTTTGTTCATCTAAAATTATTTTCAGGTTACTGATGCTTTTCATAAAGAGCAAAAGGCACACATCCCATAAAATCTTGTTGCAGACATTTCTTTGTCCTGCAGGTGAAGATCCATACGACTTTGTCCCAGTTACAAGTTTCAAGTTTTAAATACAGAAACAAATTCACAGAGTTCTTCTGTCTAAATAGGTTCCCCAGTTCCCAGAGAGTAAACAAAAAACAGTTGCACAAATATTTGGGCTGTGGAGAATTTAAGGAATCACATGTGCTGGTCCAAAAATAATGGACTCACTGTACAGGGGTCTTGGGGTGTTCTAGTTTGAGAGCTGTAACATTTATAGTTCAAAGGCGAAGTAACATGAGATTATTGCACTGAGCAAAAATGACAGCTGTTATCACATTTAGACCTCACTCTGTCAGTCCTCCCACAAATTATTACAAATTAGCAGATAATAAAATGGTGGAGGCCTCTAACCAGATATCTACTGGTGCTGAATTGTACATTCACTATTTTAATTATTTAGTTAGATACTCTGACGCTTTTCTGCTCAATAGAGATTAATCATCTAAGTAAACAGCCTTTGGGTGATTCTAACAAAACCTGTCAAAAAATGTCCTGGTCCTGTTTTCATATTTTACATACATTCATTAAAATAGCTCTTTGGCTGAACTTGATTCAATCATGGACAGTGGTTCCACATGTTTGAAATGAGTTTTCCCAACTTAAAATTTCCATGTAATCTCAACACAAACAAGAAAGACCCTAGCTGAATTGGGTAAACCCAACAAAGTTAGACAAGTCAGTGTAACTCAAATAAATGTCTTTTATTTCTTTATGTTCTAACTAATGAAAGTGAATGTTAGCATGATAAATATATGCTGGTTGGAAGTACTACAGAGTGTAATTTAGTAACAATGCTATCGTTAGAACAGCAATTGCAATCAATTACATGTGTGACATTTACCTATCCTCAGCATTAGCTCAAGCTCCACTCTTCATCATAATGGTACCCCCAAAACTCATTAAAAAAAAATAAAAACATAACAGAAACTCTTCTAAATATCAACATAACAAAACTTTAAACACAAACAAGTATCCCCCTTTATATTCATCTTGCACAAAAACATAAAATAACACTTAATTTTATCATTTACTGTAGTCTCCCTATCGAGTCCCATGCAAAGTATGCTGCGAAATTTAAAATCCCTGCCCAATTTCATCAATGCTACATTAACACCACAAAAAGTATTCATGTAGTCCCAACTCAAATGGATTAAGTAAACTTCCATTTAAAACTTTAAATGGATAGAACTCAATGAAATCAAGTTGACAAAATATTCTAGAATTGTGTTGCTTTAGTTCATTTAAATTAAGTAAATTGAACAAGCTGCAAAAATCCTTTTTTGAGTGTATAGAAAATGAAACCTATTTTATTTTTTATTTTTTTAGGGCCATTAATATTTTTTACATTGTGATATTATTATCATCACAGTTACGCACAACCTACCCCCCAATTCCCATTACCGTAATGCAATCAAAGAAAGTTATTATGATATTATCATTACCACAACATGGAAATATATATATATATACTATATATAACTGTAAAGCATTACTACACCATAGTAGTATTCCTTTGGCACTACCTTTCATTTATATTTAATTGAAAAAAAAAAAAAATCATTGTACAGCAGCATCTTATTTACTGTAATACAATAAAATAAAGACTGTGTTACGGTAATGAGAATTTGGGGGTAAACTGTGCATAACTATCCTGAAAATAATGTCACAATGCAAAAAATCTTATTGGTCCTGAATTTGCCTTTATTTATTTATTTATTTATTTTTTTTGTTTGAGATGAAATCTGGCTAGGATGATGGAGAATATCTTGAGAAGATCAATACTTTGTTACTGATCACAGTAATTGTTTTCACCAAGAAGGGTATTAAAAATAGCAAAAGCCTGATACTCGTCTGCAACAGGGTTTCACTCTCTCTACACAACAGTAAAAGAGCCAGGTCAGACTATTCTAAGCTGGCAGGTAGATCCTTTGTCACTTCCCTTGTTGTCGTTGGTGAGACCACTCGCATGATCAGAACCTCACAGCCCACTGCGGGATTCCTGATGTGATCTGACAGGGCTGTCAGCGACCAGGTGGTGTCTCTTCCCTCTTTCCAAGATCTGTAGATGTCACTGTCGCAGACAGAGTTTCCCTCTCAATTCACGACCCCCATCCAGTTCTCTATCTGCTGTGTGGAAGCATTGTGGAGTGTCTTAATTTCCCTGTGCGCTCCTGTTCGTTGTTCACAGTGTGACAGTGAAAAATGGTTCGTCAGCTCGGTTCTTTTTGCCGGGCGACGTGAGGCCAAATGACTCAACATCTGGCGACGAAGCGCTCTCTCCAGGGTTTTTGGCACATGCTCCTGGCTGCCGTTTGTACTCTGCCTCTCATTTTATTTTCTCTGTTTCCTCTTCCCTTGCTTCTCTCATCCCCTCCAGAGGTGCTGGAGAGCAACAGCAGGTCCAGGGGGGCTCTTTTAGCAATGAGACTCCCAGTGACTTTAACTCGACAAACAAGAAATGATGTCATAGATCTATAAAGTTCTCTTGAAGCTGCTGTTTTGGAGCAACTTCCATTCTGCTTGTGCACACAGACCATTGACTGCATTATATAACACTCATAAATATGAAGCACTCAAGATTAAGATATGGTCTATGAAAAATGGAGATGTTTGACAAGAACAAAGTAAATGTCCACATCTCCATTAAAGAGCCCACACACCCTGTGGTTTGCAAAGCACCTTCCATAATTCATTAATTGATACCCAATCACAGAACATTTCAATGGCGCTGAACGCAAGCTCTTTGCTTGCCTGTGGAGAGACTTTGGCCGCATGCCTCATTCCACCGGGGTGCATTTATAGGTCATTCATCAGAATATGCCATACCAATAAAACAAACCCTCAAATCCCCACTGACCTGTTTGCTGCTTCCTAAGGTGGAAGGCATGTTTTTTGGACAACGTGATATCAGAATTGAGTAGTACCTGGTTCTTATTTTTGATCAGAATCTTGTAGAAAAATAGTTAGGCTATTATAAAAGCCAGTTATTGTAACATTCACTGTGCTGGTGACAACAAATCTTCATTTACAATCTTCATGTCACAGCAATGCTCCATGCTCCATTCCCACACTTTGTTATTGCAGCTGACTGTTATCTCAAATCAATCTGGTTCCATACTTTTGGTTCCAAATATAACGCATTGCAAAACGTAACATACTCCAAGACCATTGGCCTCAAGCATAAAACTTAGAAACCAAACTAAAAGTTTGCAAATACACAAAAGACAGAATCAAACAAAAAGCATTAGGGTCATTGTAACCATACATATGCCATGTCCAAAAAAACTAAAACATAAACAAAGTCCTTGCACACCAATTTCTGTGATTTCAATTCTGAATAGAAACAATGGATTCATATTAAGCCATTCACTCCTGGTGCGAACATTGGTGTGACAAAGCTGGGTTTCTTTTTTCCGGTGAGTGTGTCCTGACCAATAAAATATGAGCTTTAGATCACACATCAGAAGCTGCTGCAGTTACTAAAACCAGCGCAACTGGTGCCGCTGAAGCACAGAAAGCTGTTTTGACCACCAACATTAAATGCTGAAGGAACTCAAGGAAGAAATATTGAACCAGCAGTGAGGACATTTATTTATTTAGCATCAAATTCCTTAAAAACTGAAATATTTTCTCTCATATGGATTCTCTTAACATGCAAATGATATTGCTGCATCACTGCCATGCATCCCCTTAAAAAATTTCTCCTATATCTCTGATTTAATTTATATTGCGGCATCTTTGCCTTTGTATTGGTTTTTAAATGAACAACTTTACAGACCTTAAGTGTTATTCTTCGGCAAATTTTAATAATAAAAATGCTAATACTAAGTGCACTCAGTATATACAGTATGTCTTTGTATCAAAGTGCCATTGTATACCAAAAACATGGTGGTGTCTCAACAAAATTATGCAGTCGTCATTGCTGTGATATTTACATTCATTAACAGCGGTGCTATCATTAAGTTTTAAAGTATCTAATAATGGGTCAAACTGAAGATGGGTTTTGTTGGTTGGAATTTGTTTTAATGTGTGCATTACATATACTCTTGGAGCATTAAGCTGTGGTTACATTTAATTTGTAATATTACTGTATGTACATGGCAATAAGATACAATCAGTATTGTTGCTATTGACAAAATTTGTTAACAGTGTGTGCACTATGCACACAAATTAACACATGTATAAACAGTATACATGGCAGTGGCATATAATCAGTTTTGTTCCAATTGCTAACATGTTTTAAACCTTACTATTATTTTTTACACTCAGTTATTTCTTATCACCCCTCAGACTGTGAGATTGGAAACCTCTGATGGGTTGTTAAAATGCTGTTGTGATTATTATTGATCTAATATGCAACATGTAAAGACAATTTAACAGCCAAAGAAACAAGCCAAGAAAACAAAGACAAATAAAATTCATGGTGAGGTAGAGACTTACAGAGGCAGAAGATTGAATTTTTTCTATTTATTTTGCCTGACTCTGCAGGTGCTACTAACAAAAGAAAGAATGCTGAATAGCAACAGTGGCTGTCAACGTGGCTACTTCAGAACACTGTACAGTAGCACAGAAATAAAAGTTGTTGCTTGGCAATACAAAACAGTGCTGGCAATACAAAAAAATACAAGATGAGCTGTCAATCATAGTATGTGCAAAACCTGGAGAGATGTCTAAACGCAATATATGTGCGTCATCATTTACTTTTTTTATTCCATGGAACACACATGGAGATGGCAGTGTGTGATAGTCTCAGTCACCATTAACTTTCATTGCATCTTTTTTTTTTCCATACAGCGGAATGAAATGGTTACTGAGACTGGCATTCTAACATCTCCTTATGTGTTCCACGGAGTAAAGTCAGTCAAACACATGTTAGGAACAATATGTGAGTAAATTATAACATAATTTTCATTTTTGGGTGAACTAGCCTTTATCTAGGAAGGGGCAAGGTCATTGATGCATAGTGATATTATGTAGTGAAATATGTCAGAAAAAAAAAAAAAATAGTTACACAAATAAAAACGGCATGAACAAATTCAGGCCATTGCCCATCGATTTCCTCTTTCCAGCCATTTCATATGGGCTTTATCCAATTTCTTGCACCTATTATCCAGTTGCACATATAGAAAAACATGCTCTGATCCTGGTACCCAGTGTCACTTAAGAATAAATTACAGGTTTTACAAGGCCACTCAAAGCTACTATTGAAATCCACACTCTTCAAAGTCCATTGTGTACAACGTGTATTCATGTGCGGCAACATTTGTTTTTATCTTTCATAATAAATTAATCTAGTTTGATTTCAATACAGAGAGTTTATTTCAGGCCTACTCTCTTCCTCCGAGAAGCCTTACAGGCCCCAGTCATACTTTATCAAGGATATAAATGTCAGATCATGTACTGTGATCTTGAATGATCCAAATATTGTTAGAAAATCCCTCTTGATTCAAGCACTGAATGGAGTGGTGGAGTGATTCATGTCTGTTTTGAGTGGAGAGGGCTATAATCGTAAAGTGAGGAGATTATTCTAAGAGGCAGTCGGCAGGAGGTAGAGACAAGTCTTAGCTTGTTCTCTGACTGTGAAACTGGTTGTAATAGCATATTATTTATGATCTCTGGCCAAGGGGCTCAGTTACACATTTTTTTATGAAGTTGCTTCTTGTAAGGCAGTTAAAAGCAGAATTATTAAATCAGTGTACATTCATAATTACCATATGGCTTTCCATTGATCTAGTTTCTCTAGTGTTGATTTATAGGTCTGAGCGTTTGTCTCTCCCTCTGTCATCCTGTTCATAATTTGAATGCCCTTTTCAGAGGCCCCATCTCTCTCCTTTACTCTTGGAAATGGAAATAAGCTTGGGGAAAATCACTCAATGCCATTAATTCAAGCCGAACGCTACTGTATGTGAAAGAGTGACAATGGCAATGTTTTATTGAGCAAAGCCAGATGAGCCTGAGACATTAAATGCAGCGTTGATTTGAAAACCCGGCTCGCAAATCCTCATTTTACGAGCCCTCTTCCAAGGTGCGGTGGGATTCTGGAGCAACGCGGTACTCCTGCATGTCGTATTTATCCCTGAACATCTTTATAATGCCTGCTCTTGTTGTGGAAGGAAGATCGGCCGAGAAGGAGGATAAATCTTGTTTGTGGTCTCTTTTCAACAGTGTGCTCTCTTAAATCGGAGGCTGACAGTTTTATAAGGGTTTTGAGGGGCGTGAGAGTGAGTTTTCTTAGCCTATGAACGTTTCACTTTTAACAAGCTTGCACTGTGTGAAGCTGATTGTTCCTTAGAGACCATGGCGCTCAAAGACTGGTAGCACAGTGGAAGCGTCTTACAGGAGGAATGCAGAGTAGTAAAAACCATATTAATAGAAATGTTCCAAGGACCCCCATTTATAGGACTATGCCACTATTTAAAAGTGTCGACACACAAACAGATGCATAACATACACATACAGTGGCTCTAAAAAGTATTTGGACACGTAATTCTTACGTAAAATTTATGAATGTCATTTCATTACATCAAAAAATTTCTAACCAAGAGGCATTGTTTTAAAGAAAGACATTTTTTTTTTTAAATAATGCAAAAGTCAGTGTAAAAGGTCTCTATTTTAATGGAAAGGAGGAAGCGGGAGATGGCAAGATCCAACTCAAAAAGGTAATTTATTGTTACAAACACAAACTCACTTTTCAGCACAATTTTAAACAACAGCACAGTCTCAGTACGTGCGTGGCAGCTCTCTCTCTCTCACTGGGTCTGGATCGCTCTTAAAGCCCATCTCCACTATCACTGCAATGACAAACAGCTGTTAGAGACCATCATTGCCAGGTGATGATCCTTACCATTCTCATCTCCTGATCTTGTTCTCCATTCACAAGCTCAACCACGCCCCCACCACCACATACCCCCATTGCCCGACTCAGGTCAGGGAGCCATCTGGCCTGCCCAGTACTCCCCCCCCCCCCCATTTCTGGAGAGAAAGTCTGCAACAGCCATCTACACCCCTGGTCTGTGGAACACCTTGAACTTAAAAGGCTGAAGAGCCAGATAAAAACGGGTAATCTGCGCGTTGGTATCCTTCATGCAATGAAGCCACTGGAGTGGGTCGTGGTCTGAACAGAGGGTGAAAGCCCATCCTAGGAGGTAGTACCGAAGGGTGAGTTCTGCCAACCTGATGGCCAGACACTCCTTCTGAATGGTGCTATACCTCGTCTCTCTCGCCAGAAGCTTCAGGCTGAAGTACAGCACCGGGCACTTCTCCCCCTCCACCACCTGAGACAACACGGCTCCCAACCCCCTGTCCAACGTGTCAGTCTGTATAACAAAAGGGAGAGAAACATCAGGAGCATGTAACACCACAAAGTGCAGCTTTTCACTGGGGCTCCCTTTTTAGTGAGATTGGTCAGCGGGATTGTGACGTCTAAATAATTAGGCACAGACCTCTTATAATAGCCAGCCAGCCCCAAGAACTGTCTCACCTCCTACCTGGTCTTGGGTCTTGGGCAGGCCGCAACCGCTGCAGTCTGATCAATTTGGGGGTGAACCTGCCCATGACCCAAGTGGAACCCCAGATACCGTACCTCCACCCGTCCAATTGCGCACTTCTTGGGGTTTGCCGTGAGTCTCGCCCATCGCAGCAACCTCAGAACCGCCCTCAGATGCTGCATATGCCGCTGCCGATCATTACTGTTTATAATGATGTAATCCAGGCAGCAATTTATGCAGAGTGTGGTCTGAGGACTCGGTCCATAAGGCGCTGAAACGTAGCCGGGGCCCCAAACAAACCAAACAGAAGGGTCACGAATTGGTGTGGTGTGGAGAAGGCCGTCATGGGACACTGGTGTTAAGGGGATCTGCCAATAACCCATCATTAAATCCAGTGTCGAATAAAAGCGAGCCGCACCCAACCGATCGAGCAGTTTGTCAATACGAGGCATTGGATACGTATCAAAGTTATACACCGCATTGACCTTTCTATAATCCACACAGAACTGGACCGAGCCATCGTTCATCGGAACCAGCACCACCGGGCTGGCTCAGTCACTGTGTGATTCTTCTATTACCCCCATATCAAGCATGGCCTTTAATTCTTCTCAAACCACTTCTTGTGGATGAGGTTTGGCTGCAACCCGAATCCACCAAGGCATGATATGTACCCCCCCTAATACTCACGGGTATGCGGTACGTCCCAGATCGTTGGGACGGGTCCCTCCCTGTTTCCGAGGAGGAGGAACAGAATGGAAAGCAGGGGGAGGAGGGGAGACAAGAGAGTGAGAGAGAGAGAAAGAGAGAGAGAGAGAGAGAGAGAGAGAGAGAGAGAGAGAAGGACCTCGGGGCTCGCCGGCTCCTGAATACACTGCCATGTGGTCCTCTGCCAGCTGGATGCCATTTGGAGTGACGCCGGACAGTGGCACTGGACCACAGGGGGCGGGGCAGTCACGGGGACCGGGGTTGCTGCAGCAGCACCCTCCTGGTGTAACAAGCTCCAGAACATCTGCGGTCCTCCACTTGTGCCTGGAGGAGCGCAATGATCTGCTGCTCCTGTTTGGTGCGCAGCTCGAGGAGGGCCTGATGTTGTGTCTGGTGGATGCTGACAACATCCTCCAGAGGTGAGGGATCCATGGCAGCGTTCTTCCTCCCTTAAATCCCAGGTTTCGGCACCAGGGTAAAAGGTCTCTACTTTAATGGAAAGGAGGAAGCGGGAGATGGCAAGATCCAACTCAAAAAGGTTTATTACCTTTACAAACACAAACACAAACTTGCTTTTCAGTGCAATTTTCAAAACAGCACAGTCTCAGTATGTGCGTGGCAGCTCTCTCTCTCTCACTGGCATCCGACTTGCTCTTAAAGCCCGTCTCTACTCTCATTACAATGACAAACAGCTGTTAGAGACAATCACTGCCTGGTGATGATCTTTACCATTCTCATCTCCTGATCTCGCTCTCCATTCACAAGTCGGTGCTCAACAACTCCCCCACCACTACAGTCAGTTTAAGTTTCAATTTAAAGACAATTTGGACACTTTCTGGTTGTCGCTAATGGAACGCACATAGTTAATGTTATGAACTAGACCTTAGGTTACTCTTCTTGGACACTCCACTAAAAATGACTTTGAAACCAGTTGGTTACAAGCAGTGTTGGGTGTAATCTGATTACAAAGTAATTTGTTACTGTAATCTTATTACATTTTAGTAGTGCAACACATTACATTTTAAATTCTTGTAATCAAATTACAGTTAATGGATTTCAGTTAAGGTAATTACCTTTAAGTACATTACTTGGGTTACACATACAGTATTTCAAAAATAATATTATTTATGTATAATACATTAAAAAAAATTATAATAATATGTTTATATGTACATCTGTTTGTGTTTTTGTGACAGCTAAAAGGTCTGCTACAATGAACAAGGAAAAAATATACTGTAGATATTATTTTGAATTAACTGAGCAGAAAGTAAATAGTAATGTGATGACTTTTTTGATTAAGTATTTGGTAATGTAATTAAAATTTTAGAGAAGTAATAAGTAATTTGTAGTGGATAAAAGTTTTTGAGTAACTTACCCAAAACTGGTTACAAGTAACTGTAAAATTGCTAAGTTCTGAGAAAATGTCTAGCATAATTTATTTGCAGATGCTTCTTGGTTTGATGAAATTAAATGTATACATTTTTTAGTGTAGCTTAAGCATCCATACACTTTTTAGAGCACTTGTGCATCCTCAGTTAAAACCATGTCCCAGCGGTCCAAAGCAATGTGTGGATGCCTGAAGAGAAAGAAGAACATACTGGGTGGCCCATATCAAACATGCTCTAGTCCCACAGATTCTTCTCCAACAGGACACTTCTTCAGAGGACTCAGAGGCAAGCTGGACCTTGTTTGATCCTTGCTTTTGGTAAAATTAAACCACTGTGCATTAAGTGCACACAGTGTGTGCGTTCTTGGCCTGGGTTTAACACACTCAATGCATTTAACATGTATTATAATGAGCTCTTTGGAGGGTGATAAAAACTCAGTTGAGCCCCTAATATGGCTCCTTAGGGTCACATTGTGCTTACGTTCTTAAAGTGGACTAGCTCAATTCACATGCACATTTATCACTATCAATAGTAGATTTGGAAGTAAGCGAACAAGGGAAAGTGAGCATTACAGATATCAGGAAAAGCACAGTGCAAGCCATAGCAAGTCTTCTTGCATTTAACATGGTGATCATATAAGTCTAGCTGTAATATTGTTGAAATCAAAGTTTATTTGCTGTATCTGTTATTTATGTGACAATAGCGATGTCTCAAATGACACATTATACACTTACAGTACACTATGCACTACCTTTTTGACTGTCTATATGGTATGAATTCAGGTCAGGTTCAGGTCAGTCAGGTCAGGTAACCCTGTCCCTTCGCTACGTACGGCAAGCCGCGACTGCTGAGTGCATGAAGTGTCCAACATTCAACACTAAGTTTGGTCGGTTAAAGAAATACATTATCAGGGTACTCGTACTTTTCTTCTTTTCATTGCATTTTCAGTGTGAGCAAACTACTCACACAATATAGACTACAAAATGGCATAGAATAGTGCACAAGTATGGGATTTGGGACACAGCTAATGTAACAAACATCTAGCATTTATTTAGCATTTAAGTGTTAAAAGTCATACAGCAATTATACTACTCAAAGAGGCCCAATCTGACTTTAATAGGAACACTATGGTCTTCTACTGTTGTAGCCCATCTGCCTCAAGGTTCGACGTGTTGTGCATTCTGAAATGCTATTCTGCTCACTTCAATTGTACAGAGTGGTTATCTGAGTTACTGTAGCCTTTCTGTCAGCTCAAACTAATCTGGTCATTCTACGTTGACCTCTCTTGTCTACAAGGCATTTCCATCCACAGAGGTGCCGCTCACTGGATGTTTTTTGTTTTTGGCACCATTTTGAGTAAACTCTAGACTTTCACGAGACTGTTGTGCATGAAAATCCAAGGAGATCAGCAGTTACAGAAATACTTAAACCAGCCCGTCTGAACCAACAATCATGACATGGTCGAAATCACTGAGATAATTTTTTTTCCCCCCATTCTGATGGTTGATGTGAACATTAACTGAATTTCCTGACCCATATCTTCATGATTTTATGCATTGCATTGCTGCCACATGATTGGCTGATTAGATAATCACATGAATATGTAGGTGTACAGGTGTTCCTAATAAAGTGCTAAGTGAGTGTATTTACATACATTTTAATGTAATAAGAATGTACACTGTAAAAATGATGAAAGATACTAAAGGCACCATTTGGGGTTCCTCAGATGTCACATCAGCAGAACCCTATGGAGATCCTCCATGCACCCGTTCAGTTCTCCAACTCTAAAGAACTCTAAGGACTGCCAAATTCCTTCAGTAACTCTATTATAAGAGAAAGGCTTTGAGGCACATTAAATAAATCTTGAAGTTCATTGAGGCTCCTTTCAAGGGCTTCTATAGGATCTCCAGAGGGTTCCACCTGGGTGGCGTTCGTGGAATCCTAAATGGTGCCTCAAGTATCTTTCACATTTTTCAGTGAGCCCATATCTGTAAGCTGGCAGGGTAATGCAGTATCTGGCCCTTTGGTAGGCTAGGTTCTTCTTTAGTTTCTCCAAACATCCCTAAAAACGTAAAGTATTGTAGCCCATATTCATTGACTAAATTAAACATATCAGTTCAGAATGCTTAAACAGCACTCAATTTTAGGAAAGTATGAGCTATTTTCTAATTTACTCAATTAACCAATGAGACCAATTAACAAATCCATTGAGACATTACACATCTCAAACAGAATTACCCTCTATACCCATATTATTGTTATTATTGTAGTCAAAGGTGTGCACACCACATTTACTGTCTATGCTCTTTGCCAAGCAAAACCACTTAAACCAAAATTCATCAGCTCACATTCATCAGCTCTGTAATCTTGTTCAGGGTGAAGAGGTAACAAGAGGTGCACTGGCTAATAGCCAAATGACAAGTGTTTTGTGGTCATGTGCTTTGTGATTCACAATTTTTGACACTATAGGTTAGCGATTATAGGCTTTTTTTTTTTTTTGTGCTCCACCTGACAAAGGGCTATTTTCACCGAGAATCCTCGGGCCAAAAAGACATGCAAATTGATTTGATTTTCATACACAAGAAGCTGTGAGCTGAGCTGCTTGGAGCTTTAATGTACTGACTGGAGGTGATAAATCACAGCTAAGCTACAGCTAGCATGCTAACGGTCCAGCACTATGATAACAAACACAGTCCTGTGTTATGGGTCATAGAGGCATTGACGTTAATTTCCCTGAAGCTGAATAACTGACTCGCTGGCATTCACTGTGAGCAGCACTGGGATGGAACATTGGCCATGCTCGGTTCCTTTGCTCCTAGCTCCACAATACAGAAAGAGAATCAACCAGACCTTTAATAAAACACATACACATAAGTGATTAGTCTTATTAAATGATGCAAGGTAGATTTAATAGAACTGTGCGCATAAACATACATTGATTTGTCCATTGTGATTTATGCTACACAATATGAGTATTGGATGCACTCTTGAATATTCACACACTCCCACACATATGCTCACAGATAATCATGATGCCTACCAAATACAAATCCCCTCTTCATATTCAAGGCTAAATTGATCCAGAGTGCTTTACATAGCACCTTGGTTTAGAGACATTTCCCAAAAAAAGAGGATGTGTGTTTGCAAATATACAAGAAGAGAGACAAAAATAGAGAGAGAGAGAGCAAGCAAGAGGGAGAAGAGACAGCAGAACTCAATCAGAGCTGGGTCATGAGGGTTCAACGCTGCAATACAGCATCTGTGCCGTGCTGAAAAATATGAGGTGACAGTTCATTTTCGCTGGTGACAGTCTTTGTCGCTCTCACTCGCCTGCTCACCCTGCCAACAGGAACTGTGCCGGCAACCGTTGCCCCTGACAGCAGAGAGGGGTGGACCTTATCTCATGACAGGACTCCACGGGGACCAATTGGAGGAGCTGTAGTGGCCTGTGATGCTCAGGAGAGAGAGAATGAGGGCTGAAGAATTATGACAGAAAGGCTTAATGAGGAGCACACACAGGCCATCCTCACAGGCTGTTTTGCTGCTGTATCTAGAAAGAGTCTGGGGCAGTTTTTGTCCAGAAACAGTAGACATATTGTTTGACAGTTTCTACATTAAAGCAAGCTCCAAACACCGCTTTGTCACTGATTATACAAACACGATTACTTCATGGTTTCAACACGAAATCCGAATCCGGGTTTCCGGGTACTGGAATTCTTGGAAACAACATTCAGACTTCCTGTGTGATCATGCTGGTTCCAAACCCATGTGTCTTTCTTTTTTCCGTCGGAACACTATGTTAGACAGAATGTTAGCCTCAGTCTCCATTCACTTTCACTGTATGGAAAAAAGGGAATTGTGACGGAGGATAAACTTTCTGTGTTCTATGGAAGACATTATTGAGAGCAGCCTGCCATAATTGAATCTGATGAATATTACAGAATGGTCAACTCATCAGAGGTCCCCGGTTCAAAATAATGTTTTTTTTTTTTTTTTTACTGGTAAAAGGGAAATACATAAATGATGATGAAAGTCCAAATGTTAAAGAGATAGTTTACCCAAAAATGAAAATTCTCTCATCGTTTACCCACCCTGATGCCATCCCAGATGTGACTTTCTTTCTTCTGCAGAACACAAACAAAGATGATCTTTTTAGAAGAATATTAATAGGTGTTGGTGAGAAACAGAAAAGTCCAACATTTTGAAAAAACTTTTTTTTGTGTTGTTTTTCCACTGTTAAGGTGCCATTAACTCTAGAAGTATTACAAATATCTTAATATATTTTTATATTCTGGTTCAGAACAAACTGTCTGTGTGTCAGGTTAGGGTAGGTGAAAAGGCAGAAATTAGGATGGGCTTTATTTAAACTTAAAAATAAACACTCCTGAACCACAGACAATGTCAAAGGCGTCTTACCTGGGCTAAGGAGAAGAAGAACTGGACTGTTGCCCAGTGTTCCAAAGTCCTCTTTTCAGATGAGCAAGTTTTGTATTTCATTTAGAAACCAAGGTCCTAGAGTCTGGAGGAAGGGTGGAGAAGCTCATAGTCCAAGTTGCTTGAAGTCCAGTGTTAAGTTTCCACAGTCTGTGATGATTTGGTGTGTAATGTCATCTGCTGGTGTTGGTCCATTGTGTTTTTTGAAAACCAAAGTCACTGCACCCGTTTACCAAGAAATTTTGGAGCACTTCATGCTTCCTTCTGCTGACCAGCTTTTTAAAGATGCTGATTTCATTTTCCAGCAGGATTTGGCACCTGCCCACACTGCCAAAAGCACCAAAAGTTGGTTAAATGACCATGGTGTTGGTGTGCTTGACTGGCCAGCAAACTCACCAGACCTGAACCCCATAGAGAATCTATGGGGTATTGTCAAGAGGAAAATGAGAAACAAGAGACCAAAAAATGCAGATGAGCTGAAGGCCACTGTCAAAGAAACCTGGGCTTCCATACCACCTCAGCAGTGCCACAAACTGATCGCCTCCATGCCACGCTGAATTGAGGCAGTAATTAAAGCAAAAGGAGCCCCTACCAAGTATTGAGTACATATACAGTAAATGAACATACTTTCCAGAAGGCCAACAATTCACTAAAAATGTTTTTTTTTTTATTGGTCTTATGATGTATTCTAATTTTTTGAGATAGTGAATTGGTGGGTTTTTGTTAAATGTGATCATCACAATTAAAAGAACCAAAGACTTAAACTACCTCAGTCTGTGTGCATTGAATTTATTTAATACACGAGTTTCACAATTTGAGTTGAATTACTAAAATAAATGAACTTTTCCACGACATTCTAATTTATTGAGATGCACCTGTATGTGTCAGGATCCTGTCACCACAATAAACATGACTAATAAAGGTGACAGGATCCTGACACAAATGTGGGTCACATTTTTGGACTCACGTCATTAGGATATAATCCAACAAGGGGTGCTGAAGTCAACTGATTTTAGTAATAGACCTAACTGTCTCTGTGTAAAAGTTAAATATTGATTATGTCACCTTTCTAAGGTTATTTTTTTGACCTGTAGTTTTGCTCCAAAATCATTTAGATAGATAGGAACATTTTTCATTTTGACCCCCTTTACAAAATGGATTAATCAGTAAATATTGATCAATGGCAATTCATATTTGGCTTTCATCATCATTTTTGTTTATCTTCAAAAAACAATATTAACAAAATAAACATTTCTGAAATAGAATAACCCTGTAACGTTTGCTGCATATTATCAAACTGTTAAATATTCTAAAACAGTGTTTGTGTTCAGTTATTTTAGTTTGGCTTGCATAGTAAAGGCATAGACAGCACTGGATCAAAGTGTAGCGGGAGAAGGAGACCATATTTGAAAAGAGCTGAGCTAAATTTTCACTTGTCATTTAAGAGACACACGCATTACAAGCGGTATGGATGACTGTTCCTTCTCTCTCTTTCTCTCTCTCTCTTCCTTTCTGTATTTTGGCTTGCTAAGTCGGCTCAGTGGAGTGACGCCTCAGAAAATGAGATCCGATTGGTGTTGATGTGGCAACGAATGGCCCTTAATTTGCATGCTAATTGTGCGATGGCCGCTGGGTGATTGTTTTGGGGTTGGATCAATGTTGAGAGGAACCTCAGAATGGCACCCAATTACAGCAAACACTCCCACTGAAACGGCAAGGATGACTGTTTATGTAATCATGTTTCGAGAAACATGTTCGTACCTGTCGAATTTACCACCATAAATCCTACATCAAATCCCAATAAAGTCATAATGACGCTCTGATGTTCTGTACATCGCATTGGAACAGAAAAATGCAATTAGCTGTAAAACCGGAATTAAAGAACAAATTAGATTGGCTGAAAATGAATTTGTCGATGTGTCATGGAAATGCATGGCTACTGTGCAATGTGAATTTCAACTAAGTTTGTCAGTGAACAGACACAGCAAGGTTCACCTTATTGAAAGCATTAAAAAGGACACCTTTTAGCAATCAGAACAAAGTCATATGGGTTCATCTTGTTAGCACATCTTTCAGAATACCCGAGAGGAAAGCAGAATATCCTACAGGAAGGTTTGCCCCAATTAAAAGTTTTGTTTTACAGGTGAGTCTGAATTAAACTGTTGACAAATTAAATTGCTTAACCTTCGTATCCAATTCTCTGGTTTCTCTGCAGACCGGTGCCCATATGCATTTCCATCGGAGACATATGACCCATGCGTTAAGCCCATGTAACACCTGTTCACTAAGCAGCAGAGTGAAGGTCCATTTATTTCATATGGGACTCAATAGCTCAGCCATCCATCCATGGAGTCAGTGCTTTGCTAGCTGTGTCTAATGCCGTGAGCTTCACAGAAAAACATACCATGATCAAACTCGCCAAGGGAACACTGAACTGCCATCAGATTTAATACCTATACCAGGACTCTAGCATAAAAATCCCAAACCTACTGGATTCTAATCGGTTTAGTAAGAGATCTCGGGTTCAAAGCCCTGTTTTGTTCCGTATTGATTCAAATGTAATTTGGAAGAGTCAATTAAGGCTTGTGATTCAGATTCACATGAGTCATCTGTCTTTTCAGGGGTGGCTCTGACTCGGAACAAAACCAATCAATTCAGAGCTCAAGAATCAATGCTTAAAGGACCTAAGCTGAGAGAATGTGTAGTCAATCCAGTGAATGGCAATTGTTCTATGGAGAAGAGGATTCTAGAGCCTTTGTGATAAAATGGACAGGATGATTTAAAGGGATAGTTCACCCAAAAATGTATGTTCACAATTCACTCCTACTGCATCTCTTTTTTTCCATTCAGTGAAAGTGAAAGGTGACTGAGGGCTAATATTCTGCCTATTATCTCCTTATGTGTTCCACAGATGAAAAAAGTCATACAGGTTTGGAACAACATTAGGGTGAGTAAATGATATCAGAATCTTCATTTTTGGGTGAACTATCCCTTTAAGTGTGGATCACAGAAATGTTCACAAGCAGCTGCATTGTCTGGAATCTGCTATGAGGAGAGTCATCTGATACCCTTTTTTTATTATCATGTGTGTCTCTCTCAGCTCTCAATCTCGTACACACAACAATGTACGCACACACATGCACTCAACACACACAATTGAAAGCCTGTCCAGGTCAGGACCTACCGCATCCGTTGCCATGGAAACCTGTGATGTGCAGAGGGATCTGTTTATAAATCTTTCCCTTTTGTCTTCCCTTCCCTTCTCTCTCTCTCTCTCTCTCTCTCTCTCTCTCTCTCTCTTTATCCGTCCATCTATATGTCTATCTATCTGTCCGTCCATCTCTTCTCTTTCTCTCTTCCTCTCCATCCATCCGTCCATAAATCCATCCATCCATCCATCCATCCATCCATCTATCTACCAGACCATCCATCCATCCATCCATCATCCATCCATCCATCCATGCATCCATGCATCCATTCATCTGTCCATCCGTCCATCCATCCATTCATCTATCCATCCATCCAACCATCTATCTATTATCTGCCTGTCCATCCATCTGTCCGTCCGTTTGTCTATCTATCTATCTATCTATCTATCTATCTATCTATCTATCTATCTATCTATCTATCTATCCATCTATCTATCTATCTATCTATCTATGTCTGTCTGTCTGTCTGTCTGTCTGTCTGACCATTTTGATTTCTCTCTTTCCATTTTGTTACTAAGCTTATTTCCCCCACACTGGTATAGTTAGCGAAAGAACACTGACTGTTAAAATTACACTGAAAAGAGTGAATAAGAGAGAGAGAGAGAGAGAGAGGGAGAGAGAGAGGGAGGGAGAGAGAGACCATGACAGGTGCTGTGGTGTCCAGGCAGACTACACTACACTAAACAATCCTGTCACTCTAAGAGTTTCAGATGGCAGCTGATCTAGGAACAGTCATTGCTGTATTTCATTAGACCCCACCCATTACACAGCATACAGTTGACTAGGGCCTGTTTAATATACAGTATACAACAGTATGGCCCGCATTTAGTCATTTCACTGAGGAATTAATTGATTAATACCTATTATCACTTCACAGAAATAATGACTGGTAGGCTACACACACATATACAAACACACACAAAGAGAAAATAATGGAGAGTGAGCGAGAGAGAGGGCAAAGCCTGATGGATATTTGAGGGAAAGAACGTACAGGATGAAAGAGAGCAGAGTGTAATAAGGGTAGAGGTAAAGACAGATGGAAACAAGGCCAAGGAGAGACACAAGGAAGACAAAAGAAAAAGAGAAGGCGAGAGAAGAGAGGAGAGTGGCTCGGCTGTAATGGCTCGCGTCTCCTGGCAATCGAATTCTAGCCGCTCTGTCGCACAGGGAGCGTTAATTGACAGGCAACCACTTAAGTCTTAATTTTCTTTTAAGATTGTGGCGAAAAAAATGAGAGCGAGGGGAAAGAGAGGGACTACGAAGAGAGAATTCTAATGAGAGAGGCATCACGTCTGAGCAGGGTCATTACGTGTGATCTCTATTCCATTCTCCCAGCAGACACCGCGAGTCTGCTGTTTTAATGGCCTAGCCACTGGACGGAGAGAGCATGTCATAGCTAAATGCCTCACTGTGCTGCTACCTAACACTAGGCTAGGTAGGTTTAGCATGTGTTTAATCGAAATCTCGGGAGAACCGGAGACGGTTTGCTGCATGGTTTGAGCTGAGGTATGGTTTTATGACCTGAAATCAGGTGGATTCTGAATTCTAATGACTTAAGGAAATTCTAAATAGAAAAAGTCTAAATAGATATTTTAAGATTAGGATTTCAAATCGCCTATGGATTGTATGAGTTTTGCAATCTCATAACTTCCTAAAAGCAATTTGAGGCAATGAAAAATAAACTCTATGACAAACTCATTTTGTAAAGGATGAAATGTGATGCGTGAAATAAAAGGTTAAGTATGTAATGAAAGAACATTTCATAAATCAAATACATTTTCCCGCTCCGTTTATGTCACCTCTTCTCTGTGTTTGAAGGGGCTTACTGCACACCACTGGTAAAAACTTTTTTAAACAGGTTCCCTCCAAACACTTTCCCTGTCTGCCATTGGTCGGGACAAACACACAAGTCCCACCCTAAACTCAAACCATTGGTTGAGCAAAGGTTTTTGTGTCGGGCTGGTCGGGATTCTCAAAAAAACAGCACAATGTTTAAAGCATCACAGAGCCACAGTGTTTACACTTGTCTGGGAAATCAACCTACAAATGGCTAACTAATTGTTGTCTCAGCATATAAAGATAGGATAAGAGAAAATATTTTAGCATCATACAAACATTGAATGCATTTGAATGGACTCAGAAGAGTATACTTTGAAAGGCTGAGCGCTCCACTGTTCACAAGATGTACTGGCATGCAGAAAACCCAAGTATACTTTGGCCTTCAGGCTTTAGCAGATCATTATTTTATAGTATGGTGGATTGTGTTGCTAAAATTGAGCAGAATGAGGCAAACATAAAGTGAGAACAGAATCAGAATTTACCTCGTCAGAAAACAGGAGTTTGATTGGTTTAAACGAAACCTGTGCGGTTTGGTCAGGTCTATTCAAAAGAAAGTTTAAAGGTAAAGTATGTAATTTCTGCACCACTAACGTTACCAAACGGAAATGCAACAATAATGACTGTTGTCAAATCGAACCCTCCCTCCATCAGCTTTTGGTCGAACAAACAAATAGTGCTCCAAACAAACACCATTGTTTGAGTCAGTGCTGGCATGGTTGCAGGCAACATATGCAGTAAGCCGCAAAAGGGCTCTTAAATAAATATTCCGATTAAGCTCACTCGAGAGCATTTGAGGCATAATTTTCTTTTAAAAAAGTAAAAGTGTAGGTTACATTGAGTCTACAGTGGGATACAATGGAAGTGAATGGGGCCAGTTCGTAAACGTTACAATAGTCACTGTTTTAAAAAGTATAGCCACAAGACAATAAACAATATGTGATTTAACATGATTTTAGTGTGATAAAATCGTTTACTAACCTTTTCTGTGTAAACCCTAAAACGACAGTAAAAATTATGATTTAAACAACTTTACAGCTTAAATAATACACATATAATTTTTTTTCAAATTATACGTGCAGTTCTGCCTTTAAACCCTCCGAAAATTGGCCCCATTCACTTCCATTGTAAGTGCCTCACTGTAACAAACATTTTTGCTTTTTTAATTTAAGGAAAAGGAGGGACGAGTCTAAATTAATTTTTGTGGTAATCAACATTGTGCTACAAATGCTGTCGATTGAGCTTAATTTGTATTGAACCTGGAATTTTGGGAAAACAGTAGGAAAATGACTTATTTCACAGAATGCCCATGAAGCAAAGATGGCAGCATTCATGATGTGTATTTATGGTGCTACAAGTCCTGGCCGGGCAACTGCCATTGAAAGAATGGGAATGCTAACATTTCAATTTGTCCAGGTATAATAGACCTCCTTGGTCAGGATGCTTAGACAAACATAGCAATGTTTTGAAAGCACCAAAATGTTTAAACTTTTCAGGGGAAGAAAACTATGAATGGCTTACTTACAGTTGTCTTTGCATTAAGCTGGGATAAGAGAAAGTATTTTGATGATTTTACAATTGTAAAAGCTTAAAGGGATAGTTCACCCAAAAAAGAAATGTATCTCATGCCACCCCAGATGTGTATGACTTTCTTTCTTCTGCTGAACACAAACAAAGATTTTAAAAAGAATATCTCAGTTCTGTAGGTCCTTACAGTGCATGTGAATGGTGACCAGACCTTTGAAACTCCAAAAATAATGTAAAAGTAATCCATAAGACTCCAGAGGTTAAATCCATATATTCAGAAGTGATATGATAGGTGTGGGTGAAAAACAGATACATTTTTAAGTCCTTTTATCCCCAGAAATCTCCACTTTCACTTTCAAAATGTGAAAGAATGTGTAAGCGGAGATTGATAGGAAAGAAAATAGAATTTTCATTTTTTCAAAGTGTGATTTAACCCTAGACCACATGAGACAGATCAAATGGACAAACAGAATGGTCAAATAACTATGAGAAGTGAACAATTTACACTGAAACTGAGTCTCTTGGCTGTATTTTATTCTCCTGACTGTGTTATGCATGTGCACACAGCAATATTATTAGCTCTGAGTGTCATGAGATACACTGCACATGATTCCTATTATAACTCAAACAATGAATGCATTACAGATTAAACTTGGTAGCACTTAAGCCTATCCATTTCTGAGAGGAAGAAAAATATTTCAAAGATCTCAGTAATGACATGCTTGAGAGCATGAGTGTTGGCTGAGTTATTGTTCAGTCCCCTTTAAATTGGATCCCTTTCTCTACTCTCTCTTGGTCTCTGAGCTCTGGATTCAGAGCTTTACAGGCTATATGCATTGAGTAAAACTCTCGGGCAGTGCAGCTCGCCCCCTAGTGAGGCTTAGAGAAAATACGAAGCCTGGTCACGGAGAAATCGGTGTGATTCATTATGTACACCCTGGAAAGTGAGGCTGGAGCAGTTTACAGCTGTGCAGTGCTTGAAGCATCATGATTTTTCTTATTGTTAATACTACAGATCCTACACTTAATAGAAGTGAATTACAGTCCAAACTTATTTTATGAATTAATATAAAAAAAATAAAAAAATAAAATAAATAAATAAAAAAAACACTGCTTTTAACAGTGCATACAAATGAGAAAAACAAACTATGTGTGCGTTAATGGCTTTAAGGCGTCACTGTTTCTCATATCTTATCACATTGGCCTCTAAAGAACCACACAGTTGAAGTGAGGTCCTGTTATCTCGCCACTGACTCTCTTGCCCCCTCGTCACATAGATATCATATCTCACCCTGTATCTCTCTCTCTATCTCTTTCTCTCTCACACTCACATACACATTCTATTCTGCTCGCACTCAAACATACATTCTCTCTTGCTCTTGCCCTGTCTTACACACACACACACACACACACACACACACACACAGACACACACACACACTGTCTCCTTGCTTTTCTGACAGCTCTTAGGATCCCTGCCTCCAAGGTGCAAAGCCAAGCTCTTGGCAATGGCAGCTGTGGGTTAAAAGGTTATCGGCGTCACCTTTGACTTGGCCCCATAGGGGCCACCCAAATGGTCGCCATGGCCACATCCCTTTATCAGACGATAAAACTCCAGCAATGAAATGGAAGTCAGGAAGAGTTTGTGGCAACCGCAAAAGCAGATTTGATTTATTAGATTAAAGGCATTGTTCACCCAAAAATGAAATTTCTGTCATGATTTACTTGCACTCACGTTGTTCCAAACCTATATACTGTAGAACGACATGAGGGTGAGTAAATAATGCAACCTGGTCTCATGACAAGTCGCAAATTCATTAAGAAACCATATGAGCTGGCTCATAAAAAAATGACTTTTACTCCCATAGAGAAAAATAAATGAACCATCAAACAATGTTATTACTAGTTAATAACATTGTTAATAGTTAACAGTTACAATTGTTAACAGTTAACTATTAATGTTATTAATAGTTAATAACATTGTTAACTAGTTAACAACATCGTTAATGTTATTACTAGTTAATAACAATAACAATGTTATTACTAGTAACAAACAATCATATTACTAATGATTTTGCCATCTCGTACAAATTATTACTAGATGTCATGAGACTATGTTGAAATTCTGAAAAAATTTTCATTTCTGGGTTAATTATGTCTTTAAGGGGCCATAATAAGGCTGCAGACAGATCCTGGATCACATAATGTAATGTAGGTTGATTAATAATGGAAGAAAAGGTCGCTGTTTTGGATCACCCCATTCTAACAATAGGTAAAGCTGTTGGCTATTATAGTTTAACAACTATACTGAAGTGCAACCACACCTGTCCGGTGTACAGGTATACGCTTAATGAGGCCGTCGGTCATGGTGAACTATTTTAGCTTTCTGTTACTCAAAAAACTTGATAAAGTACATTCTAATATTTTCAGTCTTTTCAGAAGAAAAGAGGTATGGGTTGGTGACCCGTACAGTTTCAGAGTTTGCTTAAACTTCTTCATAAATCAGGTCATATGGACTGTACATTTTTAATTACACAGTGTAGACTTTTAAATGTTCTCGAACAAAGACTTTCTGTCCACAGCTTTGTGGTTTCACTGTTATCGGTTGTGTCTGAGTGTATACATACAATGTCAATATAGATATCTATAGACTTGCATCGTTATCTCATCCCACACTAGATTACACAATTAAAATCACAGTTTGTGATTATCTTGACACAAACTACATACTGGGATAAAAAATAAAAAAAAGAGATCAAATCATTGTTTAAGAAGTTGTTATCATAAGTAAAGCTATTAATGCTCCAGAATGAAGGTGATCAGTGACATTGAGGCTTACAGATTGTGAAAGGTGAGAGTAATTTACTTAAAGAGATTTATGTGGCAGTGCGAGAACTGAATCCGGGGACCTCAAAATGGTTGACATGCAATAATATACGCAAAAACTCACGCATCATAACCACACATATTGCTCCAAACTGACCATTTTTGTCAAGAAACAAGTTGGCTAGACAGTATTTTGGTTTTGCATTGTGAGAAATAGAACTCTTGACCTTAAACAGCCAAAACAGAGCTCTCTCTCAAAATGGCTGCCTCTTGATCACGCTTTAGCCTTGACTCTGACTGCAACGGTCACGTGACCTTCTAGAAAAGTTCCTCTTCCACATCCCATCCATTCCATCTGCTCCCTCCATTCACAATAACGAAGCAAGCGATGAGAGAAACCTCATTTAGCAGACGTCACCCTGAGGCGAGACAGAGAGGGCATTAGCTACTGGGAAAGACTTCTCGACTGTGTGAATATTTGCAGTTGGAAAGGGGGGGGAAAAATATGCTCCACGCCCAAAGCTACAGCAGTGTTTCCCAGCCACTAAGAGGTTTCTTAAGAATTTTTCCCTCCTCTCTGGCTCTCTGTTGTCAATCATCACTTGTCAAATTAGAATCAGGTCAGAGTGTTAGAGTATTATCTCTGATAGTGCTGAGTGTCAGCTGTTTAGAACATTACCTCAGAACAAATCAAACTACAACTGATGACTGTTTGCATACATGTTTGGAAGAATGAGAGCGAACAAATGAGATAGAAAGAGAGAGAGAGAGAGAAATGTGAAAACATTGCTACCTAGAAAATGGAAAATGATCAGACTCAAAAGGAATGATTTTACTATTTTTTCTGATCTTCATTTAACTATTTAGAAAATCGAAATAAAATGCACCATTATTATGTGTTTTGTAATTTAGTTTATAAAATGATTGTGTGGATTACACAGAGTTGCAAGACTGTCCATTGGTACAACTAAATAGAGTGCAACAGTCTGGATTTGGAGGTAAAAATCACATATTTTCTCCATAGGTGAATTGATTTTTAATAATAACTTACAAATTACCATGAGTTCTGCAGTTGTTAATAATGGTACATCAGTCTGCAATATTTCCACTTAATTTGGTAAAAATGTTCTTTTTTAGCAGAATTTCTGGTGAAGTTCTGCAGTAAAATACTCAAAACCATGAAAGGAATCAATGCACCAATCAAAGAATCAGCACCACAAAGCATGCCAAACCATTTCTACAGCGACCGCCCACTTGAATGACGCACTGTGAATGACGTGATCGAGACGGTCAACCTAGACTTTCAAACTACCTTCAAACTACTAATATTTGCATTAGTGCTGTCAAAATAAGTTAACGCATGCACAATTAATTTCAAATGTTTAATGCATTAATTTTTCTTAATCGCGATTAACGCATTCACTAATTTTCACATTAGTTTCTAATATTTTATTCAGCTATGTGTGAGATCTGAACACTGGTTGGAATAGGGCGGAACCATTATGATGTGTCTGGTGGGGCATTACACTGATGTACACACCAGAAAAACACAACGGCTGTTTCTCAATGCACAGTATGCAGAGAACTGTCTTGCGTTCTCATGAAGACCAGTCTTGCTAAGCCACTTTGGAACAACGAACTCGGAAGGACAGAAGGATGTAGAACGCATCTATTGCGAGCTTTAAGATGCACTGTGACCTTCCTGTTGCGCAATTAACCGTCACAGCACGTTTGAAGCCAGTGAGAGAACTACAGGCATTATCACACCAATCAGAGCATTATTATCATCACACCAGTGAGGTTTTGTAGGACTAGTGACATGTTAACACAGGGGTGTCAAACTCAGCTCCTGGAGGAGCAAAGTTCAGCAGAATTTAGCTCTAACACTGATTAAACACTCCTGAACCAGCTAATCAAGGTCTTCAGGATTACTAGAAAACTATATGGCAGGTGTGTTGGAGCAGGGTTGGAACTAAACTCTGCAGGACTGTGGCCCTCCAGGAGCTGAGTTTGACACCCCTGCGTTAAAAGAATAAAGTCTGTAAACACTCTTTTCCTCCATGTGTTTATTACTTTATTAAAATCATACCCAACAAAACAACAAACGTTGATGGAGTATAACGACTCTCATGAGCTGTCAGACTTGCGCGATTTTACAGTGGGAAACTCTTGAGGGAAAACACAATGATAAATGTCCTTCGTCTGCCACCGAACAAGTCCACGAGAACATAAGAAACCAAAAGAACGCACATTGAGAAACAGCCAACAGCAATTCCGTGCCAATGATCGAGTGATGGAGAAAGGACCTATTACAAAACAATGGGACTCGTGACAAAAATAAAGTACTTTGCTTCCTTTGTAAGTCAAATCTTAACTATCAGCTACATCTTATCTATCACCTACAGGCCAAATATGTTATACTGCGCTGATGAGGGATCATTGCGCAGCTTGTTGGTGTTCTTCCGTGGAAGGTCTCTCGACACTCCGCTCAAATTTAAAATAATTTCAATTTTGTATCCATTGCCACTGAGCTGAAGTTTCAGCTATTACAGGACAATTCGGATGAAGTAACATTACGTGGGCAGTGCCAGCACTAAAAGCAGAACAAAATATTGGTCGTTTTTGTAACGACATACTACCATACTACTCTTACTATTTCTGTCATACAGATGCCAGTCACGTGAATTCCATATCCAAAGTGGATAGCCACAGCCTGCCAGCTGATTAATATTGTGGAGGATGAGGGTTTAAGAGATTAAATGTGCATTTCAGTGATTACGCAACCTATGGGGACTAGTTCTTTTAATTTGACAACCTTCTGCTCAGAATTTGGGAAACGTTTAAATTTACTTGCATTGTTGCAATTTTAGTGCATTTTTATCTTTATACTGTGTATGGCTTTGTTCAGAAAATGTTAATAATGCATTATTAGGAAATAAATGCATTTTGAAAGGAAAATAAGTATTTATAGACAAATTTCAGCCCTTTCAAAATCTGTGATTAATAACGATTAACTATGAAAAATTAAGCGATTAATCCCGATTAAAAAAATATTCGACTGATAACTTTAATTTACATTTATCTGAATATTTTGAAATCCAATAAAAATACATAGTTTCTATACTTAATCAACAACTTCAAAAAAATAGTTTTATATTTTTCCAGGGTTTTTTATTGGATTATGTCATTCACAGTGCTTCATGGGATTCCATGAAAGATGTTAAATGTGTTGTACTTTGTCTTTTTGTCCAATTTTCAAATACTTTTGTAATGTGATTTACCTCAGTGCTGGCTGGTTTGGTTCATGGCTTATAACTCTTTTATGAAGGATTTTATGAAATCTCTATGGGGAAAAAATGAATGGGAAAAATACTTGATGACCAAAATAGATGGAAAGTTGGCGAGCACTATTGCACTCTATTCATGGTTGAATGTTCTGAAAGTGTTCTGTGTGTTGTGTGTGTGTGTGTATGTGTGCAGAATACATAGAGTAGGTGTTTTGAATGCAATAATCACTGAACATCCTCATTATGTAAGCATGCTCATTTGTGTGTGAGTGATAGTATGCATGTGTGTGTAAATGTTAGGGTCAACAGGTATCTCTCATGTCCTTGTCATAAACTCTAGGCTTGCTGTTCCTGATGCAGTCAGAGGCATGTGGATGATTACATTGTGATTGTTTTCCCTGTGTCTGGGATTGCATCCCAGGCCATTTCCATTACAAAGTCTAAATAGACATCAAACACACTCACCCACAGAACTTTATCTACTGTGCTTGCCACTTTTAGAGGTTCAAAACAGAACAGTAGGTAAAGTTATATAGATTTTATTTCTTGTGTAAAATAAAAACACAAAATGGTGTTTTTAAAATTTGTACTTTTATATATAAGTTCTCCATCCTACCCATGTCGGACCAATCTTTCAGAGTTTCGGCAGAGGGGAATATTATCACTGAATAACAACTTAACTTAAATTTTTGTCTGTATTTCCTTTTTTTTTTTTTTTTGGTCCTTTAAATATATATATATATATATATATATATATATATATATATATATATATATATATATATTAGACATAAATTCTCCATCTTAAAGGGATAGTTCACCCATGCCGTTCCAATCTTTCAGAGTTTTGGCGGAGGGGGAAGATTATCACTGAATAACAACTTAACTTACATTTTTGTCTTGGTTTCCTTTCTCTCTCTCTCTCTCTCTCTCTCATTTTTGGAGCATGACAGCCATGGCTACTAAAATAATAATAATAATAATAATAATAATAATAATAATAATAATAGCATACAGCTTTTGAACAAAATGAGAGTGAGTAAATAATGGCAGAATTTTCATTTTGGGTGAACAATTCTTTTAACCATAAACACATGAATTGAAGAATAGAATAAAAGACAAAGGCACTGGTCTGACTCCTTGAAAGATTAGTGGTAATGATTCAATCAACAACCAAACCAGACAAACTTCTTTAATGTGTGCCGAGTGTTTATTTAACTTTTGATTTAATCTTTTACTGGTTGGCCACAGTTCAGAGAACCTATTTTATTCTCTACGTGCCAAAATCAAGAGGAATGTTCCATTTAACGGTACACATTTAGGCCTACTTTTTTCAATAACTGAAAACAGAGGAAAGCGTGGAGGTCAGAGGCATGCAGGGATCTTTGAGGATAAACTTTTCCTCCGGATTGCACCACAATGCGCGGGTGAGGTGGTCTCCTTTGTCCTGTTAACAGAATGACTGAGTGAGTGTGGGGCTGACGGAAAGGTCATGGAGAGTTCGGCTTGAGAATACAGAGAGAGGTGTGTAACACTGAGCATGCGTCGGACTCGGATCTTCAGCAAGCATTTGTGCTGGTGGGACAGGTTTGAATGATGATCTGAGGAGTGCTCTCGTGTTCTCCTCTCTTTCTGCTGAAGCTCTCTGGCACAAAGCCAGGAGTGTGTAAGCTTTTATCTGAAATGGGAGACACTGCCCTTCTGATTCAATCTCCCACTGTCAGTTAGATTGTTCAAGCTAAGATTCTCTTGTTATTTGGCTCCCAGGATCAACTCCAAAAATTCACCAGTGGCTTTATGCTGATTTGATGTGCTGACCTTAATTGGATTTAATAAAAACATATTGCTACAACATTTTTCAGTTTCCTCTAGTGTACAAAATTAAGTTTTCATACTAAAACTTAAAAGTACTATTGAAAATGTATTTTCATAAATGGCAATTAACGTAAGAGCTTAAAGGTACACCCAAGACATTTTTTATTTTATTTATTTTTTAAGTCATCTAGGACTTACACTGATACGTAGGGCCATGAATGCAACACCATTCAAATGCAGAACTTTTCAGTTACCAACGGCATTATAGAAATTCACTATTCACCGTCAGTCATGATTAATTTAATAATAAGTGAAAGTGTCCAATAACAGGGCAGTTACTAGGATTAAGTGAGTTGTATTCGGCTGTTCATGTAATCCTAACATGGCAGCCCCTACGAGGGGACCCTCTCCATGTAGAATAAAACAGCTTTTATGAGGTTACTGATATGACTGGAGTCTTCATCTCATGAAAAGTGGTCATGATTTCAAAAAATATTGGTCACACTTTATAT
Source organism: Myxocyprinus asiaticus (assembly GCF_019703515.2). Taxonomy (NCBI): domain Eukaryota; kingdom Metazoa; phylum Chordata; class Actinopteri; order Cypriniformes; family Catostomidae; genus Myxocyprinus; species Myxocyprinus asiaticus. The sequence continues at coordinate 9,498,159 of NC_059357.1, read as the reverse complement.
TAGGTGGCCTTAACTACTATGTACTAACATTAAATGCATGCAAGACTATGTATTTACTGTGTAACTACATGTTGTTCAGAAAAATTCCCACATTTGCTGCTAATGAGGTTGCGGTATGGGTAGGTTTATGGTTAGGGTTAGGTTTTGGGGTAAGGGTTGGGTTAGGGGTAAAGTTAACATTATAACTACAAATGAAATTAAATGCAAGTACTTTAAATGTAATTACAATGCAACAACATGTATGTACATAATAAGTACAGTACATTGTATCAAATGTTTACGTACATAGTAGTTAAGGCCCCCTAATATAAAGTGGGTCCAAAATATTATTTAAAAGTACTATTCATTTCTTTAGGAGTAACACTTTTTAGTGAGTGTACCTATAAACTTAAATACGTCACATTTATGATTAATGTGTAATAATGTTTACAATGTATATTTAAAGATTGGCAGTTCAGCTTGATGGAGGTTTGTCATACAATTGAAACGTGTAAATCTTACAAATAGACTGTGTCTACTTCTGATCTTTTTTAACTATTTAGAAAATCGAAAGAAAAAGCACTGTTGTGATGTGTTTTGTAATTTAGTTTATAAAATGATTGTGTGGATTACACAGAGCTGGGTAGTTGGGAGATGTTATGTATGGTATTCCAAAAAAATTAAATAAAAAAAACATTGAGAGAAGGTCATTCACAGTGGCCTGCATGTTCACGCGAGATCTCGCATTATTTTTAGTGCTAAATTAAATTAAATCCTACATTTTAATGCAGAATAAAACACTTGTAAAGGAATAGTTCACGCAAAAATGAAATTTCTGTATTTAAGTCTTCATCTCATGTGAGTGGTCATGATTTTATAAATATGTTTTAAAATTGCTATTCATTTCTTTAGAAGTAAAACTTTTTAAATTAGCAAAAAATTCACTATCACTATCAACTGCCATTGTATTGATAAGACAGACCACTATATTCAGTAAAACATCTCCTTTTGTGTTCTGTAAAAGACAATAAGTCATACAGGTTTGGAACACCATAAGGGTGAAATTATGACAAAATTGTCATTTTTGTGTGAACTGTTCCAAGACCAGTATTAAATCTATGCTAGCCTTACATTTTTATCCCTCAAATCTCCAAAGGACAATATACAGATGCAGATTTTCTGGGTGAAGATATAATAACATTCTGCAACATATGAAATTGCAACACAATCACACAGGAACTTGACATGTTGCTACGAATGTTCCACTACCCTGACATCAACACCATTCTGCAGAATTACTGACAAGCACAATATCACATCAGACATTAAAGCTAAGGTGTGTAATCCAGAAAGGCTAGCAGTTAGCAAGCTAGATTTGAAAGCATAGAGCCCGCCCTCGCTTCAGAGGTGTCTCCAAAGCCACACCTCCTCTATCACACATGAACACACACACACACAGAGCAGAGTTAATTCTGCTTTTAGCACGCTCTTGATCCAGACGTTTTTTCGTTGTAGAAGTTTCTAACACTGACTTTCTTTTCTTGTTTCCTTTTACTGGTGGTTCAGGAGGAACATAAGGTAGCTGCGGTTCGCCTTCCATTTTCGCGCTCGCCCTGCACAGCATCAAGGAACCCGCACTGATGACGTGTGATTGTCTGCGCGATAAAGTTGCGCGGCATTATGCAAATATAGATTGACAGACAGGAAGGACATCCTATCATTACATTCGGACCGAATGCAATGATTGGTCGATCATTTTTAAGTCCTGTCCCTTCCACAGAAGATATATATATATATATTTTACATTTAGACCACTTAAATTATTGATTGCTATCAGGATGTGAAGAGACTTTCAACCAGTATAACAAAAAAAAATTCTGGAAAAGATTGCACAGAAGAAAAAACTTATACAAATAGAAATGTACATTACACAAAAAAAGTCAATTATTAGGAGTTACTGCTGCAAAAGGTAAAGCATGTTTCCATGTGTGTGTGTGTGTGTGTTTTTGTAGGTAAAGGCGCACTCAGGGCCCATAGTGAGTGTGTGGTGATGATGCCGTTGTCTGATTAAATTAGGGCCCAGCACTGTACTGGCTCCACAGGTCCTCTGCCAGATGGTGTGGGCAATCGAGGGCAAGAGAGATTCATCCCAGACCTCTTGCACTGTGGCATCTGAAGCCATCCACACACACCCTGACAACCTGTCAGATCTACACAGCAGAGAGAATAAAGGGTAGCGAATTCAAAGAGAATGTGTGTGTGTGTGTGTGTGTGTGTGTGAGAGAGAGAGAGATGGAGGGAGAGAGAAAGAGAGGGAGAGAGAGAGAAAGGGAAAGAGAGAGAGAGAGAGAGAGAGAGAGAGAGAGAGAGAGAGAGCAAGGAAAGGACATACACACTCTATAACACACATACATTCCTAAACGAAGCACATGATGTAAAGTTAATTAAATCAGTATTAATGTTCCACATTTACAAGTTGGGCAGGGCCTTGGCTGTAAATCTAAGTCAATTTCCTATCTAAGCCACATACAGAAAGATGAAATGACTGCAATAATATTCACCATAATAGCTCAGCTAATGTTTGCAGCTTAAGTAAGAAAAATATTATCAGATAATACCATCCAACAGCGGCACGTGACTGAGAAATATATGATGAAGGAAAACCACCTAAAACATTGTTTCTTTTGCTGCTTTAATTCTTATGGTATCATACAGTAATGGAGCCAGAAACTTCTCAATTTGACATAAGCTGATGATCAACTTACAGTAACATCCACAATAGGTCATAGGATAATCAGATTAATCTCGGTATGAGTATTAAAATATTCACCTATGAATATGAGAAATCTCATCCGTCCCTGCTCGGTGACCACACTAAGTTCCACGCTTACAGCATGTCCAGTGCCCACTTAGTTCATAAATCATTCCAATCATTTTGACTTCTGAACTATGATTTATTACATCTAATTCTGGTGTGTTTTTTTTTGTTTTTTTTTGCCCTGTCAGACCACCAGCCAAGCACAAAGACAAAAAGAAAAGAATGACCTCTAATGAAAGATTGGATGTGAGCCCCTCTGAATCTATCAGGGGACATCAAGTTTTAACTGAATGATGAATATCATCCTTTGTAGTTGAGGATGAAAAAGAAAATATTCAACAGCCATGTAAAACTGTCCAAGTTTAATTGCGTTTTCAGGCAGGTTGAAAGAGAGAGACAGTGTCAGAGTGTCAGTGGGTATTTTAATGTTATGAACTGGCCCCATTCATTTTCATCGCTGGTGCCTGACTTTAAATGCAATTTTTGTTTGTTTGTTTATTTATTTATTTATTTATTTATTTTTTGTATTGAACCTGGAACATTGCATTAAGGTTGCCAACATAATTTACTTGCAGCATAAGTTTGTAACATATCTACTAGAGTTATTAGTAGAGGATGTGTTGAATAGAGAGACTCCACTAAATATTCTATAATGACCTGGATAATGGAAAATCTACACAGACTTACATTTGTCACATTGTAGATGACTGTACACAAAATTTTAAAAAAAATTAAAATAAAATTAAAACATTTTTTTTGCATGTTGTTCAGTTTACTTAATTAAAATGAACTAAAGCAACACAATTCTAGAACATTTTGTCACAACTTGATTTCCCATTACATCTGTGAAAATCTAAGTTATTCTTAATCCATTGAGTGGGGACTACATAAATACTTTCTGTAGCATTGATGAAACTGGGCAGGGGATTTCCATTTCCCAGCATGCTTTGTGTGGGACTGGATGGGGTGGACAAATGTTGAAATTAAGTGTTATTTTATGCATTTTTGAGCAAAATGGGAATAGAAGGGGGTTTGTTAATGTTTAGTGTTCTGTTATATTGGTATTTAAAAATAGTGTCTGTTATGCTGGAGTTTTGGGGGTTACCAATGTGGTGAAGACTGGCGCTTGTGCTTAGGCTGAGGGTGGACTATCGCTATAAAGTGATGATTGATTTGAGTGCTCCATAAGCAGTCCTTACACTTGCTCACCTGGCATATACTAATGATTAATAAAATAAATTAAGTTGGACCAACATAAAAAATTAATTAAGTTAAATATATGTACATTTAGTTTGGCAAACCTAGTAAAGTTGAATTAAAACTACTATAGAACATTGATTTGACCAAATACAACTAAATTATGTAGGCTGAATGAAGCTGACTTCATATGAATGAAAGAAATTAAATTGCTTGTAAACACTTTCTCAAATTCAATCAAGTAAGAATAATGACTAATGATTTTACCTGTAGCAATTAAATTACCTCATTGCCCAACAAAGGTGACATTACATCATGCATGGGATTAAGACACATCTTTTTTTACAACCTGAATGTCAAACATGAGGGTCCGTGAATGTGCATACAGACAAGGAGAGGAAGGGAAATTATTGTATCTGTCCGCACCTGTACAGAGAGACAGCGATGATGAGAACGAAAGAGAGAGACTTTCACTTTCATGAATGATTCTCTATTTAAAACTTTGAATGACAAAAGAGGGGGGGGGGGGAAATGTATTGATGGGATTTCATCTCTTGTTAATGTATGAGGGCTGCCACCTGTTAATTATTTAGTGTTTCAATGACTTTTCATTTTTGTGGGTCAGGGTAAATGTGTGCTAATCTTTGTGTACATAAACATACTGCTCAACACACACAGAAAATAAACACATGCACACATACACAGTTATTACTATTATTACTTCTTCAAAGTAGCCACCCTTTGCCTACATTTACATTTATTCATTTAGCAGATGCTTTTATCCAAAGCGACTTACAAAATGAGGAAGGATAACAACATAAGCGATTCATCTTAAGGAGGTAGTAGTTCAAAAAAGTGCCTACATTGCAGTTCTGCACACTCTGGGATACTCTCAGCCAATTTAATGAGATGCCATCTGAGATGTTTTAAAGAGTCTTGTAGTTTCCATGTATCCTGTGCACTTGTTGGCTGCTTTCCTTTAATATCTGGTCCAAATCATCCATTTAAAGTAAATAAATAAATGTTAGTTTTGCAAATTAATTCATATGCAGCACAGTTTATATTTGTCCACTTAACTAATTTCAAACATTTAAGTATAAACCTTTTGATCTAAAGGTTTTTAGGATCACGATAAACAAACGTTTGACTGGTGATGTACATACATGCAGTGACATGAAAATGGCCATGTATGCTATGTATTTGAGACAGCAGCTGCCCCTTTTTAAGTCACACTCTTTTTCAAGAATTTTTTTAAGTTAAGCTCAATCACCAGAATTAGTAGAACAATGTTGATTACCAAAAAAATAAATATCTAAATAAATACAAAATTTTATGTATATATATACAGGTGCATCTCAATAAATTAGAATGTCGTGGAAAAGTTCATTTATTTCAGTAATTCAACTCAAATTGTGAAACTCGTGTATTAAATAAATTCAATGCACACAGACTGAAGTAGTTTAAGTCTTTGGTTCTTTTAATTGTGATGATTTTGGCTCACATTTAACAAAAACCCACCAATTCACTATCTCAAAAAATTAGAATACATCATAAGACCAATAAAAAAAACATTTTTAGTGAATTGTTGGCCTTCTGGAAAGTATGTTCATTTACTGTGTATGTACTCAATACTTGGTAGGGGCTCCTTTTGCTTTAATTACTAACTCAGTTCGGCGTGGCATGGAGGTGATCAGTTTGTGGCACTGCTGAGGTGGTATGGAAGCCCAGGTTTCTTTGACAGTGGCCTTCAGCTCATCTGCATTTTTGGTCTTTTGTTTCTCATTTTCCTCTTGACAATACCCCATAGATTCTCTATGGGGTTCAGGTCTGGTGAGTTTGCTGGCCAGTCAAGCACACCAACACCATGGTCATTTAACCAACTTTTGGTGCTTTTCGGCAGTGTGGGCAGGTGCCAAATCCTGCTGGAAAATGAAATCAGCATCTTTAAAAAGCTGGTCAGCAGAAGGAAGCATGAAGTGCTCCAAAATTTCTTGGTAAACGGGTGCAGTGACTTTGGTTTTCAAAAAACACAATGGACCAACACCAGCAGATGACATTGCACCTCAGATCATCACAGACTGTGGAAACTTAACACTGGACTTCAAGCAACTTGGGCTATGAGCTTCTCCACCCTTCCTCCAGACTCTAGGACCTTGGTTTCCAAATGAATTACAAAACTTGCTCTCATCTGAAAAGAGGACTTTGGAACACTGGGCAACAGTCCAGTTCTTCTTCTCCTTAGCCCAGGTAAGATGCCTCTGACGTTGTCTGTGGTTCAGGAGTGGCTTAACAAGAGGAATATGACAACTGTAGCCAAATTCCTTGACATGTCTGTGTGTGGTGGCTCTTGATGCCTTGACCCCAGCCTCAGTCCATTCCTTGTGAAGTTCACCAAAATTCTTGAATCGATTTTGCTTGACAATCATAAGGCTGCGGTTCTCTCGGTTGGTTGTGCATCTTTTTCTTCCACACTTTTTCCTTCCACTCAATTTTCTGTTAACATGCTTGGATACAGCACACTGTGAACAGCCAGCTTTTTTGGCAATGAATGTTTGTGGCTTACCCTCCTTGTGAAGGGTGTCAATGATTGTCTTCTGGACAACTGTCAGATCAGCAGTCTTCCCCATGATTGTGTAGCCTAGTGAACCAAACTGAGAGACCATTTTGAAGGCTCAGGAAAACTTTGCAGGTGTTTTGAGTTGATTAGCTGATTGGCATGTCACCATATTCTAATTTTTTGAGATAGTGAATTGGTGGGTTTTTGTTAAATGTGAGCCAAAATCATCACAATTAAAAGAACCAAAGACTTAAACTACTTCAGTCTGTGTGCATTGAATTTATTTAATACACGAGTTTCACAATTTGAGTTGAATTACTGAAATAAATGAACTTTTCCACAACATTCTAATTTATTGAGATGCACCTGTATATTTATACACATACACTGGTGGCCAAAAGTTTGGAAGAATGTACAGATTTAGCTGTTTCGTAAGGAAATTGTTACTTTAATTCACCAAAGTGGCATTCAACTGATCACAAAGTATAGTCAGGACATTACTGATGTAAAAAAAAAACAGCACAATCACTATTTGAAAAAAGTCATTTTTGATCAAATCTAGACAGGTCCCATTTCCAGCAGCCATCACTCCAACACCTTATCCTTGAGTAATCGTGCTAAATTGCTAATTTGGTACCAGAAAATCACTTACCATTATATCAAACACAATTGAAAGCTATTTGGTTCATTAAATGAAGCTTAACATTGTCTTTGTGTTTGTTTTTGAGTTGCCACAATATGCAATAGACTGTCATGTCTTAAAGTCAATATTAGGTCAAAAATGGCGAAAAAAGAAACAGCTTTCTCTAGAAACTCATCAGTCAATCATTGTTTTGAGGAATGAAGTCTATACAGTGCTTGAAATTGCCCAAAACTGAAGATTTCATACAAAGGTGTTCACTACAGTCTTCAAATACTGATCTGCAAAGCTGTCATTGCTGCACGTGGAGGATTTTTTTATGAGAACTATTTGAAGTAGTTTAAGAAGTTCTGAATTTTTTTTTTTTCAAATTGTAATAGTACATTTTCATGTTATTAATGTTCTGACTATACATGTGATCAGTTTTAATGTCACTTTGGTGAATAAAAGTACCAATTTCTTTCCATAAGAGCAAAATCTGTACATTATTCCAAACTTTTGGCCACCAGTGTATATATATATATACACATACAATTGAAATGAATGGGGCCAGTCCATAAACATTACATTACAAAGTATAGCCAAAAGACATAAGCATTATATTTATGATTTTAGTGTGACAAAATCAGGGATTTCCTCATGTTACGGTGTTTACCAGATTACAGGGTTTACCTCTGTTGCGTCATCATGGCAACGAAGTAGTAATATTGGATAAAACTTTACACTGGTATGTGAATTTATCATATTAAAGTTATTTATATTAGTTATTAATATAATAATATAACTAATTAATTATTAATTAGTTACATATTAACACATATAATGTGGCCATTCTTTTAAAACTCTGTGTATTTTAAAGTTTATGGACTGGCCCCATTCACTTTGTCAGTGCCTTTGCGTTTCTTTATTTTCTCACTTTCTCTCTTGCCCTTGCTACTCCTCTTCTTTTGCGTTGCTCTTTATTTCTGTCTTTTGCAACACACTCTCATAAGGAAATGACACTCTAGTGACTTTTTTTCCCAACACCACCAAAATGTCACTCTTGTGCTGGATGCAAATGCCACTCTGGTGTCGTATCCAACTTGTTTAGGAGGATACCAATACCTTTATCCCAAGACTAAACTTTTAGGGTTTAAAATAACTCTGCTGTCCTTTTTTTTTCCATACAATGAAGGTGGACACTGATTTTTCATGCAAGATATGTTGTGCCAGGTCTGACCTCAATGATGTTAAATGTTTTTATGAAAAATATTTATACAATACTATACTGTAAAAACAATATTTTTGTTTCAACTTAAAAAAGTACGTTTTTGTGCTGCCTTAAAATTTTAGGTTGTGTTAACTAAAGAGGGAAAGTTGTTGAAACAGAACATAAAGTTGACTTATATCAATATAACTTGTTTAATGAGCTTAATGTCATTAAACTTGACTTTATTAGTTCAATCAACTTCGAAATTCAATTTGAACTGAAAATAGTTAATTTTCTTACATTATCATTCAGCCATATAAGTAGACAGTTACATTCCATTGTTGTAGGTAAAATATTCTGCCATTTGATGGTAAATTTCCAGTTAATGTTCAGAGACCAACATCTGTTCCTATCACATTCAGACTTAAGTTTGTCAAAGAGACACACACGGGCCTCAACACTTTACATGCAAATCACAATAATGGTGACAATCATCAAACACATCATTGAGTAAAAAGATGAGCTTTGAATTATTGCTACATGACAAATAACTCAACAAACACAACCAACAGCATATATAAAAGCACCAAACAGTAGAAAAAAACCAATAGTAAGGCAGTATCACTGCAATTTGCATAATTTATTCATGCCGCAAAGCATGCTTGGAATCCGAATATATGAGCACGATGTGCGTAGTTCTCTTGACTTATATTTTTTATTTCAGCTGAGTAGTTTTTCTAATTTCAATCACAACTTATCACAAGTTCAGCCAACAAAAACTTGGATAAGTGAGTTATCTCAAAAAGATCAGTTAACGGCAGTTATTTTAACTCTTCATTTTAAGTTATGATTACTAAAAAGCAAAATCGTTTTATAACAGTGTAGTATATTTATAATTTAAATATAATAAATAATTGCTACTGATGCCACTCCCATGAGATGATAAACATGAGATAATATCCAAAGACTGGAGAGGCTTTGAAGAAATCCTCCTAAGTTTGTTGAGAATGCCACCAGAGTGATATTACAGTGGTGCTCGGATAAAAGTTGCTATAGCGACTGTCTTATGATGTATTCATTTTTTTCCTCTTCTCTCAATTTCACTGTCTTTTAGCAGCCATTTTTACATTCAAAATCATCTTTAACCTCCAGTCTGTGAGAGCTGTGCTTGCGGGCACTCTGTCATATTCTCCCTCCGTTTACATTTCTTCATCTTCTGCAATCCATCTCTCTCTGACTCTACAATTCATCTCTCTCACTCTCTCTCTCTTTCTCCCAGAAGCATTTACATCCACGGGATGCTTTTATCAATGACCAACAATGATCTTCACAAGCTGTGTACATAATTGATAAATTGATGTTCATCAATCTCAGCATAAAGAAAGTGTCAGACTCCTTGAGAGGTTTCTAGCATCTATTACACTTGTAGTGATTACCTTAACCAGAGTAAAACTGAGTAATCTGCATCCAACAACACTCGTTCAGATGTTGCACAACAACATTGTGTTATTCCTCCCAGCAAATTAATTCTTCTGAAAGGGGTCAGTCATATCATCAAGAAATACATTTTCATTGATCTTTTGAGATAAAAGAGTTCATTCAAACTAAGCTGCAAAAATGGATAATTCTGAAATCCTTGGATTTCTGACATCAAAAACCCAAAACATTGAAGCTGATACAGTATGTGTACTTTCTGCACCACTAGTGTCAACAAACGGAATTGCAAAATAATCACTGTTTTCAAACAGATTCCAGAAAACTCCCTCGTCTTCCACTAGTTGTACAAACAGATAGTCCCGCCCCAAACTCACACCATTGGTCGAGCCATTGTGGCTTTGACAGGCTGGACGGATTGCTCAAACAAACAAAGCAATGTTTTGTTAGCACCACAGAGCCACAATGTTAATTTTTTAGGTGAAATCCACCCTCAAATACCTTACTTATGACTCTGATACTAAGCTGGGATACAAGAAGGAATTTTAACAAAAACAGCTTTTATATACTGACAACCCACATTTACAGTACATCAATGACTATTCAGTGTCCAGAAACATGGACCGCCTATTCACAGTGAGGTCATAAGTAGAAAGCAGGACAGATATTATTATTCCTAATGTTAATGGAAAAGTCTTGGTTCTGTTCCTGTCTGTAGCACCTTGCAGCTCCGCATATCCTTCTGAAGTATCCCAATGTTAGAAACAAGCTTATTTTTAACAAATTCCCCTGATCATTTCAGTTCAGTGTTAACAGTCCAACATGGATTTTTTTGTAATCCTGTCACATTTTAATGCAGGCTTTGCCAAGAGGCTGTTATTAAAGGATGGGGCAGTTAAAAAAGAATACTGGAGCCAGCAGCAAACCTGCTGAGCACATAAAAATGCTGTTTTTTTCATTTAACATGTGAAGAAGGTGTTTACATAGAATTAAATCAACATGATCACATGGGGAATCATTATGTTGCTAACATTTTGACAATTGTACCCTGACATTGACCCCGTTCTGCTGAGTTACTGAAAATCGGCATCTCCCATCAGACAGTTTTGTATCAGTTCAAATGTGTTTTCCTTTTCCAGTGCTGCAACTGATAGTGCATTGTGTTACAAGCTCGCGTCCAATGTTGATACCAAGTAGTGAATGCATTCACATAATTAATTCGGAGGTTCTGTTTTCCCTCTAAGATTACGTTTTTACTCCACTTACAGCTAGGTTTAGTGTTGGGATTTGTGTTTGGGTGTAGAGTTAATAAAATATACATTCCTCTACAATGTATTACATCATTACAACTTAAAACAACTTGTTTTTGGCACAACTCTGTGGACGTTTCACTCGAAAACTGGAGCTCAAATCCCTACGTTCAAACACACTTCCCGCTTCAGCCACTGGGGGCAATGGTTCGAATTTCTGTAAGCGCAGCCCAAGTTTAGCTGAAGAACTTTCGACCTATACTGTCGCCAAATTTACATTGAGATCAGTCTGATTAAACAGCCCATTTTATGCTGCTGTGCCAGTACTAAGAACTTAATCTCCAAAGAACCATATAAAAAACCATACAGCCAATGAAGAACCTTTTATAATGAAAAAACAACCTTTAAAGAAACTTTATTTTTGATAAATAAAGTAGACTGTCACCATAATGCCATGTGCCATGCTCAAGCAGACCAACTTTCTCCAACACCATGTTTAGGCTATTTCAATTAGCATTGGCAGGTCTGCCGATGCTCAAACAAGCTTTTGGATCCTGACCTAAGAAAACTCCATTATAAGGCTGTTTAGGTCTCCTACCCACTTGCTTCTCTATACACCAAGGCTACTCCAGCTTCCATAATGACCCATTTGCACCTCCAACACCAAACCTCTTCCAACCTTCTCCACTAGAACATCTCTACAGGGTTGCTGACTAAATGGAGCCCTCCAACAGAGAAAGTCAACTTTGCATGTACTCTGGACTGTTTAAAATTACATTTACCTCATATTCGATCACAAAACAGACAGCCATATTTCATGTCGACACTAAGGTTCCTTTCAACTCCGAATGGAAAAGATTCCAGAACTGTATGAGTGTGTGTTTCAAATCTAAGCCACTACGTGTAACTACAGCTCAACGTAAAAGATTGCCTGTGTGATGGAAGCCCAGTTAGTTTACTTGAGGGACGCACTCCAGACCAGCCAACCTATTAAGCTAAGCTAAAAAGCTTGGTTTAAAAACTACCATAAAGCACACAAGGGAAAGAGGGGCTTCCTTCCTCTCTCCACCCTGCGGCCTGACTGAGGGAAAAAATATGAACCTCGCAGCGGCTGCTTGACGAATGATGCTACGCTAAATCATGCTACTTCCTGCCGTGGCCCTCACTGCGGTGCAGAAGTTGTGAATTATTATGATGTATTATTACAAAGTAGAGATACGTGATAATACGTTGTATGCCAAATTACATCTGAGAAATAGCTTTCTCTCATTAATTAATCATGCTAATTTATATCACTTTCTGCTTTTGAGGCTGAAGTTGCCGTACACACAGATGTGAGGGTTTTCGAGGGAGAGAATAGATGTGTACTCCCACACTTTTGAAGGAAAGATTAATGCCGGGGTTTGTATTTACTGCCTCTCGGCTGGAGAACCTGTTTCTGATAGCAGCAGTGAAACGCAATAGATGGTCTTTAGTTGTTTAGTGAGTATGTGGGCTCTCTCTCGCATTTGCATGTACTGTATACAGTATGTGTGTGAGCTTCTGGGTCACTCTTTCCATCAAGAGTCATAACAGCATGCTGCTTTCATGGGGGTTGTTAATCTGGTCTTGCAGTGAGTGACTTGCTTGTGGCCCTGCCTAAAGAAACCCGGCACGCTGCACTGCCCCCAAATGGTCAACATGTCCAACAGCACCTGCAAAAGACCTCCCAACTCCCACTTCATAGTAAAGCTCTGTACATTGAATCTGTACTGTGTAGTGTTTACAAGTTTGCTATGGGATATGATCTGAAAAACTAAAGACAGAGTAAAAAAATGAAATGATCCAAAATACATACACAATATACTTATGCGTATGCTTACAAAGGAGATTTAAAGGGATAGTTCACCTTCATGATGTTCTAAAGCCATTTGACTAATTTTCGTCTGGGGAACACAAAAGGAGATGTTAGGCAGAATGTTAGCCACAGTCATCATTCACTTTCACTGCTTCTTTTTCAATCCAATGAAAGTGAATGGTGACTAAGGCTAACATTCTGCCTAACATCTCTGTCTGAGTTCCACAAAAGAAAATAAGACATATGGGTTTGGAACAACATGATAGAATTTTAATTTTTGGGTTTACTGTCTCTTTAATAATGCTATATTCAACAACTGTTCCAATTATGTAATTGCACAAAAAATACCAACCCACACAAGCCCAAAGTACCTGCAGGGTTTTGAAAATACAGGAACATCATCTCCTGCATCACAAATGTGCACACGCCATCCATCATTGTTGAGAAGTCATTACGTTAAGCTTCTTAAAGCTAATCCACGCCATTAGACCCTGTGACTGATCGTAAACTCTGACTGATGCTATCTATATGAGGCAAATTACGTGCCGCCCATTTGCACGTTCTAGTATTTCTGCATACACTGTGCCTCAGTCAAGCTGGCAACTGAAATGGAGTTTGGAGCTTATGTTGGTAGTAGATGTTGTTGGGAAATAATACATGTTGAATTATTAATCACATTATATTTACATTTGTTTTGTTTGCAAATGCTATTTCACCAAAGTGGCCAAAAAAAAGGGCATTTATTAAGTGACAATTATGTTGAAAAGCATAAAACTGCAGAACTAGTATTAAAGCTCTAGTGCTACTCAGAACAGTAACAATAAAAAAATAAAAAATAAAATAAAAGGCCAATATTATTACAATAACTGATGCAAGTACTCGAGCAGGTTGATATTGCACAAAATATTTTGTATTCCGTAAAACTTGCAGTCAGGTATGATGGTTAAATCAAGATGCCAAAGGACCTGATATTTGACAAGGTGTATCTTAGGTTTTTGAAGAATTGCATTGGGAAGTGGGATTCATTTTACTAAATCAATCCCTATGTTTGTTTGAATAAAAAAGTTTAAAAACCAGAAAACATGATTCAGTTATTTGTTTGAGTCATCACTCAATGGACCCAGAAATGTACTTAAAGGAATATTCCAGGTTCAATACAAGTTAAGTCAACAGCATCTGTGATTAGAGTATCATTGTTTTGATTTAATTATTTAAATTGTGCTATAATATGTCTTATACAGTATAAGGGAAATTATGACTAGACCCTCGGTTAGCCATATTGCACACTGTACTCTACTCAGTACTCCTTAGTGCACATAAATCTGCACGTTTGTAAAGTACAATTGAGTAAAGAAGAATTGCTTAAACTGAACAGGCTCCAAGTTCACCAGAGGTAACACTAATCACCCTCATGGTGACTTCACCAAAATTTTAATTATCAACCAGCTACAACAAAACCACAACAATAGTCATAAGAATTAAAACTAAATACATTTTTAAACAAAAAACTATTATTTTACTACATACGTTCCCTTGTTTTGACCAAACAAACATAATTGATTCAAGCAGAAGGGCTTATGAGTATCCCACATAGCTGCAATTTTGTACTTGATCATTTTGAGATAGTAGTACTCCAAGCCAAATTTTAAAGAACTTAATGTATTTGAGTTGTAATTCCAAAATGTGACATTTCAAGTAATGTTTAATTACTGACCACTTAAATATTTTTATTAATGACAACTTTAGGATTTAGAGAGTAACAGTAACTTAATTAAAACTAGTAAGTATAGTAAAAATTTAAGATTGAGTAAACAATTTTTTTAATAATTTGAGATTACTATTAGTATTTACAGTGTAAAATACTCTCTGTTTTAAAAGTATAACCACAAGATGTAAACAATATGTGTGTTAACAATATGTGTGTTAACTGAGCTATAATCACTAAATGAGCTAATTAAACTAGGCACAGACGCACGATTTTAAAATCTGTTGGCACGCGGTGACTAGAAATCGTTACACCACTACCTGTCTGTCACTCAGTATAACAGCCAACGCATTTCCAGATGAAGAGTTATAAAGAAAATAGTGTAGCATTAATGTCTAGGGGGTCTGGGGGTATGCCTCCCAGAAGAATTATTTTTGCAAAAAACAAACTAAAGCATTAAATTCTGGTGATTTGGGAGCAGCATTATTACATATTCTTGAGCATTGTGTAGCGTTAATTTATGGGCTAAGCATCTCTAAAAGTTAACAAGACAGCACTATGAAGATTTCCAAAACTGCCTTTCAAAATAGAAGCCTGCTGTGGCAGTACCAGTACAGTGATGGAATCAGATGGCAATACTATGGTAACTCCAATGTAGCCTACATGTCCATAAACCATGGCAATGCAATTATACACTTTGGTACTTTAATGCACCGTTAATTTTTTGATACTCTTTTTTGGAAAAAGTTTCCCTTGTTTTGTATAAAAGCTGCACAAGTAGGTCTTGAGCATATTAAAGACCCTTAACACTGGCAAACAATTGGATGTATTTGCAGGTCGAGTTTCAATTTGTTACATGTAAATATCTATTTCATCCCGTGCTCGTTTTTTTTTTCTGGTCCGCTTATTCTGTAGTATTGGTTAGTGAGAAACAGCTTCAAATGTTTCAGTGTGTGAGCTGTCCAGGTGATTCACGGACTGAATTTGATTCTAAATAGCCAACAGTAATACGTAGCCAACACGGGAAATGATTGCTGAAAAAACGTTCAGGGAAAATGTTTCTCATCTTTATGAATAGGCTAACAACAATTTGTTGGGGATGCTTCTGGGGTGCTATGGACCTTTTTGGGGAGGTTCAGCACCTGTAAGCCCCTCCTCAGCGCCGCCAAAGCATATTGTTCACATGTCTTGCAGCATCGTGGCAAGGTTTTGAAGTCCACATGAAATGCTGCTTATAACCCTTTTTAATTCCGTAATGTGGGGGTAATTACGGGGTCAATTTCCATTGATTCAAGTGGAATGGGTGTACGTTTCTTGTACAACACAAGGTACAAACTGGTGTGAAAAAGTGTATGAGTCATAGTATGAAATATGGAATGTTTGGGAGGGGGTGAGATACACACTTTTCATGAAGAAAGGGATGAGCTCTTGACTGTTAACAGATAAAAAGCCATGCCTGCTCTCAGGTGAGATAGGTAAAATGCATGCACCTTGGCTCAAAAGAGTAAAGTTTTATGGGAGTTTTAAAGAAAACTCTTGCTGGGTGGCATGCCATCCATGCGTCAGATTTCTCAGCACACTGTAATTTGCAGTGAGTCTCCTTGGAGATGCCATGGTAACTAGGTCACCTGTGATGGAGGAGTGCAAGTGTTTGTGTATGTGTGTGGGTGTGTGTGTGTGTGTGTGTGTGTGTGTGTGTGTGTGTGTGTGTGTGTTGTGTGTGTGTGTTTGACAGTTAAAGACAGAGAGAGAAACGGGTGAGACACACTGACAGTGATATGATAAAATTGCTACACACATTTGACATGACAGCCACTGGAACTATTAGCACTTTCATCAATGCATAAAGGCCTAATCATAGCAAGAGTAAATATTCAACCAGATTTTAAATCAAAACAATGCACTCGACCTATTCGGAGATTAAAGTTTGTTTGCTAAAAGCAAAATATTTTTTTTCCCTGAGTAGTTTTTAAAACATTTTTTATCACTAACCAATAAAATATTATTCTTGAGTTTGCCTTCTTGTCCCTTGTCTTTTAGCTTTGGCTAGCTGCCCTTCTCTTCTGTGATGGTAAATCAGCTGAAATGTGCACTGCACCATCTGGGGCCTGGGTAGCTCAGCGAGTAAAGACGCTGAATACCACCCCTGGAGTCGCAAGTTCGAATCCAGGGCATGCTGAGTGATTCCAGCCAGGTCTCCTAAGCAACCAAATTGGTCCAGTTGCTAGGGAGGGTAGAGTCACATAGGGTAACCTCCTCGTGGTCTCTATAATGTGGTTTGCTCTCGGTGGGCAGTGTGGTGAGTTGTGCGTGAAACCTCCACACACGTTATGTCTCCGCGGTAACGCGCTCAACAAGCCACATAATAAGAAGCGCGGATTGACGTCTCAGATGCGGAGGCAACTGAGATTCATGTGACATCAAAACTTAAACAGTCTTGCGCACTTGAAAACACTGGATAAGCTACTAAGAACACCAGTAAAGGTGTTTGCATGCAATGCTAAATGGGTAATGGGCAATAATATATGCGTGCCAATAATTTTTTGCTAAATCCATTTATGACCTTACCTGATAAAGGAACGCAGTTGAAGGTGTTTTCATGATGCTACACCTTGTCAGCTTCTTAGGTATAAATGGTGTAAGAACGTGTATGTAAACATGCTCAAGATCAATAAGTAGCCTCTGCCAACCATTTGGATAAGCAACCGTGCAATAGTGAATAGTATTCCCACTATGTCTAGTGCTCACCTACCAACTTCAACCTTTTAGCAAATCAGGTAGGGTGAAGTTCACATTACCTAATTCATATTCATGATGAAAGCAGCGAGTGTTGCCAACTTAGGATCACTGACATAACAGTACCACCAATCAGGGTCTAGAATTTGGTGCGCTTGCGTTTTTCTGTTGTTAATACGGTTGGATGGCTGCAACGAATCACCCCCCAAACCCCCTTTGAAGTGATTGGGCTACATTCAAACATCATTGCAGATGCTCATAATGACTGGAATTGCTGGAATTGAAACTACTTTACACATCATGCATCAACCCCACACGAAAGATTAAAGTATACAAAAAATGAATAGGAAAAACAGGCGTGAGCTTGTCACTTGTCTCGCTGAGTGAAAATCAGGCATGGATTCTCACCCACCAGCTTGCCTCAGCGAGTCTGCATGAGTGGCCCATGCAAACAGGTCTTTGGCAAGCTTTGTTCTCCCCCTCTCACACCTACAGGTTGATGTTGACTCTCCTCCAAACTCGATCCTTTTATTTATCCAGGGCGTTTCATTCCATAGTTTTTTCTTTTTTTTGTGCGTTCAATCTGTCTTTTCTTTCACTGTATGTCTTTCAACCACCAAATAATGACAGGGTACAAGTGCTTGTTGACCTCGCTGACAGAGTCATGCCAAACCACAGAGCCTTAGAAAAACTACCAGGATAAACCCAGGATGATTTTTGCACACCGCGTTTGGTTGGATTAACTACCCCAGTGCCACTCAAAAGCATGTTACATCAGCAATGGACCGACTCACAGAGCACTGGTAACGTCAGTTAGCTTATTCCTAAAAGAGCTTCAGTATAAACATAATCATGCCAGCATGATTTTACAAGAAATGACAGATCAATGCTTCACTCAATGGCATGCATTACTGTGCTTATTTTCTGGAGCTTTACAATCAGTCAAGCTTTGTAATAAGAACTTCAGTAAAGTGTGTGAAAATGTTAGTTGACATTAAAAGTTACCAGTACTTAGAAAATATAAACTGCTTATGTAAAAGCAAGATGTTTTTTAAAAAAGGTGTATTTGGTATTCCAATATGTGCTAAAAATTTTCACAAATTCCCTTAAAAGGATTCCCTTAGATTCAGCACCTCACAAGAAGTCTAAGGTCCGCCCTCTCCAGCTTTTTATGGAAAAGATTATGACATACCAGGTCTTACATCCACCAGCCCACATCACAAGTTTGGCAGCGTCTTCTGCCCCTAGTGGGCGTCAGCCTAAAGAACAAAACATCCTTTTTAGATTTATCAGGGATGACATGTAAAGCAACACTGCACACTCATCAAACAAACAAAGATATTTCCTTCAGTGTCATGATATAATGCCACTTTTTTCAAAACAGACAGAATGTGGTCAAACCAGATAATATATTGCTGAAAGTTGGTTTATCTAACATTAATTCAGGATACATTCATAATGGTTCAAAGCTCTCTGAAGTAGGGTGTAGAAGAATGTAGAGGGATGGCTTGAGGAACCATCTTAAATATGTCTGAGTGATGCCGACAGAAGCATTATTCAGTTCCACCACCGCTTTTGACAAAAATACTTCACTGTATCTGTTAACTGAGAACCCAAAGGACAGATCTAGCCAATACTGGCCTGAAGCTTGAAGCCGTTTCACTGGGGTTTTCTATTTCACTGCCCTTCTTTATTCTTTTCCTAAATTTTGTCTCTTGTTTCCAAACCCACAACATCCCTCAGGATGACTACATGAGCACAACTCGGTGAAATGTGGAAAGGGCTTGATGTTTTCATTAGGGTTTTTTTTTTCTGGATATCTTTCAGTGAGATCGTACCCGGGGGGTGTGAGCATCCCGCTTAGCATCAGCACTAGCCACATCGTTAATCATTAGCATCAGAGCATACTCATCGTTGCATGCTGTACACATGGTAGTCCCATTTTATTCGCCAAAGGCGAGGTGACAGGGATTTAAATACAAGAGGATTGTACCCTGGAAGAAACAAAAAAGCAAGATAAAACACAATCTGATCTCATAAAAATTACATGACTGTGGCAACATTTTTCAAAATGATATAACCTGGTTCCTCACAGGTACTGCGGTAGTTCCGAAGTGAAATGACGACTGTGTGGCTCTAAAAGCAAGTTATTTTTTTTTTTTTTCCAAAACTGAAAGTTTTAAAATGTAATGCTCTTTCGAAACCTGCCTCCTTAACCTACAACTTAAACCCAACTGATAGTTTCATAAAAAGCAAATGTTACATGAAAAATGCAATTGACACTTTTTGCTCACGTATTGTGCTCTTCGGGACTCGTACCCCAATCCTTTGCATCGAAAGTGCAACACTCTATGAGTTGAGGTACTACGCAATTTGATCGCTCTTGAACAAACTTGTAAATGTAGTTAGTTATGTAACGCAAACATAACAATGTCTCGTCTTACAAGTCATGCGCTCCAGTAAAAGTGTTTAAATGTCATGAGATAGCATTGTGAACAACAGGTTGAAAAATTAGCGTTTATGATATGCCGCTTTACTCATGATTTGCTTGCAAGGGAATTCAAAGTCATTGTTGTTGCAGCGCCTCTAGTGTTCATTTCACCAGGAAACTGCCATGATATGTACAACAAGCAAAAAAAAAAAAAAATAAAAAAAAAATAAAAAAACATTTACAGACAAGGTAGATACAAAAAGAGAAACGGTAGGAGTGTTCTAATATGACATGGGAATGTCTGCATTCCAGTTCATAGCTAAAAATAACTCACAAAATGTCTGGGATTATCTTTCTCTCTTTCAGACACTCTGAGCATTCATCCTCCTTGTTTTATAGTGTAACTGAGGGGCTATAAGTTTCAGCCTGGCTGACAGCATGTTGTAAAACTAGATGCTGCTCAGCCACTCCCACTGACTACAGATCTCAGATCAGTCTTGGCTCTGGGCCCACAGACTTAAGAAAGTGTAATGGAGGAGGGGAATCTGATCAAAGATCAGTTGCGAGCTTTGACATCTCCCTTGGGTCCTGTAACTAGCTCTCTGGCTGCCCCATACTGCCCCCGCAGGTCACAGAGCAAACTTTGAGTCTAAAGTAAATTTTTTCTGGGATTAGTGTTATTGCTTTTTGACATTCTAAAGTGAAACTTTGGGTAAAGAGTTGGTAGAAAACTGATTAATTGATCTGCTTTTAATACCGCTTAATAAATTATTAATTTTATAGCACTAATTTTCTATAATTTTCAAATTATAATAATATTTATAATAAATTATAATTTATTATCATCATATTAAATACATATTATATAAATAATTATGTATTATTATAAATGATAATTTCTTTAAATAAATGTTAATACATTTAGTTTTTTTAAGAAAGTCTCAGTTTGGTGGGCTGGGCAAAAGATAAATAAAACTGCATTCAAAGCCCAGATTCAGTTTCCTGAATTCTCTCCAAGTGAAAACACTGACTTACTGCATGGCACTGATCCAGGACACCTTTTATTTTCATTGGACTCATTACTGTTAGTAGCAGTTTTTATAGCCAGCTGATCGTAAATCACATGCTTGGCTTTTATGTCTGCACTGGCTGCCGGCGGAAAACAAGACCCTCCTTACTACGCAACCATGGGAATGAAAACCATTTATAACCAGCAGTAAGCATTACTACATTCTGCAACTGAAGTTTACAAATGTGAAGTTTGATAGAAAAGAAACCAAACATGTAATTTTTTGTGAAGATTTTCAAACCTACTAAAACAAAAAAAAAGTTTGAGATGAATATCTCAACCCCATACTGTTTCTTAAAAATACAATCAGCCTATTAAGGGAATTTAATTTGTATGTGAGTGCTCTCTCTGCATGATGCTCCATGAGTGTACGTTCACTATATGATAGTGGCAGAGTCAAATGTACAACTGTACCGCACACCTCCATGGCCCCCCATTTTGTTTGTACAAATCCCCAGGCCCTGGGGCCCTCTTCTCGAGAACTCCTCCTTCCCCTGAGATGAGGGATGACTTTGGGAACTCCCAGACAGTTGTTTATGCAGCGAGGACATAACTCATTTCTCAACTAATCAAGAGCAAGATAACAGCTGAATAATAGCTTGAAAATACTGATGATATCTTTTGAGCTGTTTGCTTTAAATGCTTGTTTGAGAAAGCAAAGAAAGAAAAAAAGGAGGAGGGGAGACGAGGCCTTGTCACTCTTATCGCTTTGCATACGCTGAGGTTAAGAAACGCAAACACTCAAATGGCTATCAATGACCGTTCTGCTGAGCAAATCAATCCACAACCAATATGGGCCACTTGTTTTCTTTTTAACCCAAAAAATAAGATGCTTCAGGTACAACTTTGTGATGTTTTGGAAAATGTCAACATACTAGTATTATGTGAAAAATGACATTATCACACTGATTCCCACATTGATGCCATTTTTGATAAAGGTCAGATACTTTTACAAACAACCTTGTTAATGAGAGAAGCACACATAAGGGATGGGCAGCATGTAGCTTATCAGGAAGTGGGATTAAATACTGTCAGTCAAAAGTTCCTCAGTGTCAATAGCAGCCAATCCATTTATTTTATGATTCACCCAGAATCAGTTAAAATCTTCTTTATTTGAGCTGTGTTATTTTATGTTAATTTTGTGTCAATTCAGTTAGAATTATTAAGTAGAAACAACAATATTTAAATAGCAAATCTGAGTTTAATATACTTGTATCTAGTTACTTTAACTTAAACAGTTAAGTTTGTACTATATGAATACCAAGTTAAAGGTGCAAAATGTAACATTTTTCATGTAATATTCGCCTTTTTTTTTTTTTTTTGCCAATGTGTGAACGGCTTATAACGCAACTTACAAAAATGAGCCCTTCCTGGACTTCCTAGGTTGCCTATTAAAGCCTGTAGACTGATTTTTATGGGAAGGGAGCGGGTCGCTTTTGCTGGGAAAATCCAAAGGGTGTGACGTTTATGCGAGCTCCCGAGAGCCTTGCTTCAGTGCTTCTCTTCCGCCATTCAACATCGACAACAGACAGTCTGCAACACTAGGTAACGTTATCTTAGAGGTGGAATCCAGCAAACGTCCGGCTCCCAGCACAACATCAACTCCTACACAAACTCAGAGTAAGCCAAAAAAAAAAAAAACATTTATCTACTGAATCCCGTCTAGCGGGAACGTGATCGTGGTCGAGCGAAAACTAGAGTGAACATCAGCAGGGCATTTGATTCCTGGAGGGACCTTTGTTCAGTTTTGGGGATCAAAACTGACTCTGAATTGGCGTTCTTTTTATTGGACAGGTAAGCTTACATAACTGCAAAGCATGTGAAATATAGTGCCATAAGGACTGATCTGTGTAATTTTAGCTAACTTGAACTTGCCTGCTAACGCAGATGAATTGCAAGCTACCTTGCTTCGTAACTTTCAAATAATTTCAACGATCTTCTCTTTATACTAAAAGTCAGGTTAATGTCAATGTTAATCTGTAATTATTCAGCAAGGTAAACTACAATAATACATGAAATGAATGCTAGACAATGTCTAAGATAATGCAAAAAGACCCATTCATTAGTGTAACGTAACTTGGTTATACAAAAAATATATACAGTCTATTATTATAAAACAATAATGCATCAATATATCAAAATGACAGTGTGATGGAATCACATCAATACTGAATTGTGTCAACATATTTATAATGTACAGTCTATTTTATAAACAGCTACTGTCATCATCCACCAAATTTAGCTAACAGCTATTGATTAAGCTGGCTAGCTAGCTAACGCCGACATAGGCTATCGTATAAATGCGGTCAATGTATCATGCAAAGAAAAGTGATTACTTCAAACTACAGTCTCGCATAGTCAGACCTATATCCACACTTTGTTTAAGCCCTGTTCCAGCACTGGAGAGTCAAATATAATATACAGTCTCAAAGTTTGTAGTAAAACAATCATAACTGTGTAATTTTAATTATGCTACCTCATCTGTCATCATGATGTCGGTGAATCACGTTCAGCATCTTTGTACGTTACATCATTGTTTTGGTCGATGCTCGCTCGCTCACATCCCTATGGAGTGTGTGCGGGAGCAGGAGCAACAGGTACCTGGCTGCAGTTCACTTAACGACCACAAGTGTCATTAATAACAAGGGTTTCTGAATCTTACATACTGCACCTTTAAGTGAACTTAATTACATAAGTCTGAGAGGTAATTACTCAATTCAATTGAGGGAACAAGTTTACTCAATTAATTGAATAAAGTGAACTTATTAGGGTTTTCAGTGCAACATAACAGCTGGAGTCAAAACTCGGGAATGCCTCCGATTAAATAGCTCTGCAAGTGTGAATGTTAATTTACAGTTCTCTATCTATCTATCTATCTATCTATCTATCTATATATATAATTGATAATATATATATATATATATATATATATATATATATATATATATATATATATATATATACAGTTTATTTATAAAAAAATTATTATTTTTAATATGTATACATACATTTAGTATATTATACACACACACACACACACACACACACACACACACACATACACACACATGCATACGATTCATCTCACTTGTGCCAAGCTGCTGTTTAAGGTATTAGTAGTGGCTATGGCACCAGTAGAATTCCTGATACCTCTAGAATCTGGCACGCAGCCCTTCCAAAGATTAAAAGGGATTTAAGCAAGAGCCTTTTATTAATGATAGCCATTACTTCAGTCTACTTCAACCCACAATCCTCTTTTATATGAAACTTAGAGCCTCAGAAAGTTGCAGTGTTTTCAAAAGAGATTCTTGTTGATAAAGTATGGAATAATTCTGACATTATGTGACTGAATATGAGATTTGAAGATATTAAAATACAGCAATAGTTTCTCAGACTTGACATTTTAGACCTGGTTGAGCAATAAGAGTCTATGTGAAAGCATAATTTAGTCTCAAGTAATGTTTTGTGTTCTGGAAACCACCTCCATTTTGCGTGAACTTAAAGGATGACATTAGTATCAGGTAGTAAGGTATTCTCAAAGAGTTTTTTATAACTCTGTTGCTTTATGCTTTTCAAAACTGTTTTCTTTTAACAGAAATCTTTATAATCCTTTTAATTGATTTTAACTCTACTTAAAGTTACTCAGCATTAACTCAAACTTTAATTAAATTAAATTAAATAAAGAACTTTTTACTGTATGATCCCAAACCACAAACATTACAAACTCTCAATGCCAATACGCATTCCTCCTGTCTCTCATCTTAAGGTCAGAAAAAAATATGATTGTATACCAGGTGGTGACACTGGTACATCACTGGTTGCAATGAAAGATGTGCTCTGGTATAGACTGTAATGTAATCAGCAACATACTTGAGATAAGTTGCGCTAACAGTAGAGTATTAAGCCACAAAAATTAAGGTGAGCTTATCCTGGCCCTATTTTCTCTGACCCACACTCGTTCACTCAACCATGTGGTCAAGTGGTGCTCACTGGTATTCCCCTTCTTTGTTGTCATCTCATAACACCCTAATAAGACATGTCCAACAGTATCTCTCTCTTTTTGTGTCTTTTTTCCTAGCTGGTAAATATACAAACTCTCTTTCAGACAGCTATTTTATAATCGTTTATAATATATTTATTACTATATAATTACTATGTAATTACAAGCAGACAAAGCATTTTAAAACATTTAAAATGACCTAATAGAACTAATTAAACAATAACCTAAAACAGCCTAAGAAATGAAATTTCAGGAGGACTTGTAGACCATATAAAATGTTGTTTGGATGACAAATCATTCAATCCACAAACAGCCCAAAATCATTGTGAAATTACATGTGATCTAATGACTATATTATGGAAATTATGAGAAATACATCCTGTGCTGGCAGTGACAGTTAATGTCAAAGGAAACAGACACACATTCTGGTCTTGCTTACTGCAGTGCACCCTTCTGGTCATTTTGAAGAACTACAGATCCTTCAAATTGCTTTTCTTTCTGTAGCCTATATCTGATTGGCTGTAATGTCCTTCAATGACCAATCAGGAAAATGAATGTTGCAAATGATAAATTGCCAGGAAAGGAGCAACTAACTGGAAAACTTCCATTTGGCCATTGATTGGAGTATTCATTAGCATCTTCAGAGTAAGAAATCATCTTTTAATTTATTAAACTGCAAAGAGACCTTTACACACAAACACACATGAAATACAGATATGCATGAATTTGTAATTAGGCAGTTTATAATTAAACAAATTCACATAGCCTATATTCTGCAATTTGTGTGTCATGAGGTACTGAATGCTTGTGTTACTTTAAGCTTACAGTACACAAATGTGTCTGTCTATTGACATTATATAATACAGATAAGATCAAAATGTGTTAACATACCTTAAATGTTTAGGCGTGCTAGTATAATTTAAAGTAATGTCTAAAATTATCGTTAATGATTGGAATGTATGCTTTTAGTTAAAGCTAGTACATGCAAGGAATATTTTTCTTAAACAAAAAAATGCTTTAGGTTGTGTGTGTTGGAAGACAATAGAGGGTCCAGGCTTGTTAGTGTGTGTGTGTGTGTGTGTGTGTGTGTGTGTGTGTGTGCGTGTGTCCTGACTGTATACATTAATAAATTATCAATGGTATTAATACTGCTCTCCTTCAACAGATTGTGACCTTGTTGCATCTGAAAAAAAAAAAAAAAAAAAAAAAAACGTGTCCCTTTATGGCTCATTTATAGAATTGTGGTTTCAGTTAGAAAAAAGTATGTGTGTGTGTGTTTGTTTGTGAAAGGTTTAGGGTCCAATTGTGAGTCACATGCATTGGGAATTGGGCAGCTATAAAGTCAAACCTTTCCAAAGATGTGATTGGCAGTTGAACAAATTTTTTCCCCCCACCTTTTGTTTTATCACTCCTTTATTTGCGCTCCTCTGTCACTCCCTACATAATCTTAAAAGCGCTGGTCTTACAGTGTGATGACTGAGCAAACAGCCCTGGTCTTTCTCCCCGTAACGCCCGCAGCATTGCAAAAAAAACACACACACCTACATGATCATGATCACACTTACATTCAGCTGCAAGCGCATGTCTGTTGAAATGCATGGAAAACATAAGCACAACCACACAAATACACAGAGATTCAGTCAAGCACAAAGAAACACACCGGGACTCGTGTAGGTGCCCACCCACTAATATGCACAAATATTCAGGAAAGACACACACTTGCACCCAATCAAAGAGATATATGTTTGTAAGTGGATTTTAGAGTGAGAGAGCTTCTACCTTGACTCCAGGTTGACCTTTCCCCAGTTAACATACGGGACAATAGTCTTATGTGCTCAGAACCAGTCCAGAAACATCAAATGGATGATATTACCGGCACTATAAATCACATTAAAAATTCAAACCATGTTTACTCACCTTTGTATACTTGTGGAAGTTTTAGACTGTTTAAAGAAACTTACTATATAATAAAAAAAATAAATAAATAAAAAAAAGACATAACAAAAAGATGCTTATGTAAATTACAAACAGTACTGTAAACCAATTAAATAATAGTTAATTCAGATAAAAATGAAGCTATGAAAAAGAATATAATCTAAAGATTAAAATATAGAATCAATACACCAGAATGTGTGTATGTGTGTGTGTGTGTGTGTGTGTGTGTGTGTGTGTGTGTGTGTGTGGGCAGGTTTAAGTGGTTTAGGAGGACTTTTTTTTAGGTAACAAACTGGTAATTACAAGGGTATTATGCTATAAATGTGGTTTATGAGGACATTTCTAGTGTCCCCATGATTCAAATTGCTTAAAAAAACATACTAAACGATGTTTTATTGAAAATGTAAAAATGCAGAACGTTTTTTGTGAGGGTTAGGTTTAGGGGATAGAATCTATAGTTCATACAGTATAAAAATCATTATGTCTGTGGAGAGTCTTCATAATGATAGCTGCACCAACATGTGTGTGTGTGACGGGCTATCCGCTTCTATTACTTCGCATCAGATCAGTATTGTACTCCCGCATTAAACTCTGTAACTGTTTGCCTCTCTTGTTCAAAATGAACTGTCCTAGCAGGTAACACTCTCACTCACGGTGTTGTACTGAACTTCCCTGGCCTGTGCTTCTGTTTATATGTCTGAAAAGCCTCACCTGCTAGAGGCCAAAAGTGTGCAAGGAAAGGATGTTATATAAAGAAGGTATGAGGAATCACAAAACATAATGTAACCAAATGCTACAGTTTACTTAATAATAATATCTCAATATGTTAAATAGCAATAATGTTAATTAAGACTTTATTATTACAACTGTAATACAATAATATATATATACAGAACAACCACTTTTAGTGTTTGAATCAATCATATCTCTCACTAAACACTGTGTGAAATGTTTATTTTTGCCTTATTTTATTCAGTTGGCATGTAGGAGTTGATAACAGTTTGCTTAATAAGCTCATTCCATATCTGGATAAATTTCCTCCTCTGTGGTATTGCATTATATTAGTTTTGTACAGTATGTTAACTTAATAGCTAAAATACTTGGACATACATGAATGAGAATAAACCTGAAATAGGAATATGTTTCAGTCACAATGCACATTATGTAGTTTAGAGATGATTTAGAGACATTTAGAATGTTACAAATGGCTATTTCTATTAATAAATGTTGTATTCTTAAAATTTTCTGTCTGTCTAAGAATCCTCTTGCAGAAATGCAGGTCTTTGGCATTTAGAAGCTGCTAGTTTAGGACCAGTGAGGAGTCTGTTTCTCAAACTAGAGACTATGATTTACTTGTCTTTTTGTTGTGAATCTGGCCGTCCACTTCCCTCTCTATCCTGGTTAGAGATTATTTTTTCAAAACAGTAATGCATGGAATAGCCTTCATCTTTCTAAAACAACAGACTTTAGGAGAAAATAGAATTTCAGAAGAAATGTGTTTCTGCCTATTTTTAAAACCAAATTTGACTTGCAAGTGTAAAGTAACTTGTAAGAACTCAATACTTCAGCAAATGGGGGAAAAATCACTGTATTTGGATTTCCACATGGTAGCGCAACCATTTTCAATTGTTCTAATAATAAGAATTTTTTTTATAAAAAGCACTTTAGAATGCTTTTGTAAGGAATAGGTGACACACTATATGTCTGCCATCACAGGTAAATAAAAAATTGAATAAATACCACTTAAAACAATTATTTCAAACCATAATAATAATTTACAATTAATGATTTTGGCAGTATTTTTGATCAATTTAATGCATCCTTGGTGAAAGGAAGCATCAATTTATTTCAAGAACAAAAATGTCTTTGTGTTCTAAAAATGGAAGTGTATATACTATATATAATATAATTTTCATAAAGTAACTTTTTCGCAAACTACTTATTTACTCTTACTTGAGTCATAAAATTTCTCAGTACTTCTACTTGTACTCAAGTGAATTATTTCTTCAGTAGCAGTACTTTTACTTAAGTAAAAAAAAAATAGTACTCTTTCCACCACTTTACAACAGTAGAAAACAAGAGACACACACCTAAAGCAAAATTCCATCAACAGGATTTTAATATACGTAACGTTTTGAGCATTCCTCTTTTCATCACAATTAAAATTCATTCAAAAATGCATCTTAACTAGTATAGGTCACATGATAATAACTGTCACATGATAAATTTTCCATTAATGAAATATTTACATATAAACATACATATAAAAATAAAATACAATATATAAATTTCCATATCATTAAATGTGTTTCCAACTGATGAATCAGTACAATACATAGATGGCATTAACACATACAGTATCTTAGGAAATCCCGTACAAATTTAACATACTGTACATATCGCAACATCTCAAGATACATTGTTTACAAAAATGGTGTAATATTAAAGTCTTCATTCAGACCCCTAGGACTTATAGTTTTCAAAGTGTAAATCCAATCCAATTCAATGTTTAAGGGCAAACAACACAATTTAAAGGAATCTTCCGGGTTTAATACAAGCTCTATCGACAGCATTTGTGGCACAATGTCTAATATTATCACAGAAGATAATTTAGACTCGTCTTTCAGGTTTTTGTAAAAATATTATTATTATTATTATTAATAATAATAATAATAATAATAATAAATCATGATTTCCGACACATTGTAAAAAAAATAAATAAATAAAAAATAAACAGTGCCATGCACTTTAAAGGTTTAAAATCAAATATGTGAAAATTTTTTGTTAAAGCAACAAATAAATACATTTATAAAACTATAAATAAATAATAATATTAATAAAGTGTATTATTGGAGAGTAAAGTTGTCTAAATCAACATTTTTTCATTTGTCACTAGGGCTGGGTATTGATACAGATTTCCCGCTTCGATTCGATTCCACTTCACAAGCTCTTGATTCAATAACAATTCAATTCAATTCGATATCGATTCATATGGGTATATTTCAGTTATAATGTCAGTTTTGCTTACATATGAAGGAAATTCTCTTCCAGCTAATGTTGTTAATTATACAGGGGACCTTCTAACTAGGTACATTACGAAAGTATTAATTTTACTAATTATATTTTATTTGTTTATGATCACATTTAAGCTTTTAAAAATGAACAAATCCATGTATTCAATCAAAAAATATGATGATATATTGCAAATATTATTTTTTGTTACGTTTATTGTTAAATAACATAATTTGTACTATTTACAGGTATTTACATTTATTTGTTAAACATGTGCTAAAAACCGGTACTGTCTCTATAAGAAAGACAACATTTCTGTAAACAGCATCTGTACCTGAGCGCATGTTAACAAGAGAAACTGTAATGGCTTTACCTCATCTGTGCTATGCATGATTAGAATTAAATATTTATTTTTTTGATGTTTTAGATCAACAACTGACTGTACAGAACAGAAAGGGTATTAAAAACGAAATTATTCAATGAAAAATTGGTTGCGTGGATCTCATCTTTGGACACACAACATTACACGGAACAACTTTTACTCTCAACAGGCAGTAAAAGGATCTCGGTGCTGAATACTCCACCACTATACTACACAATCGCTGGTGAGTAAAATTTAAACATTTACCAGCCAGTTGTCAATATACATTTTAGTCGCAAAGTGCAAAATTTGGTTGCAAATGCAAGTGATTTCCTATCATTGTAGTGGAGGGTTGCGCATAGAATAAAAGACTGATCTTGATATTTTAAGAATCGATATTGAGATCGTTCAAACTGCGATGCATGGGAAAATCTATATTTTTACCAATCCCTATTTGTCATGTATTTAGAAATACTGGATATAACTTTGACTGACAAATTTAGTAAGTGATTTTATCTGACAGGTCCCATGTTAACTTAAACCTTAAACACATAAGGGTCTTTAGAGACCCATGACCTAATTCCACACCCTCATCCATTTTTTGGAGTTGTGCCCACACCTCTTTAGTATTCCTCAATCTATCTCTGAAAAAATGCCAAAATTGCATACACCAAAAAAAAAAAAATAAAAAAAAAATTTAAGTACCAAGTGTAGGTTTCTAGAGACCTGAGGTATATAAGAGTGTCGTGTTGTTGTTGTTGTTTTTTAGCACTTCCATAAATTATCATTTTTATAATTATTTAATATCTATTTAAGTTTACTATCACATGATATCTATTTCTTTGTGTATTACAAGATAAATGAGAACTATATTCATACAAATAAATACTATATTACGTTGAATTTCTGTGCAACAATGAACTATCAACAATGGTGAATTATCAGTATTTTATATGAGTATACACATACATAATATACATGTTATTTCTTACTCAAGGTGTCACTAATGTTTCAGTGATTGACTTGATTTACATCTGACATTGCTATTTGATGAAGTAACAACATCGAAGTAAACTTATAGCAAGGACAACACATGAAAAGTATGATATGACTATTGTTATTTGGGTGTACTACTGAAATGATGTAAGTTGTGCATCTATTTAGACTCAACAAGTGCCTGTGGTAATACACATAAGATACACATAAGCTACACAGTACATTACACGTGTAGATTATGTGTTATGTGTAGTTCAATATGTGTTTGACAGCCAGTTGCAGCTCATGAAATTTCAGTGTGAAAATAATGAATCATGTTCTTGATTTGGCCTGATTTGTTATATTATCTCTTTAATTTATGAAAAATAAAATATCAAAATATATTTTAATTTATTGTTTTCTAATTGTCTTGAAAATATTTGTAAAATTGTACATTATCTGGGCATTTTGTACATCCATTTCTGATAGATATATTTGAGTATACACATACATAATATTCATGTTATTTCTTACTCAAGGTGTCACTGATGTTTCAGTGATTGACTTCGGGGTCTCTAAAGACCCGAATATGTAAGAGTGACTGGGAAAATTACCATGCATTTAAAGGTTAAATACCTGTAATGTGTAAATCTAGGCTGTACTTTGAAAACAGAGTGTAATTTTGCATTTATTACCTTGGCCCATGTACTTGCATTGTATGTGATTAACTGAAGCTGCAATTTTTGAAATAAATAAATAAACTAGACTACATTATTTTATGTGGTAGTGAACATTTTGCTACAAACGCTGTCAACAGAGCTTAACTTGCACTGAACCAGGGACATTCCTTTAAGTTGAATGGACTTAATAAGCTGTTCCTTTGAAGGTTAGCGGGCCATGAAAGAGTTTTACTGTCCTGCCAATCTTTCTTCTTCTTTTTTTTTTTTTTTTTCCAGTAATGGTGGGCGGCACTTGTACTTTTCCAATTTTTTTCCACAATTCAGTGTTTTGAAGAGTGAATAATTACACTCTGAATTGGAAAACACACAAAGTGATAAAGGGCCTGGAGATAAAATACAGCATTCAGTGAATAACTACAGTTTCACTCCTCCCTTCTCTCCGTCTTCCATTCTACATGTCTATATTCATTAATATGTGTCAAGTTTACAGTTTGGAAACAGATTTCATGCACTCCAACGAGTTGGTATTTGTTTTAAAAAACATGATTGTGGTTTCCAGAGGATGTCCCTCAGAATTAATCCATTTAGAGCCCAGCCAAAAGGAATGGTTTTCTTGACTGGCCGTGTCTTCATCTGGACCGGAAGCCTTGTTGACCGAGCAGATTCGTTTTAATTGCATTGCTAATGCAGTTTACAATGTGGTTGAGTAGGATGGGCAGGATAGCAAGAGCGCTGAAAAGCTTGTGTCAGAGCCTCACAGTAATAAATTCTATGAGCTAACTCGCTCGTGTGCTGGGAAAAGCTTCAGCCAAAATATTAGCGGGAAAGAGAGAAGGTAATATTTTAGAACATAACACTGAGGAAAACTCATGAGGCGGCCATTCTCACCCCACTCAATTAAACAGAACTTTGGTGTCTGCCAGATTTCAGGTCTAGACTGCTAACTGCAAGATGCGGGGAGGCCATGTAAAGAGAGACACCTGTTATCCTCTTAGTTGTCTGAAAATTTGAAGTTTTCTGTAGTTCAACAGCACAGATTAGTCAAAAAATGAGTCAGCCCTATGAGTCTCATAGAATAGAATCTGTAAATGTGAAGTTTTCTGTAACATTTCAACAGCAGTGATTAGGCTAGAAATAAGTCAGCCCTGTGATCAGAACAGAATGGAATAGAACACTAGAATAGAATAATCTGAAGTTTTCTTTAGTTCAATATTTCAACAGCACAGATTAGACTAGAAATAAATCAGCCCTGTGAGTTGAACTGAATAGAATAGAATCTGAAAATCTAAAGTTTCCTTTACTTCAATATTTCAACAGCCAAGTTTAGGCTAGAAATAAACCATCCCTGTGAGCTGAATAGAATAGAATAGAAAAAGTTAATTAGAAAACTTCTCTAGTTCAACATTTCAACAGCATATATTAGGCTAGAAATAACTTAGCCTTGTGAGCTGAATTGAATAGAATAATTTTAGGCCTGTTTCCCCACAAACATTTACTACTGTAACCATATTTCCACAAAAATATAATTACTACAGTTATTGTTTAACTATGTAAAATTATAATAAATTAATTTGGGATTTGGATTTAATGTAGAAAGAAATAACTGTAGTAACTTTGACGTTTCGTCCAAAACTATGATTACCATGGTGCATTTTTGAAAGGGTGTTTTTTTTTTTACATTTTAAACCAAGAACGTTTTTGTGAACGTACACACGCGTACACAAACACACACTTCACCTGTCTAGTCACATGTTAAATAAAAGCCTCCTGTGATGTCCAAACAGACATGCATGAGTGAGTGCTGCATCTGAATACACATCAATACGAACTCTTGCAGTTTATAAGCCAGTAGACAGATAAAACAACAGCAGCAATCCACACTTCACCCACACAGCCTATAAAACAGCCTCTGCAACAATACACTTGCTATTTTCACAATGTGTCCCGTCATTCAAACAAAAGGGGAGTGTGTTGCACAAACATGTTTCAAATGAATATTTTGGCATTTTTCCAAAGTCATTACAAGTCAGAAGTCAAGCACAGTTGTCATGTTACATACTTACAGTTATTGCATGGATTTAGAGTGACTGAATCATTGTTCTGGCAGTGAAGGGAATGAGCCAAGATGCATGGCTTTAGGATTAGAAACCCATTACAGTCGGACGGCGTATCTTTACAAACATCTCAGCCCTCCATCTATCCATTTGAACAAATGTTTTTTATTTCTATGCCAGGTGTGAAATCCTCTTGCCCCCTTCTCTCATGTGCACACACAAACACACACACACTGGATTTTCATGTTTTATGAGGACTCTCAATAGACATAATGGTTTTTATACTGTACAAACTTTATATCCTATCCCCTAACCCTACCCCAAAACCTAACCCTCACAGAAAACGTTCTGCATTTTTATATTTTCAAAAAACATCATTTAGTATGATTTATAAACTGTTTTCCTCATGGGGACCAACTGATTGTCTCCACAATGTCAAAAATTTCAGGTTTTACTATCCTTGTGGGGACATTTGGTCCCCACAATGTAGGGAATACCTGGACACACACACACACACACACACCTGGATCTGCCCAAGAACTCACTTATCCATCAAGTCTTTCAGGTAGTTTTCCCACAGTATATCTCTGTCACACAAACCACACACAAACACATGCTGTCCTATGGTTCATAGTCTTGAATGCCTTAGCTGAAGTGTGTGTATCTTGCAGAGAATATTGTACACACAAACACACACACACTAAAATTTCTCCTAAAGTTAAAAGTGAGGTATTTCACTTTGTCACATTTGAGTTTAGTTAGTGTTTATTGCAATATTTTAGTGTCACTTGCAGCCTGATTTTGAAATTTACGTGGCAATGGCAACATTTTTGCAAACCAAAATTGTGTGCTTCATTATGTGTTTGATGTGTTTGCTTCCCAGAGGAATGTCCAGCGGGGGGCGCCAAAACCGAGTGAAATGATGTTGTAATCAGACCGGGTTTTTAAGGTAAATATTATATGGATGTTTTAATCAGTAAAACATACCTCCCTAACCTAAAACTTGAATCTAAACCTAACCAATAGTGTTAAAAAGATATATGAGAGGTGAACAAAACAGACATCCTTACCCTTAACCTTCACCTAAACCTAACCGATAGTGTTTTAAAATCAAATACGACACGAAAATCACATTTACTGAAGCAACCACATCATTTCCTGCTGCTTCTATGGCACTTTCTCTAGTTCAATATTTCAACAGCAGAGATAAGGCTAGAAATAAGTTAGTCCTGTGAGACTAGGTTTGTCGTGTGTTACCATGATGCTGTTTTGCATTTGTGTGGATAACATTGTACAGCATCTACATATGTTTATTAACCAGTGTTCCTGAAAGTGGCAGTAGGTTGGTATATTATCAGTATATTATTCAATGATATATACAGTTGACATCCCAAATAACATCCCATAATGCCTGAAATATGGTCACTGTTTTTTTTTTTTTTTTAAGTGTGTTATGTCCAGTGAAAGAAACTTCAGCCTACAAAGAAATCTGAGAGCATGTGCAAAAAATAGATAAACAGATAAAGAATATCATACTAAATGTCTATTATACAATAACACAGTTCTGGAGGTTGAGGTTTTTGAATAAGTGTATTTTTGAAAATGACTACTGGTAAATGTTGACTGGAAACCAATCTGGATTTCCAAAATAAAATCGAAAAAAAAACAAATCTTGCCAAATGTCTGTCTTTCTGGACTGATGAAGAGTGGTTTAAATGCATAAGGCCTTTCTTGGCACAAAAGTGTCTTTGTACTTCAGGGTTTGTCTGCATGAGTGGACAGGACCGGAAGAGAGCCATCTCAGCATCATCCTTCTGTTGCGTTTCAGCCCTGGTGCGGTCCTCTGCTCATACGGCACGGATATTGAGTTCCCACAAAGCAATCATTAATCTGGCCCCACAGTGATTTGAGCCCACAATTGAGTTTGATTATATTCCAATCCAATAAAGTATCATGGGACATCAGGGTTACTGGTGACACCGCACAAGCTTGTTTGTGGTTTGGCGGTATGGATCGAACAATATTCTTTACATCAAACATAAATAAATTGACAGCCAAGAAGATGAGTGAGCTGATGTCGCAGTTGGCACGTCACACTGACGATGACAGCTCAAGTTGAACGGAGAATGTTTTATTAGGTCTCTGGTTGTTTCTCACCTTGCATCATTTAAGCTGACAAATAGCACTTGACACAGCATGTTACAATATTGACAAAAAGGATGGTAATCTCATTTATCTGATTTAGGCTTACAGTGGAATTCAGCTGTGCGGCTTTTTCGGATCGCACCTCAATCTAAATGACAATTTAGATTTGTTTGTTTGTTCAGCCTTTCACTCCGTATCTATATCTAAGACTCTGGTTACAATCCTAACCGTGATTTTGTGTTTGCATTCAGGATGACAGAGTACCTCGTTAGCTGTTATATTAAATGGGTCTCGGTCCATTACCACACAGGCCCTTTGTTCCTTCTCTAAACAAAGCTAAAAAAGCTGATTCGATCTTGACGGAATCATGATCCTTTCGAAATAAGTTAAAATATCAAATTATCACCTCTCTTGACTTGATTTGGTAATTCGCTCTAAATCATTTCTGGAAGATTTAAAAACCTCTAGAACCACCCACATGAAAGTCACTTGGTTCTGAAGCCACCATGCTTCAACATGATATAAATGGATCTGTTATAGAAAACCACTTGAAGAGAAGAAAGACAAGATGAGGGTTTGTAAAATCATTTCCTGAGGGAATTTTATAGTGTAATGACTTGGAAGGAGATGAGCTCGCAGCAATAAATTCTCAGCTTGACAGAGTTATTATTAAACTTTGCTCTGCCCAACTCTAAGCACATACCTTTGCCGAATTCTTACTGTACATTGATCTTCAGCACTCAGCGTGCAACTGCAGCACATTGGAGAAAGCAAACACTACATAGTCCATTCATGCTACTGTAATTATACCTGCATCATATTACAAACTAGATATGTACTATATATCCTCAACACAATGAGAATCATTCCAGCCCTAAGCGGGAATAATCCCATCTAATCCATCAATAAACCACTCAAATGCAGCCAAATTATCTTTGAGTGAACACATACTGCCAAGAGCCAAGAGCTATCCTTTAAAAAACAGTGACGGATAGAGACTCAAGAGTTGAAGTATGCATTTCTGTCAAACAACACCTCCTGCCGGCTCTGCATCTCACCACTGTCGATTGCCCCATCTCTCTCTCATGTAAAATGGCTGCTGACCTTGCCATGTGGCCTGTGGCTCATCCATCTGTGAGGAAAACAGTACAATTGATGTGTCACACTTGAGTACCTGTGATATGGAAGCAGGTGCAACCTCTCCTTCTCTTCCATCTCTCCACCCTTCTAGCCTTGTGTATTTCCCAGAGTCCCTGGGGCCTCGGGTGTCATGGCCAGGACACGTGCAGCCCATTGACTAACTGATGGATGAGCCAAACAGTGTGTATCTGTGCATTTGTGTTTATGTCCTTATGTGACATCACTGTGTGAGAGTCATTTCAGAATAGAGCAATTTATTTTTTATTTTATTATTTTTATTTAACACATTGAACTGGTCTGATTTGGTGGTAAAAAGTATATTAAAGTGTAATTTTATAGACAGAAAGTCAATCAAACACAGACCTATGTAGAGTCAGATAAATGTCAATAGACATGTGGAAAGGAAAAGCAAATTTATACAACTTTATTAAACTTGATAAATAAGCAAATAGATTGATAATGGATTGATTATAGATTTAAAGTATGTATTGATAGAGAACAAAAAGACTAGGCTATGTTTGGAATGTAACACTAGTCTACTACACTAAACACTGCCTATTTGTATATAATATGTGATACAGAATGCATTATTCAAAGATATATTTTACACAGTAGTTTGTATGTTATCAAAACATCTTTATATACACTCACTGAGCACTTTATTAGGAACACTATAGTCTTAATAAAGTGTCCGACGTGGTCTTCTGCTGTTGTAGCCCATCTGCCTCAAGGTTCGACATTTTATGCATTCTGAGATGCTATTCTGTTCATTACAGGATAGTGAATTCTGGTTATCTGAGTTACCATAGCCTTTCTGTCAGCTCGAACCAGTCTGGCCATTCTCCGATGACCATTCACCTCTCTCATCAACAATGCATTTCTGTCCACAGAACTGCTACTCTCTGACTGTTTTTTGTTTTGTTTTTGGCACCATTCTAAGTAAACTCTAGAGTCTGTTGTGCATAAAATCCCAGAAGATCAGTAGTTCTAGAAATACTCAAACCAGCCCATCTGGCACCAACAATCATGCCACGGTCAAAATCACTGAGATCACATTTTTCCCCCATTCTGATGGTTGATTAACTGAAGCTCCAGATATGTATCTGCATGGTTTTATGCATTGCATTGCTGCCACACGATTGGCTGATAGATAATTGCATGATTATCTAATAGGTGTACAGGTGTTCCTAATAAAGTGCTAAGTGAGCGTACATGTTTAATTTCTGTGAGTGGTGTCCATCTTTCTTCTTTAAGACATAAACATGGTTATTTTGCCTTTTCAATTACATTTTGTGTAACTCATTATCAGAGGCAGTCCAATCAAATAATAAGTCAAGAAAAATATGTAAAAAATTGTAGCAGATGTTACATCCAGTTCATTTGTCAAAGTTATGTTGTTTCCAAAAGTTTCAGTACCCTAGAATCGGCCACATTATGCCGACTCTTCTATCAGACATTTTTGCATCGGCTCAAGTGTGTTCACCTCCCCTTGTGGTGTGAACAGAAGCACGTTACATCAGCACTGTGGTAGTCCCCGGTTTTCATCCAGCATTGAAATCAGGGGCCGTATGTATAAAACTTTTTGGCAGTGCTCTAAAGACTTAAACTTAGACTTAAGTGTCAAATATTTCTTAGCAAAAAGTAGGATGTTCATAAGAGTACAAGCTTTTTAAAAAGAAGCTAAAAGTAACTTTTGGCATAGTCTAAGCCTGATTCATAAGTGCTGACTGAGGTGACACTTGTCTACGCAATGTCTACCCAAAATGGCTGCACTCAGTCAATGAATCAGCCAATAGTGAGCCTGCAAGGGAAACACGTTAGAGCGGCATGATGCCATTCCTTCATGGTTTGATACCACGTATCATAAAAAAAATATATATATATATATATATTTTTACTAGATTAACCTGTTGATTAATTCTTTCATTATTGAAATGAGAAAGCCAAATTTTAAAACATAATTGCCTAATGTTCTCCTCCAAACAATGTCGGAATTGAAGGCTACAACATTTTTTAAATGTAAAAGTGTATGCTATTGTGTGCAAAAAATAAATAAAATAAAATAAAATAAAAAAGAAACATTGTAATTTAAATTGCATATTGCTTTTCTATTGCTTTCCATATTATCATAGAAGGACAATTTAAATCATTAATTTAAAAGATAATAAACCAAAGTCTTTGTTGTAATCCCAGTACAGTTACTGTTCTTAAATTATTACATGTGTTATATGTAAGATTTCAATTAAACACAAGTTAATCATATCAACACTATTTTATCAAAATTATTGCAGTCCCTTTCTCTGTACATTGCGCACCGTTTGGTAGATGAAAACAGAAAATAGATAATAGACGTATTTCACATAACAACGACTCGCTTGCTGTTAGGACTTATGTTGTTTTTGCAAAATGAAAATGGAAACTCACATGACTTTGAGGTTATAATATTTACAGATATGAATAAATCTGTAAAACAAAAGTTGTGCGCTGGGTTAAAAATCTGAAGCGCATGAGCAGAAGGAATCTGTCAAAGCACCTGACACTCCACACGCAACTATGAGCATCTATAAAAAGTTTTATATAAAGTGCTCTTTTCAGATGCAGCTCTGTAGCATAGTCTTTTTTATTACAGTACTGTGAAGGGATGTCAGTGACGGAGGTTCCCTGTGCAAGAGCGCAGATATGCAACTAATCATAATGAAATTCATTGTTGATTATTTTCATCATTGATTTTTATAGTTTTAGTGATATTTAGACACTCTTTCTTTGTTGGAGAGTGAGTGGTTTCAACATAAAGTCATCGCGCTACTCCTAACTAGGTTAGGATACCTCTCCAGAGCTCTTAAATAATTTGGGAGCTGAGACCAAGTCTTAACACTTCTGAACCATGACACTTATTCTTAAGTCTAGGAATAAGAGCAAAATTACTTCATTCTTAGAATTTTGACACAAGACTAAAATTTTTCATGTTATTTTCTTCTTAAGATGAATCACTAATGTTGTATCATTCCTCATTTTGTAAGTCCCTTTGGATAAAAGTGTCTGTTAAATGAATACATGTAAATGTCAATGTAAAACTTTATTCTAAGAGGCTTTATACGTACAGCCTCAGGAAGTAATCGTGTTCCCATAATCAGTGACGAGCGCAATTTGGAGGTAGCATTTTTTACCCTAACATGAATTTTCTTTCCACTGATGGTTAGGTTTAGGTTTGGGGGCTTTCAGTTTATAAAATATGCATTCCTCTTCACTGTATTATAGCCTGAACAGCTGAAAACAACTCGCTTTACAACTCGCTTTTGGCGCCCCTTTGTGGACATTTCTCCCAGAAAATGGAACTCACACCTGCCCATAAGTCTAACAATAGTTACCGCTTTGGCCACTGGCAGCAGTGTTTTCTATTTTGGTAAGAACAGACTGAATTTAGCTAAAGAAAAGTCAACCTACTTTATCTGATTTCACTGTGAAATTATTCTGGAGATACAGTATTCTGTGCATTGTGTTCTGTTTTATAGCCTACTACATGTTTTGGCAAATAAAGTAGGTCTTCCGAGTATTCCATGCATACAGAAAATTTGCACACTTTTTGCATAGTATTTAGGGATGCACAGATACAAAATTAGTGTGCGATATCCAATTATTTATAACAACATCTACTGATACGACAGTTCTGTATTAAATCACTGATAATGAATTACATAACTTCGAAAGCTATGTAAATAAAAACGTTATACTCTGATGTCTCTACAAGCACATTCTTAACTCACATTACCTGAAATCTTAATAGATTCCTGTCAGGCTCATATTAAATTAGATTTCTTGAAAGGTGAGTAATCAAATTAGTTCCACCTTGAGAAATTCTACCAGTGCAAAGCTTAAAAATTGCAACTAAATTCAATTCAACCCAATTCAAAATAATTCAACACAAGAGAGAGATTTTTCCACACAAAGCACGAGTTGTAGGCCAATTGTCCAGTGTGTTTTTCCACCCCCTTTTCGAAATAATCGGTCCTGATCATCTGATGTTTTTAAACAGTCAGCCAATGCCCGATAAGGCAAATAATTGCTTCTATTGACCGATATCGATGTTTGGCCGATACACTGGTTCATCTCTACTAATATTCATACTATATACTGGGGGGAATGGTAAAAATACCATGGTAATATACTGTTCCGAACATAGCCAGACAGTGTAAAAATTCATAAGACAGAATGATAGAAGAAACAGACAGACGAGGGATTTCGCATATGTGTTTTCACAGGAATGTGGAATTTTTGTTTTATAAACTTTCAGAAAGAGAGAGAGCGAGAGAGAGAGAGAGAGAGAGAGAGAGAGAAAGAGAAAAGAGCAAGAAATCAGAGCGTCCAGTCCATCATCTGTCAGCTCGGTTTCATAGAGGCCATTAAACCCATTGCTGGCATCGCCAAATCTCACGGGTAGCTTTAGCTGGCATGAACATCGGGGCCTGCTATGAGCTTATCAGCATTCTCTTACTAACACTATCTCATTCGCACCTGGTACGGGGGCCTGGGCTCTTGTAAAACCAGAGGTGGTTTATGGAAAGTGATTTGCCAAAAGAATTGGAGCTATCAAGCTTAATTTACTTATGTACCTTGCACTGTGTGTCTAGGACCGAGAGCAAAACACACCAATGTAAATGAAGCGAGGTAGACTCAAATATGTTTGGCTCGTCATGTTCAATAATCCATTTAATAAATCAGCGTTTTTGTAGTGTGCTGTAGGTCCAGATTGATTTTAAATTCTAATCTGAGGTCAGTTTTGAGATCAGAGTTATGACCGTTTGGACGATGTGGAGCAGGTTTGCAGAGCTATGCAATGTACATTGCAAAATATACTAAGAAGAGAGTGTGGGTGTGCATGTGATATTGTGATGTGATGCCAAACTTTTGTGTCACAGTGATACCTTGGGAACTTCGTATGTTCGTTTTTCTGTGGTTTGACCTGTAGCCTTCGTCCCTCTAAGCACAAAGCACTGGTGCTCTTTGAATTCAGATCTCAGAGGTCAACGGCAGGTGTTGTACTGTCCAGGTGCCCAATCAGGAGCCTTAGGCTTTATACTGGTGTGTGTGTGTGTGTGTGTGTGTGTGTGTGTGTGTGTGTGTGTGTGTGTGTGTGTGTGTGTGTTGACAGCTTTTGTTTTTCTGGTCAAAGCTCACAGTGCTATCTCTAGATGCCAACCCACAGTGCCCCCTCATGGACAACCATGACATTACATGTGAACAATCAACCACCCACACACACACACAAACACCTGTTTGTTCAGCTGAGGGTAATGCATTCATGTTCAGTTATATTCTTTTGGTCCTAAACAGAAAGTGTAATAGGGTTTGCTCATTATTGGACTGCAAGGAAGGTTTTGATGGAAAGCTTAATTCTTGCACTGGTATGTGTCAGTATGTTCATTATCCTTAGTCTGTAATAAAAAAATAAAATAAAAAAATCAGCACTATGCTATAGGGACAGTTTAAAAAAAATGTCTGATTCTGCTTATTAAAGACCTTGTTAAATTATTTAGTAATTGGTACAGACAGACTTGTGGAAGTGATGTAGATGCCAACAACAACAACAACAACAACTGGGAAATAAAAAAAATAATAATAAAAATACAATAAGGAAACTTATTTTCCTTCAATGTTTTTTTTATTTTTATTTTTTTAATAAATATGTAAATTACAACAAAATAATTAATCCAATTTTCAACTTGTCTCTCATTTTCTTTAAAAAGAGCATCTGGGTTACAGTGAGGCACTTACAATGGAAGTCAATGGGGCCAATCCGTAAACTTTAAAATACTCGCTGTTTCAAAAGTATAGCCACAAGACACAAACAATATGCATGTTAACATGGTTTAAGTGTGATAAAATCACTTACTAACCTTTTCAGTGTGAAGTTACATCCACTTATACAACTTTGTTACCATGACAACAAAATGATGTAAACATTAAAACACCCATAAAAACAACTATTTAAACAACTCTACAGCTCCAAAAAGACACGTTTTAACAAGTTTAAACCCTCCAAAAATTGGCCTCATTCACTTCAATTGTAAGTACCTCATTGTAACCTCTTATCTTTTTGCTTTTTTTAAAGAAAAGGAAGGATGATTCAAAATGTTTTTGGTAATCAACAATATGACACAAATGCTGTCCATTGAGCTTAACTTGTACTGAGCCCAGAATATTCCTTGAATTTGAAGGATATATACAGGCAACAGATTGAAGGGATAATGTGGTTTTGCCTATACAGACAAGTATAGGGAAGTGAACTAGTGGTCTACTGAAACATGTCAACATGCCAAGAAACAAAACTTTGGTACTGCACCTCTGTGCCATGTTTGAGCAGGACTGGCCCAAATAAAGCTGCTTTTGTGCCCCAGTGTTTGAATAGTTTATGTGACTTATTTGGAAGTGTATGGTGTGTGTGTGTCTTTGTGTGTTACCGGTTAAAGGAAGGTGAGTTAAAGGTGGATCGTTTGTGTGTATAGCAGAGTGAGGGCAGGTACATACACACACACACACACACACACACACACATTTGTATGCCCGTCATAGGTTCATGAGGCATTGCTCCACCTACCATGTTGCCACGTGAGATGCTGCACCGTCCAATCAAATCATCAGCTGAATTTGCGGTGACGTCTGTTGCGAAGGTCTGTTACGAATGCATCCCCCCCGGAAAAGTGCACGTACATGCACACGTGCACACACATACACACTGACATTTGTATCTGCAGTGACACCCAACACCCAAACTATCCAAATACTGCCACCTAACGGATGAGCCACGCAGTGCCTTTGAGTCCCACCCTTCCTCTCGCCTTCATTCACTCTCATTTCCCCCCTCCAAGCAAATTCAATCTGACCCATGAAAAAGATGCAGGAAAGATGGCATCATTAGGACGCCCACCAACACTCATAAGACACACACACATCCTTTTGCAGAGGGCAAATAGAGTTCAGAGTTCATCTGTTGTTCACCACTCTCACAGAATGACTGATCCGTTGAGTTTGAACCCCAATGCAAGGTGTCTCATTATAGACCCTACATGGCAGAACAGCAATTGGGATGTAGATGCTACAAAATGCAAGAGAGAATACTGCATTTAAATTGGAAAATGAATCTAAATCGGACATTCTTGGAACATCCCAGCATGTGGATCGATTCAATCACCTATAGCAGATATTATGGAATCCTTTACAATGTTGAGCAAGTGAGCAGAAGAATATTTCAGAAGTGCTGTAGATAGGTTGCAAGGTTAATGATTTCTTATTTGTCTTTTTTCTCTAAAAATGTCTGAATTGTGAACGCTGGTTGAGAGAGGAATTTCGTGGGTGATTGGAAACTGCGTGCGTGTCCTGCTGACCTCTGAATAGTGATCAAATTGTGACCGGGGCAGTTCAAGTTCAGTTCATAGGTTCTCTTAACGGTCACACTAGTTTCAGCATGAAATTTACCTCTGCTGCAGGTCTAACTTTCTCAAAAAGTGGCATAATAGGTTTAGCTTTACAACACTGTATTTATATCTAAATGTAATCCAAAGAAATGCACAAAGTTCTCACAAAAGTCACAATATGGAAAAATAACTTTTCTAATCCAATGTTACATCACCTGTCAGCTTTACTCTCCTATAGTCAAAATTTGCCATTCAAATAAAACCATGAAGACAAGCAATAAAACAAATGCCACAAC
Organism: Myxocyprinus asiaticus; assembly: GCF_019703515.2. Classification (NCBI taxonomy): domain Eukaryota; kingdom Metazoa; phylum Chordata; class Actinopteri; order Cypriniformes; family Catostomidae; genus Myxocyprinus; species Myxocyprinus asiaticus. Next base: position 9,453,307 of record NC_059357.1, on the reverse strand, counting down.
AATTCAAAACAATCTGTTTGATAATCCTTTGGAAATTTAGAGAAGAGGAATGTGACATCCAAACTACTTTTGTCAGCCTCCAATTTTCTTAATTGCACTACAAGGTCAAAACTGTGCAAGGTTGAAACTTAAACGCTAAGCACACACAATCTATTCGGTTTGACAGAGTAATGTAAGAAGAAGGGAAAAGAGGCAGAAAAGCAATCATCCAAATAAAGGAAATTACTGGTCATGGCTTTGTTTGGGAAAGAGACCGGAACAGTTGACGTGCTTTGAAGAGCGGGCAAAAACGATGTATATATTGGGGTAAAACGCAGTTCATGGGTTCAACTGCTGTTCACCAATCCCCTCCTTGCTAATCAGGTATTTATCACACTTATCGATGTGTGTGTGTGTGTGTGTGTGTGTGTGTGCACTTGTGTATATGCTGTTGCAGAATCTGTATGTTTATTTTAGCATTCATCACAGTTGGAGGTGTGCGTGCTACATGAGTGTGTTTACATGTATTTATATTCCTGGCCATACGTTCAGTCACATTTGTAAAGAGATGCCACTGACTGACTGTGCCTGTTTATTTGTGTCTATGTGTACACGCCAGATCTGTCCGTACCCGTTCCTGTACCATGAGGAAGAATGGCGGGCGTCTTTATCAGCCATGCTTTATCCTGCTAATGGCGGGGCCCTGTCGGCTCCAGCCAGCCGGGTGACAGCAGATTTGTAACGGGCGACAGGAACAGATGGAGACGCCATTGTGGTTCTGAAGCCAGGCCTGCAGCATGGAGCGGCCCCGCCCGCATGTATGCTAATGTGAACTCGGTTTCACCCGCTTCCCGGCATCACTGACCTGCCCGTGGCCCTCTCTCTGGGTTTTACACAACATGTAGGCGTATACAGGAGGATATGCAACAATCAACACACCGTGAGTGTGAGCATCCTGATCTCGGATATGTTACCAAAGGCCATTCGTGAAGGTGTGCGGTTTGTAAATGAGAGCACCTAGTCTTGTGTATATATAATCGCGAAACAGTAACGAAAATGTATGTACACATCATAATTGATGTCCGCTTTGTTATCAAGGCTGGCATTGATTGAGCTTTTCAGGTGATGTACTTAAACTAATGGCAGCTTTTAAGGAGGTCATCTTAGGACTGCCCCCCCACTCCCCCCAGCAAAAAGAGACCGAAAGGCATGTCAAGTTTAGGAAGAGATTTAAAAGAGGAAGCACGCCTTTGTTTGCTTTGCCAATGGAAGAGAGGTATAGAGTTAGAGGGCAGAGGAGTACGGCACTGGTTCTTTTAGGGCTTGTCACAGACATGTGTTTATGTTGAAGAAAGAAAGAAAGAAAGAAAGAAAGAAAGAAAGACAGAAAGAAAAGAAAGACATGGCAGTCTTTCTTCTTCTGAACTAAACTGTAATTAATTAAAATACAATATTTTGTAAAAAAAAAAAAAAAAAAAATAACATCAGCACTGTACCTGCACTAGATTTCCACACTATTGCATATTTAATCTGACCCCTTTTTATACCACAGATCATTTAAATCCAAACAGATTAAAGCAAAAGCAAAGACAAGCGAGCAGACGACAGCAGAAGAACACCTGACATGTGATTTATGAACACTTCCTGAAACTGAGCTCTTTAACTCGTCTTGTGGGGAAATTTGCAGAACCCAATTGAGTATCATCATGTATTTTAGATTAATCTTTATTCTTCTGGATGTCATTTTAAATTAAAATGACAATTATCTTTCTGTCTATGATGGAAGTAAAACTGAGAATTCTCAAACTGGCATGAAATAATAGTCATTAAAAGTAGAATAGTATTGCTCCACACAAAATGTAAAAAAAAAAAAAAAAAAAGGATTATAAAAATGATCATTTTATGCATATTGCCTATATTTGGCTGACTTGTATCTGTAAATAAATAAATATATATATATATTTATTTACGGATATAAGTCAGCCAAATATAGGCAATATGCATAAAATGATCATTTTTATTATCCTTTTTTTTTTTTTACATTTTGTGTGTGTATATATATATATATATATATATATATATATATATATATATATATATATATATATATATATAAATATATATACAGTTTTAAAAAATGGTTTTATTAAACGTTACTAAATATTTCCAACCTCAGAAAAATGTTATGGACTAATATTAATAATGGTTTCACAGGCTAATATTAATAAATGTCTAACCCTCCCTTTTATCTGTATCTTAAAAAAAGCAATGCAGTACGAAAAAACATACAAAGTATCGCATTAGGAAACTCTGGCATTTGAACAAACATTTCTAGTGCATATTAAAGTCAATATGATGCTTTGGTTTGCAATAACTCTAAATCTGTTTTACAGTTACGCCTCTGGGAGAAATAAATACATGTTTGTAATTTATGTTTTTATTTGTTTAGTTAAAATAATATATTTGCCTTTTTTTTTTTACTTGGCCAGTACTTAAATACCACTCAGTTTCATTCACAAAATAATGCTGACTACAACATTTAACTGTAGGAATAATTTTGTAAAGATCAAAACAAGCAAATAAAAAAACAACTAAATGATCAAACCCTTAAAATAGAGAGAAGAAAATGAGGGGAAAATGTCTCTCAAAATTTCTAAACTGACTAGGAAAAATATTTATACTAATTTGTTTAAATAATGCATATGTATTTTGTAAGAGTAGGAAGATTTATGTGAACATCACTTTCCCTGTCTGAACAGTGACTGGCATTGACATAGACAGAAACGTGTCGATAAAAAATAAACTCCTACATTACATTAGTTACCTTGCAGAGTTCACTTTAAGTATGGCAAATTAAACTGCTTAAATTGCTCTGTTAGAAAAAATAATAGTTATAATATGACATACAATTTAGAGTTGTAATGAATGAATATCTGATTTTTCTTGGCACATAATGAAAGGTAAACATGGTCATGAATAGTATATAAATAATCTATTACTGTATATTATCCAAGATTGAATAAATAGATTTTTGGCAGTGGATTTTGTTCTTAACATGATCTGCTTAGTAAAAATCATTTTTATTTATTTATTATTATTTATTTAAATGTTGTGAAATATTTGAACTTTTTTTTCCCTGTAGCAATAATGTTTTGTTAAAACTTTGGTCTGCACATAATACAGCACATAAATATTTCTCTTAAACACTAATAATGAGGATGTTTTTAATCTAATCATTTTTTATTTATTTTTTTGTTGTTGTTTGTTTGTCTATACACTTAACAGTAGGGAGTTCGAAAGAACCTGGTAGAGGACTGACTGAGGGGGTGACCTTTTGAACAGGCCTGACCTGTCTGACCCTTGACTGGTGTGACTGTGTCTGCGTGGCTGACCTTGCTGCCATGACGACGGCAGAGATCAACCATTTGAGGAAAACCAGCTAGCAGAACTCTTTCAGGCCTCCATTCTCTCTTTTTCTGTCTGCACTCTCAATCTATACATTCTTTCATTGCTGTTCCTATGAGAGGGAACTTAATGCTGAAATGTCAGCTGAGCTCCAATGATGTAATTGTCTTTCTGTGATTTCCCTGATTAAAATAAATAAAGCTTTTTTCAACCGCTAGCAGAGTACCTGTAAAAATTAGCCTCCGGTCTCAAAGTGAGATTAGCAGTTGGAGAGCACCTGGCTTTTTTTAAATGAATGAAAGATGTTTCTTTTAAAGATTATCATATCTCCTAGTAAACTTTCTGTATTTGATCCTTAAATAACTTCCCTTAAATTTATAATTTAGCATCTAAGAAAGATGAAAAAATTAACCTCTAAATTTGAAGGTCTTAAATGACATTTAATAAAAATTAAATGTTAATGAAAACACAGATAAAATATTACAATCAAGTCAAACAAATGCCATCTGTTGTGTAAACATTATTTCCTGCATTTGTTACAGCCTCTTTGTGTTCCGGAGTTACATTTGACAATTAAAGTACAAGGTACATTTGTGTAAGTATTCAGAGACCCTGACAGTGTTTATATTTAATGTTTTTATACATTAACAGCACTCAATCACAAGTACACCTGTTATCACCATGGTGACAAGTTTATCTCTGTTGTCCCCAAATCTAGGGTGGCCTTCTGTAAGTTTATGTATTGAAAGCAACACACACACTAGCAGAAAGCAGAGAAGCAGAGAGATTTATCTAGTGTATATTAAGCGTGCTTCGATAGTTAAGTATAGTAAAGGGAGAGAGGATGGAAAGAGAGCAAATGTGGTCTCTCTGTCAGTGAGCAGGAATTACGTTTAAGTAAATTAATATTCTGCTATTAAGGCGATGAGAGAATATGAAACCAAAACAGACTGAGGATTAGACCACCCTTACCGTATGTGTGTGTGTGTGTGTGTGTGTGTGTGTGTGTGTGTGTGTGTGTGTAACACAAGACTATAATATACACACCATTACCGAATTTCATGATGCAAACCACCTGTGCACCAACAGACAAAATTAAAGTTAGTGTGAATCTGTATAAGGTACCTGTGTCTTTTGGTTTGTAATGGTACTGTGCAGTCAGACTCTAGGCAAAAAAAATACAAATAAAGTTAGTGTGTGTTGGCCACTCACACCCTTCCATTACATGTGTGAGAAAATAGTTGTCTGACCGGCTGAGGGTGTTATGGCTAGATATTTGACAAGAGAGAGATCCGTCCACACCCTCTCAGCAAATCCCTGATTAGAAAATGGGGTCTGATATCTCCTCAAACTTTTGCTTTACAGGTCCTTTTCTTATCAACTATTCTGCCCAATTAAAATTGTTACATGATTTTGCTGTATGTGGTCAACCTCATACTCTTAAAAATGTACCATGGTAAAAAATGCTTCTGGTAAAACAGCATAGTCACTCCAGTAATTACTATGATAAAACTGGAAAACTATACAGTAAGGTTGTATTTATTAACAGTGATGCAATTACTTAACATAAACTAACATTAAACAATACTTTTGCACCATTTATTAATCTGGGTTCATTTTAATTTCTACATGGCCAAATATATACACTACCGGTCAAAAGTTTTGAAACACTTGACTGAAATGTTTCTCATGATCTTAAAAATCTTTTGATCTGAAGGCGTATGCTTAAATGTTTGAAATTAGTTTTGTAGACAAAAATATAATTGTGCCACTATATTAATTTATTTCATTATAAAACTCAAATGTAATAAAAAATAAAAAAAAATAAAAGTTTTTGAAATTGATGACTTGGACCAAATAATAAAGAAAAGCAGCCAATAAGTGCCCAACATAGATGGGAACTCCTTCAATACTGTTTAAAAAGCATCCCAGGGTGATACCTCAAGAAGTTGGTTGAGAAAATGTCAAGAGTACATGTCTGCAAATTCTAGGCAAATGGTGACTACTTTTAAGATGCTAACATATAACACAGTTTTGATTTATTTTGGATTTTGTTTAGTCACAACATAATTCCCATAGTTCCATTTATGTTATTCCATAGTTTTGTAAATTATAATAAAGAATGAGTAAGTGTTTCAAAAATGTATTTTTACAGTAAAAATATTAGTTAATGCATTGAACTAACATAAACTAGCAATGAACAATAGTATTTTGATAAAAGAACATTAACCAAGATTAATAAACATTGTAAAAAAATTGCTACCTGTCACTTTTAAATTGTTACCATGATTCTTAATGCATTTACTAATGTTATAACCAAGTAAAATTTTACCAATAAAACTGTAATTTGGTATCAGCCACCACTGTCACACAACAAATAAATAATAAATAAACATGGTAACAATTTACAATAAAATTGTATTTTCTTAACCTTGAGACAGCATGAACTTACAATGAACAATCCTTTAAAAGCATTTATTAATTTCGGGAAATGTTCATTTCTACATATGCTAACACACTATTTTTATTAGAAGTTGTATACGTTAACATTAGTTAATGCATTATGAACTAACATTAACTAAAATTGAATAGTATTTTGATCATTTAACAATAACCAAGATTAATAAATTCATTATAAAAAGTTAGTTAATGCATTTACTACACTAATGTTAACGAAAAGAACATTACTGTGAAGTTTTATTTTGAAAGCTGGAAGATTCTTCAAGTTTCTTGTTAAATAAGATTTCAAATTAATGCAAAATGTATTTACTGTAGTAGCTAATAATAAATGTACTAACTCTGTTGGAAACTGGAAAAGTTTATCTGAACCTTCTTCAGCTTTCAGAGTCTCCTGTGCTTGGATTTGTAAATAGTATTTATTATAGCCTTCATGTTTCTTTACCACCCTTAGCCACTCACTTCATTCTTGGTTATATTAATAAACCTAAATGTAATCATATCGCTCTTCTCTGGATGTTAGCCAATGGCAGGGGCAAACTGGCCATAGGAAGAACCGGGGGGGGCGGGGGCTTATTGCGAATCGGGGCTGAACAGGCAGCGATAATCTGAAATGGGCCACTTCGTAATGCCGAATGGGCCGCTACTGTCTGAAGAGGGCCGCAAAATGGCGCTGCAAATTTTGGGCTAGCGATTTCTCTTCCCAGTCCGCCCATGGCCGATGGGCAATAAGCCTCTTGATTATTTTTAATGAATTCAGCTGTTTTCCCCCTACGACATGTAGATGGATGTCCAGCATACTTTGAATGCGCGACAAGTGTAAATATTGATAGCTGCTGATGAAGTTATCGGGCTCAATGGGGTGCATTCAATCTCACCACCGTCAATGCCGAATGGACGGTCGCAGGTTGGTACAATGGCTGTAAGAGTCCACACTCACTGAGACGATTACCACACATGTTTCCCTGACTTAGCTACAGATATAGAGAAGTAGGTGAATACTAAACGGATAAAATTATCGCATGCCGCGGCCTCTGGTCCAAATGGATTGTGGAGTGCACGATCGCCCGTCACTTGTATTCCCATTTATTTATTGGCCATGAGCTGGACGCTGTTCAACAAGCACATTTGTAATTGGAGTCTTTGGCTCACGCTAAAAGACTATTAGTTGGAGAGCAAAGAAAGTCTAGGGTGAAAAAATAAGTTGAGGCTGCTAAAATATGTTGTGTTACAACACTTATGGGCTCCCGTGTAACCGAGGTGCTGTTTTTTTACAGTCTAATCTATTAATCAGTAAATCTAGCCATAAAAAGTCGTATTTGTGCTCTTCTGTTGATGAATGCTCGGTTCGGTCATTTCTCAGACACTGAACACTACAGCTGGAAAGACATGCAAGACAGCGTGGTGAGGAGCAAACAGCATGGCTCATTAGCAAAGTATGAAAATCACTCATTTTAATATTTACTATGCACTCTTGATTAGTTCCATCATGCATTTCTGATTGGCACAAAATGAGAGTTTCCTCTGAGCCCAGGGGCTCTCTGATTTATTATTAAGCCATGCATTCAACATTGAAATATATATATATATATATATATATATATATATATATATATATATATATATATATATATATATATATATATAAAACTCATTTTCGGTTATTTATGTCATGTTTTTGTTTCTTTCGAGTTTATTATTCATCAACTAAGACCTCATCTCACACAATAGTTATTACACAAATAATACCTAGTATTTCTGAGTGTGTCGTATGAGTGTGCTGTCTATGAGACAAAAAGAGACAGAAGAATCTTGTAGCCTGCTGAAATTGTATTTACAACAGGCTACAGCGTAATTAAGTTTTAACAGTCTATCAAAACACCTCTATGACTGTACTTTCAATGTTAAAGTTTAGGGCCCTATATCATATGGATGAACCACACACATACACAACATTAAGGCAATGCCATACATTCTCTCTCAGAAAATATATGAAGCTGCTTATATTATTCAGTCTGGGTCTAAAACAATAACTTGCTGTAGTCATGATGCTGTTGTTTCATTTACTCTTAATATTATGTTGATTGTGAGCCAGCAAAGACTGTACAGGCCAGATTTAATAGCAGTTCTTTAATGTAAATTACTGTGTTAAAGTAATATCTTAAGGATTACACCCATACACAGAAGGAAATTTCTTTAAAAATATGGCAAAGGTTGAAGTAAAAGAGTTCTTAGTTGACCTTAAAGCAGAGAGCCTGCTTTAAAATTCTGCAGAATGTTATCCTCAGTCACCATTCACTTTCTTTACACCTGTTTTCCATAAAATTAAAGTGAATGGTGACTGAGATTAACCTTCTGCCTAACATCTCCCTTTGTGTTCCACAGAGGAAAGAAAGTCCATTTTGGAACAACATTAGTGTGCCTACAGTAAATTATGACAGAACTTTCATTTTTGGGTGAACTATCACTTTAAGGTTTTCCTCAGTTCAACTGAGGATATTTCTTAGAGCTATAAAAATCATTTCAAATCACTTAAACACACATTTAAAAGCACATTAGAACTCTCTGAGGGTAAATAGAGTGAGTGGCTGTGCATTAACTTCAGAAAAATGTGTTTCTCATACTGTATAATCTGCAGACCTATCACATCATCCCCATAAATTCTATAGTCAAAATCAAACTGTAATCTGTTTTTCTTTTTGAACAAGAAAGAAAAGGGGAGCCAGATAAATAGTCAGCAACCTTAGATAGGTAGATTATAGATTGATTATCTCAAATTTCGTGCCAGGATACGGTAAGCAGAAGCTAAGAGATGTTATAAGTATATTTATGCATGTTTGCAAGCAAAGAGAGAGAGAGAGAGAGAGAGAGAGAGAGAGAGAGAGAGAGAGAGAGAGAAAGAAGGTGCAAAGAAAGGCCAACCTCAAATCATATTCAGGGCCAAGATACAGTAATCAGGAGAAGAGAGAAATTTGGTGTGTGTATGTGTGTGGGTGAGTATGTGTGTGTGTGTGTGTGTGTGTGTCTGTGCAGAAGAGAAAAGAGAGAAAAAAGAACCACAAAGAGTGGGAGCTAGGGAGAGAAAGACCGACTAGACATTAATATTCAAGTGGGCGCATTCACGCATGGATCCAATAAGATTCAGAAGGTACCATCCATTTGCCAGTGCATGTGGAGTGCTAAATGACCTGTGCTTTTTCGGTGATGCCCCTCCTTTCCTGGCCATCTCTGCTCCACACTCCCTCCATATACTCCCATTCCCCGGCCCTAATGAATTGAAAGAGGAGGTCTGAAACGGGAGTGCCCTTAAGTGCCGCCCACTCTTTTTAACATGACCTGGGTTCAAAAGTTCATGCCGCACCCTGCAGGCAGCAGTATACCACTCTCACCCACACTGACTCTCTTTCCCTCTCTTTCATTTTTTCTTTTTTTGTCTCAATCCTCTCTGCTTTCTCATTCTACATTTTCCCCCCTACTTTCTGTACTTTCTCCTTGTTCTCACACCCTTATTCACCGACCATTTGTTTCTCTAGCTCTCAGTCTCTTTACCTCCAGCTGGAGAGATGAAGAGTGAGATATTTCACTGTCTCTATTTCCATATGTGTGCATTCTATCTGTCATTCTCTCACACACACATACAGTGGGTTTCAAATGTCTGAGACCACACCAAAAACGTAATATATCGTACAACTTGGCTCGTACAAAAAGATACGTCTTACAGTACTTTCATAGAGAACTACCAATCAATAAACAGAATCTTAAATCGATACAATGCAGGCATAAAATTTTAGTGAGCCTCCTATCCACTACTTTATTTTAAGTATGGAGATGTCAGAGAACAAATTTGGTTACTAATTCAACATTTATTTATGCATTTCAAATAACTGATGTATATGTCAATAACCTGCAATACGCTTCCTTTATCTTGTTCCAAAAAAGTTTTTTCCTATTAAAATCATGGTAAGGTTTAAGGTTTGCATAAGGGGTTATGATAAGGTTTAGGTTTGGGTTAGGTGTTTAACTTAGGAAAAATCATTTTACATTTTTCATGGGTTAGTTTATTTTTCTCTACAAAGTTGTATGGAACTTGTATAATTTCTTTCAAATTTGCCAATTCTTACTATTATACCGACTTGTCATGAGAACAAGTTGGGACATAATGAAAAATCTAGGATTCAAAATCTAGTTTAAACCTGAAAAGTTTTAGGATTTTGAAAAATGTAAAACAAAGAAACATTAAGGCAATAAATAGATTCTGTACTAATTCTAGGTCAGTGATCAAAATAGTGTTGTATAAACAGTGAGATTTCCTTTCTTCCATTGAAGCACACAACTTGCTCTTTAGAATACAAGGTTTTGTACAAACTTGTGGAGTTCATGTCAGCTTGAGTGCAAGAAATTTTGAATTTCATGTTAATTTTTTTTATTGAACTTTTACAAAAAGTTTTATGCTGATAATATTATTTGCTATGAATTTTTTTTTTAATTAAATTAGACAAATGCAAAATAGAAACATTTTCACTAGTGGCCTCACACTTTTGGACCCCAATGTACGAAGCTGACAGTGATTATTTCTAAGGCAAGATTGTGCCTATTTGCAGTGCAGGTCTCTGCACTATAATTCCATTATTGATTATACTGACATTTATTTGAAGTTACGGCTCCTATAGCAATGGATTGTATTATCTCTTCACATGATGCAGTTAGAACCTTCTGAGGTGCGACCATCAGAGTAATGCCTTTCAGTCCGTTTACAGTAATGTCCTTTTGTGGGTTTACCATAATCCCTGTTAGCAATGTCCCATAGCTGGTCAAGTTTTTGTTAAGCTGTGTCTGAATTTACGTACTGTCAGAGTATGTACTGCATTTGATGATGAATGTACTTCTCAGCTATTAATAAAGTACATTCTTTAGTTATGCAGGTAAGTAGTAGGCTATAAATACATTCCTAGACATACTTCATTTGGGAACATACACTGTAAAGAACTGCTGTAAATTTACAGCCAAATTCCTACAGCAATCTACTGTGATTCTTAAATACAGTAGTTTGCTGTTAAAAATGTTGCATTCTGGGATATCAAGGGCAGGCTCACTGTGAAATGACTAGTTTTACAGTAAATAGCTGTTCTATGCAAGGCATTAGGGGAAAATGAACATTTAAAATCATGATATCATCTCGGTGAAAGCTATGAAAATTTTACTTTGTGGCACATGGTTAGTGTTCATGATGTTTCTGATCAACTCCTCTGTTCTTTATCATCTCACATCAGCCTTCACTTGTCTGTCTAATGAGAAGTCAAATAAAAAATTAAAAAATAAACCTTTGAAGCAATGTACATATTAAATGTACAATTTTGCCAGGATTGAACAGTGTATTTTTTATGAAATAAATAAATAAATAAATAACTACAACCTGTAGACAGTAAAATAACAGTATAGCACTGCATAACACATACAAAAGATTTTATTCAGACTTAACAGAAGTCTTAGTTTAATTAGTGTTGTTGTTTTGTTATAAATAGTTGTGTTTTGTTTGAAGTCACCATTATGGTGATTAGTGTTACCTTGAGCTGGCACCCTGGACCTTCATTATTATTATATTATGTTCTTCCAGCCAGTCAATTTGTGTTTAAGTAAAACAGTTGTTGCACTGTACTACCTGGAAGACAAAATCTAAGGTCAGACTTAATATCTGATCCTACCTTGCAAATAGCACTATATGTGGCAATAGTGATGCATTACACATAAAAACATAAAAGCAAAAACAGTAAAGGATATTTCAGCAAAATGATATCAGCAAATTGAGTGTTTGATGTTTTTGATAAACTTAGAGCATAACTCGAGTTGTTATCGAGACACACACAGATGTCAACTCTCGGCATACAAAACGCAACAATGGTGACAATTAACAAACATACTTTTATGTAAAAAAGTAAAAGCTGAAAATTAAAATACAAGTAAATTAGACTACAACAAAAACAACATCAAAATAAACCAGTAAATAGTAAAATAAAATCTAGGTAATTTCTTCATGCCGCAGTGCATGCTGGGAACATAGCTGTTAATTTCAACAGTAGACAGTATGTAATTTGACATCTATATGCTGCTAAATTACAGTTGTATACTGTAGCTGTAAAAACAGTATCTAGCTGTTAATTTCAGCAACAGCAAGACACCGTTAATTTTACAGTAACATGCTGGCAACCCTGCTGCCAGTTCTTTACTGTTTTTAACATTGTAGGCATTGTCCCATGTCCAGAATATATGACGTAGTAACAACAACCGCAAAAATAGTTTACTCTGGTATTGTTTAACAAGTACAATTTTAGGAACAACTTTCTTGGTATATTTAGCACTGACAGTTAAAAATAGGTGCCCAACTCGCGGTTCTCGCCAGCTGTTTTATGAATACTGAAGATTTGGACGGAAACATGTCCAAATTGTTCTCACAGTGAAATCGGAAACAGTTGGTTGTCTTTTCTTTAACTAAAATCAGTCTGTGCTTACAGAAAAATGAAACAGTGGCCTTAGAGGTAATTGTTGTTGGGCATATGGGAAAATGTAAGCTCAATTTTCCAGGTGTGCCAAAAGCAAGTTGTTTTCAGCTGTACAGGATGTAATACAGTGAAGAGGAATGCAAATTTTATAAACTGTACCCCCCAACCCAAACCCCAAACCTAAACCTAACCATCAGTGGAGTAAAAATGCAATGTTACTTGTCTGTCTGTGAGTCAGCATAATGTGGCCGATCCTAGGGTACTCTCGGAAACAAAATGCTGACTTCCTGTGTGATCATGTTCACATGTCTGGCCGCTTAAATAAACAAAGCAATGCATTGAAAGTGCCACAGAGACAGAGCATTTAAATTCTTTAGGAAGTCAATCTACAAATAACACTGAACAAGCACTTTATAGTGGCATTTCATCTGGAAAGAGCGCCACCTATATGTCACTGGTGGTACTATCACAGTAGATATACAGTAAACTACTGATTTTAAGAAAAAAATAATTGGAATACTTACATATTGTATTTATTTCACAATATAAATGTCTGCCTGGTGACAAAAAAAGGAGCCAAAAATCCCATATACTTCTATTTAAAAGGTCCCCACATATCTAGGGATAAGGATATCAAACATAGAGGCTCGTGGATGGTCTCTTTTGACTTGGGCCAATGAGCAACAATCTAGAAACTTTTAGTAATGCCCAATCAATGCACTAGAAACCTTCTAAAACACCCTGGCATTGCATGTATATAAATGTATTAACTTTGTACTTATATATTTATTAATTGTGGTGAATATCCTAATGCCTTAGGCATTTTTACCAGAGAAAACTTTTTTCTTTTTTTTTTTTACTGTTAAAGGGATAGTTCACCCAAAAATGAAATTTTCTCAGAATTTACTCACCCTCATGCCATCCTAGATGTGTATGACTTTCTTTGTTCAGCAGAATACAAACCTAGATTTTTAGAAGAATATCTCAGCTCTTTACGTCTTTACAATGTAAGTGAATAGTGATAAAATTTTGTAGTTCAAAAAGCACATAAAGGAAACATAAAAGTAATCCATATGACTCCAGTGGTTAAATCGTCCTGGTTACTTTCGTAACCTCCGTTCCCTGATGGAGGGAACGAGATGTTGTGTCGATGTAGTGACACTAGGGGTCACTCTTGAGAGCCCCAAACACCTCTGCTTTTTTTAAAAAAGGCCAATGAGAATTGGCGAGTGGAATTTGCATGCCACTACCCCGGACATACGGGTATAAAAGGAGCTGGTATGCAACCACTCATTCAGGCTTTGTGCTGAGGTGCCGAGACCAGGTCCCGGCCATTTCAGCGGGTAGTTCAGCGTTGTGGCAAGAGGGACACAACTTCTCATTCCCTCCATCAGGGAACGGAGGTTACGAAAGTAACCAGGATGTTCCTTATCTGTCACTCACTCAACGTTGTGTTGATGTAGTGACACTAGGGGTCCCTATACAAAACGCCACAACTATCTGAACTGTGTTACGTGAACTGGTGGTTTGTGATGGGCAGACCGCTGTGTGCCTCGTAGCCAGAACTCCAGGCCATCACGTAACCTCCCCCAACACTCTTATGAGCGTCGAACGGTCCATCAGTAACAAGTCGACTGCCCAACTATAGGAACAGGCTAGCCCAGCCGAGGCCTCTTTCCCTCTCTTTTCTCCCCAAAAAGAGTGGAATTTGTTAACTGACTGGGAGCCATAAGTGTCTGCATCAGGGGGTGTCCCTCCCATGGGGAAGACACCGTGGAGACCACACCCTGCCCAAAAAGGGGGGGTATATTGAGTGGAATATGTCACATGGTCTTACTGAGTCTTGTTGGAAGTATGTCATGTGGAGAGGTCCCATGGTAAGTCCTACCCGAAGAGGGAGGAGTTTCACAAGGAGCATGGCGACCGGGGGCAGAGGGGCCTCTGCCCAAGGAAGACGCAGTTTGCCGACAGAGAAACGATTTTGCGGAAAATATCACATGGGGTCGCCTTCGGGGAACCAGCACATGTAGAGCACCTACCTCAGTGCAGGGGCTCATTAGCGCATGTACTGGGCTGGTCAGCGAGTTTCTCCGCAAATTCAACTGCCAGAGGCCTAAGATCACAGTCTGTGAACACGACTGCAGTCAAGAGTGCACGTCTTCACCTCAAGGGAGGGGACAGGCGCTATGCGCAAGTGGTACACCCAGCCAGCTGTCCTGGAACTTACCTGCTCGTGCCTACCAATACACAGGATGAGACCGGCTCAACCCGGAGATTGTAGAACCTCGCAAAAGTGTTGGGTGTTGCCCAGCCCGCTGCTCTGCAGATGTCTGCCAAAGAGGCACCACTGGCCAGGGCCCAGGAGGCCGCCACACTCCTGGTAGAGTGGGCTCGTTACCCCACAGGGGGTGGCATGTCCTGAGCCTGATATGCCATCGCGATGGCGTCAATGACCGAGTGGGCGATCCTCTGTTTGGAGACAGCGCTTCCTTTCCGCTGTCCACCAAAGCAGACAAAGAGCTGCTCGGAGCTTCTAAGGCTCTGCGTGCAATCCAAATAGATGCGTAAAGCTAGCACCGGACACAGCAATGCCAAGGCTGGGTCTGCCTCCTCCTGGGACAGCGCTTGCAGGTTCACCACCTGATCCCTAAAAGGGGTCGTGGGAACCTTGGGCACATAGCCCGGTCGGGGTCTCAGGATCACATGAGAGTAACCCGGACCGAACTCCAGGCACGATTCGCTGACAGAGAACGCCTGCAGGTCCCCTACCTTTTTGATGCAGTCAGGATCAGCTGACTCCAAGGGCTCAAAGGGAGCTCAAAAGATTGTTGAGCCGCAAGGGTTCAGGGGAGAGTGGAGGGTTCGCTTGCAGCCGCAGCCACCCGGGAAAGCATGTCCGTCATTTCCGCGTCGGCGTGAGACTGGGCGACCGTTCCCGAAGGAGGAAGCACAGCCGAAGCCTCTGCGTCAGACTGGATGAGCCAGCACTCCAATGCTGCGCTCAATAACTCATCGTCTTCCAGAGCTCCGAACGAGAAGTCGAACTCGTGCGAGAGCCCGATCGGGGCAAGCAAGCGTGCTGGGGAATGGGAGGTCCGTGGGGGGATACCCGGCAGAAGTGGTCCCATTGATGTCCCCCAAATCACCCCCAGTGCTAACTGACGCGGCCTCAAACCCGTAGGTAGAAGGACCGGTGCGTGGAGCCGCTGGGGTGGCTTGCTTTCTTACGAAAGCAAGCCGCGACCGCAATGTTGCCATGGTCATGTTCTCGCAATGAGGACATGACTCATCCACGAACAATGTCTCCGCGTGGGCAGTGCCCAGACACGTAAGACAGCGATCGTGACCATCAGAAGCGGAGAGATAACGGCCGCAACCAGGAATAACACACAAACGGAAAGGTATCTTTAAAAAGACATTCCATGCCGCTCTTTTTGTGAATGAAAATATATTCTTTTAGAATATACTCTCTTATTTTCACTCTGCCGAAGCGCCCGGGGCGTTCTCTGCACTCCATGGGTGCAGAGGGGGAGAAGCCGCTGAAATGTGCCATAAATCCAGCAGTTTTGAGGTGCGTCTTTGGAGGGAATTGAATTCAGTGCACTGAATACAACCGCTCGGCTCCGAAGAGAAAATCTGAATGAGTGGTTGCATACTAGCTCCTCTTATACCTGTATGTTCGGGGGAGTGGCATGCAAATTCCACTCGCCAATTCTCATTGGCCTTTTTTTCAAAAAAGCAGAGGTGTTTGGGGCTCCCAAGAGTGACCCCTAGTGTCACTACATCGACACAGCGTCGAGTGAGTGACAGACAGGGAACTATAAAGTATCTTCAGAGGCGATGTAATTGGTGTGGGTGAGAAACAGATCAAAATGTAAGTCTTTTTTTTTTTACTCTAAATCTTCACTTTCACTTTCACATCCGAAAGCCACATGTGGTGCCTGTTTAGTTTCATTTCACATCTAAAAGTGAAAGTGGAGATTTAGAGTAAAAAAAACTGTCTTCTGCTGAGGAAAGAAAGTCATACACATCTGGGATGGCATGAGTGTAAATAGTGAGAGAATTTTCAGTTTTGGGTGAACTATACATTTAAACGGGTCACAAATGACCCAAAAATAACAGGAGGGTTAAACTGGGATCGGAGAAAGTTTTTAAACTTGGAAAAAATAAAATAACTAAGCCAAAAAATCATTTTTGTTCTTTAAAAAAAATCTATGTCCTGGTTTAAAGTGCCTTTCATTTATTTAGACAGTCTCAGTTTTCTGTTATTTGCTTCAGTTAGATTACAGTAAATCCTAGTCTTTTACAAGTAAGATCAAATTTTACAGATTATCTGACCCTTGGGTGTACACCTGCCTTATTTGTGACAACACAATGTTCACAACCGTCCATTTTCCAATGATTAGTTGCATGATGGTAAGGTAAAATGCATTTGCGCTGTTAAATGACCAATTAAAGCAGCTCTAACAGAGGGGCGGTCAACATGCAAACACTCCCAGACAAATCGATAGAAATTCTGTCCATTTCCACCAGTACCATGGCAACGTAACTTATTTCCAGAATTTCACATACAGGATTTAAACATAAAGGGGAGGAGCAAAATATAATGATGAAAATAAACACTTGAGATCACAATCTGAGTGAAAACCTCCTACATCCTTCAATGACAGATGAAGTTCAAAACCTGACATGATTTCATATGATCTAATGCCATGCTGTGACATTGATGCTGCATTTTCACTTGTGCAACGCTGCAGCTTTTAAATAGGAAAAGATCCATTTCCAATTCCTCTGTTTGAAAGGGAGGGGCTCTAACAAACAGCTCTATGGAACAGGAATTAAGGAATCATGATGACAGAGATGTGATTCCACATCCAAATACAAACTTAAACAGTCAAAGGGATGGATCAAAGTGGAGAGATATATTCCTTTTCTCTTTCCCTCACACACATACAGGCACACTCCTCCATCTGCAGGGATAGAAAAATGTCGGCCCAGCGGTTTCCAATCAACCCTGTTTGCTGTCTGCTCTTCAGATTAATGACCAAACACAGAACGGCTGCAGGTTCAACTGGAGGTCAGCCATCCTAGGTACCCCCTCCTCTTTCTCCTTCTCCATTCCTCAATTGCTCCCTCTGTGGGCAAATGAGAATTTGATTTTTCTCTGCATTGGGTAGAGCAGGAAGAGAAGGATGGAGTTTGGATCGGAGAACCAGGTGCCCCTGCTGCTTTGTTAGGGAAATGAATGAGGGGAGCTTCCAGAGCACAGGCAGCTAGAGATTAGACCAGAGTAGAGCATATGGAGCTATAAATAGAGTACAGACTATATAGAGTGCCAAACAGAGTATAATGCTTAAGAGTATACAATAATAGAGAACAATGTATAGAGTGTTGGGTATAGAGAGCAGTGGTTCTCAATGAGTAGATCATGACCAAAAATGGTTTGCAGGTAATTTCCGATGTGGACAGAAAGAAACGGAAAACACTGCAAAATGCAAATAATAAAAGGTAACTAAACATATGCAGTACATGTTAGGACAGCAAAAAATAGACTTATCAACTTTTAAAGTGGAAGAGAAAATGCTTCCAAAATATTTAGTTGTTGAGGTCGAAAGGTTGTCACTTTGTAATATGTCTAGAATAATTGGCACAGTGTTTGTTCCATGTGATGTTACAAGTATAAATTAAGGAGATTGAGAACAGAGTACAGAGTATTTGGCTATAGAGTTTCGAACACAATATACGGGACTCAGAATATAGAGTACCAGATACTTAGGCTACGTCCACATTAATCCGGATACATTTGAAAACAACGTTTTCATTTGCCGTTTTCCAAAATTTAGTTGGAGGTATTTTTCCCATTAATTTTTTTCATAGGGAGTTCATAAAGTACTTCATAAAAGAGTTCTAAACAATGAATCAAACCAACCAGCTCCAAGGTGGATCACAACATTACAAACTTTGATTTGAAGCAAAAAAGCATTTGAAAATAGGACAAAATGACAAAGGCACAAGACTGTGTACTTACCATGTTCCATGAGGTAATGAACTATATTGAATGATGTGATCAAATTAAAAACAATAGAAATATATACAGTAAGTAATATATACAATTGATTTTAAATTGTTGATTATAACAACATATTTTAATCATATTGCAAAATATTCAGATATACACAAATATATACAGTAAGTAATTTGAGAGTGTAGGAAGAAGGACTTGACTGCGTCATTCACAGTGCATCATGGGAGTGGGCGGTCGCTGCTGAGCTCTTTTGCTGGTTTGTTTGCTGCAACTCTCTGATTGGTGAAGTTTCTCCCTCAGGATCATGGGTAGTGTAGTTCTTCACCAGGAATTCATGAAACATGATTTTTTTAAGTTGAAATAACACAGACCGATGGCTTCAGCAGAAGCATATACCATAAATTAACAACGTCTGAGTTCAATGCAGGGCCGTATAAGCTATCGTTCAAATTTATTCCCCTGTAGAAAAAATGAATGAGATTTTTACTTCCGGAACCAGACTGTTGCTCTGTCCTATTGTCCTACTGAGTGTTGAGTTTTGAGCACAACATGTAGAGCAGAGTATGGGGTATTGAGAGTAAAATGTGTAAAACAATCTAAATGATAGAGATTAGAGTTTGCAAGTGGAACTCACAGTATAGAGTACAAGTTATAAAATACATTACTAATGATACACACTCTCCAGTTCTTTTGCTGTTTTTGTTTGTTTGTCCTGTGTTTAGTAATTTATTTCCAATCAGTTTTATCAGAGACGAGCTGCTGAATATTCGGCAGCACAAGCCAGACAATCTTTTTCCGGTTTTTGAATATTCAGACGTGTTGTTCAAGAGACGCAGGCGAGGGAGACAAGCAGGCACGCTGGTCAAGCTCCGTCGGTGCGGTTTTCGAACAGTGCTGCCGAGTATTCATCTAGCGAATCTCCACTCTCTTCCTAACAAAACGGACAAACTACATTTCCTCACCCACAAAAACAAGGACTTTTCAACCTCTGCTGCCTTGAGCTTCACAGAAACCTGGCTGAGTGAAGCCATTCCGGACAGCGCATTACATCTGCCGGGCTTCCAGCTGTTCAGAGTGGATCGCACCATGGAGTTAACGGGGAAAACGAGAGGTGGTGGAACGTGTTTTTACATCAACGAATGTTGGTGTACAGATGTAACAACGCTGAAGAACTCTTCATAAACTGTAAGCCTATCTATTTGCCGCGGAAGTTTTCCTCGTGTATTCTTGTGAGTGTCTGTATTCCTCCACACGCGTGTGTGAACGCAGCGCTGCAACAGCTGGCTGATAAGATCACAGACACGGAGCACTTATTATTCTTGGAGATTTTAACAAGGCAAATCTCACATGTGACATTACATGCCCCACCAGAGACAGAAATACACTGGATCACTGCTACACAACAATAAAGGATGCATATCGCTCTGTCCCACGTGCAGCTTTAGGACTCTCTGATCACTGTCTGGTTCATCTTCTTCCGACCTACAGGCAGAAACTAAAATACCTAAACCTGTAGTAAAGACTGTAAAAAGATGGACCAATGAAACAGAGCTACAAGCCTGCTTTGACTGCACTGATTGGAGTGTTTTTGAAGCTGCAGCCACAGACCTGGACAAGCTCACAGATACTGTGACATCATATATATCATATATTTCTGTGAGGACGTGTGTATTCCTACTAGGATTTATTTACCATACAACAACAATAAACCATGGTTTACAGCTAAATTCAGGCAGCTTCATCAGGGCAAAGAGGATGCGTACAGAAGTGGGGATAAAATCTTGTACAATCAGGCCAAATACAGACTGACAAAGGAGATTAGAGTGGCTAAATAAGCTATTCTGAAAAGCTGAAAAAAAACGTTTCCAGCTGCGACCCTACATTAGTGTGGAGAGGCCTGAAAGGCTTTACCAACTACAAGACACCAACACTGTAGGGAATCAACAACTGGCTAATGACCTGAATGTGTTTTACTGTAGATTTGATAAGCCCAGTCACACAACCGACACCCGCACCGACCTTCACAGCACACAAACATTTACACCTCCTGCCATCACCCACCTCCCCTCTCCTGCTCCTCAACATGCACTTAAGATCTGTGAAGATTATGTGTGCCGAGTCTTCCGGAAACAGAAGACAAGAAAAGCACAGGACCCAGATGGTGTTTCACACACTTGTCTAAAATCCTGTGATAACCAGCTGGCCCCCATCTTCACACAGATCTTCAACAGATCACTGGAGCAGTGTGAAGTTCCATGCCGTTTCAAACACTCCACAACCATCCCCATCCCAAAGAAACCCAAGATCAAAGGACTTAGTGACTACAGACCCATCGCTCTGATGTCTGTGGTCATGAAATCATTTGAGAGACTGGTGTTGGCCCACCTGAAGGACATCACGGAACCCTTTCTGGATCCCCTTCAATTTGCTTATAGAGCAAACAGGCCTGTGGATGATGCTGTCAATATGTGCTACATTACATACTTCAATATCTAGACAGACCAGGGACCTATGTAAGGATACTATTTGTTGACTTCAGGTTGGCTTTTAACACCATCAACCCCGCTCTCCTATGGACTAAATTAAACCAGCTCTCTGTTCCCGGCTCTATCTGTCAGTGGATCACCAGCTTTCTGAAAGACAGGCAGCAGTTAATGAGAATGGGGAAATTCACATCTAGCACATCTACAAGCAGTACTGGTGCCCCCCAGGGATGTGTGCTCTCCTACTCCTACACTACTCTTCTCCCTCTACACAAATGGACCAAGGACCACTCTGTCAAGCTCCTGAAGTTCGCAGATGACACTACAGTCATCTGCCTCATCCAAGATGACGATGAGTCATACAGAAGGGTTGAATAGCTGGCCGTCTGGTGCAATCAAAACAACCTGGAGCTGAACACTCTTAAAACAGTGGAGATGATCGTGGACTTTAGGAGGAACACCCCAACATTAACCCCACTCACCATTCTGAACAGCACTGTGGCAGCAGTGGAGTCATTCAGGTTCCTGAGCACTACCATCTCACAGGACCTGAAGTGGGAGACACACATAGACTCAATTTTTGAAAAAGTCCCAGCAGAGGTTGTACTTCCTTTGCCAGTTGAGGAAGTTCAACCTGCCACAGGTGCTGCTGATACAGTTCTACTCAGTAGTCATTGAGTCTGTCCTCTGCACTTCTATAACTGTCTGGTTTGGTTCAGCTACCAATTCAGACATCAGAAGACTTCAAAGGACAGTTTGGACTGCTGAGAGGATTATTTGTGCTCACCTACCCACCCTGCTAGAACTGTACACATCCAGAGTGAGAAAAAGGGCTGGTAAAACCACTCTTGACCAGGCAGCCAGGCACAGGAACAGTTTTTTTTCCCTTAGGCCATCCACCTCATTACAGTATGAGTTTACCTCACAGTAAAAATTGCCCCCACATACTTTCCTTTGGTTAATACAACTATGTGCAATATTCAATCCATCCATTCCTACTTATATCCATATTTCATTTACATTCTTTAACATATCCTATTTCTTCTTCAATACATTACTCATCACCTCGACATAACTGTATATCTGTATATAAAATATTCTAACAACATTATTGTGCTATTGTATATTTCTCTTTTTTTATCTGTTATATCTTATTTTTTTATGTCACAATATGTATATATGTTTAAATGTATATGTTTGTGTGTATGTATATACGTTGCATTCTCTTGCACTGGAAGCTTCTGTCACCATGACAAATTCCTTGTGTGTGTAAGCATACCTGGCAATAAAGCTCATTCTGATTCTGATTCTGATTCAAGAAGACACAAAATAACAAAAAGTATAGATTACAGAGGAGAACTTAGCTCCACTGCCAATGGTGTACTGCTGAGTTGCCAAAGTTTTCTTCCTCTGTTGCGTTCAATGGAGTCGCACACACACCAGTGCAGCCATTATCAGATTCTGAAATGGCGCTTGATATGGCTGTGATCTCGCAACCACTTTCGGAAAAAACTTCTGAAACTCAACAGGCAGTTTATTTGACATGCTCTGAACTGTGCAAAAGCCTGTTATGAAATGGAGACTGTTAAAGAATATTTTGCTTTGAAATTTGATTAATATTGTGTGGGCTTGTCTCTTGACGTTCTGATCTAATTGCCCAAATACACACACACGTACGCAGTTAATGCTGACACAGTGGTCATAGCCTATTATGGGAACATTTGTCCTTTCTGTCAGAGGAGAGTAATCACTCATTGCCCTGGTTTGTGTGTGTGTTTGCCCATGGCCTAATCATGGCAATGACCTGTCTTCTTAGACAAACACAAAGTGAATTTAGCAGACTGGAATGGTTAATGAACTCGGTGTGAGGTTAAGTTCAGGGCTTGAGTTTCAAAAACAGGTTTGATTCAGTCTCTACATTTTCCTTAATCTAAAATCTACAGCAAGTCCAGTTATAACACTCAGGGTGCAATTATTAACTGGACAATTGTTTCAACTGCTGTAACTACACAAAATCATTCATTCACTTTCACTCTTATGTTATTTTTTAAATCTGTATTCTAGATACTCAGGCACTAGTACGTTTAGTGTTACCTATGCTACAGTTCAAGTGGACTGTGCTTATGTGAGGGAGTATGTGTCCAAAGTAGGAAGAGACAACTATGCTTGCATGTTCGCCCCATACCCTCTGTGATCAGTGTCCGGTGACAAGGGAAGTTCAATGAGAGGCGAATGAGTGTGTGTGTACTGTGTTCTTTCTTTCCCTTACACTGACAATGGGGAGGTGTGTCACAGACTGTCACACCACTGAAAAATTAACTTCCTGTTCACTTAAAAATACCAGGAAGTCCCCATCTGATGAAGTGTGTGTGCATGTGTTATAAAAGTGAGTGTTGAGAAAGAGGTTATTTTCAGAATGGAATAATTGGTTACTATTTACTGAATACTGTGCTGCATACAATGTATACTGCCTAGTATTTTATTTTACCATTGTACAATTGTACCAAGTAAAACAGTAGCTAATATTCCACAATGCATTATATGAGTCAGTATGTTACACAGTGCAATGTATAACATACGGGGCAGTGGTGGCTCAGCGGTTAAGGCTCTGGGTTACTGACCAGAAGGTTGGGGGTTCAAGCCCCAGCACTGCCTAGATGCCACTGTTGGGCCCTTGAGCAAGGCCCTTGACCCTATCTGACTCTGCACTCTGACCCCAGCTTAGCTGGGATATGTGAAAACAAATAAATTTCATTATATATATATATATATATATATATATGCAAAATATTTATGCATAATTTGTGACCAAAATAAAGGCTTCTAAGGCCTCTTCTATACTGTTCACATGATGTGGCACTGAGTTACCATTTTATTTGTGTTTATTTATTTTTTGCTTTTTGCATTTGTAATTACATTTTGTGTAAAATGTATGTATGTTAAATTTCGCATATTCATATTCGAATTCAAAAATCAAGCATTGTATTATAGGATATAGTATTCTGTGCAGTGTACTGCACATCATTTGAGCAATATATTCATTCAGAAGATTTGCATTATTGTGCACAGTATGCATACTATATACAGCACCAATAATAAGAATACTATGGTAGTGTGCAATTCAAAACATAGCCAGGGTCTCGAAACATTCTGCTTCATTAAAGGGATAGTTCACCCAAAAATGAAAATTCTCTCATCATTTACTCACCCTCATGCCATCCCAAATGTGTATGACTTTCTTTCTTCTGCTGTAAGTCCAAACAATGCAAGTGAATGGGTACCAAAATTTTGACGCTCAAAAAAGCACAAAAGGCAACATAAAAGTAATCGATAAGACTCCAGTTGTTAAATCCATATTTTCAGAAGCGATATGATAAGTGTGAGTGAGAAGCAGATCAATATTTAAGTCCTTTTTTACTATAAATTCTCCTCTCTGCCCAGTAGGTGGTGATATGCATGAAGAATGTGAATCGCCAAAAACATAAGAAGAAGAATGTGAAAGTGAATGTGGAGATTTATAGTAAAAAAAGACTTAAATATTGATCTGCTTCTCACCCACACCTATCATATCACTTCTGAAGACATGGATTAAACCAATGGAGTCTTATGGATTACTTTGATGCTGACTTTATGTGCTTTTGGACCTTCACAGTTTTGGTCACTATTCACTTGCATTGTGAGGACCTACAGAGCTCAGAAATTCTTCTAAAAATCATAATTTGTGTTCAGCAGAAGAAAGAAAGTCATACACATCTGGAATAGCATGAGGTTGAGTAAATGATAAGAGAATGTTCATTTTTGGGTGAACTATTCCTTTAACCTGGTCAGGTGGTCAAATTTAAAAACTCTTATGGATCTGATTATGGAATATAAACTGTATATTGAAAGGGACTGGCATCCCAGTTATTATCTAAAATTACAGCACCAGCTTACCAGCTGCTGTCATGCAGGTGGGTGTTACTCCCTGGTAATATAATTCGTTTTTTCAAGTATCTCAAAAATAATTCCATTAATTTTTACACTTATTTAATACAGATTTCTAAGTGTTTTTTCTTTCTGTATATTATGCTAATTTTCCACACAGTGTGTGCTCTTATATGGCTTTTACGGTACTTTATCCCCTCTCTTTGTGCCATGAAAAGACACAGCAAGAGAAAATAAAAACAAGCGAGAGGAAGACAGGGAGACAGAGATAAAGCGGAAAGAAAGGAGAGAAGGATAGAGAGAGGGAGGGAAGGAGGGGTGGAGGTGAAGTGCTGGTCATAGTATCATAGGGTGAACATCAGCACAGGGGGCTGAGGGTGAACCTCATTTTTCAGACACTGTCTATTGCCTGTCTCTCCTCTGTCTCTCTCTTTAAAGAAATGTTCCGGGTTCAATACAAGTTAAGCTCAATCGACAGCATTTGTGGCATAAAGTTGATCACCACAAAAATTATTTAAACTTATCCCTCCTTTCATAAAAAAAAAAAAAAAAGTAAAAATTGAGGTTACAGTGAGGCACTTACAATGGAAGTGAATGGGGCACATTTTTGGAGGGTTTAAAGGCAGAAATGTGAAGCTTATAATTTTATAAAAGCACTTTAATTCTTCTGTTAAAACTCACGTATTATTTGAGCTGTAAAGTTGTTTAAATTGATGTTTTTACCATTGTTTTTATGGATGTTGTAGGGTTTACAGCATTATATCATTATGGCAACAAAGTTGTAAAATTGGCTATAACTACACAGAAAAGGTTAGTAAGCCATTTTATCACACTAAAATCATGTTAACATGCATATTATTTATGTTTATTGGCAATACTTTTGAAACAGTGAGTATTTCAATGTTTGCCCCATTCACTTCCATTGTAAGTGCCTCACTGTAACCAACATTTTAACTTTTTTTAAAGAAAAGGAGGGACAAGTCAAAATAATTTTTTGTTGTAATCAACATTATACCACAAATGCTGTCGATTGAGCTTAACTTTTATTGAACCCGGAATACTCTCATCACACACATACACAAAAACACACTTTTTATTTAGTAATAATGGTTTAGATTTTAACATCACAAACATACAGTTGCCTACAGTATTTAATAAAGCATAAGATAAATAAATAAACAAACAGCAATGGAGATATTACAGAAGTCACAAAATTCACAGACAAATTTGTATGTGATTTTATTGTATTTTAAAAAGTTTATTTTATTTCTTTTATTTTAATTTGTTAGACAGGATAATTATTTTTCCTATTATTGTATCTGTCCTAAAACAGACAGTCCTAGAACAAAATAATTACATACCTGTTATTTTACATTTTTTCTTTTTCCTTTTTTATTATAAAACATAAAACTTCAAGTTGTTATTCCTTTAACATTATTCCCACCTTTTACACTCATCATAAGCAGTAGCAGATTTAGGCATCACGAGGCACCTACACAGACCCCTCCCCCCATTTGGGGGCGTGTTGAAGCGGGCGCCATACAAGCTAGAAACGCCACTGATCATAAGGATGAAAATTTGGCGAGAATAATCAGAATAAGAGATGGGAATAATTTATCTGTACCCAACAGTCTCACTCTTTGACAGAATACAATATGTACGTGGGTGGATGAGAAAGAGACACTTTATCATGGTGGAGGAATCTTTGATCCACTTGCTATACGCAACCCACACACATACAAATATTCCTCATTCAATAGCTGTAAATACATTTATTACAATGAGAGAGAGAGAGAGAGAGAGAGAGAGAGAGAGAGAGAGAGAGAGAGAGCGCAAGGAAACCCAGCGTTTAGAGGATTGAGGTGTTAAGCTCCTCATTAGAACTTCATTAGAATCGCAATATCACCAGAATAAAAAAAAATAAAAAAACAGTATAATTACGCCTGAAGTGATAATAGAGATGGAGGTAAAGAGAGATACAGAAAAGAGATAGAGATGATGATAATGACTGAGACAGAAAGAATGGAACAGTTTAAATGGATTTTAGTAATTGTTACTTATCTGCCTGTGATTATGTGTGTATGTGTGTGTGTGTGTGTGTGTGTGTGTGTGTGTGTGTGTGTGTGTGTGTGTGTGTGTGTGCGTGTAAATGTGTGCTTTATGCATCACACATCTGTAAATGTTTGATACATTTTTGGGCAGGTTAGTGTGTCATTGTGTTGCTTGTTTCTTGATTTTTTGGCTGTGTTAATTTGGTGTGTGCATTTGTGTGTTTGCTTGTGTGTAATTCTCTGGAAAACTATCTGTATCGGAGGGCACAGGTAACCTCAAACACAATACAGAATCCAAATGTGTGTCAATGATACCTGTATGTATGTGTGTGTGTGTGTGTGTGTGTGTGTGTGTGGGCGGGTTTAGGTGGTTTACAAGGAAATTTTTTTAGGTTACAAACTGGTAATTACAAGGGTATTATGCTATAAATGTGGTTTATGAGGACATTTCTAGTGTCCCGATAATTCAAATCGCTTAAAAAACATACTAAACAATGTTTTTCAAAAATGTAAAAATGCAGAATATTTTTTGTGAGGGTTAGGTTTAGGGGTAGGGGATAAAATCTATAGTTTGTACAGTATAAAAATCATTGTGTCTAAGGATAGCCACACCAACGTGTGTGTGTGTGTGTGTGTGTGTGTGTGTATGTATGGTTTCCAACAAAACCCTTCATCAGCCAACTAACAAGGACAATTGAATCTATGTGAACTTCTGCAGTTAATCCAGGATGACATTAGTCATTAATCTTACATTTCTTACAAAATCTTTGTTTAAACACTGACCCATAACACTTACTTAGTTTAATAATTTTAAACCATGACTTGCACTATACATAAGTAATATTGGCATTATATTCATGATATTAGCCAGAGGGGAACTGGCCCCCACAGTGAGCCTGGTTTCTCCCAAAGTTATTTTTCTCCATTAACCAACATCTTATGGAGTTTTGTGTTCATTGCCACAGTCGCCTTCAGCTTGCTCACAGGGGTTCTAAATACAATTATTATTTAGTTACTTATTTTTAAACACAATTCACAATTGTATTTGATCAAACTACACAATGATGATTCTAAGACATTATAGATATTACAGTTTCATTTTCTGTTAATGCATGTCCTTCTGTAAAGCTGCTTTGAAATGATGTGTGTTGTGAAAAGCGCTATACAAATAAAAATGACTTGACTTGACTTGACTTTCAGCCTGCAGTTCTGGGGCATAAGCCAATCACGGTATCACAGTATCTGATATCAAGTTCAGGGCAATACATATTCTGACAAGCATCTTTTACAATGTGACATAGCACTAATCCTTAAGCAAGAATAAAAAAATTAAAAAAATAAACCTGCAACAAAAGTTAAGATAATTAGACAGACAAAAGGATGGATGGTTGGATGGATGGATGGATCTGTACCTAGATCTTTTGAATTTTTTGTTATAGTGATACATTTGTAAAGTTTACTTTTGAACTTATTATTTAGATTTTATATTATTGAATCTGTACAATGATTATGCTGGGTTTGTGAAGTTGTGGATGGATCTAGTTTTTGTTCATATTACGAATTGAGGATTAACACACATGCTGCTGTCATCTGTTAACCAGATGCTCCTCAATGCAACACACGTGATAATGCAATGTGCATGAGTGATGACTGTGTGTGTGTGTGTGTGTGTGTGTGTGTGTGTGTGTGTGTGTGTGTGTGAGGGTTGGAAAAATGGAGAGAGGGAAAGCTTTAGATCCTCTTTTAATTTCGCTCCCATTTTATAAAAACACCCTGACACACACCAACACACACAGAGACTCACATCACTGGCTAGATATAGACAGATGTGAGTGAGTATGATGAAAACCTCTTTCTGAGGATAGAAACATTAATCAGATAGAGAGGAGAAAGTGAGTGATGAGAGGAAAAAACAGAAGAAAGAGTGAAAAACGAAAAAGATGTGCTTTTTCTCATCCACTCCTCTAATCACATATGGATAACATTCTCACCAGCCGAATGTTAACTACATGAGATGCAAAGAAATATCCTCTCTTATACGCACAAATCCAGGAGTCCTTTTGCACCAATCTCACATTTCTGAGAGGGATGCACAGGAATGCTTTGGCGGAGTGTGTCTATTTGTGCAAATTTGTGTATGTGTCTGTGTGTCCAAAGCAGTCTGAAACACTAAAGCCAGCATTCCACTCTAATGTCCCAACACAAGTGGTACCAATTTTAGAAAAAGAGTGAACTTGAAGAAAATCAAATGAAAAATGATGATAAAATGCTTGACAAATAAATACACCTAATCACATATTAGATTCTTTATGTAAGTCCAATTAAACAGACCAGAGCACACACATACACACACACAGCAGGTGTTACCTGTCCTAGCACCAAATATTTGCCCTCTGTCTGTTCTGACTTTGACCCCTACACGACCTGACTCCTAACCTTGGGGATCACTGCACGGAGAACTATCATTTCTCAGGATTGTCCTAAATGCTACAATGGCAATAAAAATCACAGATGATACAAGGTTGGTGACTGCTTCCTCCTGAATCAGACCTTATTCACACTAGTGCCATTTTTAATTTGAATGACAACGAGTCTGTGAGGAATAGACTACCATCTCTTCAATGGCATGAACGGTATAAAGCTGTATAAAGCTCCTAGATCACATCTGATTTCCACAACTCATGTTGTCTGGAGATCTTGGTATACTGAATGTTCGTGGGTAGATATTTTATCAATGTTTTGTCCAGGGAATGATCCAAAAACTCTTTAAACTACAGTACAGCCCACTGAAGAGATGGTAAATCTATCCCTCACAGCCTCGTTGTCATTCCTATTAAAAATCAAAGATGGCGCTAGCGTGAATAAGCTATATAGTGCAATTTAAACATAACTGGACAAATGTAAAAAGTAGTGCTATTGTGAAGACCATTTCAAGGCATGACAGAAAAGAAAATGTTGCATTCAAAATAGACTAAGACAAGAGGACTAAAAAAGAATCAGGACAAAACATGGAAGACTAATGTTTAACTAACTCAAGACTAGCTTTAAGGTCATAATAAATGTGAAAGTTATCATATTTTAATAATATATTATAACAATTATATAATAAATATATTAAAATGATATATGTTTATCATAATAATATATATTTAATAATGTTGGTATGTGTTCTGACTTGCCCTCACTACAAATCAAAATGGTTTTACTATAGTAACCATAGTTTAAACATTGTATTTGTAGCAAAATCATAGTAACCACAAAATTAACATGGTTACTGTCATGGTTACAATACTGTAGCAAAATCAATGTTACTATGTGGAAACTACAGTATGACTGTTGTAAAACAATGGTTAATTGTATCAAAGCTATGATTTCTGCCAAGAAAACAATGGTGACAGCAGTCATTGTTACTTCAGTCATGGCTACTACAATATTACTACAGTAAAACCATAATTACTATATGACTACTACAGTATTATTACATAAAACTATGGTTAATTCTATCAAAACCATGATTTCTGCTAAGAAAACCATGGTGACAACAGTCCTTGTTATTACAGTCATGGTTACTACAATATTACTACAGTAAAACCATAATTACTATATGACTACTACAGTATTATTACATAAAACTATGGTTAATTCTATCAAAACCATGATTTCTGCTAAGAAAACCATGGTGACAACAGTCCTTGTTATTACAGTCATGGTTACTACAACATTACTATTGTAAAACCATGGTTAATTTTCATTAGGGTCCTAAAATTAAAAATTAAAAAAACAATTCTCTAATTACTAACTCAACATTTTAACTTAATACCTGCATTATTACGCTACATGCATCAACATAAAGTGTATTTCAAACTCAACATATATTCAATGTTCAGATTCAGAATCTGTACATCGCTATAGAAGAAATAAACTTGCTATTATAATGAATACAAAAATGGATGTCTTAATGCGACTCGAGTATTTTAATCATATATGGAAATCCCACATCTTCATCAATGGAGTAGGGCAACATAACTTTGGCTATGAACACCCCAAGCGCTTTAGTTCTTGTTTCATGTCTGTCTGAACTATCATCGAGTGCCTGTTTAAAGACGGAAGGGAGTGTGTCTGTGTGCAGTTTCGGGCTCACCTGCGGCTCTGAGCGCAGCGCGCTATATATCCTCAGGTGATGTCAACGTAAATAGCTAATCAAATATCAGTGTATTACCAGTATACGGCACTCGCATCAAGCAATGTCAAACCGTACCTGTTTTGTAAACGTTTTTGACCATAGCTGTTGTAATTGACTGCATAAAGTAAAAGCTCCCAGACAGGAGAAGTAAATGACGCAGGGGCTTCTCTCTTGCGGATTGTTTTCTCCGCTTGCTATTTTGCCATCTAACGCATGCAGAACTGTGATGTTATCAACTGATTTAACATACTAACAGTTAATAGGACAGCTTCTCTCTGTAGAAAGTTGACCCACGTGAAACACAGGTGGAGTGTGTCCATCTACAGAGCCATACAGGTGCATTAGCGGAGGTTACAACTGCGCATGTCTATTTGCCGATTTATTTTCTTCACCAAACTGTATGATCGAGATGTGTTATTAAACTAGAGATGAACCGCAGAGAAAATGCTTACCGAACCGTGGTTGGCGAATCATACGGTTCAGTTTTTTACCGAGAACCGTTACACCCCTAATATATATACAGACATATATATATATATATATATATACATATATTTTATTATTAAAATGAAATACTATATATAAATATGATACACAGTGCATTCAGAAAGTATTCAGACCCCATATTTTCACTTTTTTTTTATGTTGCAGGCTAATGCTAAACTGCTTTAAATTATTTTTATTTTTTTTTCACATCAATCTACACTCCATACTTCATAATGACAAAGCAAAATTCAGATTTTTGATAACTGCAAATTTATTAAAAATAAATTAACTGAAATATCACATTGACATAAGTATTCAGACAATTTGCTGACATGCGAAATTTAGCTCAGGTGCATCCCATTTCACTAGATCATCACTTTGATTGGAGTCCACCTGTGGCAAATTCATTTGATTGGACATGATTTGGAAAGGCACACAACTGTCTATATAAGGTCTCACAGCTGAAAATGCATATCAGAGCAAAAACCAAGCCATGAGGTCAAAGGAACTGCCTGCAGAGCTCAGAGACAGGATTGTGTCGAGGCACAGATCTGGGCAAGGCTATAATTTTTTTTCTTTTTAAATGCATTGAAGGCTCCCAAGAGCACAGTGGCCTCAATAATTCTTAAATGGAAGAAGTTTGGAACAACTAGGACACTTCCTAAAGCTGGCTGCCCAGCCAAACTGAGCAATTGGGGGAGAAGGGCCTTGGTAAGAGAGGTGACCAAGAACCCAATAGTCACTCTGGTTGAGCTCCAGAGATCATGTGTGGAGATGGGAGAAACTTGCAGAAGGACAACCATCACTGCAACACTCCACTGATCTGGGCTTTATGGCAGAATGGCCAGACGGAAGCCTCTCCTCAGTGTAAGACACATGAAAGCCTGCTTGGAATTTGAATAAAAAAGCACCTAAAGGACTCTCAGACTGTGAGAAACAAGATTCTCAGGTCTGATGAAATGAAGATTGAACTGTTTGGCCTCAATTCAGATCAGTGGAGTGTTGCAGTGATGGTTGTCCTTCTGCAAGTTTCTCCACACATGATCTCTGGAGCTCAACCAGAGTGACCATTGGGTTCTTGGTCACCACTCTTACCAAGGCCCTTCTCCCCCGTTTGCTCAGTTTGGCCAGGTGTCCAGATCTAGGAAGAGTCCTGGTTGTTCAAAGCTTCTTCCATTTAAGAATTATTGAGGCCACTGTGCTCTTGGGAACCTTCAATGCAGCCGAAATTTTTTGTAGCGTTCCCCAGATTTGAGCCTCAACACAATCCTGTTTCTGAGCTCTGCAGGCAGTTCCTTTAACCTCATGGATTGGTTTTTGCTCTGATATGCATTTTCAGCTGTGAGACCTTATATAGACAGGTGTGTGCCTTTCCAAATCATGTCAATTGAATTTGCCACAAGTAGACTCATCTCAAAGTTGATCTAGAGGGGGCCTGGGTAGCTTAGCGAGTATTGATGCTGACTACCACTCCTGGAGTCGTGAGTTCGAATCCAGGGCATGCTGAGTGACTCCAGCCAGGTCTCTTATGCAACCAAATTGGCCCGATTGAGTGGTAAGTTGTGCGTGGATCGTGGAGAGTAGCATGATCCTCCACGTGCTGGGAGTCTCCGCGGAGTCATGCACAGCGAGCCACGTGATAAGATGCGCAGACTGACTGTCTCAGAAGTGGAGGCAACTGGGACTTGTCCTCCGCCACCCGGATTGAGGTGAGTAACCGCGCCACCACGAGGACCTACTAAGTAGTGGGAATTGGGCATTCCAAATTGGGAGAAAAGGGGATATAAAAAATAACTAAATAAATATGGGATGCACCTGAGCTAAATTTCAAGTGTCATAGCAAAGAGTCTGAATACTTATGTCAATGTGATATTTCAGTTTTTTCTTTTTAATAAATTTGCAAAGTTATCAAAAATCTGGTTTTTGCTTTGTCATTATGGGGTTTAGAGTGTAGATTGATGTGGGAAAAAAAGCATTTTAGCATAAGGCTGCAACATAACAAAATGTTACATTCTGAATGCACTGTAATATAAAAATTATAATAATTTGAAATATTATAATATTATAATATTAAACATATAAAAATTAATACAAATATATAATATTTTAAAGTACAATAAGTCAGTGTGTTAACACTGCATCAGTACAAACCCAAAAGTTTTTCTTATTCATATATAAATATTATTTATTTATTTCTATATTAATTATTTATTATTATTATTATTATTATTATTATTATTATTATTATTATTATTTTATTTGTATATATTTATTTTATTTTTTTGTATATGAACTCTGTGGTTCACAAACTGATAGATGATTAATCAAGAATCATATGGCATTTTATATGTCTAGTGTAAAAACAATATCCTGAAAATTGGATATTGGATGCATAATACAGCTCAGGACAATCTAGGGACTAATAAACAACTATTAAAAAAAAAAAAGCTCCAAAGTCATTATGCTCGAGGAGGTAACAAACTTTGATTAATTTCATTCATTTGTCTTGAAGTATGTATATAAATATCTTATGTCAAATAACTTCCTCAAGGCAGTACTGCATAAACAAAATGCTAGTTTATGACTGCTCTTCCTTATTAAAAATAATAAACATCTTACAGATTCTGCAAGGATTATGTAAACTTATGAGAAGAACTGCATATATGTAACTTGCCCAGACTGGCCTACTAACTCACTTTTTAATAATTGCTAAAAGTTTAAAATAACTTAAACTGAGGCTACGTTTAGTCTTCCATAATGCCGTTCACAGTAGCCTGAAACAGAGAAAGAGAAAAAGAGAGAGACAGTATGGTTGAGTTATGGTTGATGTTCCTGAGTTTCCCCTGACACATCTGTATTGTATAAACACTAGCGGTGGACCAGTGACCCCCTACCACAGACGCCTGTATCCGTTCCTCCTCCATCCTCGCTATAAACGGTCATTCATATTAGGAAACCCTCACACCACTTTATATTTCATTTATTTTAATTTTCAGGCAGCCTGTGCATGTGCATTAGTGCAGCTCTTCATCTCAGTGTGTGTCGCTGTTAGCCAGAGTACAGTGTGTGTGTGTACTGCATGCATGTGTCTAAATGTGGACTCTCCACGTGCTTGTGATAGATATTCTGCTCATTCTATCCATGTGTGTGCTGTGGTGTCCATAACCGCACCGCAGCCTCAGTTAAATTCCTGCTTTTACCCAAACGGCATCAATACATCCAGCACAAACAGCGGGCTGAAGGCTTATTCTGCACATCTAACAACCGCTGCCACCAGTCCTCCTAAAGCCATAATGTGTTCACATTAACCTTGAGCTACAATTGCTTCAGGCTGGTTCGTAGAGAACAGTGAACTGCATTCAGCTTCACGCAAATCTTGAACATCTGCAACTTCTATAGGGTCAGAAACTATGATTGGCTAATGGTTCCGGAAGTAAAAATACCATACATTTTTAGCATAGGGGAATTGATTATTAACAATAACTTACGGTGAACTCCTAAGTTATTAATCAATGGAATATTCTTCTGTTAAAGTCATCAGTCTGCATTATTTCTACTTTTAGCTGAATCTTTGGTAAATAACTACTCTAGCCATGATCCTGAAGAGAATGATCCACCAATCAGAAAATCTCGGCAAACAAAGCTTGTCAAAAGAGCTCAGACGTAACCGCCCACTCTTATGATGCAACTTGATTGACACAATAAAATCTCCCTACACTCTCAAACTAGTTATACTGTTTATGTGTATATATCTGAATATTTTGCAATAAAAGTAAAATATAGTTTCTATAACAACTTTAAATCAATAGTTTTATATTTTTCCATTGTTTTTTTTTTTTTTTTTTTATTCAAATATGTCATTCGCAAAGCTTAATGGAATTTAAGTTCATGCCCTAATGAAATACCTTTGTCTTTTTGACCGATTTTCAAATACTTTTTTTTGCATAGGTGCCATTTACGGGTGGGACGGGTGTCCCTAACACTTTTTGAAATAGCTTTCGTCAGGTAAGTGTCTAATGCAAAAGAAACATCTCCAGTTCTTGAGCAGGAGATTCCATTTCGTTAATGTGTGTAATAATTGGTGGCAATCCAATGCTGGAGTTTGCTATTTTGAATGCTATAATGAGTGCTCGTTGCGGCTGTTATCAATGGCATTGAGTGATAATGGGTGGCAATGTTCTCTCACTCCGCTGTTGCTCAGCTCGCCTTCATTTTCAGTGAAATCGCCAAACAAAATGCAAACAGATGTGTCCCCACTCATGATATACCTCCACTGATGTAATTAAAGATAAAAGTTCTTTTAGGGCGGATTACAATCTGGAAATCGTGGTACTACTTTACCATGAGACCAATTAGTCATACTGGCTAAAATTTACTGATTCATGTATTTATCCACTGACTATCAAAATCTCAGTACTGACAGTGTTAGATGTACGAATCAAGTTATCAAATTAATTATATGAAATATTTATTGGAGCGCTTAAATTGGTAATCAAGAATGACTTTCTATCAAAACAGTAAAAGATTGTTTGACATGATATTTACATAACTATATTAATATTCATGAGTTTCGCCACTTCGTGATGTCAACCCCAACTCCCCCCCAAACTGACCCCACCACTTTTTAAAACAAAGGGACGCCCATGCTTTTTTGCTTCAAATCAAAGTTTGTAAACTTGTGATTCAGCTCAGAGCTGGTTGGTTTGGTTCATTTCTTAAAACACTTAAGGAAAAATTAATACTTCTGGACAAATACTTCCTGTACCAAGATGGCTGAAAAACTGGGCAGACACTGTTGTGCTCTTTTGCTGCAAGGCAGGTACGCTTACATATTAGATGCACAAAAGAAGTTACAATATTTTGAGCATTAAGCTTAAATATCTCTCTTAAATACCGTTAAGATGCTGTGCATTCTCAAAATGTTACAAATTTATGTGGCTAATGAGAATCCCTGAAATTATTACATTTATTCTGAGACAAAATACTTACCGGTATTTGTAATATTCAGTTTTGTTTAAGGTGATTAAATCAAAGGTTTTTTTAATAACCTCAATAAGTGAAAGGATAGGATAAGTGAAAGGATAAAAAAGCCTAGTTGTAGTTGTAAGTTTAGTTGTATCTGGGCCTTCCACATCTCTTTCTATCCTTGTCAGAGCCAGTTGTCCTTTGTAGTGGACACCTTTGTATGAAATCTTCAGTTTTTTGGCAATTTCAAGCATTGTACAGCCTTCATTCCTCAAAACAATGATTGACTGACAAGTTTCTAGAGAAATCTGTTTATTTTTTGCCATTTTGTACCTAATATTGACAGTAAGACATGCCAATCTATTGCATACTGTGGCAACTCAAAAACAAACACAAAGACAATGTTAAGCTTCATTTAATGAACCAAATAGCTTTCTGCTGTGTTTGATATAATGGCAAGTGATTTTCTAGTACCAAATTAGCAATTTAGCATGATTACTCAAGGTGTTGGAGTGATGGCTGCTGGAAATGGGGCCTGTCTAGATTTGATAAAAATGACTTTTTTCAAATAGTGATGGTGCTGTTTTTTACATCAGTAATGTCCTGACTATACTTTGTGATCAGTTGAATGCTTTATTGGTAAATTAAAGTACTAATTTCCTTCTGAAACAGCCAAATCTGTACATTCTTCCAAACTTTTGGCCGCCAGTGTATATGTTAATCAAAACAACCTTCCATTATTATTTAATTTCACACAAATTTTGTTGCTCCATCAATATCACTATGTAACACAATTTTTGTTCCTGGGTAGTAAGTGTTATTTTCTAATTGCTTATGCCTCAAAAGTATAGAAAATGGCTATTATTCCCCACAAACTTTGCTTTTGTGACCAGGACAGTGATATTTTGAAATGTACTTATTTCCAATGAGAAAAACGGGTGAATTCGTGTCTTTTCGTTCACATAAAGTTAGAAAAAAACAACATATGCAACAGTGATTTGACAAGTTTTCACATGTCCATTCTATTGAAAGTACTTTTGATTGTTTAAAGTCTTGAAACTTGGCCAACACGCTAATCTTTTCCCCTTTATTTAGCAAGACTCTATGAGGACAAAGAATCATTTGTTTGTTTACGACTATGTGTGTCAAATCTCCTGTAACATTCCAAGCGAGGTTACAGCTGGGTTAAGAAGGGGTCAAAGGTTCTATGTGAGTGTGTGCGAGTGTATGTGAGTGTGTATGTGTGTTCAGCATAAGAATGTCAGAGGCCCTCTGCCCATCAGTCTGCTGGGGAAGGAGGGACAGACTGGAGGGTTGGAGTTGAAGGATGGGAGTACAGGGTGAAGGGGAGGTGAGGGGGCACCCAGAGAAGGTCAAACGGCGGTCAAATACAAAACACACACAAGCACACAAAGTCGAACAAGTCTGCCCAGCTCAACCTACATTCGTATTCACCAGAAGACGATTTCCTTTTCACAGACCTCTCCTCACAGAAAACACACACACATAGAAATTACACTGCCCTGGAGGATATTTTTAGTTTCCGTACAGGAAGAAACCCCAATTGCATGTATGCCTGTGGGTATGTGGGTGGCAACTAATATGGTGCATACCCTCATCCTCCAACTCACCCGGCACAATGGCTATGCATGAATCTAAATGAATGAGCAGTCAGAACATGGAATATACATCCTAAACTGGGATCAATGCACAAAGCATCTTCTTCTTGTCCTCCAGACTGGAACCTACCAGAAGACCCCCACTGTCCTAAACACCCTCAAACCACCCATAATCTGACCCCTGAGCCCTGATGGCTAAAAATTGACACAGACCTTTGACCTGAAGTCATTTTCTCTCTCACTCCATGGGCGCGGATGAAAAGTCCACAAATCAGACATGCTGTGCCAAGCGAGGAGGCAGAAATTCCACTTTACTGGAGCACTCAGTATCCACGTACTTCACTCTTAATCTGGATTAAGTGTACCTGAGTACCGAGTTCTCATTTAATACCTATACATACAATATTATTACAGATATATACTCACTGAGAACTTTATTAGGAACACTATGGTCCTAATAAAGTGCCCGATATGTCTTCTGCTGTTTTAGCCCATTTGCCTCAAGGTTCGACATTTGGTGCATTCTGAGATGATATTCTGCTCACTACAATTGTACAGTGTGGTTACCTGATTTACCATAGCCTTTCTGTCAACTCGAACCAGTCTGGCCATTCTCCTTTGACCTCTCTCACCAACAAGGATTTTCTGTCCGCAGAACGGAATGTTTTTTGTTTGTTTTTGGCACCATTCTGAGTAAACTCTAGAGACTGTTGTGCATAAAATCCCAGAAGATCAGCAGTTACAGAAATACTCAAACCAGCCCGTCTGGCACCAACAATAATGCCACGGTTGAAATCACTGAGATCACATTTTTCCCCATTCTTATGGTTGATATGAACATTAACTGAAGGTCCTGACCCGTATATGCATGATTTTATGCATTGCATTGCTGCCACACGATTGGCTTTTTATAAATCGCATTAATATGTAGGTTTACAGGTGTTCCTAATAAAGTGCTCAGTGAGTGTAAGTCCTGGTATGTAGATTGAAGGAGACCAACTCTTAATAATTCTTATGAGATTGCGAAATCATAAGATATCATACAACTTGGCTTGCGTGAAATGGTACGAATTTCAGAATTTCAAATCAGCACGATATAAGCATCAAATTTAAGATAGCCTCCTATCTAACACTTCATTTTAAGAAAGGAAATGTGAACACATTTTGTTAATTATTCCATATTTATTCCTGCAATTCAAATGACTGATAATTCAATAACTAATAATACTCTTTGGGTTTTCTTCCATGGTACACAATGGTTATTTTCTAATTAAAGTCATGGCTGTGTTAATGGTTAAACTTAAGAAAAATCATAAAAACGTTGTTCGTTTGTTTGTTTATTTTCCTCTATGGGAGTAAATGTCATACGTTTTTGTAAAGTACAGTCCAACTCGATTTCTTTCTTTCTTAATTCCTGGAATCTACAAGCATAGCACTGTAAGAACTGGAAATGACTTTAGAGGATAACCACAAAAACACATTTTTATATATATATATATATATATATATATATATATATATATATATATATATATATATATATATATATATATATATATATAAACAGAAAATTAAAGATTGTAACTCAATTTTGTGGTATGTGTCCCATGACAACTTGCTGAGTTTATATTTCTGCCAGCACTGGATGAGTCATAATGTGTTTCTTTATATTTTCAACAGTAAAAATGAAGCTCTTTTATTGTTCTAGTCTATAAGGAGCAATAGCTTCATGTCATATCTAATGTTCTGTGCACGCCGATGACAGGCGGCAGAGTACAGAAGGGAAAGAAAGTAAGTTTAAAATGTCTTTGGAGAGTGAAAGAGTCAGATTTCTACTCTGCATTCACTAATTGTTGTTTTCCTCTCCCTGTCTCCTGCTCTCTGTTGTTATAGATTAATAATCTGTCAGGAGTGTGTGTGTGTGTGTGTGCCTATATATAAATATGTTATAGGACATTCTTGTAGCCAGTAATCATATGTGTGTCTGCTTCAGCCTTGTGAATAATTATGTAAAGCTCACCCACACACCCCTCTGCAGGTGGTCTGTTATGCCAGTGAGGGAGAATACACATACTTGTTGTGTTACCACTCTGTTATGGCAACACAGCAAGATAACAAAAGGACTTTCATCACAGAAATTCTCTCTGTCTCAGAGATGCACACCTTTATATACTTGTGAGCAACACACACCCTCCCCAACCAGACACACAGGAGCCAGGCATACTGTATATATGAAGAAACCCGTTCCACACCATACAACCTAAAGCTGAAACACACACATACAATACCAAAGAAATCTAAATCCTCTTGTATGCACAGTGCCTGGAACAAAACAAAAAAAAACAAACAAAAAAAAAAACACCACCTGTTGTTGCATTTTAAGTAAACATCTGTTGTATTGACACACCCGAATGCATTTTTCTGCCATACTGACTCGTTTTAAGAAACTTAATTTTAAGACCAGTTTTCAGAGGCAATGCTGAAAGTTGACGGTGGATACACAGTTTAAAAGCACATAAGTAGAGCACTATCACGACATTAATTTTCACGCCGACTGAAACTTTTATTTATCAGCAGTGTGACAGACAGGAAAGAGTAAACCGCGGTGCTAATTGATTTAAATCAAGCTCAGAACAGAGAAAGGTTGAGGTGCTTGATTTTCGGAGAATGAGCCGCCTGCTGTTCAAATGGGAAGGAAATTACAGGTTGGTGAAAATGTAACAATTTGGACAGATTTGTTGTCAGTTGTTGTCGTGTTTACATTTTAGATCTGAGTGATAAAGGAAGCTAATAGAACAGTTCGGATGGACAGATGTTTTTGTGGCGGAAACTGACGTGTACAAATCTCGAATAGCCTATATGTCTTTGGCCGTTTTTCTTGTTATTGCAAATTTCTTTACGTAAAAAAATAGCAGGAAAAAATAAGGTTAAAGAATAGTGCATTTCAGACTGATATTAGTTTACAAAAATACTATATAAAAGGACTGTATGATCCACATATGAAAAAAACTCTTAAGCCATTTATCAGATTATCATACGGTATTTGCTTGTGTCAATAAATACGTTGATCAAAATAATTGTACCTTCCCGCTAACGCTATTGAACTACATGCCAGTCGTACCGTAAAACAAATGTAACTCTTTTAAAAACAAGACAAAATCAACGAGAGCTACGCTTATTCAAGATGCATAAAAAATAAAAATAAAAATCTTTTTCCAGATGTTAAGAGATACTTTTGCGAAGTTTTAAAACCGGGAATTCGTTTGATAATTTTGATTAAAAAACGCTTAATAATTTTGCCCTTACATAAAAAATAATAATGCACCAAATATGATTCCGTACATTAATTCAATTAAATATTTTACATTAAATACAAATATTAGTAATTAATAATTTTTTGTCACTTTGTATATCGTTAAATTACGAATTTGGTTAAACCTCTGATGAAAACTAATTACTATCGAAATGTGAAATAAACTAATGACGTAAAAAATAGCAACTTTATTTCAAACATTACTACTACTACTACTAATAATAATAATAATAAAGAAGTAAAATAATCTGTCACAATCATCAGAGCTTGAAAACATCTCGTTATAAAATGTACTTTAATCCACATTAATTCAAACTCGGTACTGTAGGTGTGGTGTGTACGACACAATCTAACAATATGTGATCGAGACTTTCTTATGCAATTGATCCTTTTTGGCGCCTCGTTTCATTCGTATTGTTCTGATTTAGACTAACTTCTGTAAAAAGCCTATTTATATTTGTATATTTCATAAATGTCGAGTGGAGTGTAGGCTAAACAATTAATAAAACGGATTAATCTATTATTCGATCCTGTTGAAAGATCAGCCAAATGTATATGTTATTTCCACTGTGTCTGAATCTCACAAGTGTCATTTCCCAGGGGAAGGACGGCATGCATGTGGAGTTAACAGAGCTGGTGTCCTCACACGTGAGAATGTCAAGCTCTGGCCTTCAACTGCGCCACCTGCTGTTCATATAGTCCTACAAAACCTCTGAAATCTGTGAACTCAACCTCACGAATACACATCAAAAAACAAGGTAATCATCCACCACACAATGAAATTAATTACTCCCTAACTTCAAGGAAAATGTACACATTTCTGCTTTCTTTAATCTACAACTTTGTTTGAGGCAAAGTTGGTGCCAAGCCACGAAGACGCCTCAAAAATATTT
This sequence comes from Myxocyprinus asiaticus, assembly GCF_019703515.2. Classification (NCBI taxonomy): domain Eukaryota; kingdom Metazoa; phylum Chordata; class Actinopteri; order Cypriniformes; family Catostomidae; genus Myxocyprinus; species Myxocyprinus asiaticus. Next base: position 9,411,027 of record NC_059357.1, on the reverse strand, counting down.
TGCCCTACGGGTTCATTAGGGACTCATAAATATTTCAGCCCTCAGAAATCTGGATTGTCAATTCATCATGAGGGACAGACCACTCTTAGCTTCTCTTTTTGATATTCCCTAATTATCACCCAGACACGACGTAGATTTATTGTTTCCGACAAATGCCATGTGTCCGGATCATTTCGGCTGTTGATCGACGAGGTTATAAATAAAAGAATTACAGTAAGTCTCTGCTGTCTGTGTTTGATCACTGAATTCTTCGCGATATCTTCTCATTTCGACAATAAATTGCTGTCAATAACGCCTACAAATGCCCCCTCTTTAAATCGTAGTAAAAGGGCTTCTTCATTTATGTTCGGTTAACATTAGGACAGGCCTTGAAGTTGAGGAAAGTTTTGATGTTTTGAAAATGACTACCGAGTTCAACACTTACATATTTATAGATCATGTGTTTAACGATTTAATGAAAAGTCTTACATTTTCATAGATTGGTAAATGCATCTGAATTAGCGTCCGTTTATTATTGGCCTGTATGGATAACATGCACTGTAAATAAGTGATTAAATATGCCTAAAGCTTTCATTTGTTTTAAGATAAGGGGCAGTTTTGACACACGCATGATGAAATTAATTGCTACTAATTTTTCGTGACTTTACAGCATAGCCGATTTAATATCACCAGCCAAGTGATATGCAAAAACTTCACAAATTTCATTGAAAGTTTTCAGCTTCTTTTATGAGAGACTCAAACCAGCATATAGCCTTCAGAATAACACCATCATTTGTAGCTGCAGGCTTTAATTAAGACAGATTAACAGCAATGAAATCTACATTTTATACGCGAAGCCAAAACTTTATATCGGACGCCTTTAGGTAATTACCCTCACTATTTAATGCAGATCCGACTGAAATGCCAAGCACCTCAGAAGAGCAAAAAATGATATAAAAGACGATCACTTCTTTGTTTATTGTGGGCATCATCTTTAAACGTGTGTCTCATAAAACTAAAGGACTGGCTAATTATTATTACAAAAAAAAAAAAAAAAAAAAAAAAAAAAATTAAAAGTGCATAACGTTTCATTATTGTCAGACAAAGCACTTACAGCACAGGATTTTGTTGAGATGAGGTTAAAATGTACACTTCTCATTCTCCGGACTGCCTCAAATGTTCATTTAAACGCGCAAATACGAACACAATTCGGTTGTCTGACGTGGTTTCAAAGTCGCAAGATGATAAAATAACATTCCAAATTAATCCTCAATTTTATTTAAATATTTTCGTAAATGAGACTTCGATACATTTCTATAGGTCGGCCTATCATTTGTTAAAATCAACAGCGGTTAGAAGCAGCAGCAAATTATGTTAGTTGTATTTTCGAAGTCAATTCGTTAATCATATACACATTAGACAGGATAATAAAACCGCATCTACGGGAATAAGAAATCAAGATTTCGGAAAAGTAGTTAAAATATCCAAATAAATCTGTTAGAAAATACTGTGCATTTACAACACTTATAATTATATAACAATAAATTAATTATTGTCTATAACTTCTATTTAACTGATTAACTGTGAAGCAAATAAAAAGACAAAAATGCAATTGAGCAGAGCAAGGGAAAGAAAGAAAGAAAGAAAGAAAGAAAGAAAGAAAGAAAGAAAGAAAGAAAGAAAGAAAGAAAGAAAAGATTAGATCAGCAAATGGACTGAAAAATTTAATCTCCTGTAACCTAATGCCTTGCTCTAAAAGCTGCTGATTTGATAACCGTCCAACAAAACCTGAAGTTTAAATAGAAACGAGGAACCGAGGGTCAGGCACTTCAACTGCAAGTCATGATTTCCGAGAGGAGGGGGGCTCAAGAGGGGCGCTGAGAGACCGACTTGGATGTCAAGAACATGTTTTTTTTTCTCCTTACCGCCAAAGTGTACACCCGCGAGCGTCGTGCGCCTGATGAAAAAGTTTCTGCAGGTCTCGCGGCTAGTGCGCGCGCCTCTTCCGGGGTCCTTAATACAGATGAAAAAGAAGAGAGAATCGATCGACTAATAGGCAACGCGTCGCGTTTCATCGAAGGAGCAAAGTGCTTTTGTTGCTTGGTAAGTGTGGTCCGTCATCCCCCTAGCTCGCCTTGAAACGGACACCGACAACTTACTGTAAAGTCAACCCAGTTGCAGGCATGGACTGACTCAGCTATAATTATAATTGGTGAGGTTTGTTTATTCAATTTGACAATATATAATCCTCTTTGAGAGGGAGATCATTTATGAGTAGTTATGTGAAGTTTACTTTCTTGACACAGAAAAATCTTTGCTGATCCTCTCATTTTAAGTTCTTTGACTTAGGCCTGCTTAATACTGAAGCCTGTGGTGTCCAACTGGGTCTCAAATTAATGATTAGGCTACTGTTGCTATAATCTAGATTAGAATGTGCTTTTTAAAAAAAAATTCCTGTAATTAAAACTGCACTGATACAAGACTTACTATAATAGTCAAACAATTGTCTACATCTCTAATTGTGAAAGTCCTATCTTTTCCATTAAAATAGAAATAATCAGTCATGTTTTTTGTTTTTTTGTTTTACTTTTATTTCATTTCCAGTCAATTTTAGATTTTAGTGTTCTGACCGAATAACAACTGTGATGCCAGTTTCAAAATGGCCCAAATATGCAAAATGATATGGTACATCATGGAAGATAAAATTCAGGTTCTTTTTTAGTAAACTCTCAAATGTCACAATGCATTTGTACTGCATATGTGTGTCTACTGTAGTCATTTACTGTGTGTAACACCTTTAACACTCCTTTTGTGAGCATTTAAAGTTGAAAATGAAGTATACTGTAGATCCAAGTTGACAACAATGCAGCAACTGTCTTTCTAAAACTAATGTTCATGTTATGTTTATATATAAACAGCTTTCTATGTCACTAAGTATGGTGCTTGTTCTTTCACAAAGTTCAGTAATGCAGAAGTCAAACACGCTTGTGATTTATAACACTGACAGTGACAACGAAAAAGCAAGATGAATTTCAGGGGTGTATCCTTCGACTTTAGGCAGGTATGGGCAAGTGTTACATCTTCTTCACCCTCTTAACAAAACTGGTATTAACAACATCAATGAGCAGTAGAATTTTCTCTGAACAAAGATTACAAACCCTCTGCATAAAACAAATGTTACTGAAAAGGCTTCTAAAAGCCAATAAATGTTCCTATTCCATGAAGAATTGAGTCATTTTTAAGATCTGAGATTATCTTCATTGTATTTTGGGGGTATAGTTTTAACATGAGAACAAGGTGAAAGCAGAATTGAATTGAAGATATGATTTGCACCCTTCACCTTTTGTGAGCGTTTCGAAACCGTCAGCCCATGTGACTCAGACTATAGAGCGCTCATATTCAGGCTATCGTGGACCTTGTTCATTGAACATTGTGAATGTTGGATTTTCTGAATGGCATTAGGGCTGATAAGAGCTCGGCTCATTGACTGATTGTATTTTACTTCTCTGTGGGTTCACTTGATGCATGGTACCATGGAGAGCAACAATCTTCAACTGAGATCACATTTAAGGTATGGATGGCCCATTAGGGTGGATTCCCACTAATGTAAACACATATTGCGGACCTCAGGAACAGACAGTTTTGGGAATGTATATAATGCACAAATTCAGACTATGTTGCAGGTTGATTTTTTTTTTTTTTTTTTTTAATTAAACATATCCGTTTTCTATAAACACACAGAAAGTAATATTAAAATGTTATGCTAAATTATTATTAGTATAATATTATACTTTGTCTTGGACACTGTAAATTGAAATATTGCAAATTGAAATATTGCAACACTTGCAAATTTGCATTATGCAAGAGTTTTTAAAAACCAAACAATGAGAGGCTCTGCGGTCATGTTAAATTGGAACTTCTTCCCCTTGTGAAGTTCTCACTTCATCAAAGCTTATGTTCCTCTCTTACCCATCATATTTTTCACCTTGCTCTTCATCGAACTACTCGGAGTTGGAAGTCTCATATGTGCATTAGCTGTGATGGAAGCCATTAGTTCAGAACCCCACACTGTTTCAACACAGACAAATAAAGTCATCATAGATGCCAAAGAAAAATAGCGAAAACCCATTTATTGTTTTATGGACACATTTCCATAATAATTGCATTAACACATCGAACATACATCCGCCCCAATACATTTTCCCTTGTTTGTGGTGTTTCAACTTTGTGAGGTTACCATTTCGGTTTCTGTTGTAATGTGCTTTATTGGCATGACAAATATTTGTATATTTGTATTGCCAAAGCATATGCAGCTTAACTGCATATAAATCGAATAATGCAAAACAGAAAAAGTACAAAACAACATCCATAAATTAAGAATGAAAAAAGACTAAATGCACAGAATAGTAGACAAAGAAAAAAAATGAAGCTAGAAGAAAGGGTAAAAAGTTTCTTTCTTCTGATTAAATTATAAACTCTGTTTCCTAATTTTCCTCTTATGCAGTGTTTTCTAATATCACTTACTTTAAATCTTCTGTTAAAACTTGTGTAACAATTTAGCTGTAAAGATTTTTTTAAGGTCATTTTAGGGTTTCAGGGTTTGTGGCATTATGTCATCATGGCAACAAAGTTGTAAAATTGGATATTACTTTACACAGAAAAGAGTTAGCAATTTTATAACACCACCATCATGTTAGCATGCATATTGTTTACGTCTTGTGGCTATTCTTTTGAAAAAGTGAGTATTTTAATGTTTACGGATTGGCCCCATTCACTTCCATTGTGCCTCACTTTAACCAGATTTTTGCTTTTTTAAAGAAAAGTAGTGACAAATCAAAATTATTTTTTGTGGTAAACCAGATTATTCCACAAATGCTGTCAATTTAGATTAACTTGTAATGAATCTGGAATATTCCTTTAATACCTCAGTGTTAAATATTCAAAGGTCTCTAACAAAGAAGAAAAATACCAAGAACATTTACCTGACATGTGTACAGTTGCCATGGGTTTCTACATTTATTTTTATTTTATCTTATTTGTAATTGCTATCTGAACCCAGATCCATGTATCCGTATACACACAGAGAGAGAGAGAGAGAGAGAGAGAGAGAGAGAGAGAGAGTGGTCAAAGCAAGCACAAGCTTAGCCAAACAGTGTCAGGCCCAAAATGACATGCTATTATGAAGCTTCGAGAGCAGGGCTCACATCTGGGCGTTCTTTATGACCATTTAGGGAGCGATGTGTACAAGAATGAAAAAGAGATGAACTCATGCACTTTCTTTTGGGTTCTGGGGTGTGTTCTCAAAATGGACGGAAAGCATGTGTCTGTGTAAATGAGAGAGTGAGTCAGACCGAGAAGGAGAAACAGCACAGCGTGATGAAACGTTTGTGTCTTGGCTTGCTAATTACGCCTCTCTGAGAAAAATTTTCCGCTGCTGTCCCTTCAATGGCCCGCTCTGCCCGAGACCATTCCCGGCCAAATGAGTTTCCACACACTTGGTAATTTACATCCGAGCTGATTTCAACATTTATTTTTAAACTATGGAAAGCTTAGCTCTTTTCACATGCTGCTAATTTCCTCGTGCCATACTTTCCACAAAGGCCCTTTCAAAATCCAAAGAGGAATAATAAGACTCAACGGTCTCCACACATATAAATTACAGTGCATCACAGCTGCAAATCGCCAAGCGTACTGCTGTTTCCAGAGTGTAAATACATCCCCACAGCATAGCCACTGTTGTGCTCACTGAACCAAAATGAGGGATTATAACTTAAACTGTTAAAAATAAATTTAAGGAAAAGATTTATTGTGAACTGACACACTATTATATTCCATAGGGCAGCCATATTGGAATGGCTCATTTTTGAGACCTGTCATGACTTTGATAATCGCATTCAGCTTCTTTAGCGTTAAGAAGATAAACATTGCCTGTATGAGGACGGAAGAATTCCAGACCACCATGTTGCACCACCATAATTGTATTGCCGTGCATTTACTTGGCAATGTTGCAAATGTTGTTGTTTTCAGGGTTGAGTTTTTTCGCTATTACATAATTACTTTAGCTATACCCATGCGCTGTCTGCAAAACAATTTTTGATTTAATGGATAGTTCATCCACAATGTAAATTCTGTCAACATTAACTCACCCTCATGTTGTTCAAAACTAGTATGACTTTCTTTCATCAGTGAAATACAAAAGGAGATCAGTTACCGTTCACGTTCATTGTTGGAAATAAGATTCAATGAAAGTGAATGGTGACTGAGGCTGTCAGTCCCTAATATTCTGCCTTAAATGTCCTTTTGTATGCCACAAAAGAAGCCATATGGGTTTTGGTACAACACGAGAGTGAGTAAATTATCCTTTTAGGATGAACTACACCTTTAAGGATCTTTTAGACTATAGTTCAACCTGACATGAAAGAGGTCTACTGTCCCAAGGTTAAAAGGATGAACTATGACTATGGTTTACTTGATTGTACGTTGCAGAGAGCAATTGTATGTTTGCCTTACATAATGATTTTACATCGTCACATTATATATCATTATATTGCAAGACTTCAAAGATTTGATTACAGAAATGGAATGTAATCAAGGTAACCAAAGTAAGTTTATATATGCACATCTTTGTACAGAGTGGCCCAAATGTATGCCTTTTCTCTTTATTATAGGTTTATTTCTGAATTCTCTACAATCAGAAACGCAGCTGGCAACTCTGTCTAAAGATTATGTATGTCTTGGATATACATGTTTTGATAACCTCTTATGTCCCCAGAACTTCTTTATGGAGACATTTTATGGAGACTTTCCTATATTAATAAATGTGCCAAATCGTGTCTTATTTAAAACATTACAATTCCAACAAAGTGTACGCAAAGGGTAGGGTTAGGGAAAGCTAATTGTAATTACCTTATATCAAGAACAATTGGTCTGAATAGGAAGTTGCAATAAGGATATGCATACAAGCATGTTTGTGTGAATTAGAGAGAAAACAAGAGAGAGGAAGGCAAAAGAAAGGAAGTAAGAGAGAGAAAGGAATTTACGATCTCATATTGAAGGAGAAATGGGGGAAGGAGAGTTCCCATGTTCCTCAATGTTGTGCTGTTGTCCTTTTACTATGGCCATTTTGAATCGGGCTGTATGGTGTGAGTTCGTGTGTGTGCGTGTGACGCCTCAGTGGGGAGCCAATTACAGGATCTGGAGAGACGTGTGACATTGTCCATCAAAAGGAAGTACAGCTGCCTTACTTTTGACCTCAGAGACTGAGTCATTGTCACTGTGGACAATGTCACCTACACAGCCACAGATTTTCAAATATAAGCAGTTATTATATTATTAAATGCATGACTTATATAAACAATATACATACATATGTATATTAGGGTTGGGAAATGTAACACATCAATTTCTATGAATAATAGTTGACTGTTTAACGCGTAAAAAATAAATAAAAAATAAATGCAGTATTCGGTTTTGTTTTGTTTTTTTGTTGTTGTTTTTTTACTTCCCGAAACTTCACTAATGTTTTTCCCCTATTTCTGTGGCTAAAATGGGCATATATACATTTCCAGAAGGTAAACGAGTGACTCCACTGCACATCCTAGCACAGAAACTGATTATGTGGAGCAGTGCATGGTTATTCATAATGCATGACACATGTCTGGGGCAAAATAAACACGGGAATGGATTTACTGTACGGAGAATGGAGACTTCATCTGCAAGCGATGAGCCAGGTGTGGGAGAGATATGGGAAAGTTGCCGCATCTCTTTATAACACCCGAAAACGCTCACTCACTGTCATCTGAAATAGTGTCAAAAGCGAAACCACGCAAGAGTGACCCAGCGTGTGTGTGACAGAGACTGAACGGCAGCCAAAGAAAATAATAAAAATAATAAAATAATAAAAATCGTTTTAATCTTTTAAACTTAAGCAAATTAAAATCCCACATTCAATTAGTTTTGTATAACATGGGGGCCTGCAGGATTTAATCTGAGGGTGCCACAGAAATCTGCCTAGAGGTCTGCACGAGCCTTAAAATGAAACTCGAACCTGAGACCATGTGGCCCGTCCCTACCCGGCCGAACCACACTGTCAGATTTTAAGCCCGAACCTGACCTGAAATCGCCTACTATCTAATTTCTTCTCCTAGTATCTTCTCCTAGTAGCTGTATTTTATGTAAGCATATAGGCAACATTCTTAACAGTACTGAAACAGTTAACATACACAGTTTTAACATGGCATGGCAGCCCCTTAGTACACTAGAGCAGAAGGGGGAAAAGGCATTGACTTACAGTTTAGTCAATTTTTTTACCGTTTTTTTTTTTATTTATTTTTTTTATTTTATTTTTTTATTTTTGCATTTTTAAAAAAAAAGCAAAACACACAACAAGGAATAGAGCAGAATGCAAGTGTCTCGAGACGCGTTTTTATCAGTTGAAGAAGTTTTTTAACTTGACACAGCGTCTAAAAATGCAGCGCTCCTGTGAGAAATGCTAAAACACAGTGAAACACGATGCAGTTGTCAAAAGACTTAAAAACACATTCACTTTGAACAGCACCTTGTTCACATGACACAGCACTGGCTGAATTTTCTCAAAGTTACCTGTCAAAAAGACAGCCTTTTGTTTCAGTTGATTGTAGGTAATTTCCCACTGTATCCAGAGCTGTTTGTTCTGTATTCGCAAATATCAGTATTGTTTTACTGTATGAGAAACCGCTCCAAATGATTCAGTGAGAGAGCTCTGAATGAATTGTACTGAATCATGAATCGATTCAGACCATTTTGCAAGCCCGTTTGGCCAATTCACTGAAAAGAACCGACTCAAAATTATTCATTCGCAAATTGGGCATTGCTAGTTCTTTTAAACAGCCAACAGAAATACGGGACACATTTCATGATTGGTGAAATATTCTGAGAGCAAATATTTCTCAGGTCAGTCAGAGCGCTCATGGAACGCACAGTGCGTACAGCAGTACAGCTGCAGACGCCACTGTCTAATAATGCATTGGCAATGTACACTTAAGTTAATCTTGCCAATAAAGCTTGAAATTGAAGCACATTTTATCCTATTATTTAAGTCCACTGGAAAATGGCAGATGATTTTGCCCAACTTTTCATTACAGCATGTCCACTGATTTTATGGCATGTAAACATATACTTGTATCGAAGATTTATACCTGTAAAATGTGTCTAATTTAACTCTATCCGCAAAAAAATAAAAAATAAAAAAGAAATAAAATTTGAACATTTTAACGTACATATTTAATTAAAACAAATGATGACTAACCGATTTCTTGCAAGTTCTTTGAGACAAAGTATAAAGAAAATATATGTATGATTACATTTTAATATTTGTTTCGTTGTACCATGATTAATCGTGATTAAGCAGAGAAAAATGTGCAATTAATTATTTAAACATTTTAATCAATTCACAGCCCTAATATATATATATATATATATATATATATATATACACTATATGGCCAAAAGTTTGTGGACACCCCCTTCTAATTAATGAATTTGGTTACTCCATTAAATCCAGTAAAGAAAAATGTAATGGCTTGGGCTTTGTGTGCTTCCAAATTTGTGGCAACTGTTTGGGGATAGCCCTTTTCTATTCCAGCATGACAATGCCCCTGTGAACAAAGTGAGGTCCATAAAGAAATGGTTTACTGTGTCTGGTGTGGAAGAAATTGACTGGCCTGCACAAAGCCCAGACCTGAACCCCACTGATCACTTTTGGGGTGAATTGGAACAGCAAATGTAAGTCAGGCCCCATCGACCAACATCAGTTCCTGGCCTCACTGATAGCCTTGTGTCTGAATGAGAGCAAATCCCTGCAGCCATGTTACTACATACAGTATAGTGGAAATCCTTCCCAAAAGAGAGGAAGCTGTTATTACAGCAAAGGGGGAAATTGATGCCTAAGGTTTTGAAATCAGATGTTCATAAAGCACATATGGTGTCCACATACTTTTGGCCATATAGTGTATATATATATATATATATATATATATATATATATATATATATATATATATATATATATATATACACACACATTACATTTATCCTAAATAGCTGAATGTTTTGTACATACAGCATTATGTAATATATATACAAACACACTGATTATACTGTATTTATATTTTTAATATATATACAGTACATATATACAGTTGAAGTCAGAAGTTTACATACACCTAAGCCAAATACATTTAAACTCAGTTTCTCACAATTCCAGACATTTAATTGTAGAAAACATTGCCTGTCTTAGGTCAGTTAGGATCAATACTTTATTTTAAGAATGTGAAATATCAGGATAATAGTAGAGAGAATTATGTATTTTAGCTTTTATTTCTTTCACCACATTCCCAGTGAGTCAGAAGTTTACATATACTTTGTTAGAATTTGGTAGCATTGCCTTTAAATAGTTTAACTTGGGTAAAACATTTTGGGCAGTCTTCCACAAGCTTCTCACAATAAGTTGCTGGAATTTTGTCCCATTCCTCCAGACAGAGCTGGTGTAACTGAGTCAGGTTTGTAGGCCTCCTTACACGTACACGCTTTTTCAGTTCTGCCCACAAATTTTCTATCAGATTGAGGTCAGGGCTTTGTGATGGCCACTCCAATACTTTGACTTTGTTGTCCTTAAGCCATTTTGCCACAACTTTGGAGGTATGCTTGGAGTCATTGTCCAGTTGGAAGAACCATTTGCGACTGATCTTTAACTTCATGGCTGATGTCTTGAGATGTTGCTTCAATATATCCACATTATTTTCCTTCCTCATGATGCCATCTATTTTGTGAAGTGCAACAGTCCCTCCTCCAGCAAAGAACCCACACAGCATGATGCATGCTTCACGGTTGGGATGGTGTTCTTCGGCTTGCAAGCCTCACCCTTTTTCCTCCAAACATAACGATGGACATTATGGACAAAAAGTTACATTTTTGTTTCATCAGACCATAGGAAATTTCTCCAAAATGTAAGATCTTTGTCCCTGTTTGCACTTGCAAACTGTAGTCTGGCTTTTTTATGGCGGTTTTGGAGCAGCCGATCAGGTTAAGTCGATATAGGACTGGTTTTACTGTGGATATAGATACTTGTCTACCTGTTTCCTCCAGCATCTTCACAAGGTTCTTTGCTGTTGTTCTGGGATTGATTTCACTTTTCACACCAAACTACATTCATCTCTAGGAAACAGAATGCGTCTCCTTCCTGAGCAGTATGATGGCTGCGTGGTCCCGTGGTGTTTATACTTACATACTATTGTTTGTACAGATGAACGTGGTACCTTCAGGCATTTGGAAATTGCTCCCAAGGATGAACCAGACTAGTGGAAGTCCACAATTTTTTCTGAGGTCTTGGCTGATTTCTATTGATTTTCCCATGATGTCAAGCAAAGAGGCACTGAATTTGAAGGTAGGCCTTAAAACACATCCACATGTACACCTCCAGTTCAGTACACCTCCAATCAGAAGCTAACTGGCTAATTGTCTAAAGGCTTGACATCATTTTCTGGAATTTTCCAAGCTGCTTAAAGGCACAGTTAACTTAGTGTATGTAAACTTCTGACCCACTGGAATTGTGATAAAGTCAATTAAATGTGAAACAATCTGTCTGTAAACAATTGTTGGAAAAATGACTTGTGTCATACACAAAGTAGATGTCCTAAACGACTTGCCAAAACTATAGTGTGCTAATATGAAATCTGTGGAGTGGTTAAAAAAATAATTTTAATGACTTCAACCTAAGTGTATGTACATTTCTGACTTCAACTATATATATATATATATATATATATATATATATATATATATATATATATATATATGCACAGTATACAGTGTTGCAGTATGTACAAAACATTCAGCTATTTAAGATAAGTCTAATGCTACTTTAGTCTCATAAATTAATCATAAAAGCCTCTGTGTGGTGTCAAACATTTAAATATTATTACAAAACTACAAAATAAAAATAATTTTCATTTGCACATCTCACCTTTCCCCTGACTGTTAAATACTGCCAGACTGACTTTACACTATTGTTTTTTTGCAAATGTTTGCTTCTTCAATCCTAAGTGATACTTTAAAAAACAATTGTTAATAACTTTATACTATTTAACTGTTCTGAACCACTTATATTCTGTACCATGTACCTAACAGTGATCACTTCCACTATATTGCCATTTGTGTCTCATTAGCTAATCGTCATTATTACATTACTGTAATTTTTATGTAGATGCTTTGCTATTATTTGCACTTCTAGTTGGATGCTAACTGTATGTCATTGGCTCTATGACTGCACAGTGACAATAAAGTTGAATCTAAACCAGCCATCTCAAACAAGTCATTCACTGAAGATACTCTTATGCCAGGTGAGCGATGTCTGTTTAGCAGCTGATCTCAGTTATACTGCCTCTGGTAGACTATTGATGTATTTTTACAATCGTTTCAAATGAAGAGGCGCATACACGTCAGAGAGTAATTGCAGCAATAAATAACAACAAGTAATTTGGATAGAAATGCTCCATTTTAGTCCTTATCCTCCTTTCATGCGTTCCTGTCTTCTTTTTTCCAACCACACATGGCGTGTATGTGTGAGTGCGAGTGTGTGAGTCTGAGTGATTTGTGTGTTTGTGTGTGCTTTTTTAATTCCTCCTGAATAGTTGATTCAGCTGAGGGAAGCTCAGCATCAGCTGGCTGCTGTGTATATGTGTGTGTGTAAGCTGATGGTGATTGTGATAGTGATTGTGTTTCTGGTTACTTGTGTGAATGGGATGACCATAAATCTGTAGGCAGAGATTTAGGGAGCTCTTGGCCCAGTGCCGAGCATGGTCTGAGGAGGAGCATTTTCTCTTACACACACCCACATTTACACACATTACCACCGACACCCACCAACACGCATTTACGAAAAACTCTGAAGTAAAAACCATCACACCATTTAAGCTCTTACAGTGAATTCAGAGTACATCTACTGTATACTGCCATTCAACACATTCAAATGTTCCATAGCAGCTGCTACTGAAAAGTCAAGACTGTGATGAAAATTTGTTTACTCTAAAAGTACTAACTCTAGTTGTCATGAATTAAAAAAAAAAAAAAAAAGAGTTTGACCAAAAAGGTTGTTTCAAGTGTATGTATTTTTAGACAATGCCCTGCAGTGTTTCCTTTTTGTCAGTTTATCATTTGTATGTACTGTAGTTTTTGGGTTTTTTTTTCTTCATTTTTTCTGATGAATTGGTTTGTGGTCTTCTTGAACAGTGTTGCACAGCCATGGAAAAACAAGGAATTCCAGTTTAACCCCCATTCTAAACTATGCTTTGGAAAGCAAACACCAAAGTTTCATTTTAAGTCTCTGAACTGGTAAAAATAAAATAAAAAAATTTGCACATTTTAATAGCATACTTCATAGGTTATTCCTGTAGCTTAATTGTTAAAGCATGATGTTCCCACATGAATAAAGAACACCAAAGAAGCATAGAAGAGTTTTGCATTTGTAAACTTCTTTAGCAAAGGAAAACCCACCTTTGCCAGTATTCTCCCATAGTCATCAGGAGCCGACCTGTGTAATAACCAATCAGGTTCGGAGAGGGAAGACAAAATTACCTCAACCTCAATCTGATTACATGGACACTTCATTTTAACTGAGAGTGTGGAATGATTTGGTTTTCTGTTTCCATTAGTAGAGACTAATGTTCTTTTTTGACATGCCACAATTCCTCACTGCTGCATCCTGGGGACACCCATCCTAATTAATTCAATTTCCACATTAAGATCTGTTACATACAGTAGGGTAATTTTCAAATGCACAAATTTAATTCTTTGCTACATAGAAAGTATATTAACCTGATTATTTTAGACTGTAAAAAGTGGGGTTTTGTACCTTTAATAGAATTATACACTTCTGGAAATTGTCTCTCCGTGATAATAAATGATTATGCAATCACCAAAAAAAACAAAAAAACATATTAAATAAATATAAGAAATAAAAAATATATAAAATTAATAAAAATACAGAAATATCTGAGACCACATTCACACTAGAGGTAGACCGATACATCGGTTTTACAGATTAATCGGTCACGATAGTTGCTTTTTGGAGCTATCAGTTATCGGCATAAATTAATGCAGATAGTTGCCAATATTTATTTATTTTTTTTACCTCTGATAATTGTGTTTTTTAAATTGAAGTGAGGGCATGCAAAGAAAATTACAAAGTGTCTCCAACTTCATATATTGTGAATAATAATAATAATAATAATATAGGCTATAAAAAGCTTAATTTGGTAAATATGAAATATAGAGCATTGTGGCAGAGCCAAGTCTCCGTCATTTCAAAATTAGAGTCTCAGGTGTGTTTTAGGTTTGTTTCGTGTTAAAAGTCCCATGCACCAAATCTTTTTATTTTTTATTTTTATTTTTTTATATATATATATATATATATATATAAAATTATTGGGATTTTGGTAAAAAAAAAATAAAATAAAAAATTATTCATTTTGGCCTCTGGCCTCTATGTTTTTGCCAACTAAGAACATGTTGTAACATTCTATGAATTTATTTTAAAAACTATCAGCCGATTAATTGGTTAGTGGCATTTGGATAGCCATCACCTTAGTTATCGTATCGGCAAAATCTACTATAGGTCGATCTCTAATCCACACTATTTTGTTTTTGTATGAAGATTCCATTTTCAGATTCCTAACCTCATAATTTTGCAAAGTATGCAGTAATGGAGAGCATTTTTCAAAGTCTCTTGGTGGAGGAAAACACCGTCCAAGTGTGGGTGAGAGGCATAAACATAGCAAAACTCAATGCGTTTTCAAACAAAAACATTAAGTGTGGACATGGCATCACACATTGTAATTGTTCCATATGATGTAATGTTTAGTCAAAACTAATCAATGGCTCTTCACATATGTTTTAGGGTGTTTCAATATTCAATAGATATTTGTACATATTCACACGATCACATAATCATATGTAATTTCAAGAACATACAAGATTGTGTTCCAGAATTATGTCAATAAAACCCTCAGAGTTTTGCACTCTCATTAAGTCTCTTTGCTTCTGTCTTTGTTTCCATTTTTAAAAATCTTTTTCCACACATTTATTCCTGAAAATCTCCGAAGCACAGCCCTCTTCTCAATTAATACCCCCCATTTGTCTCTTACTCCCTATAGTGTTTCCTCTTATACCGTTTTGTGTATCTGTGTGTGTATCTGAGTGTGACAGCAGCCACCTCCCTTAATGAGGAGAGATGTGTGTGGGGTGGAACTCTGGAGTCCACGGAGGCCCCATCAGGCGGATCACATGTCCCTAACGAGCAACCTGGCGACTGCAGCCCGGCAGTGGCACTCATTCTCTGTCTAAGTCTCCCCCCACCCTACTCGCTCAGCCCCACGCGGCCTTCTGTTTCACCTCACCAGCAGAGTTCATCCAGGGGTCACGGCCCTGCCTTCCACTTCCTGTGAGCAGAGAGCGAGGACGAGAGAGAGGCTATGTTCGGAATGGAATACCATTTTACTGAATACTGTGCAAAATACACTGCCCATACTTTACTGTCTACAGTAGGCATTATTCCACAATAAACATTTCAAACAGTAGTATGCTACTTTGTTGTCACATGATCACATCACAATGCATGAGTTGTGTCCAGTTATCATCTTGGGGAGAAAAAATAGTTACTTTACATTTTTTATTTAATTTCGTGACCTTCTTCCGTAGAACACAAAAGGTTAATATGTGGAAGAATATCCTGGGTCACTCTTTAGAGTGCAACAGTCTGATTCAGGAAGAAAAAATCTGAATTGATTTGTAACAATAACTTATAAACACAACTTTTAAAGACAAAAATACCATGAGCTTTGAGGTTGTTAATCAATGGTAGAGTATATGTATCTGTTAAAGCCATGAGTCCCCATTATTTCATTTTAATAAAAAAAAAAAAAAAAAAAAAAATTGTGCTTAATAGCGCAATTTCTGGTGAAAATCGACACTACCCATGATTTAAAGAATCGCGGTGAACAAAGTGTGCCAAACAAGCTCAAATTACTTTTTTTCCGATATATATCAAAATATTTTGCAATAAAATATATATTGTCTATAAACTTATTATCAATAACTTTAAATCTAGCTTCAATTTTTTCCATCGCTTAATTCGATATCATCATTCACAATTCTTCATACAATTGTAGGTCATTCCCTCATGAAAAACGGTAAGTACACAGTCGTGTAACTTTGTTTTTCTTTTCTGACTTTCAAATACTTTTGTGTACATGTAAATGTATCTAACATCATTATTTATTTTTCAGCTGGGCAGAATTATGAATATTTATATTCTGGTGTCACCATTGCCCTCTGCTGGGCCTAATTTTTTTTTTTTTTTTTTTCGTCTTACAAAACAGTACTTTTTGTTAAGTTTTAAGGAACTGGAAAGGAACTGTTTTGCATATGTCCTAATAGTAATAATAATAATAATAATCAAACATATCATTTCATGAATCAGAGTTTGTTTAAAGTTTTGTGAGAGTATATAATTGTGAATTCAGTACTGTAAATCGAACCAAATCCTTATGCCCTTTATCATTTCTGTTTAAAAAAACACACACACAATTTAATAAAATACAGGAAATATAATTTCATTTTTTATCTGATTAATCAATTAATCGAAGATAAAATCAAAGATTATTCAATTATCAAAATAATCATTAGTTGCAGCCCTACTTCAAATCAAAGTTCGCAATGTTGCGATGGTCCAAATGACTTGTGCACTATTTTCCAAATTGCAAAAGTCTTACGATAGATTTATGTGAGTAACAGACATACAGATATTTGTCAAAACTGCACACTTTGTATTAGATAGAAGAAAGTCATATGGTTTTGAAATGACATGAGGGTGAGTAAATAACATAATTTTCATTTTGGATTAACTATCCCTCAAAATTTGGCCAGTCTGATCAATAATGAGTTAAGAAAGAGATGGAAGGTCAGGTCAAGTGCATTCCATTGTGGGATAAAGTATGTGCAGTATACAGTACATACTGCTTACTGAGTAGTTTGTTAGAATGCTATTCCAAACATAGTCAGAGAGAGAAGGGATTGCTAACTATAGGGATACATATAGTGGGTGGAAGACAGATAGATAAAGACAGTAAGAGAGAGATAAGCCTACTAACCCTGGGGCAATGTTTAAAATTAAAAAAGTGAAGGGCAGAGAGAGTGAGAAGGAGAGAGAAAGAGGAAGAACGAATGGTATAAAGAGATAAGAAAGAGACTCTGGGATCAAGGATGAAAAAGAGAGGGGAAACCTTAAGTGGGAGTGAAAGGGGGATCAGATCTGATCTATAAAAATGAGAGAACAAAAGAAGCTGTGGAAGAGGGGGTTTCCATATCCTCTCCTAAACCCTGAACTATAAATCATGTCCTGCATGCACACAGACAAAAGCATCTTTAAACACAGCACTGCATACACTTTTGAAGTTGTTTCACAGTATGAAAAAGAACTCAATTTCTTGAAGGAAATACCAGAGCTTGCAAGGAAAAAAATTAACAAGACTAATTGCAATTCAATATGTAAACACTACAATGATGTTGCAAATTGAAAGCTCAATGGAAATGGGAAATGTCAATGGGAGTCAATGGGAAATTTTCAAACTTTAAGAATAAAGATTATAAAAACCAAAATTATATCATGTACCTAAGGCTGAAATGATCTTCAAAGCAGTTTAAATGGTGTCTGTACATTAATCGGTTGGAACAAGCTGAATTATATGCAGAAAATAGAAGAAAAGAAGAAAGATAAAAAAGTATAAAAATTTCAATACACTGCACATCTTGCAAACACTGCAAGACTGTAATTATGCTTTTTTTGGGTTGATGATGGAAAACCACCAGTGAAAAGGCTCTTTTATCTGTATTGATATTGAGATTGTTGTTTTGATGCTACTACTGTATGTATCACTTTATATTGGCCTTTTGCAGCTTTGTCTTATTACTCAACTGGTATGTTTGGATATTTGCTAACATATCTATTGATCACAAACACATCATATGAATCATCCTGTGAGTCACGCTGGTGCAAATGTGTCTGCCATTATGATCAAAAATGTATTCAAATTTGTACACAAATATCCCAAGAACTTAATGATGATGAAAATGTGCTCAGAACATACTTTTAATATTCAAATAACTAAACCATTTACATTTACTACAGCCAAATCTAGCCACAGGACTGTTTGGTTTTTGCCACACACTAACAAGAACCAAATAACTGACTTATGAAATATATTAGTCCATAAAAATGTAACTTATATTAACACATTTCTTATAATCTTTCATAAGCTTTCAAAAGGTCTAATTTTAGCAATAAACATCCCTTGAAGCTCATTTTTAGCCTCATTAGTTCTACAGCCTTAAAAATTTACTTTGTTATCTCTGGTTAATGTTAAAATAACATAGTTACAACAGTTATTGTTTAACTGGAAAATTTGAATATATTACCTAGTATGGGTTCTCTTTCTGTGTAAGAAATTTTCATAATTTTTGTCTTTTTATTCTTAATTTGACATCATTGTTAGCTAATACCAAGTTACCATAGTTTTATTGTAGTAACAATAACTGAACACATTTTAAACACACTAAAATTTTACTGAACATATTTAGAAGAGGTTTATTTACAACATAAAATAGTTTAAAATAGTTACAACTGACTGCAGTGCATCAAGACATCATTAAATATCTTGTTTATTTTAAAGGTTGAGTAACAGACGTGTCCTTGAATTAGCTCCCGCACTGCTCCACGCTATGCTAATTCAGTCAACCCTCACGGTTCCTCCTCCGCACCTCACATACCTCTGTCTTCCTTGTCCAAACCTGGCCACCTCCCCACTGATTCTCTCTCTCTCTCTCTCTCTCTCTCTCTCTCTCTCTCTCTCTCTCTCTCTCTCTCTCCCCTTAGGTTGAATTTAAATTGGGTGGAACAGCTGAATTTGTAACACCGGCGACAGTAATGCTAATGGCGGGTAATAATGGCCGCCTCGGACACGTCAGCATTAGTGAGGGCACTAGCTGAAATATGGCTGGCGACGAAGACCTAAATCTGCTTAGCATCGATTTGGCTGTTTTGATGAAAATGCACACTGGACCTGGAGGGCCCTATTAAATCAATTGTGCTCCTCAGAGTGGGACCCCGTGGCAATTTGACAGACATGCAGTGCACCAAGTCTCCAGACGGCCTAATCGTGGCCCAGAGCGTTTAACGACGCCAGCAGCGTTCAAGTTACAAGGAGATATTGTGTATTTATTGAACACCACGCGTTTACCTGGCCTGTAAGTGTTTTGGTGGGAGAAGGTAAAGAGAGCATTTTGGTTTGATGTGAGTCAGGCTGGCTGAGAGGTTGTTTGCATGTGTGTGTGTGTGTGTGTGTGAGAGAGAGAGAGAGAGAGAGTGCCCACAATTATCTGACCATAGGAGTTGTACAATTATGAGTGAAATATGGTAATTGCCCATACTTAAAACGATTTAGAGTGATTTATTTTTATGGAACACATTTTATTGTTTTAAAATGGTTCAGATATTTGAGCATCCATATGCCATGAGCGCTAACGGAGGCTTTATTTGAACCACCGTACATCCTGTGTGCATATATACAGTATACACTAGTAGTCAAATGTTTGGACACACTTTCCTGAATTTATGTTTTTCATGATCTAAAGACCTTTTGATCTAGAAGCTTATGCTGAATTGCTTGAAATTAGATTTGTAAACAAATATAAATTGTGCCTACGTATTAACCAGCTGGGTGTATGGTATCACTTAAGTTGGGACATGAAGTTTAAACTAAGGGCTTAGTAACTACTAGTTAGTTTGTAAGTTTGTAAGCTTTTCGTAAAAGCAATGCATAGTTGCATAATATGATGTTTAGCTTTACTGATCCTATAAGTAGCCTTCAAATTTGTTAACAGAAGTGTTGAAAAGCTGTGTATTTCAGTGTTATCTTTCTTGTTACATGTAATTGGTGGTGATACATTACATATCCATTGAAATATGATATGTAAAAAGTAAATAGATTATTTAAATATGTAAATAATAGGGGTGTCAGAATCAATGCGTTAACACATGCGATTAATTAAAAAAGTTTCATGCATTAATTTTTCTTAATCGCGATTAACGCATTTACCGCTAATTGAGCATAAACCAGCATTAACACTTGTTGGAAGGGCGGAACCTTTATAATGTGTCTGCACGGAGTCATTACACTGACACACCATAAACACAAACACACAACAGCACTTCCGTGTCAGTGATAAAATGATGGAAAAAGGAACTCTTTCACTATTTGATGTACAAAACAAGCCCACATGTGATAGAAATCAAGTATTTTTCAGCCTATGTAAGGTGCATTTTAATTACCACAGAAGCACGTCAAGTCTTAACTGTCACCAAAACGCAGAATGAGACGTTTTTATCTGCAAGCGCTTTTCATGTGGAGTTCAAAGCTGCACTTGAGGCTGGCGTTGACGCCTTGACGCGAATCATGAACGCGGCTTCACAATTGCTGTAGCAAAGCGGATAGCCACAGGCTGCTGGCTGTCTGGGGGGACTAGTTCTTTTAATAAGTCAACCTCCCACTTAATCTTTGGGAAACGTTTAATGTTACTTGAATTGATGATGTTTTAGTGCATTTCTAATATTTAACCTGTGGAAGGCTTTGTTTGGAAAATGTTAATAAAGTATGATATTGTTACATATTGTTTTGTTTTCTTTCCTAAGATGGAAATAAATGCATTTTGACAGGAAAAGAAGTATACTGTATATAGTGTTAAATTTCAGCACTTTCAAAATCTGCGATTAATCGCAACTAGACATTTTAATCGACTGACAGCATTTTATTCTTTCCAGCCAACCCTGCTGTTGAACACAACATCACTGTGCAGCTGGGTGCAACTACAGTAACGACTTCCAAAACGGTCAGAAATCTAGGGGTAACCATCAACAACAGACTAAATTTCACAGACCACATCTCAAAGACTGCAAGATCATGTAGATTTACACTCTACAATATCAGGAAAATAAGACCCTTCCTCTCTGAACATGCCACACAACTGCTTGTCCAGTCACTTGTCATAACTAGACTGGACTACTGTAACGCTCTCATTGCAGGCCTCCCTGCATGTGCAATTAGACCCCTGCAAATGATCCAGAATGCAGCAGCACATCTGGTCTTTAATGAACCAAAGAGAGCGCATGTTACACCAACCCTTGTCTCACTCCACTGGCTGCCGGTGGATGCACGTATCAAATTCAAGGCTCTGATGCTGGCATACAGAACAGTCACTGGGTCTGCTCCAGCATACCTAAAATCGTTTATGCAGTGCTACGCACCCACTAGAAGCCTGCTGTCGGCTAAGGAACGTCGCCTTGTTGTACAAAGAGGCACCAAAACACTTTCCCGGACTTTCAGCTTCATCATACCACAATGGTGGAATGACCTTCCCAACTCCATCCGTGAAGCTGACTCACTCTCTGTCTTCAAAAAACGACTAAAAAAACACATCTTTTCCATGAGCACTTAACCAGTCATTAAAAAAAAAAAAAAATTATTGTTGCACTTTTAATCTGTTTTGAATACTAATCTGATGCTAGTGAAACTTTGTAGTATGGCACTTTTCATACCACTGTCTCCTTAAGATGATTCGCTTTTGTTTTCTTCTCTTTTAAGTCGCTTTGGATAAAAGCATCTTCCAAATGAATAAATGTAAAAATGTAAATGTAGTAAATAATTATATTTAAGAACTGTATCTACAAATAATAAGGGGCAATGAATAAATAAATACTAATACAAAAGACTGGAAAAATATATATTTTGTATGTGTATGTGTGTACTATATATGTTGTAACAGTGTTGGTGGGTAAGTCACTAAAAATAGTAATCCACTAAAAATTATTAATTACTCCTCTAAAATTTTAATCAGTTTACTTTTTGAATTACGTTATGGACAAAGTAATCATGCTACTAATCACTTTACTTTAAAGTTACTTTCTTGAACATTTTTCACATGTTTTTTGTTTTCTGCTGAATGAGTTCAAAATCATGTCTATATTTGCTCCTTGTTCATTTTTGTTGTCCCTTCAGCTGTAACAGAAATACAAACAGGTGTACATATGAACATAATTCATGTTTTAAATGTATTCTAAACAAATTATATTATTTTAGAAACTAGCTGTAACCTGAGTACTGTGCTTAAAAGTAATTAACTTAACTGAAAGTCAGTAACTGTAATCTGATTGCAAGAATTTAAACTCTAATGTGTTACACTACTTTCTTGCCTTAAAAGTAATTAGATTAAACTAATGAATTATTGTATAATCTGATTACACCCAACACTGCTAGTGACACTGGGCAACTCACAGCAGAATGTACACCGTTTCATGCTGAGAGCCTCCAAAAAGTCATTTTTTAATTTTTTTACATAATGTTCTCTCTCGTAAATATAAACAAGTGTAAATGTCAACATCATCATGTCAAATGGATTGAAGTCTGTCACACAAAACATGCGTTCATTGATGTCTTTAAATGTAAATTTGGAATTTTGGTACGCACAGACTGATTTCAGCTGAAGAACTTTTGACCTCCTTTCGTCAAATTCACATTGTGAATTTGTAGCATTCAAATTTCAGACCAGGAAAAAAAGCATCTTAAACTAGTCTAAGTTGTTTATCTGGTCTTAGCTGGTCTACCAGCCTGGTCGGTCTGGTCTGGTTGGATGGTTTAAGAGGGGTTTGGATCAGGCTGGGAGGCCAGACAGACCAGCTTAAACCTCCTAAGACCAGCAAACCAGCTGTTTTAAGTGGTTAGTTTCAACAGGAAGATACTTCCATTTATGTTACTGAATAATTTTTATGACTTTACCACTATTCAAAAATGTTAAACGGTAATGTAATAAAGAATGAGTAGGTGTGTACAAACTTTTGGCTGGTAGTGTCTACCACCGCTCTCTGTATAGACTGTAGACTCGTGACCCTGCCGTTACCCTTCCATATCGGCAACCTCTGTTTGACCTCAGCAAGAAGCCACATAGAAGGATAGATGATCTTCTCATGAAAGAAGGGAGTGAGAGAAACGTCAGAAAGAGGAGTGTGTAACGCCGCAGAGACGCCATTGTCTTCATACCTCTCTTTCACCCACTTTATCTCACTCCACACACACTTACACACACACATACACACACTTTTACAGTTTATACCTGAAGACAT
This sequence comes from Myxocyprinus asiaticus, assembly GCF_019703515.2. NCBI lineage: Eukaryota > Metazoa > Chordata > Actinopteri > Cypriniformes > Catostomidae > Myxocyprinus > Myxocyprinus asiaticus. Next base: position 9,387,785 of record NC_059357.1, on the reverse strand, counting down.
TTAACCAGCTCATTAATTTTAACTAGAGTTGTAAAGGGCACATTTGCAGTGTCTAGTGTTACCAAAAGACATACGCTGCCCACTGTCTAAATATTGTATCAAATGGCAGTGCAGACTCACAGGGGAATTATACATACTTGCTTAAAGTACAGGAAGGTCTGTCTCTCTCATACACACACATACATTACTGTTTCACAGTAGCTTTTGCTATGTCTTAAAAGAGATAAACTTCCGTGAAGACTGTTAAGGTTTGGTACTGATTTGGTAGTGGTAATTTGTCTTGTAATGAACAAAAAAGGTCACATTGGTGCAAGATAACTCTCATTTGTCTAAATACACTCATTTTGTACAGAACTTTTCTTTATAATGACTGGTATTGGGTTCTGTCCAACTTCAGGGTCTCAGTCTCTGTGTGTATGCAATATAGGAAAGAAAAATCACAAATGGGATTTCTAATATCTCAGTTGTTTCTCCACGACAGCAATGAGATTGAAAATATTAAATGCAGATTTTTGTGTATGTCACCTGCTTGTTAGATTTTTCCAGTGAGAAAAAGACCATTGTAATTTTACATGTCTCCTCTAGAGTTTCAGAGGAGATCCCAAAGTCCTAAACTGTTCACATTTGGCCACTGCCATCAAAAGTCAATAAAATACGACCTCATTTCTCATCAAATACTTACAAGACCAGATTATCTGGGCCATAGTAGTCACATGAATTTTAAAGCTTTATACTACTGTTGTGTTATGTCAACAATTGTTTATTTTTTTAGTTTCATTTTTAGAAAGAGCAAACTTTGAAAAATATAATTTCCGTAAGATGTCTTAAAAAGTGACAAACAAAAGACACATTTTACAGCTGAGGTTCTCAAATCTCTAAATCAAAACAAAAAAAGTTATATTTCCTTAATCTTATTGATCCCCATCTATTTAAATACTCATACATATTTCAGATTAATGAATACCTTTCTTACATAAAATCTGACAATTTGATGTTGACTGTTTTAATACACCATTATTTGCATTCCTAGAGCTCCAGTGCTGATAAATGCTGTGATTTTAAATCCGTCTGACTCTGTGCTAGAATCTAACCGTGATGTTAAATCACTTCACATCCCCTGACTGGCTTCTGATTGACTTAAAGCTCAATTAGAGACGATGCTGTTAGTCCCATGAGTGGGTTTATGCAAATCAGAGCCGCAGATGCTGACAGGACACTATGTGTGTGTGTGTTGAGTAGGTGTGCAAATCAAGTGGTGTGCCAACATGAGTTGTCTAATTAATCAGAGATTGTATAGATGTATGTGTGGACCTCACTGACAAGTGTGTGTGTGTGCACAGGCGATGTGTTACAACATCCTAATTATCTTTGTCCTCTAGTTTTGTGATTGTGAGTCTGTATCCTATGTAGAGCTCAGTGTGCATGTATGTGTGGGTGTGAACAATTTTCTCGTCATGTGTCTCTTTCATTTTGTGACACATGCCCACAAAATGGTTTACCCTATTTCAAACAGAACACAGCAGAATTAATGTTTTACTTAAAAATAATAAAAAAAACTAGAGCTTATTTCTTCTGTTTCAACAAAACTGATCTTAACACCTGAAAATTGGTGTCCAGTTTCACTCATAACTTGAAATTAGTTAGAATTACGCATTAATAAGATGACAATTCCCTTTACTCTGACCTCCAACCAATTGTTGAATTTATGAAGGTCATCCATTATTATGAGAAAACAAGCTATCAGAAACTATAATTTATAAAAAGCGTGTGATTACAACATTATTATAACAGCATTAGTGCCAAACAGGTGGTTAAAGGTGAAAGTATAAAATTGTTTCTCATAACAAATGTATGCTTTATGATTATAGTGTAAATCTATCAAGGTCATAACAATTAGTTGCAGATTATATATCATTTTGATGCTCTATATCACTAACTATTTAGAAACCAACATCCTAAAACTGTTAAGGTAAAAATGAAGTAACAAATTACCTATTTGATTGTGCTCTTTGTAAAGTAGGTGGTTGAGTTAGCGCCCTCTTCTGATGGTGTCCCAAACCCATTCAAAGACAGCAACCTGGTCTCATAGAATCACGTTACTATACCTACATTTATACAAAATGATTTTTATGTGGCTCATTGTAAATATCACAGGAGTTTCCTGGTGAAATGAATACAAGAGGCGCTTCAATAACAATTACTTTTATTCCTTTCACACAGATCACAAGTAAAATGGCAGATTATCGGTTCATAATCACTTATTTTTCACCCCGTTCATCACACAAGTCTATCTTATGACATCTAAACACTTTTACTAGCACATGACTTATAAGGTGAAAAAAATGTAACTTTACATTACATAATCAACTACATTTACGAGTTTGTTCATGCACGATCAAATTGTGCGATAGCTGAAATGATAGAATGTTGCACTTGTGATGCAAAGGACCAGGATATGACTCCCAATGAGCATGTGAAATGGCAAGTGAGTCAAAAGTGTCATAGAAACACCACAAAATTAAATTTATACTTAGGTTTAAGGTAGGTGTAACGTGGCAGGTGAGGAATGAGGATCTAAACGCAGCTTTATTAACAAGAAGATAAACAAAGAAACTCAGAATATAAAAAACAAAACACGGGAAACCAAGCACAGAACATGACAACACATGTAAAGACTGACAAAGAAACCAGGGGAAATAAGGGCTTAAATTCAAATGTGCAAACAAGGAAACGAGGAACACCTGGGGAAAACAATCAGGGGAAAACCAATCATGAAAAGAAAATACAAAAGGACTACAAAATTAACAGGTAACAGGAACGGGGAACTAAACAAGAATTTCAAAATAAAAGTCTAAGCAAAAACACAGGGAATACGTGACAGAGCCCCCCTTTTAAGAAGCGGATTCCAGACGCTCCAAAAACAAAACAAAAAACCAAATTGTCCATGGGGTGTGGGGGAAAACAGGTAGTTCAGGGGGGCACAAAGGGCAAGGGGAGCAGAGGAACAAGGCAAAGTCATGGAGGCTTAGAACCAAGGTGGAGCCGGAGGGATGGAGAGCCAGGGCGACGCTGCAGGCTCGGAGGACCAAGTAGACCAGAGCAGATCAGGCGGACGGCCAGGAGACCAGGGAGACCAGAGCAGATCAGGCAGATGGCCAGGAGACCAAGGAGACCAGAGCAGATCAGGCGGATGGCCAGGAGACCAAGGAGACCAGAGCAGATCAGGCGGATGGCCAGGAGACCAGAGCAGATCAGGCGGATGGCCAGGAGACCGGGGAGATCAGAGCAGATCAGGCGGATGGCCAGGAGACCAGGGAGACCAAAGCAGATCAGGCAGACGGCCAGGAGACCAGGGAGACCAAAGCAGATCAGGCAGACAGCCAGGAGACCAGGGAGACCAGAGCAGATCAGGCGGATGGCCAGGAGACCAGGGAGATCAGAGCAGATCAGGCGGGCAGCCAGGAGACCAGGGAGACCAGAGCAGATCAGGCGGACGGCCAGGAGACCAGAGCAGATCAGGCGGACGGCCAGAAGACCAGAACAGATCAGGCAGACGGCCAGGAGACCAGGGAGACCAGAGCAGATCAGGCGGATGGCCAGGAGACCAGGGAGACCAGAGTAGATCAGGCGGACGGCCCTGAGACCAGAGCAGATCAGGCGGATGGCCAGGAGACCAGAACAGATCAGGCAGACGGCCAGGAGACCAGGAAGACCAGAGCAGATCAGGCAGATGGCCAGGAGACCAGGGAGACCAGAGCAGATCAGACGGACGGCCAGGAGACCAAGGAGACCAGAGCAGATCAGGCAGACGGCTAGGCAACCAGGGTGACCAGAGTGGATCAGGCGGACGGCCAGGAGACCAAGGAGATGACTTCAAGGTGGGGACTGGGTCAGGAGTCCTGGGAGGTGGGCGCAGGGCCGAGACAGGGTCAGGAGGCCTGGGAGGCGGCCGCAGGACAGGGACTGAGTCAGGCGGCGGAGCCGCTGTAGGAGGAGTCACTGGTAAGGCGGACAGAACCACTGGAGGAGGAGTCTCTGGGGGAGCGGGCAGAGCCGCAGGAGGAATAGTCTCTGGGGGAGCGGGTGGAGCCATGGGAGGAATAGTCTCTGGGGGAGCGGGCAGAGCTGCGGGAGGAATAGTCTCTGGGGGAGCGGGCAGAGCCACGGGAGGAATAGTCTCTGGGGGAGAAGCCGAGGAAGGCTCTGGGTGCAGAGCCATGGAAGGCGGAGCCGTGGAAGGCTCTGAGGGTGGAGCCGTGGAAGACGGAGCCGTGGAAGGTGGAGTGTGGAAGGCTCTGAGGGTGGAGCCGTGGAAGGCGGAGCCGTGGAAGGCTCTGAGGGCGGAGCCGTGGAAGGCAGAGCCATGGAAGGCTCTGAGGGCGGAGCTGTGGAAGGCAGAGCCGTGTAAGGTGGAGCCGTGGAAGGCTCTGGGGCAGAGCCGTGGGAGGCTCGAAACAAAGAGTCCTGGATGACTGGGAAACAACCTCCGTGGTCGCGAACATGGGAAGAGACTCGGGAACGACCTCAGTGGTCGTGTACACGGGAAGAGACTTGGGAACAGAAGCCTTTCTTCTTCTCCTCCTCCTCCGGATGTCCCAAGTTGGCAACTCTGGCTCTGGGATGGAAGAGGCTTCCCACTCGTTGGCCGTGGCAGGTGTGAGCGCTGGCTCGTTGGCTGTGGCAGGCGTGGGCGCTGGCTCGTTGGCCGTGGCAGGCGTGGTCTTAATGGCCCTACGCACAGACAACAGTGGCAGATCATTCAACTTGGAGACAGGGGCCGTGGTAGGCCTGGAGATAGGGGCCGAAGATGCAGGTTTTGGCCTGGGGTTCCCGCCATAATCCACTGTATATGGGGAAAGTTCCAGAGCCTTCTCCACATATTCGCCGAGCGTCAAGTGAAGATCAGCCGGAGGCATCAGTTCCCTCAGTGCACTATTCAGACCGGCCCAGAAGAAAACTACCAGAGAGCAGTCTGGATAGTGCACTACATTTGCCAGCTCTAAAAACTCACGGACGTGATCCTCAGCTGGACGGTCCCCTTGCTGAAGGAGAAGAATACAGACAGCCGTTAGATCCATTTTGAGGTCAGTCTTTCTGTGACGCGGCAGGCGAGGAATGAGGATCTAAACGCAGCTTTATTAACAAGAAGATAAACAGAGAAACTCAGAATATAAAAAACAAACCACAGGAAACCAAGCACAGAACATGACAACACATGTAAAGTCTGACAAAGAAACCAGGGGAAAAAAGGGCTTAAATACAAATGCAAACAAGGAAACGAGGAACACCTGGGGAAAACAATCAGGGGAAAACCAATCATGAAAAGAAACTACAAAGGACTACAAAATTAACAGGAAACAGGAACGGGGAACTAAACAAGAATTTCAAAATAAAAGTCTAAGCAAAAACACAGGGAATACGTGACAGTAGGGAGGTAGGTTTTGTTGATTTAAAGGTGCAATATGTAACAATTTTCATGTAATATTCGCCTTTTTTTTGCCAATGTGTGAACGGCTTGTAACGCAACTTAAAAAATGAGCCCTTCCCAGACTTCCTAGATTGCCTATTAAAGCCTGTTGACTGATTTTCATGCGAAGGGAGCAGGTCGGTTTTGCCATGAAAATCCAAAGGATGTGACGTTTATGCACGCACCCGAGAGCCTTGCCCTTCTCTTCCGCTATTCAACAGTGACAACAAACTGCAACACTAGGTAACGTTATCTTAGAGATGGAATCCAGCAAAAGCCCAGCTCCCCACACAACACTGACTCCTACACAAAAAACATTTATCTACTGAATCCCGTCTGGCTAAGCGGGAACGTGATCGTGGTCAAACTAGAGTGAACATCGGCAGGGCATTTGATTCCTGGAGGGACCTCCGTTCGGTTTTGGGGATCAAAACCGACCCTGAATTGGCATTCTTCTTATTGGACAGGCAAGCTTACATAACTGCAAAGCATGTGAAATATAGTGCCATAAGGATTGATCTGTGTAATTTTAGTTAAACTACAATAAAACATGAAGTGAAAGCTAGATAATGTCTAAGATAATGCAAAAAGACCCATTCATTAGTGTAACGTAACTTGGTTATACAGAAAATACATACAATCTATTATTATAAAAAAAATAGTGCATTGATATATCAAAATGACAGTGTGATGGAATCACATCAATACTGAATTGTGTCAGCATTCTATTCTATTGTCTATTTTATAAACAGCTACTGTCATCCACCAAATTTAGCTAACAGCTATTGATAAAGCTGGCTAGCTAGCTAACGCCAACATAGGCTATCGTATAAATGCAGTCATTGTATCATGCAAAGAAAAGTGATTACTTCAAACTACAGTCTCGCATAGTCAGACCTATATCCACACTTTGTTTAAGCCCTGTTCCAGCACTGGAGAGTCAAATATAATATACAGTCTCAAAGTTTGTAGTAAAACAATCATAACTGTGTAATTTTAATTATGCTACCTCATCTGTCAGCATGATGCCGGTGAATTACGTTGTCTCTTTGTAGGTTACGTCATTGTTTTGGTTGATGCTCGCTTGCTCGCGTCCCTATGGAGCACGAGCAACAGGTAGCTGGCTGCAGTTCACTTAACGGCCACAGGTGTCATTAATAACAAGGGTTTCGGAATCTTACATACTGCACCTTTAAACTCGATAGAGCATTAACCTTTAAAACCTCATCTGTTTGGGAGAAAATTTCACTCGCTTTTAACGCCACACAATGGTCATTTTACCTCCAACTGTCGCTATGCATGTAATGAACCACGTAATATTATTTTGCAAAAATTTTGCTACAGCCATGTTATTTTCATAAGATCAGGTGCAAAGAAAGTATCTTGCATGTTTGTGGATTTACGAACCTCCTAAAATAATCATAAAAAAAAAATCATATCAGCCATCTTATCTAAATTTATGCTTCAAGGAATGCTTAGGCATCAATGGCAAAATGAGGAAGGAAAAAATACATAAAATCTACCACCCAATTTGCCCATTAGTGAAACGTAACCTACTGGCTTTACAAAGTTAAGAGTTTATTAAATTGTGTAGCATTGGCATATGCTTTAGTAGTTATGAGAAACTTTGTATATTGTGTGGTGTCATTTTATCTGCCAGCATTTTGTGGTCTGTCTGGGACAGCTTGCGTACATGAAACTGTGTATCAGTCATTGTCAGAGTGCACTGACAAACTAATGTTCACTTTAACACAAGGATCAGTACAGAATATTTTATAACAGCATTACGACCACTGGAAATAGTCTAAACAAACAGCCATATTAGTGTGGAAATTGAAACCCCAGCAAAACACACCTCACCAGTTAACACACAGATCGGCAGGCTGATTCCTGTTTTTTAATGCACTCTCTGCCTCCTGGCCTGCCAATTAAAAACCCAATAACAGCCTATTAAATAATACATGGGCGTTATTTAGGGGCACAATTAAACAATGCGCAATTATATAAATCCAGATGGGCAGAGCTGCCGACACGCCAACCTTTCATTTAGGTTGTGGAGCTGGAACACCGGGTCCTAAAGCAATGGTGACCAGACATATGCCTGTTTAACGTTTAACGTTGTAAAACTGCAGCCCTTTTTAATGGGGTGTTCCGGGGCCTGCATGATAGATGGAGAGAGAGATGATTAATCATTTCTTCTTCTCCACTTTATTTTACAGGGGCCAATAAAGGTGTCTGTCATAAATTGTTTGGAGATCCCATGCTCTTGGATGCTCGGCAATAATGAAGCACCAGAGAACAAGCCGAATAAATCTCACCCACACCCACACACAAACACACAACCAAACCATGATGTCCCAACAGCACCATGATGTAACAGCATGGAGATATGAACCAGCATATTTACGCATTAATTTTGTGATGAAGCTCCGCACAGATTAATGCAGTAACAGTTTAACAGTTGGGCGGACACAATACAGTGTGCAAAGATGTACACAAAAATTCGTTAACTTCATTCGTATGAATTCTCGTGAGATCGGGTTGTCTGGCCCCAACTTTTAGACACACACACCTCATAAATCACTCATTCTTGGTCTGTAATTGATTGTGTTTATATGTACAAAAATGCAATTAACAATCAAAAACCAGTCAACATGAAATGGTGTTCATGACCCTTTTACTTCCATAATATGATGTACTGTATTTATGGGTAAAACAGAATATTTAGTGAGAACAAAAAATGAAGGGCAGGACTTGATTTTATTCATAGGGACTTGACTGGATAGTGAAAAGCTGTCTCTATATGACAGGTGGTTGGAAGGGAGGGGTTGAAAAGTAAGAGGGATGTGTGACCTCAGCCAAAAAGGAAAGTTGTTTCAGAGCCGGAGCAAGTTACATTTTGCTAAAAGATTACAAATTATTATTATTTTTTTTTTCTATAGAACAATGGGTACCGATGAATTGTGCTCAATGTGACTAGGAATGTCAATGGGGTCAATTTTGATTTCATGTTGTTGTTAAGGGTTTGCATGAAAAATCAATAAATTCACAACTCAAAAACAAAACTACATTTGCATGGGATTTTGAAATTATTGGGATTTTCTTGGTGAATTGTGGGTTCCACTTAAAATAAAGTTATATTTATTAACATTAGTTAACTACATTATTTAACATATCTAACAATGAACAATACTTAATAATTTATTACAGCAATTATTAATTTTGTTTAATGTTAATTTTAACATATAGTGTGTTTAGCCTTTACTTCTAGGACTTTTTAGAGCGACAGGAAGTTGAGGGAGAGGGGGGGGTTGGATCAGGACAGGACCTCGGTCCCCGTGAGCCAACAGCAATGGCTCCTACAGTATATGTCATGAGTAGGGCTGGGTATTGATACATTTTTCCCTATTCAATTCGATTCCTATTCACATGCTCTCAGTTCGATTCCGATTTCATTAGATTTGATTTGATATCGATTCACATGGGTATATTTCAGTTATAATGTCCGTTGTGCTTACATATGAAAGACATTCTTCCAGCTAATGCTATTAATTACACAGGGGACTTTCTAACTAGGTACATTATGAAAATATTACTTTTACTAATTGTTTTTTATTAGGTTTTTTTTTTTATCATTTGTCACATTTTAGATTTGTAGAAATTAACAAATCCATAAATTAAATAAATCAATATGATATTATACTGCATATACTATTTTTGTTACATGTTTTTTGTTTAATTTAATAATTTTTACTATTTACATGTATTTACATTATTTGTTGTGTAAAACCCGGTACTGTCTCTTTAAGAAAATCGATATTTCAGTACAAAGTGTCTATAAATGAGCGCATATTAACGAAAGAGTATTTGAATGGCTTTACCTGTAGAGAACAGAAAGGGTATTAAAAGAGACATTATTCAATGACAAATGGGTTGCGTGGATCTCGTCTTTGGACTCGCATTATACAGAACAACTTTTACTCTCAACAGGCAGTGAAAGGATCTTGCTGCTGAATACTTTACCACTATACTACACAATCACTGATGAGTGAAATCTAAACATTTACCAGCCAGCAGCCAAATACATTTTAGTCGCATAGCGAGTGAATTCCTCTCATTGTAGAAGAGGGTACGCATAGAGTAAAAGATCAGTCTTGGCATTTAAGTATCGATATCGAGATCGTACAAATGAAGACTGCGATGCATCCGAAAATCTATATTTTTACCCAGCCTTTGTCATGAGGACTACCCACTGCGTCACAGTTCTGACAAAACTTGAATTTGTTAACATTAGTTGATGCATTATGAACTAAAAATGAACAATAGAATACTTAGAAACTAACACTGACCAATACAAGATCATAATTATTTTTTAATTTGTTACAAAGTGATGTCATGCTCTATAACCAAACATTTAGACACACAACATCTTAAAACAGTTTACAGATGTTTGCGGCAAGCATGAGGATTTTGGAATTTGTAAAGTAGTGCGTATTAATAAAGTAGTATTATTAAATGCTGTAAAAACTTATTTTTCATTGTTAGTAGTTAGACTGATACCTAATGTATTTACTAACGTTAACAAATACAACCTTATTGTAAAGTGTAGTATAAACAGTGTGGTATAAATGATTGGGGTACTAGACACAATCACACATGCTATAGGTGGCAATTGCTTCTTCTAAAAAGTAGGGGTGGTAGAAGAACAGAGGAGGCTAAGAGGTCAGCTGGGGTCACAGGTAAAAGTTTGGAGGTCTAGAGTTTGATAGTCCACACTGGTCCGTATCTGGTAGCACGTGTCTCCTTTCAAATGATAATGAGGCTTTTATGGTCTGAAATCTTATTTTTCTCTCCATTTATCTCTGAAATCTCTGTATTCAAACTTGTATCACCTGCATGACTTTCTGCTCTGCTTCATGTGGTAACATCTAAATTAAATGGTTGTATTCAAGTCCTAAAAATTACTATTTAAAATATAAAAGTATTTAATATTACTAAATCTACCTGACTAGATTAGGTTACACCAGCAAATGTAAATTTCACGTTTTTTAAACAGCTCCATAAGGTAACAATTGCACAGTTTCACATTTGGGCAACACAGTGTGTCGGAGCATGTGCTCTAATGCTACAACACATATTGAATGACTTTTGATTAAATCTTATCACTTACACATACACAAAGCCAGTGACACACACACATACACACCACATACAATCCAGTCTCCTTACTCTCAAATGAGTGTAAGAGGCCTCCAGTGACACTTTAATCGATGGTGAAGCTTGTCGGCGCTTTGACACAAATCAGCGATATTAAGTTTAGAGGCTGTTGAAGAACTAATGGCAGAACAATGTGGCATTATGGTGCAGCCCCAGACACTAAGGTAAATCACTGCAGGGTGTGTGTATGTGTTGGTGATGACAAGTGTTAACATAGCCATTCATTCAGTGGTTTGTGCTAAGGCTGGTTTCATAGCAACATTCTTGTCTTAATAATGTCTCAAGTTTTGCATTATGCAAATTTAGTACACTGTAAAACGCTGACAAATATTGATTTGCTCTAGTGGCAAGCCCCTGAGTCAGGGCTTTATAAAGCATTGCTGAAGTATTTATGATGACACAATGTATTCTGACCTGCATATGTGTATTTGATAGGCAATTAATGCCAAATACAAGCATGATTTCTTTTCAGTGAATGTGACCTGGCAGACCGACAACAACTGAATGGACAGTCTGATCATTTTGCCCAGCTCCTATTAACCTACAGTGATGTCTGAGTCATGTCTGATTTCTCTGCCAGTCAAAACTTATTAAAAGGCACTGATCTCAGTCACTTTGCAGCCAAACCAAAACCAGCAAGTGGAGAAAGTGAATTATCAGTGCCCCGTTTTTTTTTAAACGCAGCTTAGAAATAAATTGTCAATGCTTCATAATAACTTAATTATCATATTTACAAATGTTATTACACTAAGTAATGATTAGGCCCACACAGATCTTTGCACATTTTTATTAGGGATGTCCCGATACCAAGTACAAGTACCGATACTTCAATCAACTGAAAATACAACAATTAATTTTCAACATAATATTGTATTATTTTTATCTAATGAACGGCTTTTATACAGAACCTCACAGCACAATCCAAAATACATAATTGGAGTTATATTTTGGCAAATAACGTGCTCCATCACAGATGTGAGATATTTCTTTAATAATATAATAAAATTACTATTTATTTATTACCATAGTAGTAGTATTACAGTGAATACTACATAACTATACAGCAGTGATCAATTTCTGTCGTACTTTTTTCCATTTAAACTGATCTTTATTTTGGCAGATCTTTTATTTTGAAGTGTTTCTATGTTATGACGGTAGCTTCTTAATCCGAAAAGTCGGTCACTAAGTGACTCAAAGTAATTATTAAACCGCAAAAGGCTGTTTTTTTAATAATAAATATGTAGTCTGTATGTGCCTCACACTACAAAGTGAATTAGCACTCTGCTCGCTGTCAACTGCTACAAACAGAGCGTTCGATGCTCATGATGGTGATTCAGTGAGTCAAGGAGCTCTAAAACATATGAGCACTTTGTGTCTAAATGCCAGCACAACACCGGCTCCACACATTCACAAGGACTCACATTTGAAGCGCACAGCACATGCAAACTACTGTATATATATATATATATATATATATATATATATATATATATATATATATATATATCATTAAATCTTTTATGCTTTTGTGGTTTAATAATCACACTGGCATAACATGATTTTAATTTGTGTGCTGAATGTTTATGGAATGACATTCGAACATCAGATGGTATCGGTTTTTGCTATCAGAGCATTTTAACGAACACGAGTACAAGTACTTGATTGCAATATCGGACCCGATTCCAGTCTCAGAATTGGGACAACCCTACTTTTTATCTTCTTCTCTGATTACATTGAAAATCTGTAGAATTCTATAAAATAGATTCAAAGTAGACCAAAACAATAAAAAAAAAAAAAGCTAATTTTGCAGTTACAATAAGGCACTTACAATGGAAGTGAATGGAGCCAGTCCATAAACATTAAAATACTGTTTAAAAAGTATAGCCAAAAGACATATATATTATAAATGTTAGCATGATTTTAGGGTGATAAAATCAGGAATTTACCAGCATTACATCGTTTACCAGCATCGTTTACCGTCGCCAAGTTGGATATAGCCAGGGTTGGGGAGTAATGAAATACATGTAACTGGATTACGTATTTAAAATACAAAATATAAGTAACTGTATTCCACTACAGTTACACTTTAAATCATTGGTAATTAGAATACAGTTACATTCAAAAAGTATTTTGATTACTGAAGAGATTACTTTGCATTTTATTGTCATTTGTTTCATTTAATATTTAGTCCTTTCAGATGGAAAACATTTATACATATAAATGATGCGATCCAAAGTGCATTTGAACAGCGGTGAAACACTTTCTTATGATGTGTTACATTCATACGAGCAGACAGAGAAGTAAGTTTGAAGTTTGGAGCAGAAGAAATAGAAATAAACCTTGTGTAAATTGTCAGCTTTAGGCTAAGCTAAAATGCTATTTCTAGCCATTTTATATGCACATTACCAGGCACAATCATATTTTTTTATCAAGAAAATTCACTTTGGATCATAATTTCTTTTTTCTAGTAAGACCTTTGATATTAGGGCAAATTTTTTATAATATTTTTTTTTTATTATTGTTTTCCTGTAAAAATATCTAAAAATCCTTAAAACAAGATCAGTTTGATTTATCTTGTTTTAGAAACAACACTGCATAAGATATTTAGGTTTTTCAGAGAATGTATTTTTAACATGTGTATTTTGTCTTATGAGTTTTTATAGTCAAAACAAGTGAAAAAATCTACCAGTACTGAAGAAGTAATCTAAAGTATTTAGAATACGTTACTGACCTTGAGTAATCTAACGGAATACGTTACAAATTACATTTTACAGCATGTATTCTGTAATCTGTAGGGGAATACATTTCAAAAGTAACCCTCCCAACTCTGGATATAGCTTCACAAAGATAAGGAAAGCAATTTAATTGCACTAAACATGTTAACACATATAATATAATATACATAATATGTTTATGTTTTTAAGCTATACTTTTGAAACAGTGTGTATTTTAATGCTTATGTACTGGCCCCATTCTTCCATTGTAAGTGCTTTACATGTAAACACAATTTATTTATTTATTTTTTAATACATTTCGAGTTGAAATAAATAAGCGTTAATCAACATTATGCCACAAATGCTACTGACTGAGCTTAACTTGTACTTAGCCCAGAACATTCTTTTAAATCATACAGATATAGATATATTGTTTAAAATAACACAAACAATTTTTGAACACCTACTGGTTGTCAAAATTAATGGACCATTTCCATTGTTCCTGTGATAAACACCACCTGTTGTTACCTGTGTAATGTTCATGAACTAACTTTGCACATCGACTTAAAATGACCTTAGGACCAGTTGTTTAAATGAAAGAGCAACTTAGCCAAAAAAATGGCTAAAGTTAGTTCACAGAATAGGTCTAGCATCATTTGTTTTCAGATGCCTCTTGGTTTGATATTTTATTTATTTCAATGAATTTACATTTTACTCATTGCATTGTGCAAGTATTTTTGGGGACACTGCATGGCTCAAAAAGGAATAATATTTTTGAGTACACTGTAAATGACTTAATAAGGTAGTTATTATAAAAGTGCATTAAAGGAGTGTGATGAAGAAATTACATCTACAATTTCAGCCACACAAAAAATTACTAAATTTACATGGACATCAAAGAGCGGCTTATTGTGATAAAATGGGTTATTGCGAGAAAGCAGCTTTCTGGCTTACATGCACTGTTAAAGCAGCTTTCTCACTACTGCGTAATTTCTCTGCAATGCTTGTGTAAATAACAAGCATGGCATCCAAGGAAGACTTAGCTATTTTATTCTCAGTTGCTTCACTTTATTTCCAGATATTCCAGAGTTGTTGCCGTGTTTGTTTACTTAAAATTGCATCGCTACCTGCAGTGGAATTGCACTGCAATAGTGGGGTTTTCCTCTTACATAAAACTCTGGGATTCCCCCAATGTATGAGCCCATATACGTAAACCTGAGGCACAGTTGTTATTTTACATTGGTGTGTATAAATGGGTATCATTTTTAATGTATGTGCTTTTCCCACTGTACTCCGAGAAATGTTACATTTTTTCCACTGTGTTGACTTCTTGTTGGGCCCCATCCTATGATGCTTGTTATCCGGTCTATTCTCGCACATGCGCACACTTCAAAAACCTGTAAGAATGCTGCTTATGTATTACATGGCCACATAAGCTGCGTTCTCCTGGAGAAACCTGGGTGTGTTAAAATGCTTTCTCTTAATCTCTTAAATGGTATTAAGAAATCGCCGTTCTCGTTTACATGACATTTCAGAACGCCGCTTTCTGCAATAACCCTGGAATAAACCGTTTTCTTAAGTGCATGTAAACGTGGTCAGTATTTGGACTCAACTGGCTACTGTGTGCAGCAATCAGTAGCTTATACAAAGGCACAATCTTTGTTGTAACCTCAAACCGTTTGCAATCCATCCACTCCTCCCCATATTTTCTTGTGGTTTCCAATAGGAGAAAAGAGAAGTAATCTCTCTCTCTTGCTCTTATCTAACGGGCTTCCTCATTGCTTGTGTCTTCTGAGAGGCCTTTGAGTACCAAGCTGATAAGTGTTTTTAAACATCTAAACACACTCATCCATTAAACTCAGGAACAAAATCTCAGATAGCATTGAGGACATGCAGCGGACATTTTATTTCTAAAGCGAGCAGGTCTTCGTCTTTGGACACTAGCTATCTGTGGGCTTCTAGATGAGTTCTTTGGTAAATTGGTATGCAAAAGCTGTCTGAATCTCAACAATGTAAAGGCTCCAGTGGTATTAAAGAGATCACAAGAAATAGATAAAAATAAAAAAACATCAGTAATTTATTCACCCTTATTTTGTTACAAACCCATAAGACTTTCTTAAATGGGACACAAAAGAGATGTTAGGCAGAATGTTCAGTCTCAGTCACCATTCACTTTCACTGTATTGGAAAAGCATGCAGTGAAAGTGAATGGTCAGTGAGGCTACCTCTCTCCTAAAATCACCTTTTGTGCTCCATGAAGAAAAGAAAGTCATCCTTGGAACAACATGTTTGGATGAACTATCCCTTTAAAATGTTCCATTTCTTTCACACTGTGATCTCAATATTAAAGCACAAATACGTGTTGTGACCATTTTGGGAGTTACTGGCATGCAATTGATCTTGAAATGTTGTATTTAACCATGCATAATAATACACATGCGAGCACACAAACACACTTGGTACCGATCTTTGCTACCACACTTGGACTCCTTTGCCACCTAGTGTAAGGCATACAGAAGGATAGGTAACGTAACTACCTGTTTTGTTTTGGAGAAAAAAGTTTCTTCACTCACATTCTCATGAATATTAAAACAAAGAGGAAGTGATTCAACCAGGAAATAAATAATGTATTATAAGGAGGAGGATATCGAGGGAAACAGAGGTGGGGGCGGGGAGACCATGTGAACATCAAAACTGAGCCGACACTGCCATCCTGTGGTTGAGTTCTAGAATGCAGCCATGGAAAACGTGTTCTAGAAAAGTGTTCTAGAATTTTAACATTTTCTGTAAAACTTTATTAATTACTGCCACTCACGAACTGTACAGAAAAGACATTTTAAGGTGCATTTTAAAATGGTTTACAATTTCTTTTAAATTTTGTCTATGAGGAAATATAAAGAAAAGTTTTTAAGAATTTTGTTTTAATTAGCTGTAAAATTATTTTTTAAAATGCCACTCAGGGACTGTTTTAGAATATTCTTTTTCTGTAAAACATTTAAATACTGTCGCTCAGAGACTGTACAGAAAAGGCATTTTAATTTGCATTTTAACATTTTGTTTAAATTAGTTGTAAAATTATACCACTTCTGGACTGTTGAGTAAACAATCTAAATATTACCCCTCAAGGATCTGACAGAAAACACACTGAAATATTTTTTTCCCTTAATCATTTAACTGTTC
This sequence comes from Myxocyprinus asiaticus, assembly GCF_019703515.2. Classification (NCBI taxonomy): domain Eukaryota; kingdom Metazoa; phylum Chordata; class Actinopteri; order Cypriniformes; family Catostomidae; genus Myxocyprinus; species Myxocyprinus asiaticus. The sequence goes on along the minus strand of NC_059357.1, from coordinate 9,371,207 downwards.
AAAATAAATTGCAATGATTATGAGTAAAGCTGAAGCCATATTGTGATGATTTGGAGTTGGTTATGGTTATGTTCTTGCTATCATGATAAATTTAACCCAGGTTCAGTATGTTTGTGTTTCTCACAGTAAAACATAGCACTGCACTTTCAATCATACCACCACACCAAAAGATAAAGTGTATTTTTATAATGTAAAATTTTAAAACCCATTTATTTTAAAGATTCTTATTAAACGATTCCCTCCCCCTTAGTGATTATGAAATTACTGTGAAACCAGTGTCGTAATTTTCCTCCCAAAACTTTATTTTAATCTGCTCTCTGTCTTTGACAATATACATACATTGTAATTATCCATTATTATGTAAAGATGAGTAAGGTTTTGGGATAAAAATCTGCCTGAATTAATGGTTCTATTAATCACTGTTATGTCTCGAGCTTCCCTGGTCCCTTCTATCAGCCCGTTATTTATGCGTTACCTGAATAGATGTCTAATTGCACACTTGGCTCCTCAGGTGACTTCTGGAAACCCCTGGGGATTTGCATCATCCTTAAAAGGTCACCTTAATAACAGTTTCATTTTTGTTCTGTACAGAAGAACAAATGTTGGACATTGAAAGAGGCTCTAGGCAGTTGGTGCATCTTTGTAAAGACATTTTTGCACTGCAGTTTAGTTGTTACTAATCTAAAATCAATACAGGCTAGTTCCAAAGAACACCTATGATATGTATCGCTGCTAAAGCAGAGCATGGTGTGTGTGTATATTTATATATATATGTGTGTGTGTGTGTGTGTGTGTGTGTGTGAGTATGTGTGTGTATATATATATATATATATGTGTGTGTGTGTGTGTGTGTGTGTGTGTGTGAGTATGTGTGTGTGTGTGCGTGTGTATATATATATATATATATATATGTGTGTGTGTGTGTGTGTGTGTGTGTGTGTGTTTGTGCGTGTGTGTATATATATATATATATATATATATATATATATATATATATATGTGTGTGTGTGTGTGTGTGTGTGTGTGTGTGTATACTGTATATGTGTTTTGTGTTAAAAACTATGATAATCTAAACAAATCATTTAAATATTTGTTGTATGAAAATGATTTATGTTTTTCAAATGTAAAAAAAAAAGTACGAATGCCCAACAGTTGTGGTGTCATTTCCACTACACCACACAATTTTGCACATAATAAAGTTTTTTTTCTCTCTCAAAAGTTAGTGTAACCACGTCAACAAAAGTGTCAGTGAAGAGTATGCTTGAGATGAAATATAAGACAAGTGATGTTTGAAGAAAACAAAGAAAAACCAAGGTTGTAATTTTGCCACATTATGCAAAAAGTGTAAAAATAATATTTAATGGTGTGTTTTAAGTATACACCAATTAGGAAATTTGAAATTAGGCTTGGCAAGGTGAACAAGTAAGCCATGTTATTTCAAAAACGTTTAAAACGTGTCCAAAGACGAAGACCTGCTCGCTTTAGAAATAAAACGTCCGCTGCATGTCCTCAATGCTATCTGAGATTTTGTTCCTGAGTTTAATGGATGAGTGTGTTTAGATGTTTAAAAACACTTATCAGCTTGGTACTCAAAGGCCTCTCAGAAGACACAAGCAATGGGGAAGCCCTCTACAGATTACCATTAACCACAATACAGAATTTGAGATGTGGTGGAAATTTTCATGACTTTGTATGTACGGTATACAGTATACTTAAACATACACACATGTAACAGTAAAGTTGCAGTTCTGGATGAGAGCAGCAGGTGGCGTAGTGAAATATCAGGCACTGAGTCTCTCTGTTAACAGCTTTTGAATGCACAACACACAGTAAGACAAAGAAACCTAGATAGATTAACAGCATTCTGAGCAAGAGATCATAAATAGGAGTTGTGCTTTCAAACAGGTACTGAACCAAGTCAAAAGTGTGTCACTCTTAAAGATTAGTCAGCCCTCACCACTATGATTTCATTAGAATAAAAAAAAAGTTATATAATGTAGGCTACAACATGTTCAGAGGTGAAAGAATTATATGCCACTTTCAGCTTTTGAGTGAACACTCTCAAAGTGAGACGATTCTAAATGACATCTGGGACACGGCCAGTGCCTGAAACCCGCCAAAGAAAAAAGACAGATAGAAACAATTAGATAGAACCGCCTTCTCACAAATCCACAAGAGATCTATTTCACCCAGTGGAAATAAAGGCCATCAGATCATCTCTGCCAAAAGAAGCAACTAGAAACAAAGAATAAAACTGACATTTAAGACAGGTTTGTTGCGTTGGGAGGACGATGATGTACCGCTCCGGAGAAGCTCTGTTTTAACGTTCCTCCGAGAAGCCTGGATTGTTCTATCGTAACAGAAAACCACAAGTTCCTGTTCGTCGCTTTCATCTCGGCGAACCTGTTACATCTGTATGAGATTATGTCTTCATCCACTTTCAGAGGTAATGGAGATCACATGAAGACTTTACATAAGAGAGAGTGAGAAACTAATATTTACATAAGTGCAGGTGTTAATATTTACCACCATTTATTCCACAGCTTCACTGGTTCAACTGAGCTGCTCAGGCTTTGAGCAGATACAGGACTTGCCCTGCACCCAGGGCTCTTTCAAGAGCACCACGGAGTGTTTGGACAAAACTAATCCTGCCATAAGTTGGCTTGACACATGGGGAGTCTTAGTAAAATGGCTCTTATGATAAAGAGAGATGGGAAATGAGAACAGGATCAGGGAAGAAGAGGAAGGAATTTTGTTAAGGAAATATTCAGAGTTAAGCTCAACTGACATAATTGTTGATTGCCACAAAAAAAAAAAAAATTATCTTGACTTGCCCCTCATTTATTAAAAAAACAAAAGTGGTTGCAGAAAGGCACTTAAAATGGAAGTGATTGGGGCCAGTCCATAAACATTAAAATACATATCCTTTCAAAAGTATAGCCACAAGACGTAAACAATATACATGTTTACATGATTTTAGTGTGATAAAATCACTTACTAACCTTATCTGTGAAAATTTATATCCAACCCCGAATTACAAGGTTTTGTTGTCAAGACAACGAAGTTGTAATATTGGATATAAATTTACACAGATAAGGTTAGTAAGTGATTTTATCACACTGAAATCATGTTATCAGCCACAGCATTAAAACCACCTGCTTAATATTGTGTAGGTCCCACTCGTGGCACCAAAACAGGGCCAACCCGCATCTCAGAATAGCATTCCGAGATGCTATTCTTCTCACCACAATTGTACAGAGCGGTTATCTGAGTTACCATAGACTTTGTCAGTTCGAACCAGTCTGGCCATTCTCTGTTGACCTGTCTCATCAACAAGGCGTTTCCATATGCAGAACTGCTGCTCACTGAATGTTTTTTGGCACCATTCTGTGTAATTTCTAGAGACTATTGTGTGTGAAAATCCCAGGAGATCAGCAGTTACAGAAATACTCAAACCAGCCCATCTGGCACCAACAATCATGCCACGGTCCAAATCACTGAGATCACATTTTTTCTCCATTCTGTTGGTTGATGTGAACATTAACTGAAGCTCCTGACCTGTATCTGCATTATTTTATGCACTGCACTGTTGCCACAAGATTGGCTGATTAGATAACTGCATGGATGATTGTTGGTGCCAGATGGGCTGGTTTGAGTATATCTGTAACTGCCGATCTCCTGGGATTTTCACGCACAACAGTCTCTAGAATTTACCCTGATTGGTGCCAAAAACAAAAAACATCCAGTGAACGGCAGTTCTGTGGACAGAAATGCCTTGCTGATGAAAGAGGTCAACAGAGAATGACCAGACTGGTTCAAACTGACAAAGTCTATGGTAACTCAGATAACCGCTCTGTACAGTTGTGGTGAGAAGAACAGTACCTCAGAATGCTATTCTGAGATGCAGGTTGGCGCTGTTTTGGCAGCACGAGGGGGACCTTCACAATATTAGGCAGGTGGTTTTAATGTTGTGGCTGATCGTTGTATATTGTTTACGTTTTATGGCTATACTTGTGAAAGTATGTGTATTTTACTGTTTATCGACTGGCCCCATTCACTTCCATAACAAGTGCCTTACTGAAAATGTGAATGGTGCCTGCCCAGCAAAAGTCGCCCCCACAATCCAAGAGTGTTGTCAGTGGTTACCAGGGTGTTGTTATATGGTTGCTAGGGTGTTCTGAATGGTTGCCCGCTTGAAGTGTCTTATTTTTATGCCGTTTTTATCAAATGCCAGGCAAGGAACGCAAGTCTGATCTTTTAGAAATGTAATAGCACGCCTCACCACAACATTTTGCAAGTTTTGAAGTATCATTCATGTCTGTAGCACAAACGGTGCCAAAATGTAATATTTTTTGTTATGGGTTTGTTCAAATCCCTAACCCCAAGTATGAGCAATAGAAGGCACTACTAATAATACTGACAATTACAACAACAAACAGATGTTTTTCTAAGTCTAGGCTTTAATTCATCAATGAATAATGATTTTCTGTCAAATCCATTTTTAATACAGTTTAGCAAAAGCTTATCTAAGTTAGAGGAATGATCCCTACTATTGCTGAATCTGTACTTGAAAGGAGACAAAAACGACAGAGCTCGTCATCTCGTTTATCTCAAGGCATCATTTGATGTGCCATCAGTGAAAGTAGCAGAGCGTCGTTTCTTGACGTCAAACGATAACCCCTGTTACCACTACGATGAAAGAGCCACCCTGAGGATAGATGATGGCAAGGGTTAGGAACCTCAGCTTTCTTCAAAAACACAAACAACGGCACACAAATGCGAACATTTTCTCATTCATGTAGCCGCCTGAGGCTGAGTGGAAGCGATAATATTTATATTGCTCCTTTCTGCTCTGTTTTACGCCCGCAGCAGACGCAGGCTGAGTCTCTCCACTGCCCTGATGACTGCCATAAAATCAGCTGCCATAAAAATTGATTTGAAGCGAAAGAAAGAAAATGGAGACATACTCGAAAATAATTATTCACATGAACGGTTAAACGCCACCGTGGTGATGCTGTGTGAGTTATGGCACATATTTACCCACAACGCACCACAAAAACATGCCTCTCCCCCACCTCCACCCCTACTGTGACCGAGTACACAAAAAATTTTAAAGCCTTTGTTATTGTGTTCATCTGTCTTCATGTTCCGAGATCAGTTTGTTTCTCCTTTTATTCTGACGCAAAGTTTGTTATTATCTATACTTCAATGCTACGTGCTATGTACATTCATTTCTTTATTTTGCTCTGTGCATTGTTTGTTGTTTGCTGTGGAGATGGTTATGATGTGTGTTTAGGTTGCTGTCTGTGTGTTTGTTTGAGAGACAGGCCTGTGATGGGTCAATCCACAGGGGCTCACTGTGAGGGTGATATTGCTCACAGTCAGTAAAACCCATATACTTTGCTAATGAACAACACAGCAGCAGTTCAGAGGGTATGTCAATTTGTTAGTTTGGCTTGAAACCACTGTACTAGGAAAGGGAGAGAAAATAAAAGAGAAAATCTGTGTTTTGAACCCCTCAGAATCAATAAGACCATCAAATTTAGGTATGAATTCCTTCAGGCAACTAAACATCATTTTATAACACACGTGACTGCACATCAATTACATTTTATATTAATGGCCTACACTCGCTGAGCACTTTATTAGGAACACCTACTTATTCATGTGATTAGCCAATCGTGTGGCAGCAGTGCAATGCATAAAATCATGCAAATACGGGTCAGCAGCTTCAGTTAATGTTCACATCAACCATCAGAATGGGGACAAAATGTGATCTCAATTATCTCGACTGTGGCATGATTGCTGGTGCCAGACAGACTGGTTTGAGTGTTTCTGTAACTGCTGATCTCCTGGGATTTTCATGCACAACAGTCTCTAGAGTTTACTCAGAATGGTGCCAAAAACAAAAAACATCCAATGAGCAGCAGTTCTGCAGATGGAAATGCCTTGTTGATGAGAGAGGTCAACGGAGAATGACCAGACTGGTTCGAGCTAACAGAAAGGCTATGGTAACTCAGATAACCACTCTGAACAACTGTAGTGAGCAGAATAGCATCTCAGAATGCACAACATGTTGAACCTTGAGGCGGATGGGCAACAACAGCAGTAGACCACGTCAGGCACTTTACTGGGACCATAGTGTTCCTAATAATGTTCTTAGTGAGTGTAAATCTTCAAATCTTTAATATCACCAACAGTTAAGTTAAAACATACTCTGCATGCAAGTACACAAAGTAGACACTTCTAGCTACGCAAGCTTGATTTTGTGCGTTGTTGGATTCCAAAATGTGTCAGACCGCAATTCATAACTCAACGCTAGTACGCATTGCATTCTCAACATTGCAAAAAGGGGTGATATAGCGGCCATTAGTATGAACTCTCCCCTTCTATGGTGAGTTTTCTCTTTCAAGTTAAGTACTGTTATGGCGAAGCTACAGTTTGAAAAGCATATTGCTAAGCAAGTCAATATATTTATAGCAACTTACCTGAATAATAACACATCCAGTTTAATGGCACAGTCTTCTGAAGGTAACTATGAGGTACTGAGGTTTGTTACTGCCACAGTAATGCAAAAACGCATGTAAAGCATGTTTAACTGGATTGCAAGTTGGCAATGCGTTGGCTAAGTGCTTGCATCTGCGTACATGTACTTACGTAAAGTATGTATCTGGCCTTAGGCTAATGAACTTTATTACTTTGTAGAAGATTTTTTTGTTTTGATCATTATTAATAATGTAATTAATGAACATTGGTGTCTGGTATCATATTGCTGCTGCCAATTTCTAAAGCAATAAGTTACTTACCAGTCTGAGGTGACAAGTGTCAAAATCCCTTCTAAAACCATCAAACTTGTGACCAGTGGAAACCAGCTTGGAGGCCAGCAAAACAAAACTTTAGGCTGGTTTTAGCTATTTGTTTTATCAAGAATGCCTAACAACAACCTTTACAGGTGTAAAATCACTGTAACACATAGCCTTTAGTGGCTTATTGCATTATTATAGAATTTAAAGTACAATTAACTGTTTTCTGTAATGCTGTGTTTTCCTACTCAGGCATCCTGTAGAATTTGTCTACTGTTTTCTCTCCTAACCTTTCTCTCTTTTTCCTTCACCTCACATCCTTTGTTAAGATCGTATGTAGTGTGCTTCATCACTCGACTCTGGCCTCTATCTCACCCCAAGCCGAGATCAGGTAAACCAGAGTATGTCCTTGATCCGACTCCCTTCACTTCCCTCTTCATTCATTTATCAGTCTATACAATACCTCGCTCAATCACACACAGAAACTGTATACACGCACACTCTTTTTCTCCTTTCCCTCTGTCTCTTTATTTTGCAGGCATACAATAAAATACAACTATAAACCTTTTCTTTCACATACATCTATACACAAACACACTCACATATACACTTGTTTAAATATCTTCATTGGATCTCAGTCAGGGTAGATAACATATTTATTTGGCACGAAGGAAAACAGGGCTGTGAAGGATAGAATTAAAGTCTTTTCAATGGGCTGTACTGTTGTGCAGTATTGATCATTCAGTATTGATCATTCAGCCAATAAAACCCTATAAAACATGTCTTTCCAAAAAAGAAATGCTGGAAAAGGTGGGTTGTGAAAATTAGATACTGAAGAGAGCACAACCCATTTTACTCCCATCCCTCACAGCCTTGTTTTCATGTGTGTCAAATTAAATATGGCGTCTACCCTGACTAAGTTCTTTAGATGTACAAACTGTTGGGATTGCTACGCCTTCTGAAAAAGAGGTGGATTTTTTACCTCATTGGTTCCCCCTTCCTCCTTTGTCCAATCAAGAGTCAGACACCCTCCTTAAGCACCTCTCTGTTTTACTTTCCAAGCCTTTTAGAACGACCTCAAGAGCAGTTTCTTTGGTTTGTGACTATATTTGTGAAATCCATCTATTCTTATCTCCTCTGATTCGCCTAATTGAATTTACTCAGTTATCAATGTTCATCTCAATGGCTCAACTTCTCCACAGAACTATAAATTCAGTTATTTTATCAAACAAATGGGGCAATAAAAAAAGACTAAACAAGTGTTGGAAATAGCATAAAGACTTTTTAAACTTTTTTTCGACTTCACTTCCTGTCGCTGTTCCATAAATCTAAGACAGATCCTTGTCTGGTATATGTATCTTTTGCAGCCTTAAACCGCAATCCATCCCACCAGCACCTGACAAACATCATGACAAGTGTCAACCAGCACCTGTATCTTTCATCTTATCCTCCCATCTCTACCCTGTGTCCATCTCTCCAGTGTTACCTCCGCTCTTTTCCATTCATCTCGCTGTAAGGATGCCTCTAAAATAGAGGGGAGGCAGAGGCGCGGTTTATGGGGAATTGTCTGGTGTCATCGGAACAATAACGACCCCTTTACCACGGTGATGAATGATTGGCGGTTTTCTCTGTGATTTGTAGAGGGTGGGGTGAACAAGGTGCGATAGAGGCCACAGATGGACAAGGTGCTAACTGATAGACTTTATGTCTCCACTTAGTACGAGACCCACCCGACCACCCCCGCCAACACCTAAGGCCAAGCCTCAAATTCCTAGACAGAAAGGAGGCTGATGATAGACGAATGCGGGGGATGGGATGCTAATGAGATCTGACAGATCTGAGGAGTGAGGGTCTTCATTCCATTTGCTCCACTTTGTTTTGTTTTTTTATCAGTCCTGGCATGTGCAGGCATAAACAGGCATTGTGAGGAAAGATGGCTGACTGAAAACTTTATCTCTTTTTCTCGGCTATTGGTAAACATATTCATTTGTCTGAGGTTCTGTTTTGAAGGTTCTTTCATTCATATCGCCTCTCCCTTAATCAAGGCTTGCTTGTTTTCTGTTTCTGTCTTTCATGTTCCGACTCTTGCTGTCTTTCATGTTTGGACTCTATGTTTTATCTTATTCGTGTTTTAGTTGATGTGTGGAACTTTGAAGACCTTTTTACAAATTCACTTCATGTTTGTTTGCTAACAGTTAGCTAATGCGAGCTCTGATAATTCTCACCCTTTTTTATTTAATTTCAGGTTCAAGTTCATTTGTTTTATTTTCATATGCACAGTGTAACAAGTTACACTGTACAATGAAATTCTTCCTTTGTCCTCCCAATGCATATGAAACTCTCCATATGAAATGCGGTTTTCTATAAGCTATCCCAACCTGGGCCGTATTCACAAAAAATCTTAAGGCTAAAAGTAGCTCCTAACGTGGAAATTTAGGAGCAACTCTTAAAAATGAGGAGAATGTCACTCCTAATTTTACGACTCTTTTTATGAAAATTTTCATCTAAGAGTAATTCATGAAGCATTTTAACACTAAAAGTAGATCCCAAACCCACGACAGCTTAGAAGTCATCCTGAGGACTTCTAACTCCCTAAGAGTGACTCACAAATTATCCAAAGCATGGCTGCTATCGTCAATCCACATTAAAACAATGTATTAGAATATTATTATGACATTGAACGTTTAAAAAGGTATATCGCCTGAATCACAATCGAGTCGATGTATTTTAATCATATAATATCATAAATATTAGAATGTTGGCATTGACCTTTAAAAAAGGTATCGCCTGAATCGCGAGGGTGTTTTCTTTATTGTAAACTTAGTTAGAGATGCAGTTAATTCTCTGAAACAACCCAATTACACTACAAGGTTTTGACAACTCTGTGCTTCCTGGCCACATCACAATAAAACTGTGTCGGTCGGATGAATTGGGAATGTCTGTCATTCGTCAGCAGAATAATCTATAAAACTATATATGCACATCTTCCGACAATTCATCGCGTATTTTTTCCTGTGGATGCACACTCACTGCAGAGAAAAAAAGGGGGCATTCACAGGGAATCACGGCAATCGCGGGGCTACCCGGTGTTTTGATGCTATTGACAGTATGCATGCTTGTTTCATTACATCAACACAGGATGAAGAAATGTTCATCAACCGAAAAACCAAAAATCTTTGGGAATACTGGCCCAGGTCTCATAGAATCACGGTACTATACCTACATTTTTCTACACTGTGTGTACCACGACACTTTCCTGGTGAAATAAACACTAGAGGCATTACAGCAACAATGATTTATATTATTACCATTTCACACAAATCACAAGTAAACGGCAGATTATCAGTTCATAACTGTATGACATCTAAACACTTTTAATAAAGTGCTTAGTGTTTAGACTTGTAAGTCGATACATTTTAATGTTTGCATTACATAACCAACTACATTTACAAGCTTCTTCGAGGGCGATCAAATTGCTCAGTAGGCCAACTGATAGAGCACTGTATTTACGATGCAAAGGATCGGGGTAAAGGCCTATTCACACCAAGTCTGTTATTTCAGTGTACAGATGAAGTCAGAAGTTTACATACACTTAGGTTGAAGTCATTAAAACTAATTTTTTAACCACTCCACAAATTTTATATTAGCAAACTCTAGTTTTGGCAAGGTGTTTAGGAGATCTACTTTGTGTATGACAGAAGTAATTTTTCCAACAATTGTTTACAGACTGATTGTTTTACTTTTAATTGACTATATCACAATTTCAGTGGGTCAGAAGTTTACATACACTAAGTTAACTATGCCTTGAAGCTGCTTGGAAAATTCCAGAAAATGATGTCAAGCCTTCAGACAATTAGACAATTAGCTTCGGATAGGAGGTGTACTGAATTGGAGGTGTACCTGTGGCTGTATTTTAAGGCCTACCTTCAAACTTAGTGCCTCTTTGCTTGACATCATGGGAAAATCAAAAGAAATCAGCCAAGACCTAAGGAAAAAAACATTGTGGACCTCCACAAGTCTGGTTTTATCCTTGGGAGCAATTTCCAAATGCCTGAAGGTACCACGTTCATCGGTACAAACAATAGTACGTAAGTATAAACACCATGGGACCACGCAGCCATCATACCGCTCAGGAAGGAGACACATTCTGTTTCCTAGAGATGAACGTAGTTTGGTGTGAAAAGCCCAGAACAACAGCAAAGGACCTTGTGAAGATGCTGGAGGAAACAGGTAGACAAGTGTCTATATCCACAGTAAGACGAGTCATATATCGACATAAACTGAAAGGCTGCTCAGCAAAGAAGATGCCACTGCTCCAAAACTGCCATAAAAAAGCCATACAACAGTTTGCAAATGCACATGGGGACATTTTTTTGTCTGATGAAACAAAAATCGAACTGTTTGGCCATAATGTCCATTGTTATGTTTGGAGGAAAAAGGGTGAGGCTTGCAAGCCGAAGAACACCATCCCAACCGTGAAGTATAGGGGTGGCAGCATCATGTTGTGGGGGTTCTCTGCTGCAGGAAGGACTGGTGCACTTCACAAAATAGATGGCATCATGAGGAAGGAAAATTATGTGGATATATTGAAGCAACATCTCAAGACATCAGCCAGGAAGTTAAAGCTCGGTCACAAATGGTTCTTCCAAATGGACAATGACCCCAAGCATACCTCCAAAGTTGTGGCAAAATGGCTTAAGGACAACAAAGTCAAGGTATTGGAGTGGCCATCACAAAGCCCTGACCTCAATCTGATAGTAAATTTGTGGGCAGAACTGAAAAACCATGTGCGAGCAAGGAGGCCTACAAACCTGACTCAGTTACACCAGTTCTGTCTGGAGGAATGGGCCAAAATTCCAGCAACCTATTGTGAAAAGCTTGTGGAAGACTACCCAAAATGTTTTGACCCAAGTACAAACAATTTAAAGGCAATGCTACCAAATACTAACAAAGTGTATGTAAACTTCTGACCCAATGGGAATGTGATGAAAGAAATAAAATCTGAAATAAATCATTCTCCCAACTATTATTCTGAAATTTCACATTCTTAAAATAAAGTAGTGATCCTAACTGACCTAAGACAGGGAATGTTTTCTATGATTAAATGTCAGGAATTGTGAGTTTAAATGTATTTGGCTAAGGTGTATGTAAACTTCTGACTTCAACTATAAATGTTCATTCCGAACAAGCTTTTGACTCGGAACAATGTATTCCCATGGCATTATTCACACTGGGTCTGACAAATCGTCCACCGACAATCCAATTTTAATTTTTTTTATGAAGAGTGGTCCGATTTTTTTCTTTTCTTCAGACTGCATGGAAAACTGACTGACCAATGAAATAAGAGCATTTGATCATTTTTCCAGAATCGCTGCAGCTGCTCAATCCAGCACATTGGTGGCACTAATCAACTGGAAAACACCGGTATTGGACTTGCAGTTGATACACGCCCCCGAACATGATAAAGTTACAAATAAATAGTTGCAGTTTCTGAACCCTTTGTACTGCAAACATAATCCCAGTCTGTTTTTGAAAGTCCGCTTATGGTGTTTTGTCTTAATGTACATTATTTCATATGCATTTCACTGTGCCTGTTATATTCTCATGGCATTGAAAATGGCAGCGAGGTTCGGCAATTCGTTTGCACTAAGCTTGTACTAAAATATCCCATAAAAAGACTATTTACATGCAATAGTTTACTGTAGACAAACGAATTGCAGAAACACACTGCTATTTTTATTGCAAGGATAATATAACAAAGTATTGCAATAATTTAAATAAAGACCGTGAGCCAGTGTTTTCTTTTTTATCATTTTTAATATTATGCATCATATTTTATACTATATCTGTTATTCTTAATGTACTTTATTCCATGTGTATTTATATCACAGTATCTTGTGTTATAAGGCATTATAGGAATGTTCCAGGTTCAATACAAGTTCAGCTCAATCGACAGCATTTGTGGCGTAATGTTGATTACCACAAAAATTTATTTTGACTTGTTCCTCCTTTTCTTTAACAAAAGCTAAATTAGAGGGTCCAGTGAGGCTTACTTGGAAGAAAGGGGGCAAAAACAAAGAAGACCTCACTCGAACACAGGATATCTAAAAACACCTATACACAAAACTACAACTACGCAACATTACAACTACACAGAGCCATAATTAAAGTAGAGACAGAGAGGCCTCCTACGTTAAGAAAGATCTAGCTTGAGTGTGGGTGTGCATGTATTGTTGCCAGTTTGCTTGAGCGCCACATTGTTCAACACCACGTTTTTTGGCCATCTGCAGAGAGGCAGTGGGAGGGAGATTGAAACATCTATCTTTTTCTATCTGTCTGTCTTTCTCTTAAGTGATTTCTCTTTCAATAACACACATATATACAAACATACACACACTGATCCTTGGAAACTGGGTGGGGCTTGAGACACAGACTTGTCGAGCATCACTAACAGCGTCTGATCTGAATCTGTTGTACTAGATTTATTGTAGCTCAATTGGTAGAGCATAACGCTAACGATGCCAAAATCATGAGATCAATTCCCAAGGAGTGCAAATACAGGCAAAATGTATACCTTGAATACACTGTAAGTCACTTTGAATATAGTCATCTGCCAGATGGACAAATGTTTTATTTAACACCTGGGCCAATAGGCTGGACAGCCAACAGAAGTTGCTATATGTCCAATATTGAACAATTGGAATCACTTTCAATTAAGTGCAATGTTTTTAGGGCATGGTACCATATGGTTGCTAATTGTCCAGTATTAGCCGGGACATCTTGTACTTTAGCATTGAGGCGCTTGAGTGGACAGCAAAAAATTTTATTGAAGAAATGCTTCAAGGAATGATAATCCTCTCATCATTTACTTACCCTTATGTCATCTCAAACTCCTATGACTTTCTTCCACGGAACACAAACAAAGATATATTGATGAATATATGATGTCTGTTTGTCCATATAATGCAAATAATTGGTGACCAAATTTTTAAGATCCAAAAAGGAAATAAAGGCAGAATAAAGTTAATCCATAAGCATTAGTGGTTTAAATCCATGTCTTCTGAAAGCGATTCAATCAGTTTTGGGTGAGAACAGACTGAAATGTAACTCCTTTTTGACTGTGCATCTTGCCATAGCAGTCTCTAGGCACAATCATGATTTCAAGTTTGATTACACTTCCTAGGGCTTGATGCATACGCAGAGTGCTAGATGGCAATAAGAAGTGTTATTGAGCTTGAAATCATGATCGCCAAGGAGACTGCAGATGTCAAGCTTTATAGTGAAAAAGGAATTATATTTTGGTCCAATTAAGACATGGATTAAAACACAGGAGTCTTATGGATTACTTTTATGCTGCCTTTGTGTTTTTTGGAGCTTCAAAATTTTGGTACCCATTCACTTGCATTTTCTAGATATTCTTCTGAAAATCTTTGTTTGTGTTCTGCAGAAGAAAGAAAGTCATACACATCTGGGATGGCATGAGGGGGAGTAAATGATGAGAGAATTTTTCTATTTTTGGGTGAACAATTCCTTTAAGGGGGAAAAAAGTTGCCGACCCTATGGTACCATGGTATGACTATGTTTTTGGACACTACTATTTGGTAATGCCATGATATTCCTTGAAAAATCTAGGAGTGCCATGTAAATACCATGGTAAATGCTATGGACACAGTGATCATACAGTAACTTGGTAAATATCAAAAGAGCTACATTCTGTTGTTGGTCTTCCTTGTTATACTTGCGTAACTGTTCAGGGAAAACCTAGTTTAAAATTTCTTTCCATGCAGCCTCTCTCTCTCTCTCTCTCTCTCTCTCTCTCTCTCCTCTCTCTCTCTGCCTCTGCTCTGTTTGTTCAGTGGTCCCTCTGTACCTCTCTCCCTTTGTCAGGGCTAATGTTCTCAAATGGAGGGAAATTAAAGCAGGGAAGCCATGCGTGTCGCACACTAACTCTTCCCCCTGCGGGCCTATTGGATCGCAGCATGCATACAGATGAAGGCACATGGTTCCTAGCCTCCCCAGCGCTGCGGCCCCACCAGCGCCTTCACACGTCTCCACCACCACGCATAAAATATACATGCAGAACAGAGTCTATATTTATTGAGTTACTCATACATATGCACAAATACACACACAGCCATGCACCCATGCACAAACACATACACCAGTATATGCATAAAGAATGTCTGTTACTCATAAAATTACACCTAAAACTTTGGTAATATAACATATTATTCTGTCTGTTTCTCTATTTCTTGACTCTACTCTCTTCTGCTTTCTCACACATACATACCAGAAGCTAAATGCATAAAGAACGTGTTCCTGTTTTACCTACATTGTGAGAACCAAAACACCCTGATAATGTAAGAAAACCTGAACTTAACTACACTGTGAGGACTTCAGTCCCCTCAGTTCAAACATAAGGTACTATATAATGATTTCATTAAAAATCCCAAAAGGCTTCTTTTGTGAGGGTTACTGGTAGGTTTAGGGTATAGAAAATATTGCTAGGTCAATATAAAAACAATAGAAAGTCCTATTAATGAGAGTAATACCACAGTGTGTGTTAATCATATAATTCCACCAAAAAACATAACATGTTAATATAACATTATGCTGTCCATTTCTTGACATTTCTCTCCTATTACCTCTTGCAAGCTCACATACACACACATACACACACACACACAAATGTACATGCACACACTGAACATGGGTGTCAGCGAGAGGCTGAGCAGTGTTGATTTGTAAGGTTTCCTGCTGTAGTACTGTGAAGTTTGGGGACAAATCAATCTGATTCCTGCACAGACCTGTCTGCCTCACCCACTGACAAATGACCTCCCAGAACAGATCATCTGATATGGAGACAAGCTGTGTAAGTGACTGTGTGTGTGCGTGTGTGTGTGCGTGTGTGTGTGTGCGTGTGTGTGTGTGAGAGAGAGAGAAAGAGAGAGAGAGAGAGAGAGAAAATCTAAGTAAGCATGTGTGGATGTTTGCGGATCAGCAGATCTGTCAGAACTACACAAACTGGACAGTACTAACTTAACTAAATTTTTCAGTAGCATGACAGTAGCTCTGTTTTTTGTTAAATAATGTATATTTTGTGGTAATGAGCTACTTTTTCCAACAAGTAGCAATGTAGCGCAACAAATGACTGTATATTGCTGTTTGTCACATTGCATTACGCATGAAGCTTAACAGCCGAGCGAACTGATGCCATAATCGAATGCGCTCTCCTAGGCTACATAGAACTGATATTTTTTTATCAAATATTTTTTAATTATTACATTTTTTATTGGTTTTGTCCATTATTGTTGTCAAAATATTGTTTTAATAGACATTGTTTTGTCTATTATTGTTCGTTATTATTGTCAATAAAGATATTCTTTTAAAACCAATAAAGAAGTGTTCTTTACATAACTGTCCACCCAAACACTTCATTAACTAGTAACCTATAACTTCACAAACATTACTAATCCATTTCTAATGCTGATCAACTCAAAATTAACAGACCTCCGACCCCTTAGGCTCTGTGCGAGCCAGCTTCACTGCTAATTGCAAACTCCGCCATAAAACTTTTTGACTAGTCACCCGCTCTGTTCCCCTCCACCGGCCCATGGCCAACCCTACGGATACACTTGTCCTCTTGAGCCACTATGGTGTCTGTGTTGCCCTGGAGTGGGTCCAGTCGCCCACCTCCCTGGTGCTTGGGTAATGGGCTGGCAAGAAACCGGTTTCCTCCATGCATTGGAGACACTGTAAAACGTTAATGGCTCACCATGGGGATCCGCGGTTTAGCTGGGGCCCCCGAACCAACCCCATTATTCATTAGACGAGAACGTTATTTATTGCCTCCCAGCGCAAACACAACAAGCCAATTAATAATTAAGCATTTCTATCCGCCTCTGTACCAGCCTGCTCAGATGAGGAGGACAGGAGATATGAGCGCGAGTGTGAGATATGAGCGGCCGTGAGCAGCATAACTTCAGCACTATTAAGGAAAATGGCAGTTAAGACCCAACCGTTGTCTGGAGAGACTTGGAGCCAAATCCAAGCGAAGTGAGGTGGAACCGCCGCTGTGGCTTTTGTCCAAAACCTAACGCTCTGAATCCAGCCTACTGTACTTCTAGTAATGAATATCAATAAATCATGTCAATATAAATCTGATGAACAGGGCCGGATACTTGTTTAATGAACTGTAGGTCGTTCCGATTAAAAGAAAACATTACGTGGGTTCTGAATGGGCTCTGAATATACCAGAGATGCAGAAGATCTGATGTCCTGAAGAAAACCATCCACATTTCTCACAGATTTACCCTCAGTTGGCTGAATGAATCCATCTTAAACTTAACAACAGGGAAATACAGATGCACAGAGCAGTCATGTTGATCCAATGGGGGTGTTACTTTACAAATTGATGGCACAGTTGAAGGTCACTCCGCATCGATTTATTAGCCAATCAGAACCATCAACTAAGGCACATTAGGCAGCTTACCAATGTAGGCCAGGGACAGCAGTTGTCTGACAAGCATGTGTTAAGTGTCATTTTCCACCACATGTTTTCTACCCTGCAGTGCTGTTTTAAGGACTATGTAGCTTATAATGATTTTTAATTCTATTAAAGGAGAATGCTTCACCAGAGTGAGCTTACAAGACAAATTAAGTGTAATATGAGGCAAAAAAAAACAAAAAACAATTTTAATTCCAATTTTTTGATTGAATGAATGAAACTGATGCACTGAAATGCAACAGTAAAACACAACAACACAACTAGGGATGCACCGATACCACTTTTTCTCCCCTGATCCGATTCCAATACCTGAACTCTCGGTATCGTCCAATACCAATGTTGTTGTTTTTCTTAATCGGTTTAAAATATCTATCCCTCATTGTGTGGAACAAATTAGGGGTACTCTTTTATATGAAAAGAAACACAAACCTCTAACTACACATTATTTCAATATAAATATGTGGCTTATTAAGAAAAACTTTATTTTGAAATAGTCTACAACATCATGCAGCAGCAAAATTAACAGTAATTCCAGTGAAAGTCTTCAGTAGAAAAGAAGCCAGTTCTCTTTGCACATTTCTTTTTTCAACTTGTTTCGATGCATCTTATATGAGATGTTGTTCATGTGGAGTGCTCACATCTTGCGCACTGCTCTGAGAGCTGAAAACAGCAACACATCATAATAGCCCCACGAGTTCTATGAGTGTGTATCAACAGAGCAGTGCTGAAATGCGCTGCGTATGCAGACTATATTTTTACTTATTAAACGTAGCCTTTTGCGATTCACAAAAATATTGTTTATCTTCAGGATATGTTAAATAAAATGCACAAGTCACATGGACTACTTTAATGGTGCTTTTATTGTTATTTTATATAAATTTGGAGCTTGACAGTAACCACTATGACCAACACACAATATCAAATTTTGATCGGGCTCGTCGGACCAATTCTCAGTCGGGTTAAAAACACCAGTATCTGAGCCGATATGATCCAGGTATCAGATTGGTGCATCCCTAAACACAATGTAACAAAATACAACAAATCAGAACCAAAAAAAAAAAATGTTTCATTGATTGATTGATTTGGTTTGATTGAATTAATAGAATTGAAGGAACGCAACATAATGCAACAGCGCAACAAAAGATAGTACAACAAAACAAAAAAATGCAATGAAATGCAATGCAACAAAATGCAATGCAACTCTTTATTTTTACTGAATTGATCTGATTGAATAAATGGAATGGAAGGAAAACAACACAACAAAACGAAACAACACAAAGCAACAAAACATAACACAATGATACATAATGACATGCAACGCAACGTAACGCAGTAAAAAGCAAAGCAATCCTACGAAATGCAACAGAACTGAATATGAACCTAACAAAGACAACATCAACACACATCCATTGAACACCCTTCACCAAGACCAGTGAAGTAACATCTTTAAACACGATAAATGTTTAACTTTAAAGCACTTAAAGTAACTATAATGTTCTTAGGGTGTAATTAGAGACATTTATGGTGCAAAGGGAAAGCTGTAAGCTATCTTATCTGTTCATCTGCTGAATGGGCCGTTTTACCAGGAGAGCTTTGAGATGTGAGTTAAGACCCCTCACCCCACCATCACTTCACTCCACCCACCTTTTTTATCAGTCCACTCTTACTGGAAGTGCATCAGCTGACCTGCATCTCCAACTCCACTGTTATCGATTGGCTGTGGGCAGACTAGGAGGAACAGTGGGGGCTCATATGTTAGCCAAGACGTCGTCTCCTCTCGACGGTCTCTTCCCGAGACTGAGCCGAGGTCTGTCTATGCCGGCCTGCGAGTTTCTCCTTTGGAGACTCCACTAACCTTACATCGGTCCACAGAATGCTGGATCAACTCGTCATCTGAAATAAAATTACAGGACAAGATGAGCATCATATTTACTAGATTGTGGGGGAAAAAATAGCTGTGATATTGAAAGTCTTGTGAATACAGGGAAGCCCTTCCTGTAACAGGATACTGTGATTAAATAGATCAAACATTAGAAGTAGATTATAATGTAGACATTCAATTTCATGGCGGATGAAGTTTACACTGATACATATTTCCCCTCTGAATTATCATGGCTCATCATTGCAAGGTTTTTGTGTGTGTGGGTTTTTTTTTTTTTTAAGGCAGTACTCATTTTTTGCCTATATGTGTATGTGTGTGCTCATTTGAGTTTCTGCTCGATTGTTCAGCCTAATGTGGCCAGGCTCTATCGCCCTTGGTAATTGTGCTCATTTTATTTTGGCAGCTTGCAAGGAGTCTGTCCATCACTACAAAGTATAATATATAACACTTATTCAGAACTGTGCATGTGTGTATGTGAGTGTGAGAGAGAGAGGGAGGGAAAATAGGACACAAAACGTAAGAAAACATAAGCATGTGGAGAGATATTTAGTTATCACTGTAATGACATAAATGGCATTAAATAATAAAGCAATATTACATAAGCAAGAGTGCATTTGCACTGAACATTCGGCTGCAGGTAATCACAGCTGTGCTGATAATCATAACAACAGCACTCTTGCTCATGTGATATTGCTTTTATACAACAGTTCTGTAAACGAGAAATTAACTTACATTTTAGACATGACATGGCCAGTTATTTAGTCTATTTTTGCTCCACTTTTGTAAATAGTTCCAAACTAACTGTTGTATAAATAAAAGAAGCTTGTTAAGCATAAAAAGAACAAACTAAATTGTCATTAAGAAAGGTGACAGTGATATCATCATCATTATGAAATCTTTTCAGTTGCTACAAAAGAAACATTATATGACTCGGAGCAAAAAGACTGGGTAATTAAGTTTTAAGATGGGCCTGAATGTGTGTGTGTGTGTGTGTGTGTGTGTGTGTGTGTGTGTGTGTGTGTGTGACCATATGGGGCACAGGAGAGGAACCCTGCACACATGGCAGATCATACAGCTGCACACATGGCAGATCATTTTCTCATCCATCTATCTCACGATCGTCTCTCTATCTTACTCATAAACATGGTCATACACAAACACTTATTTTTACAATGTATTATTATATTGTAATTATTGCAATTATAACAACATCAATATAATGAAATAACACAATAATGTAGTGAACGAAAAAAAAGCAGATGAATTCCAAGCACTTATACATTAGATCAAAAGGTTTTCAATATCATGAGAAACATAAATTCAGTCAAGTGTGCACAAACTTTTGACTGGTGGTGTACACAGAGCCAATCTTCAAGCAAACACACTCAAAGGCACAGTCAAAATTCATGCACACACACTTTTGAATCTCTTTTACAATCCATGCACATGCATACACACAATTACATCCACTCCTATTTCACACATATGCACATGGGTAATTAACATGAAATGTCAAGCAGTGAAAAAAGTGAAAGCAGTGTGACATGCTGTGCTTCATCTAAAGCGATATAAAACATTTTAAACAAAATTGTTCTTATTCTTTAATAATTATTATGTACACAGTTTATGACATAATACTAATTAAGAGACTACATAGAATATTTGTACTTTTGAAAATGTATTTGTCACAGCGCAGAACACAGTGCAGAGTGGGATGCAAAAAAGCTAAATGTGATTTTGAATAGGTGAAAATGTTGAAAGAAATGGTGTCCAGTTACAGCAACAAAAAAATACACTTACCCTTTTACATATAAATCTAAATTTTAATCTAAAATCTTGTTTAAAAACAAAAACATCGACAACTACCCACACACACTCACTGTTGCCTTAATCTATACAGTATGTTGATTATACACTTAATAGTAGTGCTGGGTATTGATACAGATTTTCTGATTCGATTCCGATTCACAAGCTCTCAATTCGATTCTGATTTTGATTAGATTCTCGATTCACATGGGTATATTTCAGGTATAATGTCCCTTTTGCTTACGTATGAAAGAAATTCTGTCCCAGCTAATTCTGTTAATTATACAGGGGACCTTCTAACTAGATACATTACAAAAATATTAGTTTTACTAATTATATTTTATCAGTTTTTCGTCATTTTGGTCACATTTTGGCTTTTTAAAAATGAACAAATCCATGTATTCAATCAATAAATAAGATATTATATTCCATATATTATTTGTTGCTACATGTTTATTGTTTAATTGCATAATTTGTACTATTTTCAAGTATTTACACTGATTTGTTGAACACGTGCTAAAACTGGTACTGTCTCTTTAAGGAAGACGGCATTTCTTTAAAGAGCATCTGTAAATGAGCGCATATTAACGCATGATTAGAATTAAATGTTTCAGCACCTGACTGTAAACAACAGAAAGGGTATTAAAAGAGACATCATCAAATGACAAATGGGTCGCATGGATCTCGTATTTGGACACACATTACATGGAACGACTTTTACTCTCAACATGCAGTGAAAGGATCTCGCTGCAGAATACTCCGCCACTTTACTACATAATTACTGGTGAGTAAAATGTAAACATTTACCAGCCAGTTGCCAAATATCTAAATTTTAGTCGAAAAACACGAAATTTGGTTGCAAATGTGGGTGATTTCCTCTCACTGTAGTAGAGGGTAGCACATAGAGTAAAAAAATAGATCTTGAGATTAAAGAATTGATATCAAGATCATTCAGATGAAGATCGCGATGCATCAGAAAATCAATTTTTTTAACAACCCTTACATAATAGTACAGGCTTTTATCTCCATTGGCAACAGAAAGTGTTAAGTTGCAAGCTAATGCCTTTCACCCACCTTTCTACCAACAGAATGTCACATTATTACGTATAAGTATTTATTACATACATGGTATGAATAATGTACAATCTTTACAACATTGTCGACAGTTATGAAAATCTATTGAATGTGGCTTGTTAAATTCTTTAAATTAATCAGTCTTAGGGGCCTGGGTAGCTCAGCGAGTATTGACGCTGACTACCACCCCTGGAGTCGCGAGTTCGAATCCAGGGCATGCTGAGTGACTCCAGCCAGGTCTCCTAAGCAACCACACTGGCCCAGTTTCTAGGGAGGGTATAGTCACATGGGGTAACATCCTCGTGGTCGCGATTAGGGGTTCTCGCTCTCAGTGGGGCATGTGGTAAATTGTGCGTGGATTGCGGAGAGTAGCATGAGCCTCCACATGCTGTGAGTCTCTGCGGTGTCATGCACAGCAAGCCACGTGATAAGATGCGCAGATTGACGGTCTCAGAAGCGGGGGCAGCTGAGACTTGTCCTCCGCCACCTGGATTGAGGTGAGTAACCGCGCCACCACGAGGACCTAGTAAGTAGTGGGAATTGGGCATTCCAAATTGGGAGAAAATGGGATAAAATGTAAAAAAATAAAATAATAATAATATTTTTTATAAGTCTTAGCCTGCAAAAGTAATTTCTGTGCACTGTCAAGTGCTAGTTTTGGCCATTCTTGTCCAACGACAACATGGGAAATGTTTACATACCAGCTTCGTGAAATTAAGATGCCGTTTCTGTAACCAGTTAAGAAAAAAAATTATTCAGCCAAAAAATTTGAGTTAACACACACGCATACACACATACTTGTATGCAGATGTTACCAAACTAATTTCATAGTGCCTCATCATTTTAATGAAGTAAAAAGAGAGAGGGGGTAGGGAGGGGGGTGACAAAACAAGCTGTGCACAGCCGGGAGGGAGAAAAATATCACATTTTCCAGGTGATGAATTTTTCCAATTTCTCGCAGACAAGTACATAAACTCGTTCAATTAGGAGCAGAATCTGGAAATGAGGGACTGTGGATGGTCGGAGAGCCTGAGCCCTGATGGCTAATTTTATTGAGTGGAAAATTGAATCAAATTGTTTCATTGAAACAATCAGCCTGAACTCCTTATATTCCATTCAACACGCACACACACAAACAAAAATATGCCTCTGTACCGTTCATACTCTTTTTGTCAGGCATTACTTATATGGATCATTTGAGATTGGAGAGTTAAGCCAAACAGGCCAAACTTGCACAGCCTGTCAACTCCCTTCAACAAAACAAGACGCATAGTCATTAGATGATATTAAACCAACAGATTTCTGACATTCATGGAGCCATAACTCTGGTCATTTCCATGCATGTGGAGCAGATTTCATCTCTTTCCTTAGTGGGAAGTTAGAGAGGGTCTTCAGTGCCCTTTAACTGTAAACTGTCCATCTGTTCGCCGGCACTAAGACTGCCAGCACTTGCCTTCAAGGGTCACATATTGAACCGAACAAACATCAGAAGAGAAATCAGCTAATGACTCATTTGAACTGTTTGAGTTCGATAGAGTTCTTCCTTGTGGTTTCACATGAATACGTTTAAACAGTGAGATCACCTCTCTGATAATGAGAATTCCTCCTCTATTACCATTAAGTTAAACAGGAGTTGGTCTGTCTAACAGACCCTGCAGAAATAATCTATTTATGTGGTCATTATATACAGTATCTTATATAATATATTAGCAGTGGAGAGAGGTAATTTATTCTCTGAGCTCAAAGCCCTGTATCCAGAGAAATATGCTGTGAAATTAAATATTAACCACATGAATACATTACATTTATTTAGAGCAAAAACCTGCATTTGAAAAATGTAGGACATTTTATTGAGTCTTTTATCAAGGACCTCTAAAATATGTCTCAATTAACATTGACTACTCTAATCAAAACTCATTCAACGTCGTATGTGAAGAGGTCAAAAAGGCTTAAAAAGGTCAAAGCCATCTGCTGTGCTTTTAAAAACCAACCTTGATTCAATCAGACCGTCGTAATGCTCCAAACTTGTGTAAAATTGTTTTTGTTTAAAACTAACTGGCTTTTCAGATTAAAACTTTATCTGCAGAATTCGTAAAACTGGTCTCAGATCAGCAATCCAACATTCCCCCAGTACTTTGTGTCCCGAGAATCTGGCATTTCCCATTAAATCAATGCAGCACGATAAAACAGGGCTGTCCGTGCATGTTAACATGACACAAATACACCAGTACACCTCTAAATCCAGGACTAATTAGTGATAAATTGATAACCCAAATTGCCACACCTCCAATTCACCAACAAAGAACCAACATAAACTGCTGTACAAGATGGTAATGTGAAAGCTCTCATTATAAATAGAACCAAAGTCGCTTGCTTTATGTCAGAGCTTGGCACGTAGAATCAGCAAATACTGAAAGAAAGCTCCAGATTTGTGGCCACCACAGGAACCAGGAATTTTTCCCAGTGGGCAGGTGTTCTAACAATCTGTGCTACCTGCTCAGGATGTGCTACCAGCAATAAAAACAGTTATAAGTAAAGTGAAAACATAGGTAGCGCATGTTGAGAGGCACAGGAGCGACACCAGGATTAACAACTTTTTTGGCCAGTTTCCATGTAAAATCCAGGTCCGATTTCTCTTCCCAGTCCACCCCTGCCGGTTATGTCAGTGGTTTTGATTTAAACTGGCACAGTATCCATGGCAAAATGACTATGATGATGTGGACAACACCTCCTTCAAATAATTAATAAGAGGACAAATAATTTAGCTTGCTTTAGAACTCCAGATTAGCAATGACTGGATATTTGGATAAGTGACAACGCTCTGTTTAAAACTACTTTTTAAGGGAGTGAAAGAGGAAGGATCTTGAGGTCTCTTTTGGTCTCTTTTGGATTCATCCCAGATGGGCAATACACAGAAACAGGGCACCAAGAATAACATATCACCAGTTTCAGATATGCAACATTAGAACAAGGTCAACATTGATGCAGGATCTTGAACTATTTGTCGAAAGCATTTTCAGCATTGTATTGCTACCCAGGGAGGGAAACTCCACTGGCCATGGCTATGAAAGATTGCCAATGAGGGATAAACCAGCCATGTAGTGTAACAATTTTAAAAGTTGCCATGGAGATGAATGTGTAGAGTTTGACGGTGGCCTGGGAGATTTATGCTCATGGAGTGTGTGCATATTGATGGAAAGGGTTGATCTGGTTCCAATTTAGACCTAAAATTTTGAACCCCAATAAGCAATAAAAGCATGTGAGATATATTAAAACATTCAGGCCCAAACACGCCTTTGATCCCTAGGTTAAAGTCCATGGTAGCAGGATTACTGATTCAATTTCTTCTGGGGAATTAGAATCATTAAGAGTTAAAAATTATTAGATTTTTTTTAAAACCACTGTTGCATGTATCTTGAAAACTAAATTTTTTGGAAAATTTATAATTTTCATATTTCTGGGTTTGGAATAGCAGGGTAAAGTTCTAAAGTGGTGAATGGGAGACCACAAAAACTTCCATGAATACATCAATTTACCATTATAATGGTTTTTCAGTTGCTTTCTTCATATCTCTGGAGGTCCTTCTTGACTTCCAAATTGTATTCCTCAAGCACCATTATCAATTCTTACATTTGGCATGGTGCTGCTAAAATGCAGTAGTTCTAGACAACACTATGACATACAGATATCATGGTGTCAAAACTAGGATAAACGCTTTATGTCTACCAATTTTAACAGAGAGGAAAGTTTATGAGATGTAATGAGAATGATTTAGCGGTGGAGCTGTCGTTACAGACGACCGTATCATCATGTTTTATTGACAACACTCATCTTTAGTTAGCCAGCAGGGAGGCAGTAACCCAGAGGCTACAGACTGAACAGACGCAGGAAGCTAATGTGCTAATGCCTCTGCTTAATGAATCAGTACGAGCTTAGCAAACTGTCCACTATAATAAGTAAGAACATCCTGTTCAAACAAGTAAGATAGCTGGAAGTGATCACTTTATTGGTTGTTTTATCTGTTTATTGCCAATTATAGACAATATAATGTCAGTTTTCTTTGGTCATTTATCTATTTGCCTGTTTGTGTATTTGTTTTAAATAACAGTGCCATGTTTGGGGTTAATTTACAGCTTGAAAAAGCCATTGGGGTTATTCATGAAAAATGAGCAAAAAAAATAATTAAAAAAAATCTGTTAATCGTTTATAACAAAACTTTTCTTACTTGTATTAGCTCATTAAATTGAATGTGTCATATTATTTAAGAATGGTTTTGTGTATGATTTACACAGAAATCTCGATCTTGCTTGTGTTTTATGAATTAGAACCACAATGAACAGTATCTATATAAACTCTAAAGTTGTAAATCAAATGCATTAGAAAGTGTGTGTGTGTGTGTGGTTTTACTTAGCTATACTGTGGGCACAGAATTGGCCCAAGAGGTAAGCTAAATTTGACAAAATTTGGGGGAAATACTCAGGTAAGAATTATTTATAAATCAATGTAATATTTGATTCTAAAAATGCACAAAGTTTTCTTTTAGGGGTAGGGTTATGGTTTGGGTAAGTCTGCAGTAATTCTAATTAAATACAATTAGCTTGCATAAAAACGATCTATAAGTAGTTATGTCAATCAAAATAGTAGTCTAAAAAAGACAGGTCTAAAAAAGCCTATGGTATGTCCTCATTTACATAGCCAGGTAAAAATGTGCATACAATCTATAGCTTGAGGAAGTTATTTAAACGATGAAATGTTTTCCCTCCTTTTTACATTTAATACATTCATTATAATAAAGAAATATACAACTTCAAACATAATTAAAAATTACAGTATACTACCTCAAATGTCTACAGAAGGGGTACCCGGTTAATGAACTGCATGCCAATGGTCTGTAGTAATCATAATTAGCTTCATATAATAACACTATAAGTCTATGGTATGCCAATATTTAGATAAGTACTAAGTAAACTTGTATGCATGTATACATGGGTTTGAATTGGAAACTTTGTGTGGGTGTGTGAGAAAAAGTGAGTGGAACAGTGTGTGTGTGTGTGAGGAAACTGGCTTTCCTAACCTAGAGGAAACAGAACAAACCCTAAGACAGACAGGAAGTCCATGCAGCAGGACACCAGCTGAATGACATCATGGCACACACATGCACACACACACACCTAAAAACACATGCACAACCAATGCCACATACAAATTCTCGAGGGCCATTCAACTTCAGAATTTAGTTGAAGGTGCACACATTCATTTTCTCAAGATGGCAGGGTGAGCGTTAAAGATTTTCCACCCCTCCCTCAGACCTGACCGATTTCCTGCAGGCCGTCCAACCCCCTGAATGCAGCACACAGACATATCGCTCTAGTAACGGGAACGGACATTCAGGCATCGGGCCGCAGGCTTGCAGGAATTCCCTGACAGAGATATACTGGCCTCCGGAGCATGGCGGCTCCTTTGGACTTGTTCCCCTGACTTCACACATCTTCCTATCTCCTCCTGCGTCTTTGAAACGCCCTGTCAAAGAGGTCAGTACTCAGGGTCATTCGTCACGTCATCGGGTCATTTCCCGTCAAAATTCGACTTGATATGTGCATCCCTCGCATTTGTGTTTGTCTGGGACCCTGCCTCTCTTCCTACCTCCTCACCTGTGGCACTGTGGCGGGATTCCTCCACCATTCCCAGATCGTAAAACTCACACGGATGTTGTTTTTGGTCAGCCCCGCAACTGTAGCGTGTGAACTGGCCATTCAGACAGCAGACCCCAGGCATCCTTTGAGGGTGCGTCCATTTGTTCTTGTTTGAAGGCCACAGAGGGCAAACTGCTCCAAGGGTTTCACTATCAAACTCTTACAATAATGTGATTCTTTTCGGTCCTGTCAGATTGTGTATTCCTCTTTCATCCTGGTTCCCTTTCACTCTCTTCCCACAGACTTCAAACCTTCATATATCTGTTCTTTACAGCTGGTTTTGCTGTAAAGTATGAGGCCTTTTAGTTGTAATTCACAGTTTATATGACTTACTTTCTTCCGTGGAACAAAAAAGATGTAAAGCCTCAGTCGCCATTCACTTTTATTGTCTCTTTTTTTCATATAATGAAAGAGGATGGTGACTGAGGCTAATAGTATGCTTGACATTTCTTTTTGTGTCCCACAAAATAATGAATGTCAAAGGGGTTTAGTACAACATGAGGGTGAGTAAATGATAACAGAATTTTCATTTGTGTGAACTATCTCTATTAATGCTCCAAATCTTTTATTGATTTTATAATTTTTTGCTTTATTATTCACTTCATTGTCACTTCTGTTCTTGTACACCCTTGTCAAGTGATGTGACAGCAAAGCAAATAATAAAGCAAATAATATCAGTGAAAAATATGCAGATTTTTTACCTGTATAATATAAATGACCCCATTCCTAAATCATGAGACTTTTGCGCACCTTTAACAAAATTCATAGACAGAATTAGTAAATGGTAAAGCAACTGCATTTGCTTTGGTGTTAATAAAACTAATTTTGGGGGGGCCTGGGTAGCTCAGCGAGTAAAAACACTGACTACCACCCCTGGAGTCATGAGTTCGAATCCAGGGCGTGCTGAGTGACAACAGCCAGGTCTCCTAAGCAACCAAATTGGCCCGGTTGCTAGGGAGGGTAGAGTCACATGGGGTAACCACCTCGTGGTCGCTATAATGTGGTTCTCGCTCTCGGTGGGGTGCGTGGTAAGTTGTGCGTGGATGCCACGGAGAATAGCGGGAAGCCTCCACACACGCCATGTCTCCGTGGTAATACACTCAACAAGCCACGTGATAAAATGTGCGGATTGACTGTCTCAGATGCGGAGGCAACTAAGATTCGTCCTCTGCCACCTGGATTGAGGTGAGTCACTACACCACTACAAGGACTTAGAGCACATTGGGGATTGGGCATTCCAAATTGGGGAGAAAAGGGGAGAAAAAAATTTATAAATAAAACTAATTTTTTACTTAGCAAAGTTAACCATTTTTAAATAAATCTAATGTAACCATTCTGTCATTTTCTGAGTGGCATGGGCAGGTAATCTGATGTCATTACCAGCCTGTATATAACTGGGGTTCATTTAACATTTTTTTTATTTTATTTTTAATTTTTATGTTGGCCTTTTTTTTTTTTTTTCAAAAGACCAAGAGGTTGATTTGTTGCAGTGGCAGATACTTTTTTTTTTTTTTTTCTAGGTTTGCATTTTGCCCTGCATCTGCACCCAAACTTGGGTTGAATGTTCACACTTTTTCTATAATTTCTCCATAGTATCTTTCTTCTGGGCTTGCCATGGTTTCACAAAACATTTGCTGCCATATTACTGTCACCTCACTGGCTGTAACAAAGAAGCGACACCATGAAACATCACATGCAGTATGTAAAGCTCTTCAGCAAACAGCCCTAATCTGAGCTTAATTACCTTTGACTGGCTCCAAGTACACTTAGGAGAGGCTCCCTCCTGCCCAGAGTCCTCATTCCCCTTATTCAACAATAAACAAACATATGCACTCAAAGCCAACCGCATTCTCTAGTCACACATACACACACTCATTTAAGACACTCCACCACAGGAACGCGAGTAGATTTAAGACACTCTCTCCCTGGTTTCCTGTTTACTACGCTTTACCACTCATTAGCTTTGGCGCTAGATGTTTGGACGCTCTCAGAGGAAAGACTGACTCTCAGTCGGACTGACTGTCTGTCTTTCATTTTATCCCCCTCTCTTTCTCTCTCCACTGTCTGGCCCACATGAGTCTGTCACAAATGGATACACAGACAGGAAGGTCTACAGAAGTGGGTGCCAGAAATGCATTGGAAAAGGGTGAAAGAGATAGAGCGGAAAAGTGGGAAAGAGAAGAAAAGTGCTTATGTGAAAGGGATAGTTCACCCAAAAAATAGTTTATTCAGCCTAATTTTGTTCCAGCTGTTATGACTTTCTTTCTTTCCATGGAACACATAAGGAGATGTTAGGCCGAACGTTAACCTCAGTCACCATTCACTTTCTTAGCATGGAAAAAAAGATGCAATAAAAGTAAATGGTGACTGAGACAAACATTCTGCCTAACATCTCCTTTTGTGTTTTACAGAAGAAAGAAAATCATACAATTTGGAACAATATGAGGTTGAGTAAATGATAACAGAAGTTTCATTTTGGGGTGAACACTTTAGGCCACATTTATAAATGTATAAATGCCATTGCATTGGTTTAAAACTATAAAACATTAGATATACTGTTCAAAATGAAGACCATAAGTCTTTGGACACGTTAATGTGATGAACTACACATGCGATTCCTCTGCTAGGACACCTGTGTGAACTTGAGAGGAACCGACTTCATACATTCACTAAAATTACTTTGAGAGTGAGACCAGTTGGTTAAAAGTTATTGCAAACAATTAAAGTGAGCTTAGTTTTGAAAACAAGATCTCGTATAATTTGTTTGCAGATGCTACTTGGTTTGGCATTTTGTTATCTAATGCAATGAAACCCATACATTTTGAAGTATGGCTTAAGTGTCCAAATAGTTTGGGCCCCTGTACATTATACATACTACAAGGAAGGTCCCTTGGCTAAAAGACACAACGACAAATAGGGTTGTCTTCAGTCCTTTTTTGGATTGAACTTGCAATATTTGGTTGACCAAAACTACTTAAATGGATAGTTCACCCAAAAATGAAAATTCTCTCATCATATACTCATCCTTATGCCATCCCAGATGTGTATGACTTTCTTTCTTCTGCAGAACACATATGAAGATTTTTAGAAGAATATCTCAGCTCTGTTGGTCCATACAATGCAAGTGAATGGGTACTAAAACTTTGAAGCTCCAAAAGCAAATAAAGGCAGCATAAAAGTAATCCACATGATTCCGGTAGTTAAATCCATATCTTCAGAAGTGTGGGTGAGAAACAGATCAATATTTAAGTCCTTTTTCACTTTCACATTCTTCTTCTATTTTTGGAAATTTGCATTCTTCGTGCATATCACCACCTCCTGGGCAGGGAGGAGAATTTATAGTAAAAAAGGACTTAAATATTGATCTGTTTCTCATCCACACCTATTTGGACCTTCAAAGTTCTGGTCACCAATCACTTGCATTGTAAGAACCAACAGAGCTGAGATATTCTTCTAAAAATCTTCGTTTGTGTTCTCCAGAAGAAAGAAAGTTAGTGTTCTAGTGTTCATTTCACCAGGAAAGTACCACAAAATGTACAACAAGCCATGTACAAAATATTTAGGTATAGTAACATAATTCCAGGAGACCAGGTTGTTATTTCCATATCATTTTAGATTACATAGAGATTAGCACAAGATGGCACCGCAGATGGCCACCTCAGTGTGTAGCTCTTCAGTTCTTTTGTTGTTTTTGTTTGTTTGTCCTGTGTTTAGTAATATTTTAGCAGTCAGTTTTACCAGGAACAAACTGCTGAACATTCGACAGCATATACGAGACAACCTTTTCCCAGTTTTTGAATATTCTGACATTTTGCTGGACATTTTAGTTGGAGGCGTGGCTGTGTTGTTTAAATGCGCTATGAGACACAGGCGAGGGAGATGAGCAGGCACGCTGGTCAGGCTTCGTCAGCACAGCTTTCGAACAGTGCTGCCGAGTATTCATCTAGCGAATCTCCGCTCTCTTCCTAACAAAACGGACAAACTACATCTCCTCACCCGCACAAACAAGGACTTTTCAAACTCTGCTGCCTTGTGCTTCACAGAAACCTGGCTGAGTGAAGCCATTCCGGACAGCGCGTTACATCTGCTGGGCTTTCAGCTGTTCAGAGCAGATCGCATCGCGGAGTTAACAGGGAAAACAAGAGGTGGTGGAACATGCTTTTACATCAATGAAAGTTGGTGTACAGATGTAACAACAGTAAAGAGGATGTGCTGTCCTAATTTGGAAGCACTCTTTATTAACTGTAAGCCATTCTATTCGCTGTGGGAGTTTTCCTCATTTATTCTGGTGAGTGTGTATATCTCGCCAAACGCGTGTGTGAACACAGTGCTGCAACAGCTGACTGATCAAATCACAGACACAGAACAACAATACCCAGACCCAGTTACTATTATTCTTGGGGATTTTAACAAAGCAAATCTCACACGTGAACTGCCCAAATACAAACAGCACATTATATGCCCCACCAGAGACAGGAATATACTGGATCATTGCTACACAACAATAAAGGATGCATATTGCTCTGTCCCTAGATCAGCTTTGGGACTCTCTGATCACTGTCTGGTTCATCTTCTTCCAAACTACAGGCAGAAATTAAAATCAACCAAGCCAGTAGTAAGGACTGTAAAGGGATGGACCAATGAAGCAGAGCAGGAACTACAAGCCTGCTTCAATTGCACGGATTGGAGTGTTTTTGAGGCTGCAGACACCAATCTGGATGAGCTCACAGATAATGTTACATCATATATCAGTTTCTGTGAGGATATGTGCATTCCTACTAAGACTTATTTAAAGTTCAACAACGACAAACCGTGGTTTAGAGCAGAGCTCAGGCAGCTTCATCAGGCCAAAGAGGATGCTTACAGGGGTGGGGATAAAGTCTTGTACAATCAGGCCAGGAACACACTGAATAAGGAAACCAGAGTGGCTAAAAGAAGATACTCTAAGAAGCTGAAAAACAAGTTTTCAGCTAACGACCCTGCACCAGTGTGGAGTGGCATGAAACAACTTACGAATTACAGGACTCCTACCCCCAACCCTGTAGGGAACCAACAACTGGCTGATGACCTGTATGTGTTCTACTGCAGATTTGAAAGGCCCAATCTCACACCCCACACCCACTGCAACCCCCCTCCTCCCCCCTCCTGCTACTCAATCTGCACTTAAGATCTGTGAAGATGATGTAAGCCGGGTCTTTCGGAAACAAAAGACGAGGAAAGCTCCAGGCCCAGATGGCGTCTCACCAGCGTGTCTTCGATCCTGTGCTAACCAGCTGGCCCCCATCTTCACACAGATCTTCATTAGATCACTGGAGCAGTGTGAAGTCCCATGCTGCTTCAAATGCTCAATCATTATTCCTGTCCCAAAGAAACCAAAAATCACAGGACTTAATGACTACAGACCTGTCGCCCTGACGTTTGTGGTCATGAAATCATTTGAAAGACTGGTGTTGGCCCACCTGAAGAACATCACTGGACCCTTTCTAGATCCCCTTCAATTTGCTTACCGAGCAAACAGGTCTGTGGATGATGCAGTCAACATGAGATTGCATCATATCCTGCAACATCTGAACAGACCAGGGACATATGCAAGGATCCTTTTTGTGGACTTCAGTTCGGCTTTCAACACCATCATCCCAGCTATACTCCAGAATAAATTACACCAACTCTCTGTTCCCATGTCTATCTGTCAGTGGATTACCAGCTTTCTGATGAACAGGCAGCAGCCTGTGAGACAGGGGAAACTCACTTCCAGCACCTGTACAATCAGCACTGGTGCCCCCCAGGGATGTGTGCTCTCCCCACTACTCTTCTCCTTCTACACCAATGACTGCATCGCCAAGGACCCCTCTGTCAAGCTTCTGAAGTTTGCAGATGACACCACTGTCATCAGCCTCATCCGAGATGATGATGAGTCTGCATACAGAAGGGAGGTTGAACAGCTGGCTGTCTGGTGCAGTCAAACAACCTTGAGCTGAACACACTCAAAACGGTGGAGATGATTGTGGACTTTAGGAGGAAAACCCCAACACTGACCCCCCTCACCATTCTAAACAGCACTGCGGCAGCAGTGGAGTCATTCAGGTTCCTGGGCACTACCATCTCACAGGACCTGAAGTGGGAGACACACATTGACTCTATTGTGCAAAAGGCCCAGCAGAGGTTGTACTTTCTTCACCAGCTGAGGAATTTCAACCTGCCACAGGCGCTGCTGATACAGTTCTACTCAGCAATCATTGAGTCTGTCCTCTGCACTTCAATAACTGTCTGGTTTGGTTCAGCTACGAAATCAGACATCAGTAGACTACAAAGGACAGTTTGGACTGCTGAGAGAATTATTGGTTGCCCCTGCCCCCCCTTCAAGAACTATACACTTCCAGAGTGAGGAAAAAGGCTGGATCCCACTCACCCTGCCCATTACCTTTTTGAACTGTTGCCTTCTGGCCGACGCTTCAGAGCTCTGAGCACCAGAACCGTCTGGCACAGGAAAAAAAATTTTTTCCCTCAGGCTATCCATCTCATGAACAGTTAAATTGCCCCATTGAGCAATAACTATGTGCAATACACAGTTTAGTCTTTTTTATATTTATCCAACACATCCAACCTCTTCTGCCATTTCATTCCTCTGAAAAAAAAAAAAAAAAAACATTTGCAGTGTACATAAAAGATTGTATTGGCACTGTATATAACAGATAACAGGTTTGTATTAGATTTGCACTACATATGTGTATGTGTGTATGTATGTGTATAATTATTTTTATTTTTATTATTATCTATGTCTTGCTGCTGTTTTTGTATTGTTTTTGTATTGTTGTACACTGGAAGCTCCTGTCACCAAGACAAATTCCTTGTATGTGTAAGCATACTTGGCAATAAAGCTGATTCTCATTCTGATTTAAGCACTTTTTCTGGTGTTCACCTCCAATAACTTTCTCATAGCTCTCTCTCTATCCCTCTCTCTTTCACACACTTTAGTCTATATCTGTCTTGTCTTTCCAGTGTCTTTCACACTATCCTTTACTTGCACTCATTTGTTCTCTCATTTCCCTTCTCTCTCTCTCTCTCTCTCTCTCTCTCTCTCTGTTGACAGTAATGATGAGCTACGTTCAGTCAGGCTGGAGATGAGAGACACATCAATCTGTCTCTTCTGACAGACTTTACATTTGATTTGTTTTCACTGGGCCAGAGTTCCACACTAAAGCAGTAGACGAGAGAAAGAGTGTGATAGAGAGACACCCAAGAGGGATTTCAATGACACCCAAAGAGCGACAGTGTAAGCTTAGGCCTGTCATGCACCAGAAACTTCTGCAAGTTCTCAGTGACTCAGAGAAAGGGCATCAGACCTTCATGTTACCAGCGGACTAAATAAAAAGAGAAGAAAATAAATAAACAGGCCAATTCATTTGTATAAATGAGTTGCAAATTTATAATTTTCCCCTTGCTTATCGAAACACTTTTTTTCAAGTGAAGCGAGTGTTTGTGACAGTGAGGTCTTGGTAGTACCACAGCTGTTGGTGTGTGAGTGTGTACCATGCACGTGTGTGTGACCGCAGGCAGTGTGTTCTCAGTGGGAACGGTGTATGAAGCTGAGACAATATTAACAGGATAATTGAGTTGCTCGATCAGGCAAAGCCGAATTCTGTACAGATTCGTAGAATTCATTCTAAATCACCTCCCTCTTTTGTACCTTTGTTCATTTTTTCTCTCTCATCAATATTCTCTCTTTCACTCTCTGTGCTTTTACACACACAGGGGAATGGTATGTGAAGTTTAGGGCACATAAACACTGCAAATTTTCCTCAGTAGCAAGCAACCGCATTTATCTGTGGGAATGCATCCTCTAAATAGAGCACAGCAGTCTGGTTCTGGAAGTAAAAAATAGCCGAATTGATTTTTAATGATAACTTTATCATTAAATTTAAATGGAAAAATCTGAACTATTATGAGCTACTACGAGGTTGTTAATAGATGGTATGTATATGCTTCTGTTGAAGTAATCAATCTGCGTTATCTCAACTTTGTTTTTTTTAAATTCATGTTTGATAGAGGAATTCCTGGTGAAGAACTACACTATCCATGATCCTGAAGGGTAAACATCCACCAATCAGAGAATCAAGATGAATAAAGTATGCCATAAGAGCTATAGATCAACCATTCACTCCCATGATGTAGAATCGAGTCCATCTCCCTACATTCTCAAACGACTTAGATTTTTGCATATATCTGAGTATTAACTATGGTTCACGGCATTGTAGTTCATTACCTCATTAAGAAGATAAGTACACGGTCTCTTACCTTTGTCATTTTTGTCCAATTTTCAGCCACCGTTGCGCTCTATTATTATTCTATGTGTGCAGTGGTGTAGATTCTAGTGGGATGGGGGGAGGTAACCCCCCCACCACCTACAATAATCAAAACAAGCAAGAACAAACCCCCCCACCCCACCCCTTATGTGTATGTATAGAATTAAGAAGTTGCTCCTACTAAGTCAATCTCACAAATGATGACATGGTGATAACCGTAGTTTTGCATCTTGGCAAACAAGGACGGCAATAGTTTAACTCATTTGGAGTTAACTGTTTTGACTAAAGGTTAGGGACCGCGACGTAGATGAATTATTGTACGGTATTTGTTATTAAAACACCGCTCTGTTTTGTTTATGCTCATTAAGCTGCTGTTTTAAAACATCATGCTCTCTCTGGGCCGTAATGAATGGGCTGCCCCTTTGTTCTTACGCTAAATACGCCTCTGTTAACAAGTTCTGTTCGGTGCTGTACCAACTAAACGCATTAACTGAAAATCCAGTTTTCACTACCTGAACTTTTCTGGAGTGAATTTGGTTGTACAACATGGTGGTCACTCCCGTAAACAACCAAACTGTAAGTACAGAATGGGATCAAGCACTCAAAAGAGGAGTGACAACCATTTTAGCTGCAGTGTGTATGTGGCCTTAGAGACTTTACTGACAGTTGATATAAGCTATACCTTCTTTCTCTCTCTTTCTCCAGATGGTAATGTTCTCTCTCCTCCCTGTGCAGACTCAGCTCCTGTATGGAGGGAGATTTATAGGGGCCCTTCGTCTCCGAATCACCACTCTGAATTCCCATGTTTGACGGCATATCTCAGTGTTGCAGCTTGTGTGTGTGTGTGTGTGTGTGTGTGTGTGTGTGTGTGCACATTCTACAGTACCCTGTTGTGCATGAACGTGCACACACACTCTCAAACACACATCCATAATCACATATACACACATGCAAACAAACAAGGGTGTATAGCAAATAAGGTTTATGAATGTGTGTGTGTGTGTGTGTGTGTGTGTGTGTGAGTGTGTATGGGGAGGGTTTGTGTGGTTTACGAGGACTTTTTTTTAGGTTACAAACTGGTAATTACAAGGGTATTATGCTATAAATGTGGTTTATGAGGACATTTCTAGTGTCCCCATAATTCAAATCGCTTAAAAAACATACTAAAAGATGTTTTTTTGAAAATGTAAAAATGCAGAAAGTTTTTTGTGAGGGTAAGGTTTAGGGGTAGGGTTAGGGTTAGGGGATAGAATCAAAATCATTATGTTTATGGAGAGTCCTCATAAGGATAGCCGCACCAACGTGTGTGTGTGTGTGTGTGTGTGTGTGTGTGTGTGTGTGTGTGTGTGTGTGTGTGTGTGTGTGTGTGCTCATCTGCAACCTGCTTGCTCTCTCATTTTCAATCTCAGCCCAATTAATTTAGCAAAATTAATCTCTCGCTGTGCACAGCCGTGCCTACCACACACACACACTCCGCCTCACAAGGCACTGTGAAACATGAAATAGTGTCTCATGCCACCATCCATCTGGCATCTTAACACACACATGCCCACACCCCGGTGCCATTTGCAGCTTGGTAGTGTTTGAGAGATGGGAGAATAATTTCCTTTCCTAATGAAGAACTTGCTGTGTTCTCGCAGGCGGAAAGCAAAGGGCGGAGAAGATGAGGATGTTTTTCAGCCGCTCACTTCAATGCGCTTGATGTTTCCGGTCACAAATGCTTTCGCTTACGGCCTTTTAACGATGGATGGATGGATGGATGTATGGATGTATGGATGGATGACTGTATGGATGGATGCATGGATGGATGGAGCTGAAGATCGAAAATCACTACTCAATGATTTTGCTCAAAGTGCTTCATTCTCATTGGTTCATGTTGCGCTAGCTCTCGAATAAGTGAAAAGTACATCCTTTAGAAAGTACATCCTACAGGCCAAGCACATAGGCCTAACACAAAACATGAAGCAAAACATATGCTTCCGGGGAGAAATTCACATCACAGAGAAAGTTTCTTGCAATGAAACGATTTATTTTTTGCATTCTTACTGGATTCTGATGCCTTAACATGTGATATGTCGCCTCAGTTGTAATTGCACAATGTCCACTATCTGATAATTATAGCAAGAAACATACTAAGAATCCCATACAGAAATCTGATATATGGCAATATGTAAAACACATATATAGCATCTGTTCCAAAACTTAGTGAGCTGCCTCGTAGGCAGCTGTCTTCTATGAGCCAATTACCTTTTAGATACAGACATCGCCTGTTAATCAACTTGAGAACGTGCATGCGCATTAGCTATACAAGAAGGGAAAATTGCATTTTGTAGCGTAATCTAAGACAAAGAATCACAATTTATGAAACCAGTGTTGTCAGATTTTACTGCTTGTTTGAATTATGTTCTTTGATTGTAATCTTGACCAACCGTTTTGTAGATTTTGTTCTTTCCCATTCAAGTAGATAGGAGCTGCTCTTGTATGCCACTTGTTTACATAGAAAAATAGCTGCCGAGCTTGCCCGAGAGCATTCCAAAAATATCCACCAAGCCGAGTGGACTGACTTGCTAAAAAGACTTTGACTCAGCTCACAACTGCTTTTAATACAGGTGACGTGAGAGGAATGATGCGATACTATAATGTGCATAAATACGCATAGCACACACACACATTTTGGTTAAAATAGTCCGTTTTCTAATATATTAAACTATTTTGTATCGATACTTTTCAGTATTGAATGTATTAAGTATATTTATAATCAAAATGTATCTTGCTTTGTCCACCATCTTGTATTTACTTTTCCACTAAGCTCATTATGGTGCATTCTGGGATTGCATACCTGGGGAAGGGTACATACTTAAGAGGCAGCATAATTAAGATACCTACCCTTTGGAACAGAAAAGCCTATAATAGGCTGTATAATACAAGCATAGATTTAAAGTCATAGATTTTATTTTGTTTATTATGATGGTGGGGTGACAGGGGAAACCTGGTTTAATGGCAGGTTTCATTGTGACAACATGCCCTGTTATTGGGGCAAGTTGTCACAAAGTTCAACATGTGATCAATGAACTGTATCGTTTTTCCTGGGCAATAATTTTGAGAATGTTTAATAGCTTTGTTTTAGCCACTTTAAAGTGTGTGGCTATGCAGAAATTGATTTTTTTTAAATTAACCCATCCAAGTGTGGCAATTAGCCCCGGCCTCCCTTATATGTTCATTTATGGCCTTATGCCATATTTCTGTATGGGAACAAGAACCTAGGTCTAAAAATAAATACAGTAAAGAACATGAGGAGATCAGTGTCGGTAGATCCTGTCTGATTGTTCTAACAATCACTTAGGGTCACTGCTGCTCCAAGGTCGTTCTGCAACCATAGATTAGAACAGATTCTTTATGGTAGTACAGAATAAATAGCACAATAAAATTAGACAACTTAAGTCGAGTTGCATCATCATCTCTTGCCATATGGAACACGCGCCACTGTCTCAAAGCAGCATTCTGCTGTTATGTTCTATCCACAAAATTAACTGCACGTCTGGGGAGGGTGGCACCCAGCTGTCCTGCCCAATGTAGTCACTATGCCAGCCACAGTTTAAACCAGCCTTGTCTGTTCACAATGCCAGCAGTTGCCCTGGCAACACTGGCCCACTACCCGCAACTGCTCGCTGACAGAGAATGGAGGTGAGAAAAATGGTAGAACAAAAAGGATTTAGTAAACGTTCCGTTTAGGTGTTACGACTGTCCAGTAGTAAAAAGTCCAATTTTAAATGAAAAACCACCATTCCTTTGATGCTTATAGAGTGCTAGAAGACATGTGGACACAATATCAGATGCATAAATTAAATAATAACATTGTACACAACTGTACATATTCATATGCTTCATTATTTAAAGGCAGGCAGTGGCAGAGGACATTTACCGTGGCAGAGATAATAAATTTGTGCTCAGTCAATACTAGTCAATACACAGTCAATCCACTTTTATATTCATGAATGTCATTTCATGAATGAGGGATAAGGGGTGTTATTTGTAGGTTGTGATGTTGTAAACATCTTACAGACTTTTTCTTTGACAGCTTGCTCATTGGGGGGGTTTGTTATAGCACTATTTTTTTTAAAAAGCTTCTTTGGGACAATATGTATTGTGAACAGCAACATACATATATATAAATTGAACTGAAGTGAATTGAACTGACATGTTAACACTATTTCCTATCAGGATCTCTAATTCTGACTGCTCACATTTTATATACATGTAAATGAATGTACATTTGGGCTTTCTACTACTTTTTACATGGTCACTATTATGTTCAACTGGAACTGAACTCAAAGTGGACAGGTACTGGTACTCATTTCATCAAGGGTCCACCAGACACTGCTGACATCTAGAGTCCAATTGCTAGTACTAACACTGCTGCCTTCCATTTCTGATTAAGAGTCACAGGGGGCCAAATTTCTCCTGGGCTTCACAGCCAGTGAGCTGTTCAAATAAAGCACTGTGATCTGACTTTAATGCTGGGTGAATCTGGGCTTTGGATTTTTACTGAGATTTTAAGCAACTTAATTGGATTGTTTTATAACTCAGTGATTACACCAAAATAAATGCAAAGCGCGAGAACGGATTTAGCATTTGGGCTTGCGGCAGTGCAGTGGTTTAGAAATTATGGACTGGGCATTACGGCCTCAGGACATCTTCCTTTCTCTTTTTCTCCATGTTTGAAGTCAGGGCACGGCCCCCTTCACATACACGTCTTAGGGGTGAATAAAAGCCAGATCACAGAGTTCCGGTTAATGAATAGAAGGAATATGAGTTCACCAGGTTTGTGGATGAAAATATTTAACCTGTGTGCCGTGAGGCTTTCAGAGCGGACCTAAGCATTGATCCTCAAAGATCACAGCACTTGGCTGGTTTGCACCATTCATCTTATTGTTTGAGCCACATGAGGAAAACTAAAACGTGTAAGGATGTGTTTATACATGACAAATGAGTCCAGATTACAAGCTTCCATCCTGCACTTCACAAAAACTCTGCATATGCCATGCAGAGCAAGTAATCGTGCACTGTAAAAAATGTTTGAAATTTGAATGGTAAAAGAATGTCAAAATACTCCAGTGAAAAAAAGGTCATTGGTTAACTGTTACCATGTATGGTGAAAAACAATATTTTATGACAAAACATGTAATGTAAAAAAAAATATTTTTTAAGCAGTAAAAAACTATTATTTACCTTATAGTTAGAGTGAAAACTTATCAGCCTATTATGTACTATGTACTATGTCTATATGCAAGACAATAAATGAATTTTTATTTGTAAAATAATGTTAATATTACAGTGAAAAAGTGTTGTTACTATGGTAATTAAAGAAATATTCCAGGTTCAATACAAGTTAAGCTCAATCGACAACATTTGTGGCATAATATTGATTACCAAAAAAAATAAAAAATAAATAAATAAATGCACTCCTGTAAATCTGGGTTACAGTGAGGGTTTTACAATGGAAGTCAAAGGTGCCAATCCGTAAACGTTAAAATAATCACTGTTTCAAAAGTTTAGCCATAAGATGTAAACAATATCCATGTTAACATGATTTTAGAGTGATAAAATTGCTTACTAACCTTTTTTGTGTAAGTTTATAGCAAATTTTCAACTTCGTTGCCATGACTATGTAATGACAACAAACCCTAAAATGACAGTAAAAAAAAATTTTTTAAACAACTTTACAGCTCAAGTAATACATGAGTTTCAACAGAAGAATTAACGTAAGTGCTTTTATAAAATTATAAGCTTCACATTCCTGCCTTTAAACCCCCCAAAAATTGGCCACATTCACTTCTAATGTAAGTCACCCCCCCCCCCCCCAGCAGCAATAGGGATCTCGCCTAGGGCGCAAGAATGGTCTGAAACGACCCTGTACACAGACATTATGGGTGAGGCAGTAGGTTCTTTAGAAATAAACCTGTTCACACATGCACTAAAACTGTGAAAAGGCAGTAAACCTATACAGCAAAACCGGACCCTGGAACATCACCATTCAGTATCTTCAAATATGACACTTATGCTCAAAGCATCATGATTCATTCCAAATCAGCATCACGTGCCACACTTTCCCTTAAACACCTCCAGGCTCCTAGAAACAAAGAGATGTTGGGAGATAGAGTCTCAGGTGCATGTTCAGATGAGATAAGCCAGGAAAGATGGGGTGGGGGGTGGGGAAACAAATAAGCATGAAAGAGAGAAATTAAAGTAAGGCGTAAGAAGAGGAAGAGAAAAAGGTAACGCATTCCATCAGTAGGCATGGAGGGACATTACACAGCGTAGCGGAGGCGCTTCATTTTTCCTTCCGACCTCGCAACGACCCTATCGCTGATGGGTTGAAGAGCAGGTGGAAAGAGAGAGAGGAAGAGAAAAGGAGAGAGAGAAGTATGAGGAATAGGGGCTTTCAGGAAAGTCTGGCTGCCTGCTGGTTAAAAATATCTCAATGGCAACACCACATGGTGCGTCTATGATGTCAAATGTTTACCACTGGTCTCGCCAACACACACACCCTCATTAATATGGCAAATTCTAAAGAGGATAATGAGACGAGAAAAGAAAGGGTGGAAAGTTTGATGCAGTCCGGCATCCTATTGTTTTCGGCCTAATTATATATTCCTTCCTCTATTTTATTTCCCTGCTCTGTTCTTCCTTTTTTGTTCAATTTATTCATTCTTCATACTTTTAGTAGGGCTGGTGCTTAGAAGCAGCATGCTGCATCGTGTACCCTGAGGGACCAAGTGTGATTGAGAATGGGGGGTCTGCCATTGACCTGCCGTTGAACCCATTTTGTTCCACCACCCGAAAAAACACACACATACTCTCAATGCAACATCATCGGCTATGGCACCACCTTGCTACAAAAGCTGTGTTCTCATACAAGCATAGATTTTGACCTCTTTTGCTGCATCAAATGCGTACGGACAAATGAGACACTGAGAGATCAGTCTGGTTCTTTACATTTTCTGCTTTGTGCTGCTTTGCCTTTCAATGTTTCTTTAGGGAACCTTTGCATGGGTAGGTGACATAAAATACTTTGACATGTCCTGCAGTTTGACATTCTATCAACTAAAATTATTTAGACTTTAGAACTTTATTCACCAAGTATGGATGTAAAAGGACTTTTTCTTGGTGCATATTGAAACACAATACTGACAAAGGCACATTACACAATTTACAACATGTTAGTCTCATGACAACTCTTAATAATTTGTATGAGATGGCAAAATCGTAAGATATATTTGGCTCTCAACTTTTTCTCCATATATACCAACCAATCAACAAACAACCAATCAATTTCAAATCGATACAATACAGGCATACAATTTTAGCCATCCTCCTATCCAACACTGCATTTTAAGAAATGAATCGTCTGTGAACAAATTTGGTTGCTCATACCATACAAATGTATGCAATTCAAATGACTGATGTACGTCAGTAACCTGTAATATGCAAAACCAAAATTAATAACCAAAAATAATTTTTTATATAAATGAGAGCTTTTAATTATACTTTTTAATATTTTTTTACTATTTTATGGTTACACCATAAAATATTTATATTAAATATTATTTTATTAAATTTTATAACATTTAATATCTAATATATTTTTTATTTAAGCCCCAGAAAAAAATATCGAAATGAAATTGAACTTAGCAACTGCAAACTTTTTCATCATAATAAATGTGTATTCAACTATTTTGTGTAGATTCCATTCTTAATGTATTATTGAATAACTTGGATCCAGACAAAAACAATTTGCATCATGTCATTGGCCCTAATACACAAAACACAATTTAACAACAAAACAAATGCAACTTTAAACAGCATTTGCTAATTATTTGCTAATTATTTTTCATAAAAACAAATACGTTTTTATGAGTTCACATTAATTGAGAGACTACATTGGATATTTGAACATGGATGAATTCACTTGTCACCGCAGGACCATTTATAATGAACCAGTGAAGGCAAAACGGTGATTAGAAATGGTGGCCAGTTACAGCATCTAAGATATACACTTTCCTCATACATTCATATACACTTTCACCTTAAATCTTGATGAAGTTCCTTCATCAATGAGCATGAGCATGTTATGTGTCAACTACCCAGTATGGACACACACTCAATGTGAAGTTAGCAGATCTGGCACCACGTCCCTTATGTCAGTACCAAACCATCACAGCGGTATGTTGAAGCAATGAGCTCAATTCTTTCAACCCCACACACTTAACAGATAGAAGACCTTCTCCAAACTACTTCATCCTTTTACCTCTCTCCCTCTCTTCTCCCCAGGGGAGTTTGTTACAGATG
This sequence comes from Myxocyprinus asiaticus, assembly GCF_019703515.2. Taxonomy (NCBI): domain Eukaryota; kingdom Metazoa; phylum Chordata; class Actinopteri; order Cypriniformes; family Catostomidae; genus Myxocyprinus; species Myxocyprinus asiaticus. The sequence goes on along the minus strand of NC_059357.1, from coordinate 9,326,790 downwards.
GATCTGTGGAGCCGTAATGGTGGTTTAAAGTGGACGTGAGTGGCTGTGGTGAGTGGACTTAATGATCCCTGTTTACGTCACTCTCCTCCATCGGTAATGATTAGAGGCAGGATAGATGAGCCTGGCCTGCCACCCAGCCAATCAGACCACACCGATGAACCACCACCCAACGGTGGCTCGGAAGGGACATGAAAATATCGACCGTGAGTTGACCCTTTTACGTGACCACCGGGTGATCCAGGTTACATGCAGGTCAGATGCAGGCCAAATACATGCAACCTATTAGTTTGAATGATCAGACTAACTGATCTGAGCTTGTAGTTTTCTTAAAGGGACATTAAAGAGCATTTAGGGAAAGGAGCACCCCATACCGCTGACCGCCAGACAACCTGCATCCTGTTTCGGGTGAATTCGAGGTCACATGAATATTAATTGAAGTGTGTGAAAATTCAGATGTTTCCACTGATGTATGTGGTGGGAGCTATGGGGTAAAACCACTATTTGCTACCCAGATCTAATCACCATTTTAAGAGCATACAAAGAACTGCAAAGGTCAAATTTAAAGTACAACGCCTACTGAAAATTTATCAAATATCAAAGATGTGTTGCGCTACATTTCACGCACCAAAACGATTTAGAATGACTAATTTAGTAAATCCAAAGTTTTAAGGTTAACGTACAAACACAGGGTAAGTTCCAACATATCATGACATAACAAACCGGGCTCTACTTCAAATCCAATCCATTATATTTTGGTGGCTTTATTTGCCTTTGTCCTTTTAATTTGAACGTGAACTGCATGCAAGTTTAAGACCCCTACACTTTAGGGATCTTATGTTTAAGCGCATTGTTGCATCAAAGTTGGAGGTCAAACATCCAAACAAGTGCAGTGCTGCTGTGCATTACACGGAGGTCAAAAGTAACAGTTTGGGTCAAGCCATTAGCCTTATTAATGTTACTAAACATTTGGGTTTTACTCCATAATGCTAACTACTGATTGACCTGTGATGACAGACACTTGGGGAATAGACTAAACACCCAGTGTTTAAAACCTTGCTGAATTATCAGGGGCTTTTTTGAATACACTCTGATGACTGCTGAATGACCCCAGATTCCAGGTCATGGCGGGGGCAGATATGTATTAGAATAGTGGGAAACTAGGCAACATTGTCGATTGCCACTGCAATTCCCTGTAATTGACCGGTAGGCGACCTCCGTGTTGATCTGAAAGTAGGGGTTAATTCTAGGTTAGCTATTTACTGGCAAACGACGAATATCAGCAATACTTGTACTCTTTAGAAATAATCTTTCTTTTCTTGAAATGTTCGGTCATTTGAAATTTCAGAAAATACTGGGGCTGCGCAATTAATGGAATAAATAAGATGACAATTACAGCTGCTACAATTAACTAACTGTGAAAAGCGTCCGTTATAACATTCCATTTAGGTCTAATTTTCTATTTATAACTTCTGGTTTTGCCACAGTTGAGTATTGATATTAATCCCAGACTTGTCCGTTGCTTGCTTTCTGTGTTTATTTTTTTTTCAAACTTCTAAGATGGCCAGTGTGAAGTTGAACGTTTAGGCGAAACATCTTGTCTTGATTTACTGATGTATAAAATAGCAATAAAGTAATTCAGGAATACAGTTCTCAGCTTCTTTTGGATGTGTAGCCTTTGTGAAGAATATGGCAATTGCACAAGTAACGCACATAAATAAAGTAACATATAGATCTTATTTTGAAGTCTTAAGTCCAACACCCTTCGTACCGAAATACAAGAGGACTAGTATATTCGTGTGATCTGAAACACAAGAACTGCCCTTTGAAGAAACACACACTGACCAGCTGAACTATCTTTGTGGCTTCAGTGTCTTGAACACACCACTGATGTTGACCAAAATGTGACCTGATGTTGACCGAGAGATGAACCGAGGCCGCAGACTGACGCCTCTGTCGCCATGGCCGCCAGCTGACCCCTGGAATGGTCACAGGGATCACAGCCTGTGGTCAGATCATCGCTGGACACAAAGATGTAGTGAGAAGAGTGAGAAAAGAAACATAGGGAGGGAACAAGATAGAAAAGAAAAAAGGAAGACAAGGGGTCAGAGGTCACCATCTAAGTTCTTCCTTTCTCCATTTTATCATCTTCTGTTCCTCCTTTCTCTGTTCTGTGTCCTCATTCTGAATGACCTCTGACTTCGACGTGTGTATCACGCAACGCTTGGAGTGACCTGACCGTGAACGCATCCTAAACCCACAATGTTCCAAACTGATCTACATAATTTTGTATTTTCTCTTTGTGTATTTTCTCAATTATCATCATTATCAAACCTGAACAGGTTACAATCACTAATAATATTAAAATCCCATTGGATCAAAACAAAAAATATGCCATTAAAGATAAACCAGAAAGACATAACTGCAGATCTATGTGGTGAGTCTCCCTATTTGTTCCCTTACTAATCATACTATAGGATGTTTGATACTGTACTGCACTGTTTTGGTGTTAAAATCACTGAATAGCATGTCAGTGCAATTTCAAAACCACACTGTGACCATGCTGATCAACTCTGCCATTGCATCTACAATAAGCACAAATGATGGTGATGGCAATGGGTGCTTGGTAAAAAAACAACCTATCCAAACCTACCTAAATAATTGAGAGATTGGATAGAAGAATGTAGGGCTGCACGACTAAATTTTGAATACTTCCCTTCATATTGTAATTGCAATCATTTTGATTAACAGAATTTTCATTAAAACACTTATTTTGGGTGGATCAACTGCATGCCGGATTCTTTATATTGGCTATAAAAAAAGCTGAGAACTGTGTTTCTGAATAATTTTATTGCTGTTTTATACATCAGTAAATCAAGACTAGTTCACTAATTTATCAACTTCACATTGGCTCTCTTAGCGGCATAAATAACCAAAACTGTTAATCAAATTTTAAATACATCTTTCCTCAGAAAGGAGCAACGGATTTTTCTGTGATTGGTTACCATGCGCAACAGATGCACAAACACGCGTTAAATATAAAATTAAACATCAAATTTTGACCTGCAACCCCAATTCCAAAAGAGTTGGGACAGTATGAAAAATGCTAATAAAAACAAAAATTGTAAATTATATTCACCCTTTGCTATATTGAAAGCACTACAACTGCACATTATATGATGTTTTATCTTGTGAATTTCATTGGGGTTCTTTTTTTAATGTACAGTAATTTCAAATCAATTGATTGCAACACTTTCCAAAAAGTTGAGACAGGGGCAATTTAAGACTAATAACAATTTGATGAGTTGAAATAACAAGGTGATGTGAAACAGGAGATGTTAAACAGGTGAGGCAATTGTGTCATAATACTGTAAACTGTATAAGGAACCTCCAAAAACAGCCTAGTCCTTCAAGAGCAAGGATCGTTCAAGACTTGTCAATTTTACCAACAGATGCTTCAGCAAATAATCCAACACTTTGAGATCAATGTTCCCCAAAGACAAATTGGAAGGATTTTGGGCATTTCACCCTCTACAGTGTACAATATAGTTAAAAGATTCAAAGAATCTGGTCAAATCTCGGTGCTTAAAGGGCAAGACGAAAACCACTTCTGAATGTGCGTGATCTCTGATCCCTCAAACATCACTGTCTTAAAAAACATCATTCATCTATAATGGATATCATGAACATGGGCTTGGCATTACTTTAGTAAACCTTTGTTAGTCAACACCATTCACCGCTGCATCCACAGATGCAAGTTAAGACTTTACTATGTAAAGCAGAATCCCTACATCAGCACTGTCCAGAAGCACTGCCGACTTCTCTGGGCTTGGTCTCATTTTAGATGGAAAGTAGAACAGTGTAACTGTGTTTTTTTGGGGGTGGGGGGGGGTTCTGAAGAGTCCACATTTAAAAAAACAAAATTGAAAAACATAGCCATCGTGTTATCCGGGCCAAAGAGGAAAGGGGCCATCCAAGCTGTTATTAGCATCAGGTACAAAAGCCAGTGTCTGTATGGGCCAGGGGTGTGTCAGTGCCCATGGCATGGGTAACTCGCACATCTGTGAGGGTACCATTAATGCAGACAGATATGTAAAAATTTTGGAGCAACATATACTGCCATCCAGCACTGTCTTTTCCAGGGACGTCCCTGCATTTTCCAGCGGGACCAAACCAAACCACATACTGCCTGAATTACAAGTGCATGGCTGTGTAAGCAGAGAGTGTGGGTGCTAGATTGGCCTGCCTGCAGTCCTGACCTGTCTCCAATTGAGAATGTGTGGCGCATTATGAAGCACACCATACGGCAACGAAGACCCCATACAATTGTGCAGCTAAAGACCTACTTAATGGATGACTGGGGGGATATTCCACTTTGTAAACTTAAACTTGTGTCTTCGGTGCCCAAATTTGTTATTAGAACAGTGGAAAACACTCGACTGTCCCAACTTTTTGGGAGCGTTTTGCAATCATCTGATTTGAAATTACTGTACATAAAAATAAAAATAAAATAAATAAAAAATGAAATTCACAGGGTAAAACATCATATAATGTGTAGTTGTGGTGCTTTCAATATAGCAAAAGGTGAATATAATTTACAAATCGCTCATTTTTGTTTTTATTAGCATTTTTCATACTGTCCCCTTTTTCGGAATTGGGGTTGTGCATGGACTACTATAACTGACACTTTTGGCAGTTTTAATTGTAATCTTGATTATTTGTTTGATTAAATGCCCAGCCCTAGAAGAAAGAAGTGAGAAAGAGATTTATCCTATTCTATACATTTTTATATTGTATATACAGTGGTGGCCAACAATATTGGCACCCTTGGTAAATATGAGCAAAGAAGGCTGTGGGGAAAAAAAAAAAAAAAAATCTGCATTGTTTATCCTTCTGATCTTTCATTTAAAAAATTCACAAAAATCTAACCTTTAATTGAAGTAAAACAATAGAACATTTGTGGGGTGAATTAAAAGAGGAGAGTCCACCACCATGGACCTCTGAATTTGAAGGATCTGGAGAGATTCTGTATGGAGGAATGGTCACAGATCACTTGCCAGGTGCTTTCCAACCTCATTAGGCTTTATAAGAGAAGACTCAGAGCTGTTATTTTGGCAAAAGGAGGTTGCAAAAAGTATTGAATAAAAGGGTGCCAATATTTATGGCCAATGCATTTTGGAGAAAAATATTTATTTAATAACGAGATATTTCCCCTGTTTCAGTTGTTTTACTTCAATTAAATGGTAGGTTTTTGGGGGGGATAAACAATGCAGATTTTTTTTTTTTTTTTTCACAGCCTTCTTTGCTCATATTTACCAAGGGTGCCAATATTTTTGGCCACAACTGTAATTATTTGGGTCATTGACAAATAAGGTTGTTCGAGGAGATACAAATTAGAAATCTTTAAACACGTGTGAAGTTCATAGAAATCTAATCTTTGTGTCCTTGTTGGTGTCACAGATTTTTGAAAAACATTAATAGCATTTTCTACAATAAAATAATAATAACAATAATAATGACTTAGAAATGATCATGTGGTGTAACCATCAAGTACCTTCCTTGCACCTTGAATACATAACAGTGTTCACAACTTAATCATTAATAATAACACATAAAAAAAAAATTTCAAGGAAAAATATATTTTTTTTTATAAATATCATTCATTTTTGAGTCAGACTCAGGAATATCAAGATGTTTTCTCAGGGTTAATTGTTTGACCTTAACATAATGTGCCTTTTCATTAAAATGTCAAAATATTGATATTTAACCCTTAAACGCATACCTTGGGTCTTTAGTGACCCGGGACCTTATTCCAACCCCTTTACCTTGTCCATTTTTTTGGAGTTGTTCCCCCACCTTTTTAGTATTCAATCATCTTTTTATTATTGTAACACAACAAAATGCCAAAATTAAAGAAATAAATAAAAAATTTATATTGGCTTAAGTACCAAAAGTGTATAGGGTCATTAGAGACCCTAGGTATGTAATAGTGTCATTTTATTATTATTATTATTATTATTATTATTATTATTATTATTATTATTATTATTTCATTGGTTTCTATCACATGATATCATTTTCTTTGTTTATTGCAAGAGAAATGAGTACTATATACATAAAAATGACTACTATATCACGTTGATTTTCTGTGTGACTATGGTGAATTATCAGTATTCCATATGCGTGTACACATACATATTATACATGCTATCTGTTAATCAGTGAAGTTTCAGTGATTGACTTGATTTACATTCGACATTGCTGTTTGATGAAAAAGCAACATGGAAGTAAACTATAGCAAGTACAACACATGAAAAGTATGATATGACTATTGTTATTTGGGTGTACTACTGAAATTATGTAAGTTGTGCATCTATTTAGACTCAATAAGTGCCTGAGAAAATACTTGTGTGTAACGTATTTGTAGCTTATGTGTATCTTATGTGTTATGTTTAGCTCAATATGTGTTTGACAGCCAGTTGCGTCTCTTGAAATTTCAGAGTGAAAGTAATTAATCTTGTTCTAGATTTGTCCTGATTTGTTGCATTATCTCTTTTATATATACAGTATATATGATAAAACATCAAAACATATCAAAATATATATTTTTCTATTATTTTCTAATTGTCTTGAAAATATTTAGAAATGTTTACACTATCTGGGCATTTTGAAGATCCGTTTGTGATAGATACTGTATATGTGCCAGGTCTATAAAGGCCTGAATATGTGAGAGTCTTTGGTGAAAATCCCATGCTTTTAAGGGTTAATTAAAACTTAATTATTTCCCCCTACATTTATATGCCAATCTCAAATCTTCCTTTCATAGGCAAGATCATTGAGAAGGTTGTTTTAAATCACCTGAGCAAATTATTAAACTCAATTCCCATGCATTTAAGGGCTAATGATATTACAAAATATTGATTTTATTAAACTTTACACACTGTCTTAAAATTCTTAAAAGGTCTTCTCTGTTTTGTTTTGTTTTGTTTCATTTTTTGTTTTGTTTTGTTTTGTTTCATTTTTGTCACATGACAACAAAATAGCTACCTGCATGTTGGTTACACCACCTGACTTTGATTTGGTGGATAAAAGTTTTTCAAATGTTAATCGTATTTAAAAACAGAATTGTTTCACTGCTTTTTTTTTTTTTTTAAGAAATAAAAATAAAATACTATTCTATACTACTCATGCCAACATACCTTTTTTTCAGCTTTTAATGAGCCTTTTATTTTTGTTCAATTTTTTACTGTCTCCAGACTCAGCTTAGGGGGGGAAATCCCATTTTCGACATGTTGTCATTTTTGACATGATCATCATAGAAGATGTGTATTCAAGTAATTGTTTTACATGAATTGCATTTTTCATGCATTTTATAATAATTAAATAGATCTGAACAAAAACATGAGCGTAACATCACTGACCCATTTTTATTAATAAATGTTAATAAAAATAATATACAATAGGAACTAAACCTTAATTGAAAATTTGTATTTTTATTTTTATTTGTATTCGTTTCTTTTCTTTTCTGTCTGTGTTTTTTAACTGATGCTTTGCCAACATTCTATGAAAAACAATCATGCCAATAAAGTAATATGAAGTTCAAATGTATTTTACAAAGATAGAGAAAAGACCTGGACACTGACACAGAAGGCAGCATTCAAGGTGGAGGATAAGGCCAGGAAGTACAATGCTGAACAGGAGCACAGTGACCTCTAACCTCTGAATCACAGCACAGAGAGAAAGCAATAGATAGAAGGCACGTTTGATATATTTGTGCAGTACAGTGCCAGCTTTGCCTCTCAGCAGCAGAAAGAATGTTAAAGAGTTCTGCACACATGGGCTATGGACACATCACACCTCAACTCACAGCGGGAGAGAAGGAAAGAGAGAGATGGACAGAGAGAGAGGTGAGGGGGCAGAAATAAAGCAAAAGGACGAAAGATATTGTCAAGAGGATGAGAGTGGAAAAGGGAAAAGAGTGGAACGTTATGAGGAGGATGGTTTAAATTGAGATGAAAGGCTTCATGGAACAGAAGAACGCTGCTTCCCTCTGTGCCGCACTTATCATGGCCCTTCACTCGGCTATTCCACACACAGCTCTCTCAGGTCATGTATCTGTTACAGTGTCAGTGAATGTCCAGACTGAGCCTATTAGACTGCAGCTATCTTCATAGGAGTTGACAGGTAGGAATGCTAGTTAGGGCGCCCTCTGATGTGCACATGAACAATGAAACATGCTCTCTAAAGTTAATAGGTATTTGTATCCATTACCCTTTCCACCAAAATACCATAGTAACTACATTTATAACAGTTACTACTACAAAACCATCATAAATTAAAGGAATATTCGGGGTTCAATAAAAGTTAAGCTCAATCGACAGCATTTGTGACATAATATTGATCACCACAAAAATTATTTTGACTTGCCCCTCCTTTTCTTCTTTTAAAAAAGTAAAAAAGCAAAAATCTGAGTTACAGTGAGGCACTTACAATGGAAGTCAATGGGGCCAATCAGTAAACGTTAAAATACTCACTGTTTCAAAATTATAGCCACAAGACTTAAACAAGGTGCGTTAGCATGATTTTAGTGTGATAAAATTGCTTACTAACCTTTTCTGTCTAAAGTCATATCCAATTGTACAACTTCATCGGAATGATGATGTAATACCAAAAACCATGTCATCCTGCAAAAACAACGATTTAACAACTTTACAGCTCAAATAATACAAGAGTTTCAACAGAAGAATGATTGTAAGTGCATTTATAAAATTATAAGCTTCACTTTTCTGCCTTTAAACCCTCCAAAAATTGGCCCCATCCACTTCCATTGTAAGTGCCTCACTGTAACCTAGATTTTTGCTTTTTTTTTTTTTAAAGAAAAGCAAGGATTCGTCAAAAATTATTTTTGGAATATTTCTTTAATATAGGCCATCAATCAAACCGTCTCAAACTTCAAACAGTCTAAAAAAAAAAAAAAAAAAAAATGTAATGCAATTTCTGTTGTTGGTGGCCTCCAAAATTATCACAATTTCCACTGTTTTAATGTAGTAACAATAAGTTTAGTGGGCCTAACGGAAATATTATGGCGGAAACGATGGTTAATGTCATGGTGATTTTATTTAAAAGGGATATTTGCACTCCACATTAACAAATGTTTCGTCAGTTTTAAACACTTGTCAATAGCAGAAAATGCTTTTACATGAAACAAAATACACGTCACAGTACTAATGTCATTTCACTCCCAAGCGCCATCTGGCAGTGAAAAGCGGTACTGCAGGCTGACTGCGCCGCTCTATCGCTGTCCGCCACAGCGGTAAATAAAACAGGCCGGGTGGACAGGAGGGCTTTTCTATTTCACAGTATGGACGGCTCTGTCGGCACATCTGACAAGCAGATGCTCTAGGCGGGATTACATTCCTCTGCCGCAATGATGGTGTATCGATTTTATTCCCCCAACAGTCAGTGTAGATAACTCAGTGTTAGCCGACCCTACTGAAACTTCATCTGCATCAGTAAATATTTCATTCAAAGAGAGTTTCGGCGGAGCTACTCTGAACTTGCAGCGTGTAGCCTATCATTAAAGTATTTTCTTATTTCTCCGCGTTTATTATATTAAATAATATCAATATAAGAAAGTGTAGGCTTATTTAAAATAAAATAAAAAATCTAAAAGTCATGACATGTCTCGTGACATTTGCCTCAAAGTGTGAGACTGTCTTCACAATAGTCATTTTTAATGTTCTTCATCGAGCATTATTTGAACTTAATGTGAGTTACTAGATGACGTTGTGTGTTTGTGTTCAATACCTTTTGGTTCTTTGGGGTAAATAATCTTCTTGTGCTTTCAAGCTTGAGTGTTCATGGAACGGCTATATTACATGTTGTACCGGTAGGGGGCACAATTACACAACTTTTCACCAGTTTGGCGCATGCGCACATATTACATTAACACCTGAAACAAGGGGGCAGCACATCCTTAAAATTGGCGCTAGCGATTGTTTTGTGGGTTTCCCATTGTTTGTTGAATTTTAAGGTAAAACTGGACGTTTCCACATTAAATGCACAGTTTCTAAGAATATTCTTAGAATATTCTAAGAAATAAAAAATACTTGTTGGACTATGTCTGTAATTCTATAAGTAAACAAAGAATTAACAAGTAAATAAAATCACTGAACAGAATGGTACAACATGGTATTAACCACCTAGTAGGGTGTAAAGGAGCTAAAGGCCCCTAAAGGTATTCTCCCAAAACACTTAACAGTAACAAAATCTACCACAGCAGTTTGTCACTCTACACTGTCTGCAAAATAATCCCGATTCATGAGATTATTGTCTGTAACCAGGGCCGTAGAAAGGTATTCTGGGCCCTCTGACTGTATATTGTTCTGGGCCCCTTATCTATTAAAGAAATACAGTTTTGAATTTGTTTTGGGGCCCCCTGTACCTTTGGGCCCCTAGAATCGTTCCCACCTTTCACCCCACTAGCTCCGGCCCTGTCTGTAATGATGTCTCAAGTTTGATTTTGAAGTAATTTGATCTAATATTTAATCATTTTTAAAATGTTGTAAATTTATGTAGCTAATGAGAATCCCTGAAATTAACACATTTATTTTTAGACAGAATATTTATTTGTCATTTTCAGTTTTGTTCAAATTGATTAAATCAAATGTTTTTAAATAACTGTCCAATAAGTGAAAGGATATAATTTGGGGTAAAAAAAAAGCCCCGCCTGTTGCAGGGACTAATGGCCCCCAGAAAACACATTGTTTGTTTTGAGTGGGGTGAATAGATTTGTAATGAAGTGGGCTCACATTGACTGATCCAATCACAAAGGAGATTCATTTGTTTATAGATGTTATGAAATGCCAAATGTGACTGAAATTAACAGAAAATGAACACTTTTCTGAAGTGGTTATTTTGAATAAGCATTATCTTCATTTGTTACTCAAAAAAGCATCTTGCTGTCTCAAAAGTAATTGCCTAAGTTGACAAATGTTGCCCTATAGCTATTGTCCCTTGTAAGAAATTACAGTATTCTGCCCTAAAATATGAGTTGCACTTGACCTGATCTCAGAATGGCCGCATCACCTAAAAGGCTTGATTATCATGAAAACAAAGACATTTTTACAACTTGGTGCTGTCACACCACGGGGGGGGGGGGGGGCTCCCAATCTGACCAAATGGTCATCATAAACTGTAGAATGGGCGTGGGAATGGGCCATGGAGAACCATCTCAGACAATGGGGTCCTGAGCTTAATAAACATATTGACCATATCTTTTAGGGATTTTAATTTACATGAAGAGCACAACTTAATTTACATTAAGGGTGGTAAAGTATTTCACAAACTGGTCAAAAAGGTTTGAGTTTACAATGTTCATGGTTCAGTCTGACTCTGCTGAATCCAAGGTGCTACATATATTTGTCACTGCTACACTGGAATAAAGATATAAGCATCTTCATCTCAAGATCGACACCTATTCCTGGTCCTGTGTGTGTTTTTTATTTTTCTTACACCATATATTTACATGATATCACTATATATACCTTTTGGACTTTTACCTCAAGTATGGGCTAAAAGGCTCCCTCACCACCTTAAAAAAAAAAAAAAAAAGAATTTTAATCAAACCAACCTTTCGTTATTATTTCTTCTCACACAAATGATGTTGCTCCAACAATATTCAAATATTTTTTTTTTTTACTACACTTTTTGTCCAGAAAAAAAGCACATTTTCCTTAAGGTGTGCCTTTAGCCCCGTTGTACACTACAGAATCTAAAAATATAAGGGAATTTTAAAATTGTGTTTTCCAGGTCTGGAAAAGTCAATAATGCAATTAATAAAATCTCAAAAGTCATGGAAATGTCATAGAAATTTCTATAGTGTTTATAATTCTCTAGTTTTTCTCTGCTCTAAAATTTCATCAGCAAGATATTGCTCATGTAGAGTTAAATCTGCTTGCAACCCCTTGTGATGTCCAGTTTGTCAGTGAATCATTCTTTTGAATCAGTTCAATGAATTAGTTGAATTAGTTGAAAATAAAACTCTATGGTACAAATCACCTAGAATGGAAAGTCATGACATAACGCAGTTATGTCAGTGACTCTATAAAACCCAATGTGATATATATTACTGGGAACTGTGTGCATACCCAGATTCAGTATCTGTCTCACTTCATTTAAGTTGTGCTTTTCTCAAACCATAACCGAAACAAATATTATTAATAACACTCTAACAAGGTTGTATTCATTAACATTAGTTAACTGCATTGGTTAACATGATCTTCTTTGTGTGTGTGTGTGTGTGTGTGTGTGTGTGTGTGTGTGTGTGTGTGTGTGTGATTTCCATTCTTTGCGCATATCGCCACCTACTGGGCAGGGAGGAGAATTTATAGTAAAAAATGACATGATGATGATCTGTTGTGTGATCTGACTGTTTCTCACCCACACTTATCATATGACTTATGAAGGTATGGATTAAACCACTGGAGTCTATTGGATGACTTTTATACTGCCTTCATATGCTTTTTGGACCTTCAAAGTTTATTTTTGGGTAAACTTTCCCTTTAAGCCACACACTTAGAAATGTCATAGCGTTACATAAGAAAATGTCAAATTTTCAAGTGACATTTATTTAAAGAAAGCACAAGCACGTTTTTAAGCAAAACATTTAATTAAAAAAAACATTAGTTAGATTTATATATACTGTATGTATACTGGACACTTTCTGGTTGTCAAACTTTGTGCAACATATGCGTAGTGTTGAATTATACCTGTGGTTACTCTACAAACTTGAGAAGAACTGACGTCATACATCCACTAAAAATTACCTTGGGACCAGTTGGTAAAAAGTCATTACAAAAAAGTAAAGTTAGGTTTGAGAAAAGCTCTAGCTTTTGTTTGCAGATGCCACTTGTCTCACTAATGCATTGAAATTCAACAAGCATTCATATACATTTTGGGGCCACTGTATGAAACCTATCAGATCTATCAGTACATCAGAAAATACAGCATCATTGAAATATCCCACAAATTAATAAAAATAAGTTTTTATAGGAACTTTAACAACGTAAAGATCCGATTTTGTATGAACCTTTTAGTATTCTAATAACATCTTGGTCCTGTTTCAAATGGGGCATTAGCTATCATACATGAAAAACAAGGTACACTGTTTATCATTAATGTATTCTGTTTTCTAATTAACAGAATGTTGCATTGTTAACATGGAGGGCCAGCACTTTGGAAAGCTGAGGGCATCTCTGATTCTGTGTTTGTTATTGTCCTCATTTTGCATCTGTTTATAAAAGTTTTTGAAGAGAAAGGACACAAGCAGAGACTCGTAATTTCAAATCCCCACCATTGCAGTCTCTGCATATGACAATACAAATATCACCCTCAGTTTGTGGATGGTGTGGCTGGTTTGTTTGAGTAATGGGGTAATTAACTCAATCATGACACTCAGACAGATGATGAATTTTGTTAATGCTTCTCCTTTGTTCTCCACTCATTTCTGAGCAGGTCTTTTTCCTCTACATTAACTCGACATGTGCACACACAGACACTGCATCTTCTGCCACACTATTTTTGGTGTACTAGTTGCACGGATGCAAATGGACCAATCAGCCTCCAGAGAGATGAGCCCCTTTGCTATGGCAGAACTGCAACAGGGCAAAATGAGACAAAACAGAGGCTGTTTCCGATTCTCTGTGCTTGCAAGGTCAACATGCTCTTGTTCAGTTGGGCAAAGTGCACCATTGCGAAACAGTCTGGGACTCAATTCTCTGAGAGTATTTAAAGAAATATTCCAGGTTCAACACAGGTTAGCTCAATCGGAAGCTTTTGTGGCATGATATTGATTACCACAAAATTAATTTAAAATCGTCCCTCCAATTTCTTTAAAAAAAAGCAAAAATCTGGGTTACAGTGAGGCACTTACTTGAATGTGGCCAATCCGTAAACATCACAATACTCACTGTTTTAAAAAAAAAGAAAAAGTACAGCCACAAGACATAAACAATGTGTGTGTTAACATCATTTTAGTGTGATAAAATCACTTACTAACCTTTACTGTGTAAAGCTATAGCCAATTGTACAACTTTGTTGCCATGACGATGTAACCCTAAAATGACTATAAAAATTACAATTTAAACAGCTTTGCAGCTCAAATAATATACAATTTTTAACAGAAGAATTAATGTAAGTGCTTTTATAAAATTATAAGCTTCACATTTCTGCGTTTAAATTACATCCAGTCATACCTCAAACATGTCTTTTGAAGCCGTATTGAATAACATACTTCTTTTTTTTTTTTTTTTTTAATCACACAGCAGCTTCAAAATTCAGGTAAGACTGTGTGTAACATATGTTGTAGAACAAAACGTCCACATATCGTAAGTAATGATTACCACAGACCTTATTTTTCTCATAAGTTCAAAAACCTGTTAATAAAAACCCATAGGAAAATCCAGAGGGAACCCATGGCGAATTAGACTTCCGGATTCAAATTGACATCATGGCAGAACAGCTCTATTCATCCATATTTTTATCCTCACTTCAGTGCAAATTTGGTTATTTTGATTAGATAAATCAAGTGTTCTAAATTGAAGTGAGGGCATGAATAGAACATTTTGACTTTTTGAAAATGTGCCACACTTAAATATAAAGCATTGTAACAAAGCCAAGTGTCTGTAATTTCAAAATAAGTGTCCCGAAATGAGTTAGTGTATTTCAGGCTTGTTCATACTAGTCCTGTGTTATTCTCCAAAACTTCTTTTTTCTGGTTATTATTGCTATTTTGGTTGCACAACAAACTGCATATTGGGTTTTATTTATTTAAAACTATTGTAGCCTCTGTGTCTCTGCCGTAATAGTAAAGAAAAGAACATTTTGTAACTTTCTATAAATCGATTTTAAAAACTATCAGCTGATTAATCAGTTATTAGCCTTTTCATACCCTTAGTTATCGGTATCGGCAAAATCCACTATCGGTCGACCTCTAATTGTAAGTATTACCCACGTACTGTAACCCTAAAAAGGGCCATAAAAAGACAATTTATTTATTGCTATTGTCCAATAGATTAGGACCCAATTTTCATGTTTTTCTTAAAAATGTTGCTTTTATTTGAAATGTTACAGCTTGTAGAAATCATGAAAATAACATTGGAAAGATAGGAACATTTGCTCCAAGGTCAGCTGCCCCCCCCCCATCCCCCCCCCCAAAAAAACAAGGCTGCCATGTAACATTTAGATAAAGATTGTGAGCTGATGCAGAGTTTATAAAGCTACTAAATCACATGTCCTCAGTTTTTGCAGGAACCCCCTTTTCAATATTTTTCACAGAAATTTGACGGACACAATCATTCCTCACCCCTGCCTCTTCTAATGTTTGTAAAACCTTTTTAGGGTTAAAGCAAATGGGGAAGTGAATGGGGCCAGTCCATAAACATTAAAATACACATAGTGTATCCACAAGCCGTAAACATTATACATTTTAACATGATTTTAGTGTGAGAAAATCACTTTCTAATCTTATCTGTGTAAAGATATATCCAATACCGGATTTACAGGTAAAATCTTAAAACAAGATGTTTTAGTTCTGATCAAAGTAAGCTCTCTATGACCCTTCGACCACCCTCCCATAGGTGAACAGCACTGCAAAACTACAACTCCCACGATGCACTACACATGTACGTACCCGGGCACGTTCGGTCGGAATTGGCGGGTTGCTGCTGGGGCACTTGCACAGCTTACCTTTTGTCTGACCATCCAAGGAAACTCGGGGCGGTAAAATATTAGTAAACTCTTTTTTTTTTTTTTTTTTTTTTTTTTTTAAAGTTTAGTTTCGTTTACAGAGCACAAGCGTTAAGCGACAGTTATAGCTGATTTAGCTTAGCATCATTTTCCACCTAAACTGGTGTTATCCCGTCCCTGACTCGTTATTTCACAGGTAAGTGGCGCTGCGCGCGGACTGTGAAAATAACTATATGATTGAGTGTGTTTGCATTAAGGAATGTGCTCTTTTGATTTGCTACAGGCGATTGTTATGATCATACATTTCAATCTAACAGGCAAATGCTTGGAGTGTTTTAGGCAACTTCGTGCTCTTGAAATCTTTGTCGGATATTCTTGCAGTTTGTGGTAGTTTTCAGCTCTGAACCAGGTCAACATGGAGAAGTGAGCGACCATGCTTCTGTAACATTAGCCACGAAGGCTAGTCGGTGTCTTGTGTATCAGGGTCAGTTTTAGCCTAAATGTCCATTTAATATGCATAAACGTGCGTTACTTCCGCGAAAGCATCCAAGGCATTTTGTCTTTGTCACTTTTATGTTTTGGTACCTTTTATACCAAAGATTATGCTGGCTTGGGTTAATCCAGCCTATGAACTTCGTGCGAGGCAGAAACGCCTTCCTCATGCGCTCGAGGCGCGCACGTGTCGTTAAGTAACGGACACTTGTGTTTTCCTTACTTTTTCAGATGTACTTTACAGTTGCATTGCTGAGCTAAGATGCATCGTAAAACATTACGTTTCGTCGTCTTCGTTGTTTTTATGTTTTAGTATTTTTTTTATTTAGTTATTTTCGGCAGTAAACCACGGCTGCAGAAAAGTATCGAACATTCTAGCTAAGCATCTGCGCGTGCGCTCCGGCCCTTTTCATATCACGTGCTTCAATTCAGCGATTAAATAAGATGAGGCGTCTGTATTAATATCGATTTCACATGTTTGTTTGCGTAAAGTTGATATTGGCTCTTTGGTTTTGGTACTTTAAAGCAATGTTCAAGGTTCAAAACAAGTTAAAGTCAATATAAAGCATCTGTGGCGTAATGTTGATTACCACAAAAATAATTTGGACTCCTCTCGCGGTTACAGTGAGACACTTACAATGGAAGTGAATGGGGCCAGTCTATAAACCTTAAAATACACATTGTTTCAAACGTATAGCTAAAAGACTTAATTATTAAACATCGTAACATTATTTTAGTGTCAATTTAGGGATTTACTTGCATTAGGGCATTTACAAAATTACAGGGTTTACCTGTGTTATGTTGTCATGACAGTTTTAATATTGGGTATAACTGTACACGGATAGGGAAACTAAGTAATATCACACGAACAATTTTTTTGGACTGGCCCCATTAACTTCCATTGTCTGTAACAGTGATTTTTGCTTTATGTAAAATAAACGAGGGAAAAAAAATTATTTTTGCAGTAATAAACATTATGCCACAAATGCTGCTGATTAAGTTTAACTTGTAATGAACCTGGACGAGTTTTCGCATATAATAAGGGAATTTAAGAGTTTTCATACGTTTCAGTGTGGATGAACAACTTTTGAAAAACGATTGAAAACGGCAGTGTGGACGGAGAGCGTTTCGAAAGCGAAAATGCCATTTTCAAATGTATCTAGATTAATGTAAACGTAGCCTTAATCAAGAACATCAAGCCAATTATTTATTTATTTTCAGTTAACATTTAAAACTTCAATTTATGTACGGATATTTTTTGTGTATTTTTAGATATGTTTTTCCACTGTCTTTGAGAACATGTAACTCTTTGTCATAACTTTTGTCTTTAGGAATAATGACAGACAGCTAAATATTTCAAGTTGGTTGTGGTTATTTTAGACCAGTGGTCACCAATTAGCGAACCGCGGTCCAGGTCCAGACCTCGGCTTGGTTCCATCTGGACATTTGCTGCCCCATCTCACCGTTTCTATACTTCACGTGATCAGCACAACAAAACAACGGAGCTGTGTACAGCGCAAGCACTCAGGCGCAGATAGCACTGATCTTTCAGCGCCGTATCCACGAATACTTTTCTCTTTTACAGAACACGCTTCATTTATACACTTTTGCATGCTACATGCAGAGTTGCAGACATGGTTATTTTAACGACAGTAGACCATAGTGGAGAAATAATCTCCAATTCAATAATACCAAAATGCCAAATTTATACTGTGATCTTCTGACAGTTTAATGCATTATATTTTAAATAGGCTTATCTGTCATTAATCTGCATGGCTGTTGTGAGCAAATAAAAGGGAGCCTTGCACCATACAATTCTGTATTTGTTTGAGCCACCAAATGTTTATTCTCGGTGCTGTATAGTCTAATATTACCTCTGCCATTGTATTTCCTTCTTTGTGTTATTCTTTTCCCTGATATTACCTGATTCATGAACCCCTCCTCCCCTCTAATCCACACCTTTACTCTGTTCAGCACTGTTGACGTTGACAAGGAACCGGAAGGTTCCGCAGAGCCCCAATGACGAGCATGAGCCAACCTACAGACACAGCTAGTGATGCTCCCAGCGTCACCGAAGGTGTCTCACAACTTTCTCCTTCGCTCCTCTTCTGTACTCTCTTTGTAATGTGTGTGGTGGAGGATTTTCCTTTTGCAAACGTTCAGATCACCCTAACATATTGCTATCTTATTACTAGGCCTTGAAATTGTGGCTACTGAGTTACAGTTTGTTGGATAACAATTTTCTATTTCATCTATTTCTGTTTCATCTGCCATGTGGTCAGTTGTCTGTCAGCATGTGTTAGAAGTGGTTCTGCTGTTGATTATGTAAGGTCTGTGATTTGGTTGCAATCTGATGCTAAAAACAGAATTTTGAATACAGAATTTGCAGTTTGTCTATTTGTGTTAAACTGATGTGATCAGTAGTAGGCAACATCATACTTTGTTGTTGTAGACCAGGGCCCGTATTCACAAAAAAATCTTGAGGCTAAAAATAGCTCCTAACGTGGAAATTTAGGAGTAACTCTTAAAAAATTAGGGCCGTGTAACTCCTAATTTTAGGACTTGTAAAATATTAATCTAAGAGTAATTCATGAACATTTTAATGCTAAAAGTAGCTCCCAAACCCACGACAGCTTAGAAGTCCCCCTGAGGACATCTAAATCCCTAAGAGTGACTCACAACAATCCTAAGCATGGCTGCTGTTGTCAATCCCCATTAAAAACAATATATTAGATATTATGACATTGACCGTTCAAAAAGGTATTGGCTGAATCACAAACGAGTTATGTATTTTAATAATAAAATATTATAATGTTGACATTGACCTTTAAAAAAGGTATTGCCTGAATCGCGAGGGTATTTTCATTATTGTAACTTAAAGACACAGTTACCTCTCCCACAAACAGAAACAACCCAATTACACCGGAGATAAAGGTTTTGACAACTCTGCGCTCCCTGGCTACATCAAAATGCAACTGCAATGCGTTGATGAATTGAGAATTTCTGTCATCCGTCATACCCGGTGTTTTGATGCTGTTGACGGGATGCGCGCTCCTTTCATTACATCAACACAGGATGAAGAAATGTTCATCAACCAAAACCTAAATATATTGTTGCCTAAAAACTAAATTTGGCAGGTTTTGGGTAGATATTGGAACTAGCGGTGCATGTTTATCATCAGATGTCTGTAATCTCAAAATAGCAAATATCTCGCGATTAATTAGTCAATCACAAATCTAGAGAGCTTATAGTTTTGTTTTGACGGGTTGCGATGGTTCTAGTCCAGACCGGTATCTGCCTAGCTTGGAATGTGATCATTTTGACTCTTTAGGAATTAGGCCTATTGTTTAAACAGCTTGTGTTCCGCTGTTGTATAATAGTATTTGTTGGATACAATTTTGTTTTTACTACAGAAGCTGATTGAATGTTATCAGTATGTGCTAAAAAAGTTAAAAGTTCATGCAAAAATGAAATTTGTCACCACTTACCGTCATGTCGTTCCAAAGACTTTTTTCTGTGGAACACAATAGATGTTAAGCAGAATATAAACTTCAATCACAATTAGGGCTGGATATTGATACAGGTTTCCCGATTTGATTCCAATTCACAAGCTTTCGATTTCGATTCAATATCCATTCATATGGGTGTATTTAATGTAGTTACAATGTCCATTTTGCTTGCATACAAAAAATTTACCTCTCAGCTTACACACCAAATCCGTGATAATTTTGCGAGACGAACGTCTAACGGAAGGTCTATTTACAGAGTCCGTAAAAAAATGAAAATAAAAACTATTTCACTCCTGTACAGTAGGCAGCGCTATTGCGGTGCTGTGGTTATACCAGTCTCCTGTCCCGAACCCCAGCTGTTAGAGAATAATATACTGAACGCTGTTAGTTACCTATTTTGGCATAACCGTTTCATTATGTTCTTTCTATGATGTTGATGCATTTTGAGGAGTATATAATCTGTGTTTTCTATGCGAGTGAGATGAGTAAAGAGCATGGTTTCATATTTATTTGCACATGTCTTTTGCTACAAGTAGGTCTATATTCCAGACTCCTGAACTCAACTTCTCTTTTCATAATGCCGAGATGATATAACACAAGGTACTGTCATATAAAAACACATGAAATAATGTACATTGAGAAAATCAGGTATAGTATAAAATATGATGCATATATTAAAATATAAAAGAAAACACTGCTCACTCTCTTTTCTTTATTTAGATTATTATAGCATTGTGGTTCAGCAATTCATTTGTCTAAAACGTTGCAGGTCACAAAACTTCAATAAAGTGATTTGATTTTGATTTTGATTTTACTTTTTATGGGATATTTTACAATGAGTTTAGTGCAAACGAACTTGCTGAAACTCGCTGCTATTTTAATGCCATGAGAATATACAGGGACATTGATATACATATTAAATAAAGTTCATTAAAGCCCAAAGTATGCTTCGGCAGAGTATGCGTACAGGACGCATGACACAAATTTCGTCATTAGCAGAGTGCGTGAGCACTAAACGCACGCAGCCCGATTTTTCTAAATGCGTGTCTTTGAACGCGCAGAATGTACATGCGTCTGGAGTTATTTGCACTAATTAGTGGGTCCACAAGGTGGCAATTTGAGCCATTGCTGTCACGAAAAGGCACGAAGATGTAATTGGTGCTAAACATCAGGAGATGAAGGTAAAATCAACAACAACACTAGATGTGCAAGTTAAGAGCACGTGTTAGGAGGTCTGGAGATGTCTGCATTTGTATAACTCGAGTCTGAAGAAATATAAAGACACCTTTATGGGTTTAAACTTCTGAAGAGAAAGTACGGTGTCTCAAAGCATGCCCCAAACTGCTGTGAATGTGCATGCTCAGTCATCTGGAGTGTACTTTGGCAGGCTCGCGTTCGACTGTATGCAGACACTGAGCGCTCACGTCAAAATGGAAGTATACCCAGGACTTTATTACATTCTTGAAATGGAAATAACACTCTTGAAATGGAATACATAGACATCATTCAATTGCCAACAAAAGCTTTCACCAGCCAACTAACAAAAGACTATGCATCTATGTGAACTTTTGCAGTTAATCCAGGATGGACTTCAAAGACATTAGTCATTAATCTTAGTGTTTAAAAAAAGCATTATTTACTGTATAGCTGCTTTGAAACGATGTGTGTTGTGAAAAGCGCTATACAAATAAAAATGACTTAACTTTAGACAAAACACCATAAGCAGACTTTCAAAAACAGACCGGATTTAGGGTTCATGAACTGCAACTATTTATTTTTAAGTATATAAAAATACATGCTGCATGTCAATGCTGGTGTTTGCCAGTTGATTAGCACCACCAGCACCCTGGTTTGAGCAGCTGCAGCGACTCTGGATAAATCAAGTTATGTCATTTTTATTTGTATAGCGCATTGTTTCAAAGCCGCTTTACAGAAAATCATGCATAACAGAAAATGAAACTAATATCTATAAAGTCTTAGAGTCATCATTGTGTAGTTTGATAAAATAAGATTGTGAATTGTGTTTAAAGCCCGACCGATATGGGATTTTTGAGACTGATACCGATTTTAGAGATGGAAAATTCACATATTACCGATATGGTGGCCGATATAGCAAATGTTTGAGCTGGAATGAAAACGGACATTTTCTATGTGGATTGTTCACCTGTATTTCTATGCAAAGGTACTCAGAAGGCTGCTTTCTTAAACATATTTTTACCAAAGAATATTTGACATTATTATTATACATTGTCAACAAATTCTAGAAATGAACACTGAGAAAATAAAGAATAAATAAAAATACAATAAATAGCTTAAAAAACATCAGTACTGTTAGTATGTCAATTGCTGACCATTTAAATAAAGAATAAATAAAAATAAAACAAATAGCTAAATAAACATCAGTACTGTTTAGTATCAGTCAAATGCTGACCATTTAAATAAAGAATAAATAAAAATAAAATAAAAATCAGTACTGTATGTTTAGTATCAGTCAATGGCTGACCATTTAAATAAAGAATAAATTCAAATAAAATAATTAGCTAAATAAACATCAGGGGCCGCTTGCACCAGCTATACGTACGCTACAGCTTAGCCTAGTTGTGGCGTAAATGGGCACTAAGTCACAATTTCGCTCTACTAAATATTTGACCGTTGCACCATCAAACTTAGGTAGGACGTAACCCTACGTATTAACTAAATATTTACAGAAGCCTCCGACCAGGAGTAACTGATGGAATGAAAAAAGCAGACTCATTTAATGACATCAATGAGCTCATGTTTTGGTTGACAGGCATCAGTCCTTTCGACGTATATGATGTTGGCATTTACACTCGTTTACTTTTTGTGCATGCACAAAAAGCTCTTTTCTCATTGGTCAGTCAGTTTTCATCGCAGTCCGAAGAAAAAGAAATCGGACCACTCTCCGAAAAAAAAGAAAACCTTCAGATTGTCGGAGGACGATTTGTCGGACCTATTGTGAATAGCGCCATAGGAATCCATTGTTACCGTTCAAAAGCTCATTCGTAA
This sequence comes from Myxocyprinus asiaticus, assembly GCF_019703515.2. Lineage (NCBI taxonomy): Eukaryota > Metazoa > Chordata > Actinopteri > Cypriniformes > Catostomidae > Myxocyprinus > Myxocyprinus asiaticus. The sequence goes on along the minus strand of NC_059357.1, from coordinate 9,304,018 downwards.
AGAACAGTCGCACCGAAAAAAGAGTTTGGTGTGAGTGGGCCTTAATGCTCTTAATTACAAAGGAAACTTCTTGGCAACCCTCCTAGGTACGAATCAAAAATATGAATTTTAGAAATTATATTTAATCATTAGTTTTTAATCAAATTGGTCACATTTTAGCATTTGAAATTTTTTCAAATTGAGTCTATTCTATCAATTGTCTTGAAATTGCATATTATGTTGCATATATGTTGCAATTTTATTGTTTACTTTGTACTTTTTACAGATATTTACATTGATATGCAGAACACGTGCTTAATCGTTCTCTTTTAGACTAGCGGCATCAGTAAGCGCATATAACGAGAGGAGACGTGCGTAATTTCTTTTGCGCAACCATGTGTGATTAGAATTAAATGTTTTTTGTTTTGTTGTTGTTTTTATTCAGCAACTTAATGTAAAAAACAGAAAGGGTTTTAAGAGACATTATTCAATGACATATGGATCCATGAATCTCATCTTTTGACACACAGAATGAGTTAAACAAAACTTGTACTCTCAACATGCAGTGAAAGGACAATGGTGCTAATAACTTCATTATACTACTCAATCACTGGTGAGAGAAATCGAAACATTTACTTGCCAGCGGCTAATGTTTTTAGTCTCATTTCGTGAGATTTGGCTGCACATGTGAGTGATTTACTTGAATTATAAAGGGTGAATCACCTAGATTGAAAGATCGATCTTGGGATTTAAGAATAGATATTGTTCAAACGAAGATTGCGATGCATCAGCAAATCAATATTTTTATCCAGCCCTAGTCACAATTCACTTTCCATACTGTGAAAGTAAATGGTGACTGTGGCTAACATTCTGTCTAACTTCTTTTGTGCTCCTCAGAAAAATGGAAATCAAATGGGTTTGGAACAAGATGATGGTAGAACTTTTATTTTTGGAAAAATTTGCCTAACAACCTGTTTACACCAGACACAAGCGGTGTCGACCGTAAACAGATGTCCCGTTTCATTTTGCGCTGCCGCTACTCCCACCAACGAGACAAATAAACAATTTAGATTGTTCACTATGACACGTCCAGTGTAGACAGCCTCAAGCCATCGTGTCAATGGACATGCCCGGTGTAGACAGGATGTAACCATTTAAGTGTTGGACAAGAACTTGATGCAGTCACATTTAACTTTCTTCTTAACGATTCTGAAGGTTTGATTGAACAGGTTTCAAAAGCAAACACCATCATTTAGCACAGTGGTTTTGTGGTCAAATTTTCACACACTGCTATTTACAGCAAAAATACGCGTGGAAATTTGTCATCTGTTGGCAGACAGACTTTGGCCTACCTTCGCTCTTTCAAATAAACCCCTAAAAAATTACTTTTCCTTTTCACACATGGCTCTCTGCTAAAGTGGTATCACTGTTTGTTTATTATCCCCCGGCCCTATAGAATTTGTTTCAGTGTGCTTACATTATAACCTGTTTAAATACTGAAGGATGTTATTTTTTTGTTTTTTTTTTCTCTTGGTGAAACTGAGCCCTCTTCCTTTTTCCTGCCCTCTTACTCTCCCCCCACAGACGTCAAGCTGGCGGCCACCACAGGAAAGAAGCAGAACAAGAAAAAGGTGGAAGAGGTTGTAGAGGAAGAGGAGGAAGAATATGTGGTGGAGAAGGTTCTAGACAGAAGGGTGGTGAAGGGCAGAGTGGAGTTTCTGCTTAAATGGAAGGGCTTCTCAAAGTAAGTATTAAAGAGTTAATAAGTAGCAGCATATATTTCAAATAGTTATTTTTGCTGAAAATATATATACATAATATATAAATAGAAAATAATGTAAAAAATATTTTGGTGCAGTCCCCTCCAGAGAAGAAAATGCCAATCATGTGAAGTAGGGCTGGGCGATATGTAAAAAATATTTATAATTGAAATATAAATCAAATAGCGAAGTGATCAAAAAATCTTAACCACCTCCCCAAATCCAAACATTTACCGTCTCCAGCAGCTCTATTTGCTTTACATGGGAATCTGCAATGCATGCCAACCGTGAGGAAATAAAGCACATTAAACTCACAGCACCTCCCGATATGATCGGAGATAATTTTCAGCATTCTCATAGACGACATTATTGTTGTAAACAGTTTTCAGATGAATGAAACAGAAAAAAGAGTGAAAACTCTTTACATGCGCTTGTTCCACGAGACAGGCTCGTGCTGCACGCCTCTGAACAAACACTGAATCAGACACGAGCATTGATGGCTTTTCTGTTGTCCTTAAAAATATAATAAAGTGTGTTTCTTCAAGCACATGTCTTTGTGACTAACAGCATTTCTTTTCATGTGTCACTCCGAGACGTCTTACAGGTCGTCTGCCTGTTGCGGTTAGATGAGAAAAATTACCCACGCATGAAATACATTTGGATGAGGAGCTTGTGAACTGGATTCAGCCTCGTCGTATTTTGCAGGTGGCGGGTGCTAGTTTCACACCCTGGCCACTGTTTAATATATTTGCCGACTTTTCAGATCCATGGTTTTGCCATTTCCTAATATTATCATCATGTGTTCGCATTTGGCATCGGGATCTTTGTAAGACATCGTCGATATCCGATTACATCGTCCTATTGCCCAGCCCTAATGTTTAGTTATGTGATTGTGAATGTATGCGCTTTTCCTCAGTGAAGACAACACATGGGAGCCAGAGGACAACCTGGACTGCCCTGATCTCATCGCTGAATATCTGCAGACTCATAAGACAAATGATGACAAGAAAGAATCTAGCGGAAAGAGGAAAGGGGAGTCTGACACTGATGGTGGAGAAGACAGTCGGTCCAAGAAGAGGAAAGATGAGGTTAGACTTGAGATCATTCCCTTTGATTTGTAAAGCATGATTTAGAATCACAGTGTGCGGTTAAGGTTAAAGGTGCTGTGGGGTGGGGGCTATTGGGACCCGGGTTAGAGTCCCGTCCTGGTTGTGTCCCGATTTTGCCCCCCCTCTGATCCTTAGTTTAAAGCTCATCAAAATTATAAGAAATGTGAGAAATCTATAGTTCACCTTTGACACACTTGAGCGGGAACAATAAAAGTTGATATTTTCAAAATCTTTAGAGATTGCGGTCTGTAAGTAATAAAAATCTTGCATCCTTTCTTAATATTTTACAGCAAGACAAGCCAAGGGGTTTTGCACGGGGGTTAGAACCAGAACGCATCATTGGAGCAACAGATTCCAGCGGCGAGCTCATGTTTCTAATGAAGTGGTATGTAATACTTAGTATTCAAGATGGGTGGGTGGTCAGTCCAGACTCTGAAACTACCAAAACGTCTCTAAAAGCTATGTGCGGACAGTCAGTCGTGAAGGCTGGATTCGAAAAAGCTAATTGGAATTGTGTGCAGTGTGAACAAAGCCAGTTTCATAATGTCTGATGCTTAAATTTCCTGTAACTTAAATGGTAGAGCATGACACTAGCGATGCCGAGGTCAAAGGTTTGATTCCCTGAGAATGCACATATTTATTATTTTTTTACTCAATTTGGAATGCCCGATTCCCAGTGCGCTTTTAAGTCCTCATGGTCGCGTTGTGATTCGCCTCAATCCGGGTGGTGGAGGATGAATCCCAGTTGCCTCCGCGTCCGAGACCATCAACCCGCACATCTTATCACATGGCTTATTGAGCGCGTTGCCACGGAGACATAGCTCGTGTGGAGGCTTCACGCCATCCACCGGGGCATCCGCGCTCAACTCACCACGCATCCCACCGAGAACAAACCACATTATAGCGACCATGAGGAGGTTGCCCCATGTGACTCTACCCTCCCTAGCAACCGGGCTAATTTGGTTGCTTAGGAGACCTGGCTGGAGTCACTCAGCACGGAGAATGCACATATTGAGAGAAAATAACAATTTATAAGTCACTTTGGAAAAAAGATGCACAGATATTGAATTTCCGGGCCGATACATTTAACCGTTAATTCACAGTTCGTTGTGGTCGATATCAACAAACAATCATTTTACATTTTGCCTTAACCCTTTAAACTTGAACCTCTTTCTAATTAATTGAAAACTAATCACTAAAAAAAGCTTGGAATCTGACCATCCCTTAACTGCTGCTAGTGGGTGATGAAATGTGAACTAACAGTGTGTCTATATTACAGATGTATGCTGATTTTAATGAGAAATAAATGACATTACACTTGCATGAATTGTATGGTGCCCATTTATATGTTTACGCTAATTAGGGGTGGGTAAAAATATTGATTTCCCGATGCATCGCGATCCTCATTTGAACAATCTCAATATCGAGTCTTAAATCCCAAGATCGATCTTTTGCACTGTGCGCAACCCTCTATTACAATGAGAGGAAATCACTCTCATTTGCAACCAAATCTTGCATTATGTGACTAAAACGTATATATTTTGCAACTGGCTGGTAAATGTTTAGATTTCACTCATCAGTGATTGTGTAGTATAGTGGTGAAGCATTCAACGGCGAGATCCTTTCACTGCGTGTTGAGAGTAAAAGTTGTTCTGTATAATGCGTGTCCAAAGGCGAGATCCTTGCAACCCGTTTGTCATTGAATAATGTGTCTTAATCAAAAACAACCAAAAATAAACATTTAATTCTAATCATGCAGAGCTCGGATTAGGTAAAGCCATTTGAGTCACTCTCCTTAATATGAGCTCATTTACAGACACTTTTTACAGAAATGCCAGAGACAATAAAGTTTTTGGCACATGTTCAACAAATCAATGAAAATACCAGTAAACGTTACAAATTATGCAATGAAACGAAAAACATGTAACAAAAAATAATATATGCAATATAATTCATGGATTTATTCATTTTTATTAAGCTAAAATGTGACGATATATTTAGTAAAATTAAATTTTGTAATTTACCTAGTTAGGAGGTCCCCTGTATAACAGCATTAGCTTGGAAATCATTTATTTTATATGTAAGCAAAAGGGACATTATAACTAAAATATACCCATATGAATCGATATCGAATCGGGGAATCTGTATCAATACCCAGCTGTAACAATAATCCTAAAGAATCTTTAACAGAGAGAGAATAAAAAAAACTTCAAACAGATGTTATAATGTATTAAACCAAAATAAAATGATAAATTAACACTACATAAAGAACATTAACATCAAAACACATAATAAAAACACAAATCTCTTTATTTATGGTGTAATATTCATGCCAGCAACAAGACCATGTGCGCAGCCGTGGTTTGTGCGTGTTGGGTGTGCGCACTGGGCACATGCTCATATTCAGTCTTATTCTCAGCTGTTTGTTACAGCCCTTACCTGTGATAATGTGATCATAATAAGAATAGGTAAAACATTATACATACAAAATACAAGCACATTGGTTTCACTCACAAACTAGTTTTTTAAACCATCTCACGTCGCTCTGTGAGGATTATTTCAAGATCTGTGCACCATTACGCTGTTTGGGCTCTGTTTAATTGGGATCCTCTGCTGTAAGTAACAATATGCCTTTTTCCATATTCTGTTTGTTATATGAAGTAGCCTAATGAGCCAAAATGATTGCCACTTAAGTAACATACATGTATGTCTTTATCGGGGGTTTTTTTCCGTTTATTTCATGAAACATAAGCAAAATATGGGAAATGGCATATCGTTACTTACAGCAGATGATTCCGAGCCACAAAACAACGTAAAAAGGTGCAGAGATGTTGAAATAATCCTCATAGAGCGACATGAGCTTTGATTGCAACATTGTCACTGCCGCTTGAAACTGCCCGAGTCCCTGCCTGAAGGAGAGAAGCTGCAAGCAGTCAGAGATAATCCGCAAACAACTAAGCCGTAACAAGTTATCGGCGAAAATATCAGCGATAATTTCACTATCAGCTTAATAATATTTTGATCTTCCCGGGTTATCGGCCAATATTATATTGTGCACTCCTAACGATATGGTATTTTCCAAATTCCATGAATGTTTCATGAAGTAATAATTGAAAACATGACAAAAAACGTATGTAAGTTACTTGAGGGCAATCATTGCTGTGTTTAGGCTTATTACGTTCACACTTCTCTTCATTGAACTGCACTGGCTGCCAATGGCTGCTTGCATCAAACCTTGATGCTCGCATATAGAACAGCCACTGGCTCTGCACCCCTCTATATAGACTCACTACATCAACTCTATGTGCCCTCCAGATGCAGGTGAGCGGCGCCTCATGGTGCCATCTCATAGAGGCACAAAATTCACTTCCACCGTTCCTCCCTGGTGGAATGGCCTTCCAACTCCACCCGAGTAGCTGATTCTCTAGCTACTTTCAAGATACATCTAAAGACACATCTTTTCCGTGAGCACTTGACCCAATCCTACTAATGCACTAATGTCATCTTTCTTCTACCACTGTCTCTCACCTTCTTCTCTACTTGTACTTTGCAATTTAAAACTTTGTATCGCAGCACTTCTAATATTACTGTCTCCTTAGCATGAATCGGTTTTGCTGTATTACTCATTTGTATGTCGCTTTGTATAAAACCATCTGCTTAATGAATAAACGTAAATGTAAAAATATAAATGAAAGCTAGCTTGGCTTAACCGTTCTGTCATAAGATTTGTGCGCACACGCACTGATACTTGAGACCGTGTGTAAAGGGAGAGAAGCCACAAGCAGTTAAAGATTCTCTGCCGCAAGCAAATAAACCATTATTTGCAAAAACATCAGCGATAATTCCACTATCTGTGTGAATTACTATTTTGATTTGACCAGTTTTCGGCCAATAATATATCAGCTGCCGATATATTGTGCATCTAGATAAAAGCGTTTGTCAATTGCATTAATGTTAATGTCTTACCAAATGTGATAGGTTGGTCTTATTCATTACATTATATTATGTTATTACTTTACTTTATTGTACTCCCTTCTCCCTTTGGTCTACAGGAAAAACTCTGATGAGGCAGATCTCGTTCCAGCCAAAGAGGCCAATGTAAAGTGTCCGCAGGTGGTCATTTCATTCTACGAAGAACGACTAACATGGCACTCTTACCCCTCTGAGGAAGAAGAGAAGAAAGATGATAAGATCTAGCCGTGTGAGGGAGGAGGGTGGGAGCGGGAGTTGACCAGCTGCGGTAGGGCTTGGGAGTGTATTTTGGACATGGTGATGATCAAGGTGGGCAGTTTAAAGATGGGGCAACAAAAGCCCAAAGGCTCTCTTTCACTTTCATAGATCGAAGAAAGCATGCACATCCAAACAAAGTTTTGAATCAAGGTGCACAATCAAAAATTTACACTGGCGGCCAAACGTTTGGAATAATGTACAGATTTTGCTCTTATGGAAAGAAATTGATACATTTATTCACCAAAGTGGCATTCAACTGATCACAATGTATAGTCAGGACATTAATAACGTGAAAAATTACTATTACAATTTAAAAAAAAAAAAAAAAAAACATTAACAAACTTAAACTACAAAGAGTTCATCAAAAAATCCTCCACGTGCAGCAATGACAGCTTTGTAGATCCTTGGCATTCTAGTTGTCAGTTTGTCCAGATGACATCAGGTGACATTTCACCCCATGCTTCCTGTAGCACTTGCCATAGATGTGGCTGTCTTGTCGGGCACTTCCCACACACCTTACAGTCTACAAAAGCTCAATGGGGTTAAGATCCATAACACTCTTTTCCAATTATCTGTTGTCCAATGTCTGTGTTTCTTTGCCCACTCTAACCTTTTTCTTTTTGTTTTTCTGTTTCAAAAGTGGCTTTTCCTTTGCAATTCTTCCCATAAGGCCTGCACCACTGAGTCTTCTCTTTACTGTTGTACATGAAACTGGTGTTGAGCGGGTAGAATTCAATGAAGCTGTCAGCTGAGGACATGTGAGGTGTCTATTTCTCAAACTAGAGACTCTGATGTACTTATCCTCTTGTTAAGTTGTACATCTGGCCTTCCACATCTCTTTCTGTCCTTGTTAGAGCCAGTTGTCAGTTTTCTAGTACCAAATTTGCAATTTAGCATGAATACTCAAGGATAAGTTGTTGGAGTGATTGCTGCTGGAAATGAGGCCTGTCTAGATTTGATCAAAAAATACTTTTTTTTTTTTCACTATTTTTTTTTTTTTTTTCAAATAGTGATGGTGCTGTTTTTTACATCAGTAATGTCCTGACTATACATTGTGATCAGTTGAATGCCACTTTGGTGAATTAAAGTACCAATTTCTTTCCTAAACAGCAAAATCTGTACATTATTCCAAACTTTTGGCCGCCAGTGTATATCCATAAAAACTCGCAACAAAGTCAGCACACTGTTGCTCCCAAATAAATGTAATGAGCTCACCAAAGAAAAAGCAAACATGACGTTTTGAGCTACATGCTCTTCATCAAACTAAAATGAATCTTACAAACACACCCATATATACCTGTGTGCATCAATCAAGAAATCATATAACAGCATCATATGACCATATCAAAGAGAAGGCAAAAATAAATGTTTTGATTTGTATATTCATTTATTTTTGTCTTCTCTTTCACTTTCATGCCATAAAACTCAGACTCAAACTAATTGTTTAGAGCATGATATGCAAAAGTGGAGTCCTTTTAAATGGACAAGAATAAATGTTTGTCAGAATGCTAACCACCGCAATGAAAAACATGGAAATACTGTATTTTCTCTTTGCTTCTTTTACTGTTGTTGGATTATGGGAATTGGAGTGTAGTGTGCGTAAACCTTAGCAAACAGACAACCTAATCATACCCAAGGCTTAAACCTTTCCTTTGATCTGTGAAGACTTGTTCTTTAAGTCGTTACTTGACATTAGTTTTGTGAATGAAGTCCAAACTTTTTTGTCACCTTAGTTTAGTAAGGAAATTACTTTTGTATTGCATTCTTGTTTTAGCAGTATTTCAGAATTTATATATTCAATATAGATATAGTATTCTCAAGGTCATATCTTTTGTTTATCACTGATATATATTGCTTATGGAAATATTATATATATAGAAATAACTGACGATTATTTTGACATGTATTTTTAGTCAGCTGAGTTAACTACATTTCCCATAATCCCATAATAGACTATTTTTTTACTTCTCACTGTCAGTGTATTTTATCAGTGTATTTCCTTGTGAATGGGAGATATGCTTTTCAGAATCCAGCTTCACTTGCAGATATTTAAGGGGTTTTTTAGGCTAATCACAGTATGCTGGACCTGGTACATACATATTCATCAGTGATTAAAAATGTCAAGTTTTAGACCAGGATGTTAGCTTTTTTTTCTAACATACCGTTTTCCCCTCTTTATTCAGAGGTGTGCATGTGCACAGAACAGAATGTACTACGCGGCTTTAAGGCTTTAATCTTTTTAAAATGTTTATCATTATCAAAAATGAATCATTTGTAATGTCTAATGAAGAAAAGTGAATAGGTTTCATTTCATACTGCAATATTGTGCTAACATCACTAAACCCAGGGTTCCCATGTCCATTGAAAACCTGGAAATATCTAGGCGTTTTAAAAGTGTGATTTCCAGGCATGGGGGGAAAATCATGGACATTTAAGTGGTGAAATAACTACAAAAATGTTTATTCAATCACTATAAAATGCGAAAGTCAGGAGTGGGAATCCTGTATACCGTAGATCAGATCTCAGTAGGATAACGCAATGTATCCATTTCATAAACCCCCTGTAATATAAAACTTAAGGTTTTAAAATGTAACAAATCTCTTGCAATTGTTTTTTTTTTAATTCTTATTAAAATAGTGCTTGGATTACTGGCTGAATGCAGATTTTAGTAAAATATTGTATTAATAGTGGCATTCTATTCTGGTGCATATTGAAAGAGCCTGAAGTACTGTTTGTTGTACTCACTATCTATAATGTGACTGCATTATTATAATCCTTTCCATCTTTGTCTTTTTTTCAATCTCTCTCTCTCTCTCTTAAAGTGTATCTTTTGAAGCATGTTACTTTTTCATTTTCACTTTTTCCAGGGGGGAAAATGTTTATTTCATTTCAAAAGAAAATAAACCCTTTTTTATTCTGTTTTAACCCTTTTTTTTTTCTTTTTGTTTTTTTTTTACAAAAAAACAATTACATTAAAGAATTTATGCTTTAGAAAACAGGATAATAAACATCTTTTAGTGAAAACAGAAGAGAACAATACCAGCTTGTCATAATGTAAATTCACTGCAAAATATTTAACACAAGGTGCATAAGCAATTGAATATAATTTTTTTTACATTATTAAAAAAACAACAAAAAACAAAGTCGGCACACTGTTGCTCCCAAATAAATTTAATGAGCTCACCACCGAAAAAGCAAACGTGCTGTTTCAAGCTACATGCTCTTCATCAGACTAAAATGATACTTACAAACACACCCATATATACCTGTGTGCATCAATCAAGAAATCACATGACCACATCAACTACTAAAGCAAATCTTTAGGGAGGGATCACTATTAATGATATACCAATGTTTCCTTAGAATAAACTCAATTTGTTTGGCGAGAGGGGAGTACTGTATATAACAACTAACCCTAGTATCTGTTGATTTTGAAGTTATAAGACCTCTGCCTGAACTGCTGTGTCAGGTCAGAAGCTTGCATTTTATAATCATGATCTGAACTACAGATCCTACAAATTCGATTGAACTGAGAGATAACTGACTGTTTTAGAGGGACAGGATAAGAAATCCCATGCAGAATAGAATTTCTGTCTTAAGTTTTAGATATAGATTAGTCATTTGTCTGCTTTGGCTTCTAATCATATAAACATCTAAAAATTGTGAACTTCAAATCACTACTGTTAGCATTCATAAATGAGAGAAATTCCAACAGTTGTGATTCAGTACCACTCCAAATGAAAAATATATCATCAATATACATTTTCCACACCCTAATGAAATGAAAAAAGGGTTATATGTGTGACTGAATTAAATTTTCTGTCCAAACAAACCACAAAACAAGGAGGCAAAACTCTGAGACATCCTAGAACCCATACTAACTCCAGACACTTGTAAATAAAACTCAGAATCAAAAAGAAAATAGTTGTCAACACCAATTTAAGCAATTCCACCAAACAATGAATACTAGGTACATTGTTACTTTGCTGATATAAGAAAAACGCTGATTTAAGACCACCCTCAAATGGCACATCAGGGTATAGGGATTCAATGTCCATGGTAACCAAAACATAGCATAAAGGAGGTTGAATGGACTGTATAATGTTAACAAAATCCATAGGATCTCTGGTGTATGATAGAAGAGATGTTACAAGAGGTTGAAGAAAATAACCAGCAAAAGCAGATATTTTTTTCAGTCAGTGAACCAATGACAGCGACAACTGGCCTGCCCGGAGGTGTGTCATTGTAAGTCATGAATTCTGGGGAGCGTATATAAAACTATTTTTAGGATTATTTATAGGATTCCTCCTCAGTTTCTGGTAAAATGTGGTGTTACTTAATTGTCTCTCAATCTCTTTATATCATAGGCAGTACGGTCAAGAATTACCAAGGCTACCCCTTTGTTAGCACTCTGAATTACTTTAGATGTATCAGACTTAAGAGCCTCAAGTTCCAATCATTGGGCTTTAGTTAAATTATTTGACAATTTGTATAGCCTCTTTTGTTTAACAAGTGATGTAAAGTCTTGTCCCACCAATCTACAATAAGTATCAAAGGAAGCATTTCTTCATCCTTCTTGGAGCTCCTCTTACCCCCTCCTATATTACATTATTTTACAGAACATTTCACATCGTAAATAAAGTTGCATAACCTATATTTTGTACACATGTACAACAATACGTTACAGTAATTTGATCTATTACAGTAGTTCTTAACTAGGGGGCCTCAACAAAATCTGAGAGTTATTGAAACCTCTGGAATCATGAAATTGTGATAAAATATTATAATCTATCGTCACTCCTTGTTGTGGGTTTTGAAAATTATCTTGCACAGTGGTGGACCTTGGAGTCCAGACAGACAACTCTATTTCTCTCTTATGGTGGGGCAAAAATCATTAAAATTCACAACCTTGTTTCTCAAGGATGATTAAGCCAACATTTATCCTGGTCAATGTAAAATGCACATAGTATGAAGGTGTTCCCTGTTATGAGGTGGCAAACCCTGCACAATTTTATTAGACATTTCTTGAAGGGCTCTGTGGAATTTACTGTTGTTTATGGCAAGAGGCCATAGTTCTGAATCTGTAAGTACTGGATATTTATGGTTGTCATGTCATGTGAGGCCATGCCAGTAAGCAGTATTAAAGATGCATTAAAACTTGGATTCCAAGGAATTCCTGAGAATTCTCCCATGTATCATAATTTACCATTTACTTATTGACCTTGTTTGGGTCCATTTTTGGCACTTAGTACCTGTCCCATTTGATGCCATAGCCCTTGCATACCTCCTCAAAGTCCACACTTTGGAAACACAATGCCACGTAGACTGTCGGGTAGAGGTCCACTCTGAAGTATGCAATGGCAAGTCCACATCAAGTTAGAGGTCTGCAACCTGACCCGGGCCTGACAGGACCCGAGAACCCGACGGGGTTTTTCAAGTAGGGGTTCGGGTTTGTAATTAATGAAAAAATAAACAGGCTTACTGAATTTGCTTCACGCACACGCTCTCACACATGAATGGACGAGTTAGGGGCTGTTCACACCAAACGTGTTTGCGCGCTCTGTTCAGTTTTCCCATCTAAACACATGCTGGACAAATGTCTTTGACTGTTGCGCCATGTGTCGCTGTTTCTTCAGCGTCTATCGCAGGGCCGCCACTGTTTAAACACTGTGTCAAGCTAAAAAGAACTTCACATTTTCAAAAACGCATGTCGAGACACCTGCGCTCTGTTTCATTCTTTGCGCTGCGTTTAAATTGTTTTTAGCGCAGGTGTCACAAAGGTTCAACATTCTGAACAAGTTCAGCTGTAAAGAGGGAACAGTTACATTGTTTCATATTATTCCAGATTGTTCTGCACTAAGCAAAGTTTCAGCGCACAAACGGTAAGTCAATGCTTTTTTTCCGTTCTGCTCTAGTGTACTGAAGGGCTGCCGTGCCTTGTTAAAACTGTATGTTTACTGTTGCAAAACTGTTACAAATGTTGCCTATATGCTTACATAAAATATAGCCTATTGCAACAGTACTTACTAAGAGAAGAAATTATAAAGATAGTGAGCGATTTCGGGTCGGGTTTGGGTTTATAATCTGACAGTATCGTTCAGGCCGGGCCCGGGTTTCATTTTAAGGCCCGTGCATTCCTCTACATAAAGTCCATGATTTGGGAAAAGGCCTCATTTTTTTGTAGCCCAGTCTGTATTTCCCTCCTGTCCATGCATTTCTTTGCATAATATGACTTGTCATTCAACTCTTAAAGATCTTAAAGTAACATTATCTTCTCTGTGGAATTTCAGGTTCTATGGTGAAACTTTATGGATGATCCCTTGGGTTAAAACCCCCACCTGATGCACATTTCCTTTGAACCGTGGAAAACCAGCAGGTAGACTTTACAGCAGAGAGCATTTCTCCTGAGCCTGTTTTCACTGGACCTTGTAATTTTATTGTCTAGCCTGCAAAACAAATGAACATTAGCTCATCACCTTAGTCCTCCCTTTCACTTCTTGTCTTTTTGTCTCTTGCCAAGTTTGTGTTTGGAGTGTAAAACCAATCTGCGTTGTGATATGTGTGTAACAGGGCTGATGCTGTCTTGCTGCAAGGTGAAGTTGTCAGAGTAAAGAAGTCCTTGTTCTTCTCTTAGTCTCTCATACACCTCTTGATACAGGCTGTTAAGACATCGCTTTATTTCCCTAAGAGAGCGTGAGATCTCAGATTTTTCCCTGAGCAGTCTGGCATGGTGGCGTCGTAGACCGTCTACGCTATGCTCCAATCCCAGTAAGTTATCTAGCTTCCTTCGTCGACAGTTTTGAGCAGCCATTTTGTTTTTACCCCTGCGGCGTATATCTCTGATAAGCGTGAGCTGAGCCTCATTGAGACAACATTTTGCTAGTAACTCATTAAACTTGTCAACAGGTAAGTTTATTATACATTCGATGGGGAATGGAATATTCATGGCACGAGCATGTTTCTCATCCCGACTTGACAGATGCTCCAGCTTTTTCTCCTCGAAAGGGTCAACGGATGGCTGTTTTGGAGATTTCTTCTGGCTGGAAGATTGAGGTTGGTTGTAGGTATGATCATGCCCAATGTGCTCAAGCCAGGGGAGACGATGAAACTGCCTGGCTTCCAAATAACTTGTGTGACACATTTTGGTTTGTTCTGGCATGTAGCCACCTACAGCTCCTTCCTCTTCCTTGATATGGGTGTAGCCCACAGCCCCTTCCTCAGGCATCAAACCAGGGGATGGGCTGGAAGGTGATGAAGAGCATGAAGATGATGATGAGGAACTAGAAGACATTGATCCACTAGGGGAAGTGGGGCTTCGGCTATAGTCCATGGATAAACCAGAGTCAGAATCTGCTTGGTTTTGTTCCTCAAATTGGGAAAGCTGTGCCTGGCTAATTCTTTCCAGAGCTAAATCCATTAGGCCAATTTCATCAAGCATGGCTTCTTCCAAAAGAGGATTTAAAGGGCTTTGTAGGCTTTGTTGCTCAAACAAGGTAGGTAAATAGGTACTGTTAATTGAACTATTAGTCCCAGGGGTCAGAAGGAGGTCTATGATATCAGAGTTCTCAAAAGCTACATTTACATTAGAAGATGTTTCTAAAAAGTTGAAGTTTTGCATGGAGTTTTCATCCATGATGCTGTTTGTACTGGGACCTTCAGAGGATATTGACAGGGTGGCTTGGTGTAGGCTAACATCCTGATGAATAAAGTTTTCCATGGATCCAATATTCCTGTCTGACTCACTCATATTGAGGGCAGAATTACCCATTGTTTTAGCTGTATTCATGTCCTGTAAAGATAAAGAAGTTAAAACTCATTGGAAAATCCAGAGATAGCCAGATAAATAAATCATAAGGCTTCAAAACACTAGTGAACTTGAAGATGGTTGCCATTGTTTACCTGTGACTCCATGATGGCCAAAACATCTTGCCATTGTTGCTCTAGGCTGAATGTGGATTCCTGTTCAGGCAACAATGGTGAAATGAGGGGCCTCTGGACCTGAAGTGTATGTGCCTCTACATTCTGAACATCAGGACCTGTCAGCTGAGAAAATCAAGACATGAGGAAAATGCTAAGCTCTTACATATTCCCTCAGGGATCTTTCACCCATTTCAGGGTGAATGGTGCCACTAATCTCCCATTCCTGTTAGGGTTTTTCAACAGGTTCTCCCCATTCAGTGATGCACCCACTGAGAATCCTGGATTCTTTTTTAAGGTACGTGGAAACAGAAACTCAAGCCGCCATTATCCAACGTGTCTCAGGGGCAAGAGCGTCTGACATCAAAGTTAAAAGTGCTGGCTAATGCTAAACATAGATTTTCTAAGATTGTTATTCACGTTGGCACTAAGGATGCCAGTCATTTGCCAGTCGGAAATCAATGTAGATAATGTTAAAGAGGTGTGTGAACTTGCAAAAGCGGTGTCAGACAGTGTAATATGCTCTGGCCCCCTCCCTGCTTATCACAGTGAAGAGATACAGGTGCATCTCACTAAATTAGAATGTCGTGGAAAAGTTCATTTATTTCAGTAATTCAACTCAAATTGTGAAACTCGTGTATTAAATAAATTCAATGCACACAGACTGAAGTAGTTTAAGTCTTTGGTTCTTTTAATTGTGATGATTTTGGCTCACATTTAACAAAAACCCACCAATTCACTATCTCAAAAAATTAGAATACATCATAAGACCAATAAAAAAACATTTTTAGTGAATTGTTGGCCTTCTGGAAAGTATGTTCATTTACTGTATATGTACTCAATACTTGGTAGGGGCTCCTTTTGCTTTAATTACTGCCTCAATTCGGCATGGCATGGAGGTGATCAGTTTGTGGCACTGCTGAGGTGGTATGGAAGCCCAGGTTTCTTTGACAGTGGCCTTCAGCTCATCTGCATTTTTTGGTCTCTTGTTTCTCATTTTCCTCTTGACAATACCCCATAGATTCTCTATGGGGTTCAGGTCTGGTGAGTTTGCTGGCCAGTCAAGCACACCAACACCATGGTCATTTAACCAACTTTTGGTGCTTTTGGCAGTGTGGGCAGGTGCCAAATCCTGCTGGAAAATGAAATCAGCATCTTTAAAAAGCTGGTCAGCAGAAGGAAGCATGAAGTGCTCCAAAATTTCTTGGTAAACGGGTGCAGTGACTTTGTGTTTTTTGAAAACCAATGGACCAACACCAGCAGATGACATTGCATCCCAAATCATCACAGACTGTGGAAACTTAACACTGGACTTCAAGCAACTTGGGCCATGAGCTTCTCCACCCTTCCTCCAGACTCTAGGACCTTGGTTTCCAAATGAAATACAAAACTTGCTCTCATCTGAAAAGAGGACTTTGGACCACTGGGCAACAGTCCAGTTCTTCTCCTTAGCCCAGGTAAGACGCCTCTGACGTTGTCTGTGGTTCAGGAGTGGCTTAACATGAGGAATACGACAACTGTAGCCAAATTCCTTGACACGTCTGTGTGTGGTGGCTCTTGATGCCTTGACCCCAGCCTCAGTCCATTCCTTGTGAAGTTCACCCAAATTCTTGAATCGATTTTGCTTGACAATCCTCATAAGGCTGCGGTTCTCTCGGTTGGTTGTGTATCTTTTTCTTCCACACTTTTCCCTTCCACTCAACTTTCTGTTAACATGCTTGGATACAGCACTCTGTGAACAGCCAGCTTCTTTGGCAATGAATGTTTGTGGCTTACCCTCCTTGTGAAGGGTGTCAATGATTGTCTTCTGGACAA
Source organism: Myxocyprinus asiaticus (assembly GCF_019703515.2). Lineage (NCBI taxonomy): Eukaryota > Metazoa > Chordata > Actinopteri > Cypriniformes > Catostomidae > Myxocyprinus > Myxocyprinus asiaticus. The sequence goes on along the minus strand of NC_059357.1, from coordinate 9,287,208 downwards.
CTGTCAGATCAGCAGATTGTGTAGCCTAGTGAACCAAACTGAGAGACCATTTTGAAGGCTCAGGAAACCTTTGCCAGGTGTTTTGAGTTGATTAGCTGATTGGCATGTCACCATATTCTAATTGTTTGAGATAGTGAATTGGTGGGTTTTTGTTAAATGTGAGCCATAATCATCACAATTAAAAGAACCAAAGACTTAAACTACTTCAGTCTGTGTGCACTGAATTTATTTAATACACGAGTTTCACAATTTGAGTTGAATTACTGAAATAAATGAACTTTTCCACGACATTCTAATTTATTGAGATGCACCTGTACATAGTAGATTATTGTCACTGAATGGCTGGATGTCTAAATGGTGGGATAATAGCACTGGATTCATAGACGATTGGATGAGTTTGTTTGTGTAGACCTGACCTGCTAAAGAGAGACAGACTCCATGCCTTCAGGGAAGGTATCACTCTCCTCTCTAGTACTTTGTCTCATATTCTTAATAGTGTTAGTGCTAACCGGGGCCCAGGTCAGAAAGCAGACAAACTGGCTAAATCAACCATCTTCTAGCTTCACACAGGTCATATAAATTACAACACATAGAAACTGTATCACCTAGATATCATAAAGAGACTGTGTCTGTTCCCTGAACTACTAAACACAATGCCTTTAAGTCCTTTAGAATTTTTTTAATTGATGTCAAACTCGAAAATGACCACACAAAAAAATTGAAGATATACATCTAATAAAGTTTGTGCTAATATCAGATCTCTTTCATCCAAAACATTTATCTTCAATTAAATTATTACAGATCATAGTTTGGATTCGCTCTGTTTGACAGAAACCTGGCTTAAATCAGATGAATATATTAGTTTAAATGAGTCTACTCCCCCAGGTTATTGTTATAAACATGAGCTTCGCCTGAAGGTTCGAGGAAGAAGTATTGGTATAATTTACACTGATGTTCTTGGTGTTACAGTTCTTAATGTGACATTGTGTGATAAAAGTAGAAAATCCTTGTCATCTTTTGCTCTTGGCCCTATACAGACTTCCTTAGAGAATTTGCAGATTTATCTGTAAGATCTAATAGTTACTGTGGATAGAGCTTTAATAATTGGTGACTTCAACATTCACATAGATAATGAAAATTATACATTGGGATTAGCATATATCGATATCCTCAACTCTGTTGGGGTCACACAAAGTGTGACAGGACCAACTCAATGTCATAATCATACGCTAGATTTCATTCTGTCTGGAGTTGATGTTGATAATATAGCAATTTTGTCACAGAGCGATGACATCTCAGATCATTACCTCGTCTCTTGCATGTTGTGCTTTGCTATAGTCAATAAATCTACAACACGATATCGATCGGGTTGAAACATTCTTTTGACCCTTAAAGATAGCTTCACTTATAATGTTCAAGATCTGTCTCAAATACTAAGCAAGCCAAATAGTTCAGAAGAACTTGATATAGTCACAGAAAATATGTACACAGTCTTCTCTAGCACTGTAGATAGTGTCGCCCCCTTTTTTAAGAACGTTTTAAAGAAAAGCCCTGCCCCGTGTTTCAACTACCTTTCTCATGCTCTAAAGAGAGCAGCTCGGACAATGGAACACAAGTGGAAGAGTATGAAATTAGAGGTGTTTCACATTGCATGGAAGGATAGTGTCTCTAGCTACAAACAGGCTCTAAAAGCTGCCAGGTCTGCATATTTGAGCAAATTCAGAAAATAACCACAACTTTACGAATTTCTTTACTAATTTAAAATGAGACCATTAGAAAGAAAATTTGATTTATGCAACCATCTGCCACAGCACCTTAGAAGACAGTGTCTCAGTATTCGAGCAACTTCATCTTCAACTTCAGTATACAAGCAACTTCATTCCTTCGCTGTTATAGGTCAGGAAGAGCTAACAAAACTTATTAAAGCATCAAACGCAACAACATGTACAGTACGCCAGACCTTATACCCACTAAGCTACTGAAAGAGGTGTTTCCTGTAATCTCAGAACCTCTTCTCAAAATAATTAACTCCTTGTATTGTTTGTGTCCAGCATGATGTCCCAGTCCCACCACTATGTGTTGCTGAGTGATCACTACTAACTGCAGTCTGTGCCAACAAGACAGAAAGGGGAACTTCGATGATCACTGTCTGCATCACTTTAATCTATTACAATGGACTTCACATATGATAACCTGTTGCCAATTCCGATCGAACAACAAGGGTAACTTCCCTGGCCACTGTCTGCATCTTGGTCTTAGGATGGACTTCACTGAAAATGAACTGCCACAAAATTCCAGCTGGACTGCAAGGCACACCTAACTGACCTCTGCTTGCATCATCTATTTCTTTGGATGGACTACACTCTCTTAAAATGGAATACATAGACAATTAATTAATGCAAACTGTAGCGTTCATTAGATAATAAAAAAAAAGGACACTTCATCTACGTGCACTTCCACAGTTAATTTGGGATGGACATCAAAGACACTTAATCTTACAGTTCAATCAATATCTTTTAGTTTTACACATTACCCACCAACATCTACTCAGTTAACTCAATAAATATATGACTTGCATCACACATAGATAACATCACACATGCATCACACATAGATAACCAGCGGAGCCTGGTTTCCCCCAAGTTTGTTTTTCTCCATTAACTAACATTTTATGAAGTTTTGGGATCCTTTGCCACAGTCGCCTTTGGCTTGCTCACTGGGGGCCTGCATTTTTAAAGAATCATTTTCAATCACGTTTTTCATTTAAACTATTCAGTGAGGACTTTAAGATATTACAGCATCATTTTCCATACAGCTGCTTTGAAACGATGTGTGTTATGAAAAACGCTATGCAAATAAGTGACTTGAATTTCTTTCTTTCTTTCGCTCTAAAGGATATGTGCTGTAGGTTTTTACCTCTGGATTCTGTTCCGAGGTGAAGTTTACATCGATGAGATGCAAGCATTCTTCAATGGAAAGAGAAGTGTCCTCCCTTCCACCAGACAACTAAAAGAGGAGCAAGTGAGCTTTAGGAAAAGCTTTAATAAATCTCATATCACTCTGTTATCTGTCAAGGTCAGACAAAGGTGCCAATTTTGCGCTGCTTTGGAATGTGGAAAGTCTTCATCAAGGTCAGCAGCAAACAGACCGCTTTCATATTTATGACTACAAAATAAGCAGCCTTTGTAAATCCACAGCAAAGCATTCAGTGCCAAAATCTACATTATACACCTATTTATGTGAACTCAAATAGGTATTTTTGCACATTTTAAGTCCAATTCATGCCTTCACCACTTCAACACTTTGCTACAGTAAGTCAACGTACACATTTCTAAGTAAATATACTGTAACTTAACATAGTTTGCTAATCTTTATTAGATTGCAAAGTTTCTGTCAAAGACCTAACCGAAGAAGTCCAAAGCGCTTCTATGTAGCAAAGATTCACAAGCCACGACAGTGTCCAGGATTTTTTCTATTGTATTGAATTAGTCCTAGACACCTGCCTACAACCATCCAAATGACAAAGGGGTGTTTATTTAAATAAATATAAATGGATAAATAGATAAACAAAAATGACTATAAATATTTAACTATTATACTAATATTATATTATATTATATTATTGTAGGTATATTCACTTTAAACATGAAGCCATCATACCTGTACCTCCTCTCCAAACATTTGGATGTGAAATGAATTTGCATTTCTCCAGCCATCCACCATAAACTCATCTTCCTCCTCCTCCTCCTCCTCCTCATCAAACAAGGTGAGAGGTTGGATTCCTACATTTTCCAACTGGTCCTGGTGGATGTTTTGCTGCGGTCCCTGTTCCCACAGGGAAGACATATCATCCCCCTCCTGCAAATACAAATTAAAAAGCAAGTGTAGTTTTTCTGACTTTAAGGCAGCAGGAAGGAAGTACATAAATGTTCCCAAATTTATAGGAATGTCTGGTGCAGAGGCCATATAGGCTTTGGGGTGCAATTGAAGGTTTTCAAATGCAAATAAACTACCTCTCAAGTGAGTAAGGATGGTCCATCTTAATGATGCATTGCTGATGACTCACAAAAAGAAGTAGCATCAAATGTTAAATGCACAAATACTTAATGCATACATATTGCAGATACAAGAGAGTGATAGCTTCTAAATGCCTAGCTCTCATGATGTATTTGAGGTCCTGAAAGTTGTATTAATAATGTTTAAACATATCCATAAATAGGCCTACATAATATAAGAGGTGAGGGCAAAAGTGTGGCATGGCAAATCAATGAAATATAACTGCTTGATTTGATTTTTATATATAAATCATTACCTCAAACTGAGCTTTACACTTTTACTGGACGCTTTATATCCAGTCATAACATTCTGAAGTATAAAGTTATATTCTAGCAGCTATCACTGGGTCTTGACTCAAGCTCCCCAATGATTTAAATTAACAATAAACAGATGAGTAGACGGGGTATGTTTTTCCTTTGTTGTGAGGGGTCACTCTTTTGTCACTCTATTTGTATCAAGTTATTATAACTTTTCAATATGGGACGCATACATTTACAGACATTTCTCAATCAGTTTTTAGCAACAGTATAAATAGACTTAACTTGGTTTGGACAGGGATTTAAGCTGATTGATGTATGAGATGTTATTGTTGTTATTGGAATTCCCCTTACCCTTCAGAGACTTTTGTAGTTCATTTGGCAAATAGATAATACATTTTAAGTATTAGGGGAATAACGACCCAAGTCCCTGAATTAGGGTTTAAGTGACACTTAATCATGTAACTTATTGATGATGTTAAAATTATTCAAATCAATTTCAGCAGAACCACATTTACCCTCCATAATGTCATATGCTAAGTCAGAGAGAAGGCTTGACAAGGTCAGTGTGCCTGTTTACATTTTGAGATAAAGGTAAGTGGAGCACTAAAAGATGTCTTCATGTACTGTCTATTGAGTTAGTTATAGAGGAATGGTCCTAGACACTCGATGAGTAGCCGGTAAACAGGTGTTGCGAAAGCAAATGCGAATGTCTCCTCGGATTACAAAATAAGCTGAGCTGGTGCTGTGGAAGCTCCAAGCAAGCACATGCTTAGGCACATGTAACTGCAGTCAAACTTCTAGTTTGGGGTCACACCAAGCCTGCCTGGTCAAGTACAGCTGCCCTTGATTGAACTACAGTGATGCAGGGAGGGGGATTTTTGATATGCCTTTAGTTCCTGCACCTCTCATCAACTTTGCTTATCCATCTATGTGTAGACAGTTGTATAGCAGTAAGCAAAAATAAAAATAATGTTTTGGTACAAAAATAGGAGCCGTTCATAATGTTTAAGTCAAACATGAAGCTTTAGCAGTCTTTTCTTTTTAGATTCCTCAGTGGAGACACAACACAAATTGTCCATGGTGCTTCTCTTGTTATTTCGATTCAGATTGGTGATTCGTAGAACGATTCATTCAGACAAATATTCGAGCCTATTTAAGTAAATCAAAAGAATAAAACTGATCAAAAGATTCGATTTATTTGTTGATTTATTTTCAAATCGGACATCACTAGCCAGAGACAGTTTATATTTGCAGCTAAAATATTTTTTGTGGTGGGGCCTGGGTAGCTCAGCGAGTATTGACGCTGACTACCACCCCTGGAGTTGTGAGTTCGAATCCAGGGTGTGCTGAGTGACTCTAGCCAGGTCTCCTAAGCAAGCAAATTGGCCCGGTTGTTAGGGAGGGTAGAGTCACATGGGGTAACCTCCTCGTGGTCGCGATTAGTGGTGCTTGCTCCCATTGGGGCGCGTGGTAAGTTGTGCGTAGATCACGGAGGGTAGTATGAGCCTCCACATGCGGAGTCTCCACGGGGTCGTGCACAGCAAGCCACGTGATAAGATGCATGGATTTAATGTCTCAGAGGCGGAGGCAACTGAGACTTGTCCTCTGCCACCCGGATTAAGGTGAGTAACCACGCCACCATGAGGACCTACTAAGTAGTGGGAATTGGGCATTCCTAATTGGGAGAAAAGGGGATAAATATAAAAATACAAATTGTGGTGCGCAGTCACAAAAGTGGAAAAAATGGTCTGGAGAAATGTATCAGAGTAAAAGATTTTTTTTATCGTCAAAATGTAGTGAAGTAAAAGTCAACAGAAATTTTTGTACTCGAATACAGTAGATATATTCAAAACATTTATTAAGCCTACGGTAATTAAGTATTTGTACCTCTTTACTCTGCACTTCTGCAAATAGGTAATTTTCTGTGTGCATTTTGAGTTCACCTAGTGTTCTAATTATTTAGCTCCGAATTAACTAGATGATGTATGTTTAAGATTGAAACTAATCCAGTAACACCATGGACAGCCAGTCAGGAGATGTCAAATGTGCAGCCTTTTACACATACCACACAAACAAACAAGCTGGCCCATGGTTCAAAAATAGCCCTGTGGATCATGTGCATGAAAACCTGTCAAATCTGATCTGTACATGTGGGGACTTGACAAACACATGGCAACTGTTTCTAAGTAGAGGGTCCTTACTCAAGGGGAATTCGGTCAGTAGGTAATAGACTGAAATTTGAAAGCACCATTGGAGGAACTGAAATTAAAAAAAGTATCCTGGATGAAATTTCCCTAGCTGTCCACTGTGTTTATGTATGGGCACAGAAAGCAAAAGGAAATGATCTGATGATTCCCACAAATGTCAATAATGCTGGCGCACAGCCAGGCAGACATTCGTAGTCTGCTGGGTTCTGGATGCATATGCTGGCAGTCTGTCATATGATAGTCTGTCATATGGCAGTCAGTCATATGATAAACCACCTCAACAGTGCAAAATGTTAGAGACAGTAAAAGCTAATTAATACTTACTGAGCAAACAGGCTTGTTTTAGTTTGCCTAAAAATTATGAAAAACTGCACTGACATTTTTGTTCTGCTAAGCAGCGGTGTTGACGCAATATGGTCACACAGGAAGTCCGCATGTTGTTTCCGAGAGTTCAAGTGCCCTAGGATTGGCCACATTATGCTGACTCACTGAGAAGCGGCATCTCCTATCAGACATTTTCACATCAGCTCCAGCGTATTTAACTTCCTCTGTGGTGCGGCCGGAAATGTGTTGCATCAGCAGGGGTTTGGGGTTTGGGTTGGGGGGTACAGTTTATAAAACATGCATTCCTCTTCACTGTATTACAGCTTTTACAGCTGAAAACATCTCACTTCACAACTCACTTTTGGCGCAAATCCATGGACATTAAACCCAGAAAATGGAAGATCAAAAGTGCCCATATGCCCAACAACACTTATCGCTTTGGCAGCTGGGGGCAGTGTATCAAATTCTGGTAAGCACAGACCGATATTAGCTAAAGAAAAGTCGACCTACTGTTTCTGATTTCACTGTGAAATCAGTCTGATTAACCATCACGCAAGCCAAATTTCTCACCTAAGAGAACTCAGCTAGTCAAAGAGAGTTGATGATTGGTTAAAACTAATGGTGGATGTGGTCTGAATGTGATGTTCTTTATTGATTTATTTTCTTCAAAAAACTAACTTTAAAATGACGCTGCGCAAAGTATAAACACGGGCTTCGTTTGCTTTAGTTCGTTATGGAGATAAAGTTTGTCTTCCTGTGTTTCACTATTTATTCATGTTTGGAATGCATAACAAAAGACATTGAGATTGGACAGTATAGGACACATACTTTTATGAGTCAATCATTCTTCATTTCATGATTATCAGATAATGGTAATCTACATGTAAGATCTGTGATGTTATGGACTGTCTATTTCTGGGGTTGGTGGCAGTGTTTCTATGCAAGTTTGTTTCCTGGTTTGTTCTTGCTTATTTCAGTAAGTCCAAAATACTGTTTACAGTAACTACAGAAATGTATGTGACATGCTAGTACACATACCAACAATCATATTTTATCCCTGTTAACCCAAAATCTCTGGGTCACATGAACGTCTCACGGTCAGTAAACACAACATGCAACAGTTAAATAACAAATGGAGTGGAAACCCAGCCAAGTTTAATTATTCCATCCACAAGTCATTTCAAATGTTGGAAGTTGCTTAACACCCAGCTGTGCAGAAATACGAACAGTGCCTGAGGGTGAAGATAGGGACACACCCCTCCGTCCAGCTCAATACAAAATCAGTGAGCACATCCAGACAAGACATTTCTGGTATTGGGCCAGTGTTGTTTGGGTGTGTTTTCAGAATTGGAATTGACATATATTTGTATAAACTCAAAAAACATTTCATGATGGATTAAGATTTACCCATTTCAGTTTCACAACAACATTTACTGTCAAATAAAATAAAAAACTAAATATTTTACATTTTATTAACTTAATTTTGTTAAAACGCACACAGTTTAATTTGATTTGTTCTGAAATTGAAAACATTTATTTTTTTACTAACTGTTCACTGGTTGTTCTGCACATGTAGATGGTATAATTGTCAATCATCATTAAAAGCTGTAATAAATAATCACTAATGAGAATCAACCACCCCTAGCATTGAGGGTGTTGCTAGCATCAACGTCTCAAATATTTACTTGAACTATTATGCAAGAAACTGCAAAACAGGTTTGACATGGGCAAACATAGGTCAACCTTATCCAAAAATGTTAAATACTCTTGGCTTCATTACCTCTATATTTATGTCATCAAGGTCTGAATGGTTGAGGCCTCTTGACATATGCCCCAATGTTTCAAGGGTTTCATCATCAGCTAGGACATATCCCAATTCTCCTCCACTTCCCAACCTCATGCTTAAATCTGAGGTATCCTCCACATTCTCGAGTCCACCACCCTGCTCAAGGAGGCCTATCTGGGCTGGAATAGACACTCCATTCTCGGGCTCACTGTGGAACAACCAGGCTTCTAACTCTGCTGCTGGCACCTGTAGATGATCAAGAGATCGCACCCAACTCAAGAGCCTGCGGGCTGTGAATAACCCATCTAGGTCTATGCTTTTTGGATGTACGTTATATCCGTCGAGGATGTTTTGAAGATTGTGCAATTGGGTCTGAGTTATAGCTAAACTTGGGCCCTGAATAATTTCGCAGAGAGGGGGCAGGTAAGGATCCACGTCCACACGCATCCCGGCCAGACTGAGAAGGATAGCCACTTGGATCAGGCCCTCCGTGAAGTACTTCTTCAGGTCCAGCATGGCCCAAACCAATGCCAAGAGCAAAAGATTAGCCTAGACTGTCTCAACTGCAATATGAGAGTGTCCTTGTGTTAGAGTTTCAGAACTCTCTCCAGAAATACACTAATATCTGTAGCATAAAATCCTGAAACAGAAAAGAGTAATGTTAGAATATCAGAATGTATTTAACAATTAGAACGTATGATGCAATTTCTTGGATTAATTAATACACAGCAAAACCTTCCAAACATGAATGAACTCATTTAAGTACGTTCTAAGAACGAATTTCAGTTTACCAAAGAATACAAGGAAACAAAGTGTCAAAGTGTATTATTTATTTTATTTTATTTTACGATAGGACGCGACAACACTCAAGAATGTGCGGGGACCATTCATCAAAACGTTAGGGCAGCGTTCTGTGTTTGCTAGGTAGCTTTTCCAAACATATTTTTCTAACACAGGTGACACAATGGATTATGAGTGATGCAGACGTACACAGTGAGCCGCACAGTCTTCCTGGCCACTCACAGCAAATTAAATATGGTAAAATATCTTACTCAGACATTTTAAGTAATTATAGTTTTTATATTAACTAAATGCGGTTAGTATCATAATACATCTTAATAGTGAGACATTTAAAACAGCTCGCGCATGAACTCTATCGATAATTTAGTTATTAAAACATTACGTTACCTTGTCAGTGGGAGAGGGTGTAGTCATAAGAAAGAAGTGAGAGCAGATTAATCTGAATCAGAGAACTGTACTGTGCGCGTGTATTTATGTGACATGAGTAAGTGGTGGAAGGTCTCTTCATGACGTGATTAGGCTTTCGGTTTTCAACAAGACAACTCATCCCTTACAACTCATATGGCAGAGTTTGAAGGAAGCGTATGCTATTTTTTTCCAGTGATACCACATCACATGGTATTTATGGTAATTTCTGTGGAGGAGTGATTTTACCCTCTTTTTTCACTCTCAGGATAACTGACATTGATCTAAACCAATAACTGCTCAGAATTCATAAAAAAAAAAAAAAAAAAAAAAAAAGAATAAATGTATTATTCTAAGTATTATTATTATTATTATTATTATTACAGTCAGTAGCAGTAGTCGTCGTCATCGTTGTAGTAAGGAATGAATAGTACTTTTCATTTAAAGTTTCCTGAGATGAAAATGGAAGCACATTTCTGCCAAAAAGTCATAATTTTGAGGTAAAGCCAGAATTACCCCAGATAGCACACCTACATCTTCAAGATGTCTTTATAAGTGCATTTCATCTGAATGCACTGCATTCTAATTAACATCTGCCAAACATTTTAAAAAGATCAGATTTACAAACATTCTAAATCATAAATGTCTCAAAGACATCTGCTGAATGTCTTATATTTTGTTTTTTTGTTTTTTCTTTTATCCCCTCTTCTACCAATTTGGAATGCCCAATTCCCACTACTTAGTAGGTCCGCGTGGTGGCGCGGTTACTCACCTCAATCCGGGTGGTGGAGGACAAGTCTCAGAGGCTCATGCGACTCTCTGTGATCCACTCACAATTTACCATGCACCCCATTGAGAGCGAGAACCCCTAGTTGTGACCATGAGGAGGTTTACCCCATGTGACTCTACCCTCCCTAGCAACCGGGCCAATTTGATTGCTTAGGAGACCTGGCTGGAGTCACTCAGCACGCCCTGGATTCAAACTCATGACTCCAGGGGTGGAAGTCAGCGTCAGTACTCGCTGAGCAGGCCCCCTGCTGAATGTCTTATTGACATCAGAGAGGAAACGTCTTATCAGAGGCGCAAACATCTTATCAGAGTCGTCCTGTTGCTCTGACCCCCATCATCAGCAATTGCTTTGAGAGGCTAATCAGAGATTACACCTGCTCTGTGCTGCCTGCCTCACTGGACTCACTGCAGTTTGCATTCTGCAACAACTGCTCCACTGATGATGCCATTGCATCTACACTACACACTGCTCTCTCCCACCTGGAAAAAAGGAACACATGTGTGAGAATGCTGTTTGTAGACTACAGCTCAGCATTCAATAACATAGTGCCCTCCAAGCTTCATGTGAAACTCCGGGCTCTGGGCTTAAACAGCTCGCTGTGCAGCTGGATCCTGGACTTCCTGTCAAGCAGACGCCAGGTGGTTAGAATGGGCAGCAACATCTCCTCATCACTGACCCTCAACACTGGAGCCTCGCAGGGCTGTGTTCTCAGCCCACTACTGTATTCCTTGTACACATATGACTGTGTGGCAACACATAGCTCCAATGTCATCATTAAGTTTGCTGATGATATGACGGTCGTAGGTCTGATCACTGATAATGATGAAACAGCCTACAGAGAGGAGGTGCACACTCTGACACGCTGGTGTCAGGATCACAACCTCTCCCTTAACGTCAGTAAGACCAAGGAGCTTGTGGAGGACTTCAGGAGAAAAGACAGAGAACACAGCCCCATCACCATCAATGGAGAGAGTCAGCAGCTTCAAGTTCCTCTGTGTCCACATCACTGAGGAACTCACATGGTCCATCCACACTGAGGCCGTTGTGAAGAATGCTCACCAGCACCTCTTCTTCCTGAGACAGCTGAGGAAGTTTGGAATGAACCACCACATCCTCATACAGTTCTACACCAGCACTGTAGAGAGCATCCTGACTGACTGTATCACTGCCTGATATGGTAACAGCACCGCCCTCAACGGCAAAGCCCTGCAAAGTGTGGTGCGAAATGCCAGACATTTCATAGGAGGTGAGCTTCCCTCCCTCCAGGACATATATACCAGGCGGTGTGTGAAAAAAGCTCGGAGGATCATCAGAGACTCCAACCACCCAAGCCATGGGCTGTTCTCACTGCTACCATCAGGCAGGCTGTATCACAGCATCAGGACCCGCACCAGCCGACTCCATGACAGCTTCTTCCCCCAAGCAATCAGACTTTTGAACTCTTGATCTCTCACAATCAACATATATCAGCACTGCATTTTATTAGCCTCAGACTGGACTCACATTTTATACTTCTCTTAATAACACACTGGCAACCGACTATCAACAGACAACTGAATGTCAGCACAACACTTCATATTTATTTCCACTGATAACAGTGTATTTTAATTGTATACATTCTTCTTATTTTGTGTATACTGTATATTGTATATTACTATTTATTTATTTTTTGTATACATTTATTTATTTTATGTATTTAGTACATATCGGAATATTTTGCAATAAATGTAAAATATACTGTTTCTTTGCTTATAATCAACAACCTAAAATCAATAGTTTTATTATATTCCCATCGTTTTTATTCAATGACATCATTCGCAAAGCTTCATGGGACTGTAGTCCATGCCCTCATGAAAAACAGTAAGTACACAGTCTTGTACCTTTGACTTTTTGTCCGATTTTCAAATACGTTTTTGTCTCAAAACAAAGTTTGTGATGTTGTAATTTACATTGGAGCTGGTTGGTTTGATTTGTGGCTTAGACTCTTTTATCAAGGATTTTATGAAAAACCTATCCAAAAAAATATATGGAAAAATACTTATGAAACCCAGACGGCTAAAAAAGTGTCCGGGCACTGTTGCACTGTATTGCAGAAGAGCATACAATCTAAAAACTACGTCTTCCAGAAGTAAACACAACATCAAATAGACGTCTGGGTGTGCGTGTGCTATCAGGGATGTTATTCTAAGTCATAATTAAGAGATACAAAAAATCTAAATGATTTGATTAGTATCTCAGATACTAATTTTTATCTTACGATCTCATAAGTTTTTTGAGATAGTAAGATAGTAAATCTTTTTATATAAGCATTGACTTTCATGTCCTAAATTTGACTTAATCGAATAATTATTACTTTTAATCTTCTAAGTATGACCAGAGACTATTTAGCAGAGACGGGCCACTTCTATTAAAATGAATGGGAGAAATTGGAACGCCCAACCAAGGAGCTCGTGCCCAACGGTCAACGGATGTAGAAAGGAAGTCCGGCCTTACAGTTAAAAGAGCCAGTCACCTTTTAGAAACAGATATCACTTGTCAATCAACTCGAGAACGCGCATGGGCATTAGCTATACATAGGGTTGGAGAGTAACGGAATACATGTAACGGGATTACGTATTTAAAATACAAAATATAAGTAAATGTATTCCACTACAGTTACAGTTTAAATCATTGATAATTAGAATACAGTTACATTCAAAAAGTATTTTGATTACTTTGCATTTTATTGTCATTTGTTTCATTTAACATTTAGTCCTTTCAGATGGAAAACATTTATACATATAAATGATGCGATCCAAAGTGCATTTGAACAGCGGTGAAACACTTTCTTATGATGTGTTACATTCATACGAGCAGACAGAGAAGTAAGTTTGAAGTAAGTTTGGAGCAGAAGAAATAGAAATAAACCTTGTGTAAACTGTCAGCTTTATGTTAAGCTAAAATGCTAATGCGATCATATTTTTTTTATCAAAAAAATTCACGTTCGATCATAATTTTTGTTCTAGTAAGACCTTTGATATTAGGGCAAAAATCGTATTCTTGATAATAATTTTTGTATTGTTTTCCTGTAAAAATATCTAAAAATCCTTAAAACAAGATCAGTTTGATTTATCTTGTTTTAGAAACAACACTGCTTAAGATATTTAGGTTTTTCAGAGAATGTATTTTTAACATGTGTATTTTGTCTTACTGTACTGGCAGAGTTTTTATAGTCAAAACAAGTGAAAAAATCTACCAGTGCTGAAGAAGTAATCCAAAGTATTTAGAATACGTTACTGACCTTGAGTAATCTAACAGAATACGTTACAAATTACATTTTACAGCATGTATTCTGTAATCTGTAGTGGAATACATTTCAAAAGTGCCGGGAAAATTGCGTTTTTTAGCGTAATATGAGGTAAAGCAGCACGATTTATGATACCAGTTTTTATTTATTTATTTAGATTTTGCTGCTGATTTAAAATATGATATTTGATCATAATCTTGACCAACTGTTTTTGAGATTTCAGTGTTCCCCCATTCAAGTAGATAGGAGCTGCACTTTCATGACTGGAAATAGCCTCCGGAGAGCATTCCAAAGATGGCCAAATGTGGACTGACTTGCTAGAGAGACTTTGGTATGACTTAATATCTCATAATTATGACTTTTTATATCAAAATAATAACTTCTAATTATAACTCTAATAATTATTATTTTTTATCTCATAAATATTACATAGAATCTCATCATTTTGATTTACCAAAGCTCAGTGTTTTGTTTTGTTTGGTTTTTCCTTCAATTTGGCAGAAATGGGCTTCCATTAGAATAGATGGAAGATTTCTCCTTCGCTATGAAATTTAAAAGAGTTTATTTACAGCAAGCTGTTCACCCCTAGTAGCCCTAAACCTCTTCAGCTGTGCCGCCCCCTGTCGCGCAGGGAAGAGGTGACGTTACATAATTAATTTGTCTACTGCAACAAACTTTCTATTCATTGCATATCCTGTTGGCTCAGGTAAATCACATCCATGTCAGGCACACGTAATAAAATTGTATCTGCAAAAACGGTTAACTCAGCTGAGCAAATAGCATGACGCCACAAAAAAGATTCACCCCATTCCCAAGTCTGACTTCAACTAACCCGACACTTTAAAGAGGGCAGCAGATAAGGCAATCGAACGTATAATCAAGGCCGCCATTGTGGCTCCAGTATATAAACAGCGTAGAAGCGGAACTCTTTAGTGTGTTCGAGCCAACATGGCGGCTGCAGGGATGTAGTTTACCCGCCCGCTGTGATTCAGAGGGTTTCAGGAGCGATACTGTAATGACAGCTCAAAGCTGTCCACGTCAACACTGAGCTACCACCATCGACTCCGCGGCTCTGGTAGGATATGTGTGCCATTTAATCGCTATTTTTAAATTCTGTAACATTGAAACAGTATATCGTTTGGCTTCGGCAGCTAGAGCACAGTTTATGTCTGTGATTCTATGAAGAAATAAGCTTTTTAACAACTATTTGCTGTTTATATTATTGTACGGCTTAGCGAGCAGTATTTTAAGACACTCCAGTTTAAACTCCTGGAAATGTTTTGAATTGTGGCGTATTACAAACGCGCGTGCATGCATTTTTGTCTCGCGAAAGCCACATTTTTGTTGCCAGAAACCGATCCGGTTTTTTGGTCAAGCGAACGCAAATTTATGGGAGCAAACCATAACATATATTTTTTAATATGGCATGCAAATTATGGCATTGTGATACATAGTAGCGATCGTACGCGAATATAGTGTGGTTCAGACGATTCTTGAGATTTGACGGGTTTATTCTCCGCTTTTGTTCAGTTTTCTTGAAAAGTTTATCCGTCTAGTAGTGCACGATGTGGGTTGTCAGTGTGGGACGTGGATGCCACGTCCTCGATGCGTCTGCAAATCCGCCGGAGCAGAGCTCGCGCAGCCTGGATGGTGCGCGTGATTGATTCCACAGGTGGATACTTGGAGCAGAACAGTGTTTTTGCTTGCCATAGCCATTGTAATAGTCTTACGAGTTGACCTATATATATACAACACCTATTTTAAGTGCTAAAGATTTGTAGCAGCATCACTAATTTGGATGCAAAGGGATGCATCTCAAGCATTCTAAAAGGAAACAATTTTGGAGGGTTTAAAGGCAGAAATGTGAAGCTTATTAATTTTATAAAAGCACTTACATTAATTCTTCTGTTAAAACTCATGTATTAGTTGAGCTGTAAAGTTATGTAAATTATCGTTTTAGGGGTTTAGTGTTCATGGCGTTCCGTTGCCATGGCAACGAAGTTGTAAAATTGGATATAACTTTACACAGAAAAACTTAGAAAGTGACGTGATCACACTAATATCATGTTAAAATGCCTATTGTTTATGTCTTGTGCCTATACTTTGAAACGGTGAGTATTTAAATGTTTACAGATTGGCCCCATTCACTTCCATTGTAAGTGTCTCACTGAAACCTCGACTTTTGCTTTTTTTGAAAGAAAAGAAGGTACTAGTAAAAATCAATTTTTTTGTGGCAATCAACATTATGCCGTAAATACTTTAGATTGAGCTTAACTTGTATTGAACCTGGAATGTTTCTTTAAAAAAGCTTGACACAATGCCACAAAAGCAGGTTTCTTGATAAAAGTTTGAAAGTCACTGAAAAAACAGTGAGGTGCAGCACAACGAGCAAAGACATCCGTTTAGTGCATGTTCACCCTGGAAAACAATTGGAAAACGGCACAGATTGATGCAAAATCACATTAGGTGTGAACGGCCCCTTATGCTGCATTTTTATTTTATATTAAACAGAGCTTATAGTAGTTAATGAGTCCTTGAGTACAATTTTACAGTTAACCAAGGGTGGAGTTACCTTGCCCTCAAGGTCCGTCTCTGACAAACCATACACAATAACAAACAGGATCTTCTTCCCTAGTCCGCAACCAGATGAATGAATAAGACATTTTTCCTTTTGTTCACCTGGCTTAAGTTCTGTGATACACTCAGACTTTGAATCAACAGTAGTCAGTGCATGACAGAACTTTGGCCCGGATGGACCCAGTCGATGAAGTGGAGACTGAGAGCCAGACAGTCTTGTCTGGCTAGACTTTTCTGTTTTTATACTCTTGTCTGCCTTGTCTGATCGGATTCCTTTTGTCACATGAATGACTTTTTAGGGGAAATTAAGTATTTTTGAAGACTAATTCTTACACCTGTGATCTAAAAATGACACTAATGATTAAGGCTAAATGATCACTTAAATTTTTTATTTTAAATCAGGAACCATCGCTATACACAGTGAAGGCTGTCTTCATCTTAGACAATGATGGAAACAGACTGCTTTCAAAGGTGCATTGAGCAACACCCTGGCTTTATTCTTTTCCAATATTGTCATTCTGGTTTATTTTCAAAATAATGTGGAAATGTTATGAATCATTCAATAAATCTTAATCAACCATTACAATATAGTTAATATTTATTATAATTTGGAGAGTTTCTAAATTCAAATTCTCAGGGTTGTCTCATCCAATAAGAAATTGCTATTGGACCACTGTTAAGTTAAAGCAATAGTTCACACAAAATTAAAATTCTCTTAATTTACTCGCCCTCATGTAATCCCAGATGTGTATGACTTTCTTTTTTCTGCAGAACACAAACAAAGATTTTTAGAAGAATATCTCGGCTCTGTAGGTCCATATAATGCAAGTGAATGGTGACCAACATTTTGAAGCTCCAAAAAGCACATAAAGACAGCATAAAAGTAATCCATACGACTCCAGTGGTTTAATCCACATCTTCTGAAGTGATCCAGTTGGTTTTGGGTGAGAACAGACCTTTTACACTTTAAATATTGACAATATATCATGATTTCAAGCTCGATTATACTTCCCAGCGCCATCTAGCGCTCTGTGCATGCATCAAGCACTAGGAAATGAAATCCAGCTTGAAATCATGATCGTGCCCAGAGACTGCAATGACAGGATGTACAGTGTAAAAGGAGTTATATCTTGGTCTGTTCCCACCCAAAATCAATTAGATTAATAAGACATTGATTAAAACACTGGAGTCATATGGATTACTTTATGCTGACTTTGTGTTTTTTGGAGCTTCAAAGTCTTGGTCACCATTCATTGCACTGTATGGACATACAGAGCTGAAATATTCTTCCAAAAAACTTTGTGTTCTACAGAAGAAAGAAAGTTAAACACATCTGGGATGGCATGAGGGTGAGTAAATGGTGAGAGAATGTTCATTTTTGGGTGAACTATTATTTGAATGCCCCAGTATACACACAGCAAAGTGTTTCTTCATTCTTCGCTCGGAGCCAAAAAGAAGTTCGAAACAGCTGATTAATGGTATACTATTTGCGAACATACAAACACAGGCCACGCCGCTGTGGTAGGCATTTAGAGGAGCATTTAAATATGAGGACGCACAAGACTACATGTAAAACCTTAACTAATGTTACATTAAAACATGTTATCAATGCCTCAATCTATGAGTAGAATTCACATGAGATCAGTAAATATGCTTTTTTTTTAACAACTCGATGATGACAACCCCTGGAGTCACGAGTTCGAATCCAGGGTGTGCTGAGTGACTCCAGCCAGGTCTCCTAAGCAACCAAATTGGCCCGGTTGCTAGGGAGGGTAGAGTCACATGGGGTAACCTCCTCGTGGTTGCGATTTAGTGGTTCTCGCTCTCAATGGGGCACGTGGTAAGTTGTGCGTGGATCGCGGAGAGTAGCATGAGCCTCCACATGCTCTGAGTCTCCGCGGTATCATGCACAGTGAGCCACGTGATAAGATGTGCGGATTGACGGTCTCGGAAGCGGAGGCAACTGAGACTTGTCCTCCGCCACCCGGATTAAGGTAAGTAACCGCGCCACCACGAGGACCTACTAAGTAGTGGGTTTTGGGCATTCCAAAATTGGGGTAGACTTAAATCCTTTTGTAGACAAATTAAATAAAACAAAAATCACATGACACGGTCTTTGAAAATGTCTCTATGCGAACGATCGTACAGATGTAGGTTAGTTTACACCAGCTGACTAATAACTCTGCATGCTGGTGGGTTCATGTTGACTGATCTTGATTGAGTGAACAACGTAAACAGAATTATTTGTCGGCTTGAAAGTAGGTGGACCTCCAGGTTACACCAACCGATGATGTGAACCAATGGCAGTAAGAAAGTGTTAAGCAGCCGA
Organism: Myxocyprinus asiaticus; assembly: GCF_019703515.2. NCBI lineage: Eukaryota > Metazoa > Chordata > Actinopteri > Cypriniformes > Catostomidae > Myxocyprinus > Myxocyprinus asiaticus. The sequence continues at coordinate 9,268,387 of NC_059357.1, read as the reverse complement.
TACGAAGTTTTCCTAAAGGTTAGCCCTGGCGAGCTGTTACGAACCACCGAAACTAACTCAACACCTTCTTTTTGGCCAGATTTAGTTCGAAATGACGTCACACCCGTTCATTCTTCAATTTCGTATTAAGTATGCTGAGGCCTTTAAAACCAGTCAGATAAAGAGAAATCTCTTAACATATTAAGAAAGTTAGAAGTTTTTTTTTTTTGTCATACTGAACTAGGGCTGCACGATTATAGCAAAAATCATAATTGTCGATTATTGCCCTTGATATTGTAATCGCGATTATTAATGTCGATTAAAATATTAAATTACCGTGACGTCACAAAGTAAGCAACTGTGTGGTTCTTCAGAGTAGCAGATTTCAATGATGAATATGAGCTGTGCTCCAGTTTCTTTTAAGCATTATATTGTATTGTATTTTATATTGTAATAATGTTTAAGGTAAGGCAAATGACAATTATTTTAAATTGATTTCTATGGTATAGAATAAATTATACTGCTTAAATTATTAGTCCACGTACAGTAAATAATATGGCATATTCAGTATTCAAACTTATTAACAGCCGATTTAAATCTACCAAGTTACTGCGTTCATTAAGAGACAGGGGACCATTCATCTCGTTAGATCTTCAACGGTGATCTTGTTCATGTAAGATCATCGTTAGACCATTTTTGGCCTCAGTGGTTGCACATTGGAAATTAAAAGCAGTCATTTGCGATCTGAGTTTGTGCGATTCGTGAAAATGTTAAACCTACCAATACCAACTGCGTGGCAAATGGGTCTTATTAGAGCAGACGCGATAACAATGACGGTGATTCCTGAAATATGCTGTTCACAGAGTTCTGCACTCTCGCGAATGCTCTTATTAAAAACAAAGCTGTCTAATCGGCATAATAAATCAATTATTTACACCGCGTCTGTGCCTTGATTAGAACGGGATCATTTTAGTTTTATCGTGTTGCTCATTTGCAGTGTATTTAACATCTACGTTCAAAGCCAGCAGTGCAATATGCAATGAATCCAAAATAATTAATAACTACAGCTTCTTTTTGAGTGTCAGGTGATGTTTCTTCAGTATTAATTTTGGTGTGCCACGCGAACAGCGCTAGAACATAAAGCAAGCATCTGGGCATTCAAACGGTTTAAAACTTGCGCATTAGGATCAGTTGTCATTACTGATAGGACGGAGGACTAATCTAAGCGGCTCTGATTGGCCATTGCCGTTTCATTGCTCAACGGACATGTTAGTTATTGGTTAGAATACTCAACCGCTGCTAAAACACGTTGTAAATAGAAACCATTGATGCAACAGGAGCAGACTTATTTTGAACGCTGTAATCGTCAGTTTTCATGATTACATAATCGTGGCAGCCGTAATCGTAATCGCGATTCGTTTTTCGATTAATTGTGCAGCCCTATACTGAACAATTAAACTCTGCAAAAAGCTAGATTTCCTGGAGCAAGATTAAGTGCCCCTGCTATGTATAACTGAGTCATTTGACCAAGAAAAAACAGACATGAAACATATGTTCAGACAAGAAAGTATGGAAGTATGAGTTATGCATTATGAATTACCATTAATGTGCAGTAACAAATGATTACTCTGCAATTTCAGTACTATGATCCAGAGCTCTACCCCTTCATGAAGGAGCAGAAGAATTTTGAAAAGAATATCTTCAACAGAACACATAATGCTGACAGTAAGTTTAAGCATCTCTCAAATGGCACTTTACTAACCAACACTGCAAAATGTATTGCTTTCAGTAACAAGACCCGATTAGTTGCTTTGTTTCATCTCAAGATTTTCTCCTCTGTTCGGATCACTAATCCCTACTAATTCAGGGGAGCATGCAGAGATTCTATTGTGCTGATTAGGACCAGCTTCTCCTAAATCTCATCTATTATTAAAAAAGGAGCATCCCAATCTAAAGATCCAGATTGGAATCAAGCTCCAAAACTAGAACTGCACCTTGTATTTGCAAGGTTTCTCCGGGGCATGTAGGTCAGATTACTAGATAACAGGGTGGAGAACTGCTTATTTTATCTGTTCTGTCTCTTGCCCTGTGGGGTGAAGGAGTATGACACCAGGACAACAAAGCCACCCTTATTTCACCTGTTTAGGTGTTAACTGTTTTAAGGTGGTCAATACACACCAGTTTTTGTCTTTTAAAGGCAAAACCGGTGAAAGGTGAAACTGTTTGCCTTGTTTAAGTTTCTTTGAGTTGTTCTTGACTCTGGTTTTCATTTCATTCTTCTGTGAGATAGTGGTGTTTGTGTAGGTCAAAAAAGGCACATTTGGTTTCCGATCTACAGATGTAGATGTGTTGTGCTTCAAATGAAACTTCCAGTAATCAGACACTTGGGCCTTTTGAGCACAGCATCTCAAAATAAAACACTGAACTTGGATCAGATTCCTTAGTTCATATTTAACAGAAAAAAACTGAAACTGATCCTATATTAGCACTCAAGCTCATACATTTCATGCGAACAGCACTCTACCATTGTATTGAGCTGTATATTGCGCTATGGTCTCTATGCACTTAGAAAAAAGTAACATGGTACTACTTTGTTTTGGATATGGTTACATGGTAATACTATTTTTTTTTTTTTTTCATGTACCATGGTAATATCAAGGTATTTAAGTACATGGAGTACCTTCTAATAACCATATGGTAATCATTGAGTACAATGGTATATATCAAAGTACAATTATATTATCATCTTATACCATCACTGTATGTACTGTCACATGTGTTTTTGTAAAGGAGGTCTCTGCCATTTTCATATAGTCAGTATAATAATGTAATATAATAATATAGAAGATTATAAAATTGGAATGGTAATATCCCACTATGGACCAGTCCATTCGCATTTCTTATTATTTTAGCAGATATTCTTTTTGTACTAAATCTTTGATATTCTTGTAATTCGTAAATCTTTATATATAAATATATAGTCTTTATGTATACAGTGTGGATACAGTTGAAGTCAGAAGTTTACAAATACATTTAATCGTAGAAAACATTCCCTGTCTTAGGTCAGTTAGGATCACTATTTTAAGAATGTGAAATGTCAGAATAATAGTAGAGAGAATGATTTGTTTCAGCTTTTATTTCTTTTATCACATTCCCAGTGGGTCAGAAGTTTACATACACTTTGTTAGTATTTGGTAGCATTACCTTTAAATTGTTTAACTTGGGTCAAACATTTTGGGCAGTCTTCCACAAGCTTCTCACAATAAGTTGCTGGAATTTTGGCCCATTCCTCCAGACAGAACTGGTGTAACTGAGTCAGGTTTGTAGGCCTCCTTGCTCACACATGCTTTTTCTGTTCTGCCCACAAATTTTCTATCAGATTGAGGTCAGGACTTTGATGGCCACTCCAATACCTTGACTTTGTTGTCCTTAAGCCATTTTGCCACAACTTCGGAGGTATGCTTGGGGTCATTGTCCATTTGCAAGACCCATTTGCGACCGAGCTTTAACTTCCTGGCTGATGTCTTAAGATTTTGCTTCAATATATCCACATCATTTTCCTAACTCATGATGCCATCTATTTTGTGAAGTGCACCAGTCCCTCCAGAAGCAAAGCACCCCCACAGCATGATGCTGCCACCCCCCATGCTTCATGGTTGAGATTGTGTTCTTCTTGCAAGCCTCACTCTTTTTCCTTCAAACATAACGATGGTCATTATGGCCAAACAGTTACAATTTTGTTTCATTAGACCAGAGGACATTTCTCCAAAAGTAAGATCTTTGTCCCTATGTGCATTTGCAAACTGTAGTCTGGCTTTTTTATGGCATTTTGGAGCAGTGGCTTCTTCCTTGCTGAGCATCCTTTCAGGTTATGTTGATATAGGACTCGTCTTACTGTGGATATAGATACTTGTCTACCTGTTTCCTCCAGCATCTTCACAAGGTCCTTTGCTGTTGTTCTGGGATTGATTTGCACTTTTTGCACCAAGCTACATTCATCTCTAGGAGACAGAATGCGTCTCCTTCCTGAGTGGTATGAAGGCTGTGTGGTCCCATGGTGTTTATACTTGCGTACTATTGTTTGTACAGATAAACTTGATACCTTCAGGTGTTTGGAAATTGCTCCCAAGAATGAACCAGACTTTTGGAGGTCCACAATTTTTTTTTTTCTGAGATCTTGGATGATTTCTTTTGATTTTTTTCCCATGATGTCAAGCAAAGAGGCACTGAATTTGAAGGTAGGCCTTAAAATACACCCACAGGTACACCTCAATTCAGTATACCTTCTATCAGAAGCTAATTGTCTAAAGGCTTGACATCATTTTCTGGAATTTTCCAAGCTGCTTAAAGGCACAGTTAACTTTGTATGTATACTTCTGACCCACTGGAATTGTGATATAGTCAGTTAAAAGTGAAACAATCTGTCTGTAAACAATTGTTGGAAAAATTACTTGTCAAACCATAGTTTGCTAATATTAAATCTGTGGAGTGGTAACATTTTTTTAATTTTAACGACTTCAACCTAAGTGTATGTAAACTTCTGACTTCAACTGTATATACGTATACTGTGTGTGTGTGCGCGTGTGTGCGTGCAATTGTCCTTTAAGACTGTAGTGAACACCTTTGCATGAAATCTTCAGTTTTTTGGCAATTTCAAGCATTGTATAGCCTTCATTCCTCAAAACAATGATTGATTGACAAGTTTCAAGAGAAAGCTTTTTCTTTTTTTTTTTTTTTTTTTGCCATTTTTGACCTAATATTGACCTTAAGACGTGCCAGTCTGTTGCATAGTGTGGCAACTCAAAAACAAAGACAATGTTAAGCTTCATTTAATGAACCAAATAGCTTTCAACTGTTTTTGATAAAATGGCAAGTGATTTTCTAGTACCAAATTAGCAATTTAGCATGATTAATCAAGGATAAGGTGTTGGAGTGATGGCTGCTGGAAATGGGGCCTGTCTAGATTTGATAAAAAATTACTTTTTTAAATAGTGATGGTGCTGTTTTTCACATCAGTAATGTCCTGACTATACTTTGTGATCAGTTGAATGCCACTTTGGTGAATTAAAGTACCAATTTCCTTCCAAAACAGCACTATCTGTGCATTATTCCAAACTTGTGTGTGTGTGTGATTTTTTTTTTTTTTATATATATATATATAAGAATAATGGTAAATCTCATGAATTTTGAAACGACATATCCTTTCTCTGTGTGCAGATGAGATTGCCTTTTTAGAGGGAATGACGATAGTTTACAAGAGCAGCATAGACTTGTTGTTCTATGTAGCTGGCAGCACTCAGGAGAATGAGGTAAGTCATCTATACAGATGAACTGTCCTGTGATTGGTTGAAATGTTGTCCATACTCCATAAAAAAACAGGAAATATCAGCAAATTTTAAAATGGTGTTTTCCAGGCCTGGAAAAATCATGGAAATTAATGAAATATTTAATCATCTGGATATTGCTTTTGTTTACTGTAAAATGTACAAGTTATAGTTATGTTTCTTTTTTCTTTCAGTGAATTAGTCAAAATGGTTTGCTAATCTGTAAACCCGTAGAGGAGTCCAATCCGGCCCATGGGATGATTTGAAACTATAAAAATATTATTTCACCCGAGTTGTGTGCTTGCAGTCAGAATTGAATGTGGTGACATAAAAAGTGTTTACCATGAAGTAACAGCAAATTAACACGTCTGTTTGTTACATGGTTCTGGCTGCGCTCATCAACAAACACAGCAATATCAGAATCTCAATCAGAATGAGCTTTATTGCCAAGTATGCTTACACATACAAGGAATTTGTCTTGGTGACAGGAGCTTCCAGTGCACAAACAATAATAAAAATAAAATAGAACAAAAATAGAAGTACACAATAAGACTATATATTAGGGATGTAACGGTACATGTATTCGTCCTGAACCATCACGGTTCGGTGCATGCAGTCAGACGAAGAATACATCCGAATCAGTCACGGGCTATCCACTCCAATCCAGAAGGGGGCATGCGGTAATGCAACACTGTTTGCTAACCGCCACAACAGGAAAAGGAGCAGAAATAGAAGAGACCATCTATGCACCAACCCAAAACAAGAATGGCTTCTCCTAATGCACAAGTTTTATTTTTCATTATTCTATTTATTTTGTACTTTTATAACAAGAGATCTTTTCAGTTTTGTAGCTGATTGTGACCAAATACTAGGGATGTCCGCTATGACTAATTTGACTGTTGTTTAAGTGGAAGTTTTGTAACCGACTAGTCTAAAGAGAAACCAACCTTTAGAAAACAGTGAAAAAAAAAAAAAAAAGTGTTTATGCGACCCATTTAAAATACTTAATCTATTCCAAATCCCACTGAAAAGGGGCATTTATCTGCGATGTGCTTGCCTTGAATTATGATCATTAAATACATTAAATATAGAACATGGCAGGCATTCACTGAATCAACGTTAGCGAATATTTAATAGACATTTATTGAAAACAATTGAATGAATAGTGCAGGATCAATGGAACAACCATTAAAAGCCTGTTCTAAATGGAAATCACAAAGTAAAAGTTACTTAACCTTAAAACATTAAAACAGTCAGGACATTGTTGAAAATAATTAACAGGTAGACTAAGCCAAATCTATGAGAGAAAAAAAATGCGCTGAAAAGTTGCGCGTATTTCACGACGTGCAGTCGTGCATTAACCATTGATCTAATATGACAGCTGTTCAGTAAAGAACGTCAACCAATAACAGTAGCTATAGGATAGAAAAAAATAGGCCTGTGATGTAGCCTACAATAAACCTAATGTATTCTAAACATGACGTGAACACAGAATAAAATATAGTTTAACCCGTTCAGCAGTCGGCACCTTGTTGAAAATAGCCTTCTTAATCAGCAGATTAAAAAATGACATACCTAGCCTAAAACAGTTATTTTCTAGGCTACTTACTCAAAAAAATTATGCTTTTGGATGAGCAAAATTAAATCCTGTGCTTGAAAAAGCCCGCTCAGCGGAAAAATAACGTACAAGCATGCACAGATTTAAAGAAGACTCAAATGTGAAAACATCCATAGGGACTTTCAAACATTTGGAAAGCTGATTCCCGCACCACCACCGAAATGATTTCACAGCTACTTGCTGAGTTTGCTTGTCTAGCGAGAGGACATTTTCCTGCACGCAGCCTGAGGTGAAATTAAACTCTGTATCTGCTCCAGATATCCTCTTTTTAAAATAATATTTGTATTATTAATTCTATTTAAAAATGTAACATTAATATGACAGTAATTTTAAGTGCAGCCTCTGTAAAAATATAAAGCCAAACGTAAATGTGTAAAAAATTATGATCAGTTTAATGGGGGGAAATATTAACCGACTAGTAATTCCAGTGTCGACTAGCAGCATCAGAACCGTTTTGTCGACTAGTTGACTAGTCTCGCACATCCCTACCAAATAACTTTTGTTTTTTTTATCAACCCTACAAAATAATATGGCCTATGCAAAAGCCCCAAAACCGAGGTACATACTGAACCATGACTTCTGTGTACAGTTACACCACTACTATATATATATATATATATATGTTATATACAGATAGTGCAAGGGAATGTAATGGCAGAAGAGGTAGGATATGTTGGATAAATATAAATAGAATAAGCTGTGAATTGCACATAATAATTGCTCAATTGGGCAGTTTTAACTGTTCATGAGATGGATAGCCTGAGGGAAAAAACTGTTCTTGTGCCTGACGGTTCTGGTGCTCAGAGCTCTGTAGTGTCAGCCAGAAGGCAACAGTTTAAAAAGGTAATGGGCTGGGTGAGTGGGGTCCAGAGTGATTTTTCCAGCCTTTTTCCTCACTCTGGAAGTGTATAGTTCTTGAAGGGAGGGCAGGGGGCAACCAATAATCTGCTCCGCAGTCCGAACTGTCCATTGTAGTCTTCTGATGTCAAATTTCATAGCTGAACCAAACCAGACAGTTATTGAAGTGCAGAGGACAGACTCAATGACTGCTGAGTAGAACTGTATCAGCAGCGCCTGTGGCAAGTTGAACTTCCTCAGCTGGTGAAGGAAGTACAACCTCTGCTGGGCCTTTTTCACAATGGAGTTAATGTGTGTCTCCCACTTCAGGTCCTGTGAGATGGTATGCCCAGGAACCTGAATGACTCCACTGCTGCCACAGTGCTGTTTAGAATGGTGAGGGGGGTCAGTGTTGGGGTGTTCCTCCTAAAGTCCACAATCATCTCCACCGTTTTGAGTGTGTTCAGCTCCAGGTTGTTTTGACTGCACCAGACAGCCAGCTGTTCAACCTCCCTTCTGTATGCAGACTCATCGTCATCCTGGATGAGGCCGATGACAGTAGTTTCATCTGCAAACTTCAGGAGCTTGACAAAGGGGTCCTTGGTGGTGCAGTCATTTGTGTACAGGGAGAAGAGTAGTGGGGAGAGCACACATCCCTGGGGGGCACCAGTGCTGATCAAATAACTCCACAAATTGCTCTAAACGACTCGCATGTTATGGGGTTTGAATCAGTCTGACGAATCCTTGAATGAAATCGCTGAATCAGTAAGAGCAGCTGTTTTAATATCTAATTTACTTACTGAACCGCAAGTCTTTGCTTTAAAGCTGAAGTATGTAATTTCTGTGCCATCAAACTTGTTTTCAAACAGCTTTCTGAATGTTTTGTTTGCATATTAACATGCAGATATAACAATAAGATGACTTTCTCGCTGTTTCTCTCTCTTTCCATATTTATTTGACTCCAGCTCATGCTGATGACAGTGCTGAACTGCTTGTTTGAGTCTCTCAGTCAAATGCTGAGGTATGGTCATGCTATAATATCTGCAGAATTTAAGATCATGTGCATTAACAGTGAGGTCATTTAAAGAGTAGTTCCATTTACATCATTAGCAATATTTCTCCCTTGTGATTTACACACCCTCATGTTGACTTTCTTTCTTCTATGAAACACTAAAAGAGATGTAAGGCACAAAGCTAGCCTCAGTCACCATTCACTTTCATTGCATCTTTTTTTTCCATACAATAAAAGTGAATGGTGATTTGAGATTAACATTCTTCCTAACACCTCCTTTTGTGTTCCACTGAAGAAAGAAAGTCATATAGGTTTCAAACAAATTAGAATATTCATTTCTGGGTGAACTGTCTATCGCTTTAAAGGGTTAGTTCACCCAAAAATGAAAATTCTCATTTACTCCCCCTCATGCCATTCCAGACATGTATGACTTTTTTCTTCTGCTGAACACAAAGATTTTTAGATGAATATCTCAGCTCTGTAGGTCCATTCAATGCAAGTGAATGGATACCAACATTTTGAAGCTCCAAAAAGCACATAAAAGTAATCCATATGACTCCAGTGTTTTAATCAATGTCTTCTGAAGCGATCCAGTTGGTTTTGGGTGAGAACAGACCAAAATATATCATCTTTTTCACTGTACATCTTGCCATTGCAGTGTCTAGGCACGATCATGATTTCAAGCTTGATTACACTTCCTAGTCTAAATGGCGCTATAGGAAGTGTGTGACACTGCCACATTAGGATAATACTTATATAAGTGCCATCAGTTATTTCACCAAAAAAATAATGAGAAAATGTTGAATTACTGATAAGTGTGTATATGTTTAAGTTAGCATTTGCTATTATGTCCTAATTTAAGTTTCATGGTATTTCATACACTGGTAAATGTGAGTTGGGTTAACATAACATTATTGCTGTAATTTATATTATATCTCTGAGGATTATTTAATTGTGGGAAAATCCAGGGATTGTATTTCGTATTGCCTTCCTGTAGAGGGAAGGAGGACTTTTATTTTGATGGTAGAACCACCTGAAAAGGAAGGCTTTCCTGAGTACCAGGAGTGGACAAGAGCACATGACATTTTCCCAAAACTAGATATCTGGAGGATTACCTGTTTTGGGGGCCTTTGGCCAGATAATACTTCTCTTTTGTGAAATACTGGTTCACGGATATTCAAAAGAAGAAAAGTGTTTTTTTAACACACCACTTGTTTGTTTGGATTATTATTTGTCTGTTTGGAGGACCTTTCCATTTCATTCAAGGATTGTGGACTCTGTGGACAATTAGTTTGGGGAAAATTCCATTTCATTTGATTGGAATCTGGGCCATTTTCACTACTCTGCTGGACATTCAAGATAAGTGTTTGTTTTGTTATATTGCTATGATGTGTTTTCTATTTTGATTTATGCTTGTGTTCACAGTATTCATTTCCTGTATAAGAGTGGCATTCTATGTTGGTGGATTGGAAATACAGTTTAGAGTTTTTTTTTTTTTTTCTCCCTCAACTTTTTGTGGTGACATTTGGTTTATCCATTTTAGTAAACCAAATTTGTGTAATCGAGCTTGAAATCATGATCGCCAAGTAGACTGTTGTCAAGATGTACAGTGAAAAAGGAGTTACGGAGTAACATTTTGGTCTCAAAACAAACTGGATTCCTTCAGAAGAGATTGATTAAACCACTGGAGTCTTATGGATTATGTTTATGCTGATTTGATCTCCTTTTTGGAGCATTTGGAGTTCTGGTCACCATTCACTTGCATTGTATGAACATACAGAGCTGAGATATTCTTCTAAAAATTTCCGTTTGTGTTCTGCAGAAGAAAGAAGGTCATACACATCTGGGATGGCATGAGGGTGTGTAAATGAGTGTTCATTTTTGGTTGAACTATCCCTTTAAGTAGACTGAATCACCTTTTAAAAGGGATATTCCTGGTTCTCTTCTAATAGGAAAAATGTGGAAAAGAGAACTCTGCTGGATAATATGGATGGGGTGTTCCGGGTGGCAGATGAGATCATCGACGGAGGGTAAATAGACACTTATCCACCTTGAATCACTACAGTGAATAGCAGTGACACACATACGTGATGTACTTTATTTCACAAGTAGAAACGTACTGCCTGGATAATGGCAGATATGGAGTGGTGGTGGTGTAGTGGACTGAAGCACTGAACTGGTAAGCAGAAGGTTGTTGGTTCAATCCCCACAGCCACCACCATTGTGTCCTTGAGCAAGGCACTTAACTCCAGGTTGTCCAAGGGGATTGTGCCTGTAATCAGGGCACTGTAAATTGCTCTGGATAAAAGCGTCTGCCAAATGCATAAATGTAAATAATGTAATAACTGCATCTCTGTTCTCAGAAATAGTATATTATAAATGATTAAAAATTAAGTGTTTAATTGCATATTTTTCATAGTTAATTGCGATTAATCGCAAATTGAAAGTGCTGAAATTTTACTTTCTATATATATATATACTACTTTTGCTGTCAAAATGCACTTATTTCCTTGTTAGGAAAGAAAACAAAACAATATGTGACAATGCTTTTCCAAATTTTCCAAACAAAGCCTTAAGATAGAAATGCACTAAAATATCACCAATTCAAGTAACATTAAACGTTTCGCAAAGTGTGAGTGGGAGGTTGACTAACTGAATGAACTTATCCATTGCAATGGATATTAAATCTCTTAAACTCTTATCCTTCAAAGACTGTGGCTATCCGCTTTACTATAGCAATCGTGAAGCCGCATTCATGATTCGTGTCGGGGCATCAATGCCAGCGTCAAGCGACACTTTAAACTCCACATGAAAAGCACTTGCAAACAACGGCTCATTCTGCATATCTGTGATAGTTAAGACTTGACGGGCTTCTGTGGTAATTAAATTTAGCCTTACAGAGGCTGCAAAGTACTTTATTTCTATCACAGTTCTAATTATAAAACAAATATTTCCGGTCCTTGATGCTGAATGCTGCTAAAATACACAAAAGCTATGTAACAGCTATGACATCAAACACCTAAGTTTACATGTCAGGGGCTATATATATAGAAACCATTTTATAAAAGCAGTAAGGCTCTCAAGGTTGTGCCTTTTTGTGACTATAATTACAATATAGCAAGGCATCTCTAACCTTATTGCTTGAATCTGACTTGGATATCATTATGATTCAATGGTGGCATTATTAAGTATTGACTAAATTCATGACTTTCTATAGTCATATGTTGCTTTCTTACTTGTTTTGCAAGGTGATACTAGAGAGTGACGCCCAACAGGTCATTGAGAAGGTCAACTACAGAGTAAGAGACTGAATAAAAGAGAAAAATAATATTGAGGAATGAACTGCTTGTTTTGTATATCTAGGTATTTTGCTTCAGAATGCTGTATTAGCATGTTTTTGATACGTGGGAAAAGATATAATAATTGCATTGTTAGGCAGAGCCACTATTTCTGCATATTATTTAAGCTTGACAGGAAGTTGCCCTTTTTCATATAACTGCCCAGTTTGTGGTTCCAATTTTAAATTGGGATAGAATGTAGAAGATACATAGAATAATCCGTTTATTCTGTTCTATTGGGTTCTTTTTGATTCAATTAAACTGTTAAATTCATTTGAAAAGTAATAAATCTACCATAAATGAAAATTCTGTAATTATTTGCTCACCCTTATGTTGTTCCAAACCGGTATGACTTTCTTTTGTGGAACTCTAAAGGAGATTTTAGGCAGAATGTGCAGTCACCATTCACTTTCATTGTACATTCTGCCCGTTGTGTTCAACGGAAGAAAGTCATACAGGTTTGGAACACATGAGGGTGAGCAAATGATGACAATTTTCACTTTTGGGTGAACTATCCCTTTAAATTAGCCATTTTGTCCCTTTCACACAGACTAAATGTCCCCTCTCTTGCTCTGTCAGTGTGTGTCAGAGCAGGCATATGCCTTCGTCATTTTTGATTACATCACTGGTAACATGGAGGCCCAAGGAGAGAAGCCACAGCTCTTGTAGTTCTCCTTCAGGACCCCCCCCCCCCCCCCATTTAGTGATGGGACGACAGAGAGAGAAAAGGTTGAGGGGGAGAGAGTGGGCAGGTAACTGCATGGCATGCACAAGCGTGTTTAAACCTCAAAAGAGAAACAGCTGTAACAGGCAGCCAATCAATATCAAGAAAACGTCTCTCAATGCTCCCTGACAACTGACCATAAACCTTTTGCTGTGGAGTGGAGGACATATCTCTGAGTTATGCTCGCATAAATTTCCTCAATTGATGACTGGGCATGAGATCAGTGTAACACGTTTCAGTCCAGACTTCTGACTTATGGTTTATGCTGTTCAGTTGTACATTTTTTCACACCAGTATAGAAAGAGCTTGAAGGATTTTGCACGATATGTTTGGCTTGGTTGGTTGCAGTGTGTGTTAGTTCATTTTTTTTGTTATTTATGTCTCTACTTTTTAAAAATTTTTTTTTTTTTTTACAGGTAGATGACAATCCGTTATCAGAACAGAGTGTGGCACAGGTACAGAACAAAAATACATATAAATACACATTTACACAGGTAGAAGTAGTAATCTTTATCATTCTGGTGGGGGATAAATAAATACGTTGTTTTGGACTGAATTCTCTTGGAGTAGGTTTCAACATCAGAACACACACAAAAGCATGCAGATATACAAACACAGTAATTCTGTGTTCTTTCGTCCTCTTAAAAGGACAGTTCACCCAAAAAAAAAAAAAAAGTACAGAATTTGTCATTATTTACTAACCCTGATGTTGTTCCAAACCCATATGACTTTTTAGACAATGTTAGCATCAGCCACCATTCACTTTCAATGTATGGAAAAAAGGATGCAGTGAAAGCAGGGACCAAAAACGATTCAAGGAACGAAAATTTTATTGCAGAGCATAACCAAAAATGTGAACAAATGTCCCTTTTGATTTTTCTGGAGTGAAAATTGTATTTTAAGTTGCTGGTAATTGATTAATAACTGGATAATTTTGTTCCGATAATTTTTTTTTTTTTTTAAATGAAACTAAAGGGTTTATCACAGTAAATTTTCAGACTTACACCACTTCCTGTTACCCAAAAAATGGGGCTTCACTGTTTTTAGTAGATCATGATAAGCTTGTGCTTTGATACAGAAGGAAACCGCAGCATTACACATTTCTTTGCCTAATTGCACATTGTGGATGTGGCTTCTGTGAAATGCTGAAGACCTTTTTGGCAACTATATATAATTGCTACATATACATGCCTGATTAATCCAGATGCAAGGAAAAATAAAGTACATTTCTCAGTTGTTTCCATTATTGTTATGGTATGATGCATTAATACAGATTTGATTCTGCCGGGTTTTGACTGCAAAGCAGATTTGTAATCAAAACAAAATAAGTAAACAATTATTGAATAATTAAAATAATTTGCATAAGATTAAGTTTAGTCCAAGTCTGCAGTGTGTGCGTGTATGCAGGAGAGAGAGATTTAGGCTATTAATTGATTTAAGATGGCCAGATGTAGTCAATTTGAAATATTTTTGGGGATACATTTAATATTAAGAACACATTTACTGAATAAATGGTATTTTATAGGCTAATGTATACTATGCTTGCTATGATTTCTATGCTGTTAATTCCCCCACATGGGGGAAGTCATACTGGTTTGAAGCAACACCTGGGTGAGTAAATTATGACACTTATCATTTTTAGGTGTGAATGATCTTTTTTTGTTAACATCTTAGAACCTAGTAAAACATTTTTAAGCTCAGTCCTACATTCTCTCATGACTCTTGAAATGTGATATTTCTGCTTCTGTCTAACTACCCTAACACCTGCTCTGATTTCACTGCCTCACTCTGACCTTTGCCACTAACTCTCACCTTGACAGCACATCACTGAGAAACTGGCTCTTACCACTAATGTAAGTGCATTAGCACACACTAAAATCAACATGAACATACATGCATATCTATGCTGAACTATGCATGAATGCATGTGCATAAAGGCTGTTATTTACATTTTTAAACTTGTATTATAAATTTTTTTGCTTGTATTTAAACTTTGGGATTTTTTTAAATATTTAAGTTAATGTGAAAGGTAAATCTAGTCCTATAGATGTGGGACCGAAACAGACGTGTAATGGAGTAACTGGTGTATTAGTAGCATACATTGTGGTCTCCATGCGCCTCCTGGCGGACATAATATTAAATTATCAGTGTGCTTGGGGAAAGATTTATCAGAATGCACCTGCTCTAATTATTGCTTTGGAGTAGTTTATGTGTGCATATATATATATATATATATATATATATATATATATATATATATATATATATATATATATATATATAATATGTGCATATTAATTATTTTAACAAATACTGTATAGCCTAAGAAATTAAATGAATGTATGTAGAAATGTAGATTTCATTTGAAGTAGGTAACTTTATTTTCACTTCATTCATAAAATAGGCCTCTCACAATAAGTGTATCAATTCCTAAAATATATATTTTATTAATTGGTTAATAAATCAATCTGTCTAATTTCACCTAATTGGACTTATTGATTTTCAATTGCAGAGTAATTTTATTAAGTTTGAAGCATGTTATAGTTTTTTGGCCTGTCATGAGTACAAGGATGCTGCTAATCTCGGAATCCACTTTTATAACAAAACTTATTTTATTTTTCAGGTGTTCCAGTCAGCAAAGGAGCAGATCAAACGGTCAATTCTGAAATAGGTCAAATGCTCTTCATGAAGGAATCTGTAAATTATTGGGGGGGAGGGAATTTTTATTTTAACGAGTTGATTCGATTAATTATAAAAATGAATAAGGGGAGGTGCAGCTCTTGTGAAGTGTTCAAGTATGTATATTTATATATTTTTGTTAGATTATATTGTCACTTTTTCTCTTTTTTTTTTTTTTTATCATATGAACTGTAGAAATGTATTTGCCAGTCAAATTCTGAATGAAACATCAGTTCTGCAAAGCACAAATATTTGTCTATATCCAAAGCAGTTTTAAAGCAATTGATTTTTTTTTTTCTTAAGCAAACTTCTGAATCTATTTTCTACAGAGCAAGTACAGTCTTTTTTCTTTTACACGATCACAGATCAAATGATGTAAACTGTCTAAAATTGCTTTAGTCTTTTCTGTCATTGTTATTTTTATGTCACAATTGTACAACCTTTTTGCAAAAAGATGCAGTTGCACTACACCTGTAATCAGGCCTATTTTGATATTTTTAAAAATGTATAATGTTTATTGTTTAAATGAGAAAGAGGCAATATTATGAGATAATGGCATGTAGCAGGAAAAATAAAAACATCTTGTTTTGGTGCTACATAACCAAAAAAAAAAAAAAAAGGGAAAGAAAATGTTCGTTTTTATTGCCTATTTATAGTCCGGGAAGTCAAACTGTGTAAACCCATTGTCCCCTTTAATGCAGAATTTGTTTAATTTCTTTTAACCATGTTTTATATAATAATGCACGAACGTGTATCATGTCTCTGACAACTAGTAAATATTGTTTTGATAGCATTTACTGGGTCGTTTCTGTTTGCCTGGGTCTGTCAAAAGCACGGCGTTGATCCTGTTAATCCATTGGTGAAAGAGCAGGTCATGTAGACCAATCAGATTTGGCTAAACATGAATATTCATAAGCGCGCACATCATCAATATTAATAAAGAGGGTGTGGCCTGCGCCGCTATTGGATGCCGCAGGCCAATGGAAATCGCTACGTCGAATCTCCACCTACATGCGTAAACCAATGGCGTGTCTTATGTGGAATCCTTAAAATCTGACTGGTCGCAGTTAATGAAGGAGGGTGTTGACCTTAGAAAGCCGCAAAATCCAACAGCCAATCACATTTTACTCTTTTTATTCGACTGTGCATGCAATAAAAGAATAGACAACCGATACCTCTCGAATTAGTGCTGTCAGCGATAAACGAATCTTAATTTCTGTAATTATATTTCTTTGCTTATTTTATAATTTACACGGTTTATGTTTAGGTAATATAGTGTTAGTTAAATAAATTAGCCGACTCTTTTGCCGCGCATAATATGCTTGATACACATAAAGCTGAGAGAGGTAATAATAATAATAATAATAATTATATATATATATATATATATATATATATGTGTGTGTGTGTGTGTGTGTGTGTGTGTGTGTGTGTTTTAATTTTTATTACCTCTCTCTCTCTCTCTCTCTAATAGGTCTCAATAAATTGATAAAACATACCATTGTACAAATTGTAGAATTTTAATATCACCGGCAACCATTTGCTAATCATAAATATATGCTGGTGCTTATAGAATACATTAAAATTGTAACTTAGCAATTTCGTAAGGAATCATCTTAGTGTTCACCTTAATTTCGGATCTTATATGTCGTGTTTATTGACGTCAGTAGTAGGTTCATTAATGTGCATGTAAATATTATTATTATTATTATTTTAAATAAATGAATGTGTCTGTTGTAATTAAATTAATAGTGTGACTATATATATAAAAAAATAGATCCTCAAGGCGAATAAAAGTTAATGAAATATAAAACGGGTTCATGGGTCAAATACATCGGTAGCTGACAATTAACGAGCAGGAAATTTTCTTCAACATTATATATATATATATATATATATATATATATGTGTGTGTATTTTTAATATTTATATATATATATATATATATATATATATATATATATACATTTACAATTTTTATATAAATGTATAAGGGAAAGTAGCTACATCTTTGGTACTGTGACCGGTAATAATTTAAGTTTCCATTTTTAACTAACCATTATTTTTTCAATTTGCCTTTTTTTTTTTTTTTTTTTTTGCAGTGTGACAAATGAATTCCATTAAATAATTAATATAAGGTCATAAAACTTTCTAAAAGACTTTGAAACGTTTTTTAAAATAGTTTTAAGCATATCAGTACACACTGCAGGACATAGTGAAATAACCTAAAAATTGCACTTCATATGGTAACATCTAAATTTACTGGTTTTATTTAAGTCAAAAATATTATTTAATCTTACTGAATCAACCTGAATATATTAAGTTACAGCAGCAAAACTAAAGTGAAACGACACCCTGATGTGGCCTACATCTATACATTCAAGTACTGTATATATATAAGTGCAACATATGCAATATTGGAATACTGTTAGATAGGTAACAGTGCAAAACAAAAAAAGAAATACAACTCAAGAGTGCAAATAATCTGCAATGAAACATTTATTGAATCAGCAGTAATATCACAGGGTCCATGAATGAGAAAGTCTGTACATCTGCATTGTCACAATTGACTGTCTCAAAAAATATTTTATAATGGTCTTTGTTCTTTTTAGAGGAACTTTTTTTAAGTATCTAAATGTTGGCTTTCATGACTGGTGATACAGTAATATAAGGTGAATGAATGAAAACGGTTTGTCATTAACGCCATCTGGTGGACAAACATAAATCTACACATGGCAGCTGATGTTTTGCAAATCATTAGTGATTAAACTTTTAACAATAAGTTTGCAGCACATATTCTTTCAAACATTTAAGGGACATATTTTTACCCTGAGTAGAAATCCATCACTTATGACGTCTGTTTCCTGAATGTAATTACAGAGGAGTCATACAACGAACGAGCGACACACGTGTCACTGCATCTTCACATCCTGAGGAAATGTGTTTTTAAGTGAGTTGTGGGTGTTAATAGATTTCATATCGCTTGCAGCTGCTCTCACAAAGCGCTTCAAAGTAAGGAAGCGCCATATGAAATGACGTCACATAATTGTCTTCATGCAGTATAGACACGCACAACGCTGTGGACTTGCCACAAGGACACAACTACACGTTAATTTCCTCAAGGACTTAACCTTCGTGAGATTTGTCCACATATTTATCACTTATTACCGTGTGAAAACTGGCCTCGTTTCCCCAGTGCTGAATGGTTTGTTGACATGACAAAAGATAGTCGTCCACAATGGCGTAATTCTATTTATGTAGCCGAACAAATCCTTTCATGCAGGTTCTACCGCATATTCAACAGCTCCATTAACAGGAGGATTCAGAACCACGGACAGCTCCAGCTGTGAGTGACAGCTGTCGGTCAAGTGATTTCAGCACCACCGTCAGTGACATTCTTCTGCTAGTGTCTGGTTGACACAATTAAACCCAAACAATAAACACTACAAATATTTTTCCAGCTACAGATCAAAAAATAATGTAATTATATGGCCAGTTATAAATACTGAATACATGCTAATCTGTAGTACACCTATGTACCTGTATAAGCAGACTTTGCGAGATTTGTTTCCCTCAGGCTGTCAGGCTCTTCAATGCACTGACTGAGACAAATTAACAATAATAAGACACCACTTCTGCACTACTTTCAGTCCTTTGCACTTTATCATAATTATCACATGCTACATTTTTATTATTCCCAAATGTACATTAGTATCCCTGACTATTTATTTATTTATTTATTTATTTATTTTTAATGTATTTGTTTTGTATTTGGGTGTTTCTTCAACTTGTCCCAAGTTTGGATTTTTATTCAAACTAATCAATTTATTTTGCTATACAAAGTTCACCTTAAAATTAAAAGAGAAACTTTTTACCAGGCCTCCATCATTTATTTTGGTACTTTTCAAATGACTTTTGTGCATAGATTTGAGTGTATTAGCCTCATCCCAGACCTAGACTTTTAACATTAAACTATGAAAATCCATTATAAAAATACAAATTATTACATTTTTAAAACTATAATAATCTAAACAAAGAGTGACTAAAACATAGACTATTGCAATACTGATTGTGTGAAGATGCCTAAAAAATAAAAAAATTAAAATAAAATAAAAAACAACAACAACAATTAACACTGCTCCACAGTTGTGGTGTCCTTTCCATACCAAATTTGCCCCTAATTAAGTTTTTTCAAAAGTTAGTTAACTTGTTAACCATTCGACAAAAGTTTGATTGAAGAGCATGCTTGACATAAAATATAAGACAAGTTTGAATAAAACTGAGAAAAATATCAGAAGGTAAATATCAGAATATTTTTATTGGGCATCATTTCCAGTCAAGCTGCGATTTTGCCAAATTATGCAAAAAGTGTGTAAATATTATTTCATTGTGTGTTTAGGATACATAAAATGTTAGCAATGAAATCAGCCTTTATTTCAAAAATGTTACAATTTTTATTTCTATCACTTATTTCAACCACAAGATGTAGTGGAAATGACACTGTGGTGGGAATTTCCATTACTTTTAGGAAAAACTGACATAAATCTCCTGCGGTGCATGTACATACACTGTTGGACATTGCTTGTAAACAAATGAACCTAGTGAGAGTGTGAAAAATGTTTTAACGAGACTTTATTTTCCAGAAATTCACAGGGCTGAGTGCCTGAAACACCCATTTATTTATTCTTTACAGTGTGTATTGTTGACAATGGAGCAATATGTATTGTGTATGTACTGTTTGTAGTATACACTCACTGAGCACTTTATTAGCCACACCCATACACCTATATATTCATGCGATTATCTAATCAGCCAATCGTGTGGCAGCAGTGCAGTGCATAAAATCATGAGCTTCAGTTAATGTTCACATTAACCATCAGAAAGGGGAAAAAATTTGATCTCAGTGATTTTGATCGTGACATGATTGTTGGTGCCAGATGGGCTGGCTTGAGTATTTCTGTAACTGCTGATCTCCTGGGATTTTCATGCACAACTGTCACTAGAGTTTACTCAGAATGATGCCAAAAACAAAAAACATCCAGTGAGCGGCAGTTCTGCGGACAGAAATGCCTTGTTGATGAGAGAGGTAAATGGAGAATGGCCAGACTGGTTCAAGCTGACAGAAAGACTATGGTAACTCAGATAACCCCTCTGTAAAATTGTAGCGAGCAGAATAACATCTCAGAATGCACAACATGTCGAACCTTGGGGCAGATGGGCTACAACAGCAGATGACACATCAGGCACTTTATTAGGACCATAGTGTTCCTAATAAAGTGCTCAGTGAGTGTATATGGTTAGAATGACAATGAACTTGAAGTAAAAGTATCTTATGAAGGAATGGATTAGGTCAATTTATAGAGGCTTACCATTATGACTTGATGCTAACATTAATATGGGACTATTGAACTGAGCTAGTTTTGGATATGAATTGAGTGTACATGAAGCATCTGCACATAAAGTATACAATCGTAATATGACCATCTAAATAAAGTTAAGCTTTTTTTTAATTTTTAGGGCATCCTATCCTTGAAGACAGATGGGAGCACATAATATTGATCAAAAATTAATTGACTCAATAAACCAGTGACTTGTCAAAGGGTTTAGTTCTGAAACACAGTGACGGGTCAAATGCTCACCCATAATGGGCATAAATGGCATCTGGGAAGTACAGGCAACAATGTGGATGTCACTTTGTTTTCTTTACATCATAGAGCCACTCGGCATATGGTGAGACCTTTGACCTCTTCCTCATATTTCACTCGCTGGCATAGCTTCAAGCTTGACATGGAAATACTACCATCCCACTGCTGGCCTGTTTGGAATAGGTGATGGAGTGAGTGTAAGACCAAGAGAGCAATAAAAAGTGAAAGAAAGAAAGAAAGAAAGAAAGAAAGGGAGAGAACATAAAAAAAGAGATAGTGTAAGATCAGTTTAACCTGTTTAGGCATGAAGTGAGGTGTTTGAATGAGAGATATATTATACAGAAGTATTCTGCTTTCCAGACATAGGCTTTCTTTCACAGGGTGTATGTGTGATGTGTAAAATCAGACAGTTACGAAAAGCCACATAAGAGTTCAGAAGATCTCTGGTTGCGGAAGATATGATCCATAATCACCAGTACAAATCATTAAAGCGTAGTGTCTTAAGAATGAGCAATGTTACACAAACACAGCAAGGGGTGCCTTATTATATAGGAGATGGAGTGAATAAGTTGAGTGTGATTGGCTGCCAGCTGCTTAACATATTCTACCTGATTGGTGAAAGAGCAGACATTGATGGATTGGTTCTTTACTGATTGGTTCCTCTAAAAATGACGTTACATTAACAGGGCAGGGCTAAATTGAAAGGGAGTGGCTAACTTAATGTGTGCTGTCAATCATCACAGGGCTCCCTCCCACACAAAAGAAAGTGTTATAACAGATTTAACCGCCAACATTTTTGTTTAAAACATGCATACTTGGACATGGACTTTAGACCCAACACATGTGAAGAGAAGTATTTCACTTCTAATCTATCTCTGTAGTAGAGACACACCTAAATATCTATACTCCACATCCACAACACTCTATTACTGCGATTCTTTACACATTTATAAATCAAGAGTTTGTGACATTCAAGATCCTGGCTAGTTTCTCTTATGACAGAATATTAACTATTACTCAAACTGCAGAAAGAAAGTCCCTATCTAACATGAAATTAGCCCTTTAAATAGTGTTTCATCAAGATTTTTTTTTTCCTAATGCATCATACCAAATTACACCGCGCTGTCATATGACCATATTTAAATAGGTGTTGTGCTGGACCTCAAAAATGCTCATGAAATTATTCTATCCACGAAGCCAGGCGCTTTCAACCAGACTCAACGCCGTATGGAAGGCCTGAGAGGGCGGTCCGCCATTTTTCTCTCCTGTTTCTCGTCAGAGAGCTCGTGTCGCCTGCCAACTCCGTGTCTCCCAATCAGGGTCCACAGAGGAACACATGGTTCGCGGGGGCTTCTCTAAATCCTCACGTGCCGTACGCACGATTTCAAATAAACACCCGGGTCCATTTGGCGCGGCGAGACCCGCCATCTGCCCAAACAGAGCACGCGGGAAATAAATGCCGCTCTCCTAAACAAATAAACCTTCGCGCCATTCAGAACGCTCGACGTTGAAGAGCGAAGCGCGGGAACGGAAAAAACACGATTTATCTTCGCGATGGGTAAACACAGCGACAGGTCTTTGAATATATGGGTAGACGGGTGGAGTGGAGAGGTTTTACAGAGTACATAGTCAACAGGAAAGTAATCAAAGGAAAGTAAAAGAGGTCGTTTGTAGAAATAAATGATTCCACAGAAACCGCGGGCTCCAGTTATATATGTGAAGAAATATAGTAGGAGGCCTCTGTAAATTAAGTAGCCACCTGGCGAAAAACAAACACATTATTTTAACTGATTACAAAAAAGTAACTGGATGTTACTGAAGAATTAATTCCCAACGTAGATAATAAGACATAATAATTTATCTAGCAAATGTACAGTTAACGGGAAAATGCAAACTTTAAAGGAATTTTCCGGGTTCAATACAAGTTCAGCTCAATGGACAGCATTTGTGGAATAATGGTGATTACCACAAAAAGTAATTTTGACTTGCCCCTCCTTCTCTTAAAAAAAAAAAAAAAAAAAAAAAAAAAGAGAGACAAAAATCAGGGTTGCAGTGAGACCCTTACAATGGAAGTGAATGGGGCCAATCCGTAAAAGTTAAAATAGTCACTGTTTTAAAATTATAGCCACAAGATTTAAACAATATGCGTGTTAACGTGATTTTAGTGTTATAAAATTGCTTACTAACCTTTTCTGGGTAAAGTTATAGCCAATTTTACAACTTCCTGGCAGGACCCATGATTGACTAAAAATGACGATTTAAACAACTTTACAGCTCAAATAATACATGAATTTTAACAGAAGAATTAATGTAAGTGCTTTTATAAAATTATAAACTTCACAAGCTTCCGCCTTTAAACCCTCCAAAAATTGGCCCCATTTACTTACAGTGCCTCACTGTAACTTTGATTTATTTTATTTTATTTTTTTAATAAAGGAGGGATGAGTCGATATATATATATATATATATATATATATATATATATATATATATATATATATATATATATATTTTTTTTTTTTTAATTTATTTTTAATTTTTTTATTTTTTTCATGGTTATCAACATTATGCTGTCGATTGAGCTGAACTTGTATTGAACCCAGAATATTCCTTTAACTAAGGCAACTATTGACTATTTATTTATTTATGTATTTAAGTATTTATGTATTTATTGCAGTAATGGTGGCAGCACTTTGAAAACAACAAGTTCAATTAGTCAACATCTTACAACAATTTTCTTTTTTCTCAGTAAAAGATCAGCAACAATGTTGTTGTGTTGTTTCTACAGCAAACACCACGAAACAGCTGCATTTAAATTTAAATTAAGGATTGGAGTTGAATCCGTGTATCATTCGTTCATTTCATATTCAATTGGGAATTCAAAATCGGAAAAACAAAAAAACGACTTGTTATTTAATTATTAGTTTACAAAACCAATATTAAAAAACAAATAATGATTTGTCTTTCGTAATTTCGATTTAATGCACAAGTTAAAAATAGTAAATTTGAAAAACAGCCACGGGACACTGTGTGTTTTGATTATTTGATTTCACTAATATATGGCTTGAATATTTGATTCGCACATATGGGCGGGCCTGAAACGCCCCTTTCTTCTGATTGGTCAACCTGCACCGTCGTCTTCCTCAATGCTGTGAGACAGAATAAAAGTTCCCTGCTGTTTAATTGTTCAGATGAATTCGTCTCAGTTAATATTAAATTATTTATTTATTCTCCAAAACTCTCAGCTGAGCTATCTCTCTCATCAAATAGTCAGACACAGTGCCTACACACAACCGTAAAATGTGCACTGAAAGCAGACAGGGTTTCGTCTTCATGCGATTCAGCATTAAGACAATCATTGCCACGTGAATCAATTGACAAGAACACACACACACACACACACACACACAATATTAAGGTGTTAGGGTCATCAAAGAGTATTGAAAGAATCAGTTTATTTTCATTTTTCCATATTGCAGTGCAATGAACAAAGCAAGATGCGGTTCAGCGAATAAACATACTTAACCTAGGGCGCATGCGCATCCAAGACAGATGAGCATTCATGCTACAACAGTAAATAACAAATGATAAATAATAATAATAATAATAACAAATACATAGGAATATATTATTACATTTAATAGCCTATTTAATATAAGACAATACGTATTTACAGTACATGGAAGCGAGGAGTACTAATTTCAAGCTCAGATCATTCCCACATCCATGTTTTTGAATGGGAAAATGGGTGGCCTTTACCTGCTGGGTTGTATACGCGGCAGTTTTGTGTGCCTTTTATTATCGGACAAATGTGAAGGCTATCTGTAAATGCTGATTTTAAATTCACTGGTCGAGTTTTTGAAAGACGAGCATTCGTGAACTCCTTTTAGCATAATTTCCATGATGAGCAAGTCCCTCACACCTAAGCTCCCAGAGAGGGGTAAAGTTAGATTTAGGTTCGATGTTTTTTTGTACCCGCGCGCTCTGCCGGCAGCAAGTTTGCAAAGATATCGCACACTTGGCTTGATGTTATGGTATATAAATAGTATATAGATATAATATACAGACATAAAACACTGCACTCAGAACGCTCAGTTGGTGTGGCTGCAGAATAATGACTGAAAATACTCCGATGAGCTTTCACCGCTTAGCGTACTTAAGGGACCGTCTGAAAATTTCACTCACTAGTATACACAGGCGGTGTCCAATCATTCATTCAGCTGACGTGCAAGTTAAACATAAAACATTAAAAGGACACTTTTATATTACAAATGTTGTAGTAGGTTGCCAATTAATAGACTGACACACAGGGCCGTAGCTAGAGGGGTGAAAGGTGGTAATGATTCTAGGGGCCCACAGGTACAGGGGGGCCCCACAACAAATTCTAAACTGTATTTTTTAATAGGAAAGGGGCCCAAAGCAATATACAGCAAGGGACCCCAGAATACCCAGCTACGGCCCTGGACTGACATACTACAGATGAGATGTTTAGAGTAAGTCCAATAATGAGTACAGTATTAGATTATTTTCGAGGAAAAAAATAAATAAAAATAAAATGTAGGGCTGTCAAATAAAGCCCTAC
The DNA here is from genome assembly GCF_019703515.2 of Myxocyprinus asiaticus. Taxonomy (NCBI): domain Eukaryota; kingdom Metazoa; phylum Chordata; class Actinopteri; order Cypriniformes; family Catostomidae; genus Myxocyprinus; species Myxocyprinus asiaticus. The sequence continues at coordinate 9,242,649 of NC_059357.1, read as the reverse complement.
ATTGTTTTGTTTGTTTGTTTTATTTTTTTTAAATAACACAGTTTTTTTTTTTTTTTTGTAATTTATTTTTTATGATAGAACTTGCAAGTCAATAGTCAAATAAATGACTGCTCTGACGCCAGTGACATTTTAGTTGTGGGTGGAGTTTTTAGACGGTCCCTTACGCCCCAAAGCCTTAGGCGACTATCCAACGAATATCGACCCTAAAACTAATTTTACCCCGCAGTTAAACGTAAACCTATGTCTTTACAATGTAGGCATGTGCTTCAATAGTCTTATGAATGCATGGTTATATTTCGTCATCTCATTTAAGACAGCAGGTTTATGTAGGGCTGTCTAATAAATCTGACTATTTGATGAGAGAGATAGCTCAGCTGAGAGTTTTGGAGAATAAATAAATAATTTAATATTAACTGAGACGAATTCATCTGAACAATTAAACAGCAGGGAACTTTTATTCTGTCTCACAGCATTGAGGAAGACGACGGTGCAGGTTGACCAATCAGAAGAAAGAGGCGTTTCAGGCCCGCCCATATATGCGAATCAAATATTCAAGCCATATATTAGTGATGTATTAGTGCTGTTTCATGGCCTGCATGTCTACATTTGAGCCAGCAGAGAGCGATAGAGCATCAAAAAGCAGTTAGGCTAAACTGGATCCAAAAAGAGGCCTTTCTCAAAATATCTGAGTCATTGTGAACATACAGTGACAGTAGGACCCCAAAGAGAGACAGGTAAAGAAAATGCTTCTGTTTTGCATTTTTCTATTTTAAAAAAAAAGATTTTTGTTCTCCACTGAATGTAGGACAGAAGTGCTCCGGTATCACGCCTTACCTCATGTTTTATTTAGATTTTATTTAGACATATTTACAGGGTTGGGAGGGTTACTTTTGAAATGTATTCAACTACAGATTACAGAATACATGCTGTAAAATGTAATTTGTAATGTATTCTGTTAGATTACTCAAGGTCAGTAACTTGTTCTAAATACTTTAGATTACTTCTTCAGCACTGGTAGATTTTTTCACTTGTTTTGACTATAAAAACTCTGCCAGTACAGTAAGACAAAATACACATGTTAAAAATACATTCTCTGAAAAACCTAAATATCTTATGCAGTGTTGTTTCTAAAACAAGATAAATCAAACTGATCTTGTTTTAAGGATTTTTAGATATTTTTACAGGAAAACAGAACAAAAATTATTATGAAGAATATGATTTTTGCCCTAATATCAAAGGTCTTACTAGAAAAAGAAATTATGATCCAGTGTGAATTTTCTTGATAAAAAAATATGATCGTGCCTGGTAACATGTGCATGTAAAATGGCTAGAAATAGCATTTTAGCTTAGTGTAAATCTGACAGTTTACACAAGGTTTATTTCTATTTCTTCTGCTCCAAACTTACTTCAAACTTACTTCTCTGTCTGCTTGTATGAATGTAACACATCATAAGAAAGTGTTTAACCGCTGTTCAAATGCACTTTTGATCACATCATTTATATGTATAAATGTTTTCCATCTGAAAGGACTAAATATTAAATGAAACAAATGACAATAAAATGCAAAGTAATCTCTTCAGTAATCAAAATACTTTTTGAATGTAACTGTATTCTAATTACCAATGATTTAAACTGTAACTGTAGTGGAATACAGTTACTTATATTTTGTATTTTAAATACGTAATCCAGTTACATGTATTCTGTTCCTCCCCAACCCTGTGAATATATAGGTACAGAGCTGTGCGAATTCTTCATTTCTCACTTTCTTAATATTTGTTTTATATGCTGTAATTTCATGGGATAGACTGGATTTTCTTAAAGTTTTAAGTTTTGTTGCTCAACTAGTAGAGCATGGTGCTAGCAATGTCAAGATCATGGGTTCGATTCCCAGGGAACACACAAACTTAAAAAATGTATACCTTGAAAGCACTGTTAGTCGCTTTGGATAAAAGCGTCTAACAAAATGCATAAATGTAAATGTAAGTTTTAGTGGCAGTATTCCACTAAATATAGCATTTATTAAAAAAAAAAAAAATCTGCTGCATGAATTAAAGAGTAAGAGATTGATTTGTGAAGCTATACAGTCTCTCTCTCTCTCTCTCTCTCTCTCTCTCTCTCTCTCTCTCTCGCTCTCAAACCCTGGGCGGAGAATGAAGATATTGTCCATTTTTGTGTTCCATTGGACATGAGGCTTTCACAGAGAGCTGTCCTTTTAGGGCCATAATTGAGGCAGGCAGAACAGCATGTGTGGGCATGATAGGGCGATTGTGTCAGAGAAAGCAAGATTGACAGGAGCGACAGCTCCATTTATTGGCTGCTAGAGTCTAGTCAGCAAAAGGGCATTCAGGGCCATCGGTTGGCTCTGCTGGCAGCCTGCGCAGTCGGCACCTGGTGAGTAAGCATTTAGACAGCAGCCCTCACCACTGCAATACATGGGAGAAATATCTCTGTCAATACTGACTGTGATCTTTGACGGTGCTTCTAAAGATGAAGGTCATATATATGAATGCAGTCTCTGTCACACTCTCTCTCTCTCTCTCTCTCTCTCTCTCTCTCTCTCTCTCTCTCTCTCTACACACACACACACACACACACACACACACAAATCCAAGCTCAACATAAATTGCACATAATGTGATGTTGTCACAAACCTTGGCACAAAGATTCAGCAGTAAATACCCTTGAATAAAGGTCCAAAGCCCTCACCCTGGAAACATGCCATTGAAATTTTCTCAGCACAGCATATATGAATATATGCATATTTTTGGTGTTTTACATTAAAATACTGACAGGAAAGTCTTCATTACATGAAGGTTTGCAATTATCTTTAAATCCTATCTGTGGTTACCAGCATTTTTTAAAAGGTTATATGATCTGTAAATATGGGGATTTGTTGTCCCATATGCAGATCTATTTAAATCACACATTAACTTGTAAAAAAAAGGTTAAAAAAACAAACAAGAACGGTTTGTTAGATTTTAAACAACATACCCCTGAAACATGCGGTGAAGCACCTCCTTTACAATTATTACCATTGCTGACAGCGCTGTGTGTGTGTAAGATTCATTTAATCTTTTCTGGTAACTCTTTGTCTATTTCCAGTGAAGCATGAAGACCCTGGAGTCATGGTAAAGAGCATTTCTGGTGCCTCCAGGAATTTTATCCAACATGGAGGATGAAGAGATTTCTCCTGGTGAGTTCTGGGAACTCTGTGTATGTGATTTCTGATAAAATAATCCTGCAGTTTGTTCAAAAGTCCCCTGTTTTTGTTGTACTTGGCTAATGGATGTCTATGACAACATTTAACTCACAAATTTGGCTTCTTTGTGCACGCATAAACATCCACACGTGCACACAAAAGTGCACACATCAAACAAAAATCTTTCTTTTATATATGTTTGCGTAACCTTTCCGTCAAGCAAAGGTGAAAGAAAATCAACACTCTCCAGAGGAAATGTCCTGCTAAAGGAAACATGCTCACTTGCTGTTTAAGCATGTTTTGGTACTAAAATATTTGTGTTCCAGATTAATTTCCCCAAAGCTATTTAGAAACATTGATGTCCGGAGGGTTGCGACCTCAAAAGGGACAAAAAAAAAAACAACAAAAAAAAAAACAACATTATGAAAGCCTCAAACGGGAAAGGTTTTTATTTTATTCCAACAGGCTTTAGAATGAGAAGCAATGTCCTTCAGACTAGTTAAAGCCAGCAATTCAAGTGGTTAGAAAATGGCCACAGAAAGTACCACCTAATATCCTAAAGCTGTCATGCTCAGAGAATCACTTAATAAGGCACATAATTGTAAGAGGCGGCCAAGACCTCAGATGACACTAAATCAATTGGCAGATGGTAACTCCTCAGGCGGGCCGCTGTACCTAAGCTCTGAGTTATGACTTTCGGGGTGCCCCAGGGCTCAGTAATCGGTCCGCTCACACTTCTCTCCATCCCAGCTTTACCCTCTGGACTTAATTCATTTTTCTCTAGCTGGATCTGACAGGTTTGCGTGTTATTTGGCGCCTTTTAAGTCACTGGGCCTGTAGTATGATTAAGGGAGATGGAAGAGGATTCATGGAAAAATACAGGAACAGTGTGAGGATCGGTTTGCTCCCTAAAGAGAAGAGCCTTGTGCTAATTCTTAACATTGTGTTTGTTTCTGGCTAGGAAAGATAAAAGGATATATGTCTCATGAAACCATAAGTAAGTCAGAAGGGTCCCTCTAAAGTGTTTGGTTTATTCAGGCTTATATTGAAACAGTTGTTTGCAAAGGAAATTGAAATTATGGTACTGCATAACCAAGCTATTTGCTGAGGAGGTCTCACTTAATCATTTCCATAGCTCATGTTGTCTTTGGTGTCAGCTACCATCTGCAGATGATACCGCTAACGGACGGATGGTAATCAGATGTTAGTTGTTTTTTAACAGAGCTGGGGAGCATTTCATACAGTAATCATGAGAAAATGCTACAGAAAGAATTGCTTTACCGCAGAGGACACTTAATCCCTGTCACTTCTTCACCAACATGCATCTCATTGGCAAGGCATTGTTAATTTGTGCTCATCCCAATAAGAAGATGTTAAGTGCCAGTGGAGGTTTTCCAGGTTAGCTTCCCACATTCTCCTCACTGATCAAGAGCCGCCGTGCAATAACGATAAATCTCTCGTTTTGACGTGCAGCATAAAGAAAGCAAACAGGCCTCGGTTTGATTACCCAGACTCAACGTGAACAGACGGGCATTTGAATGGCTCTGCTGTTTATCAACCTGGATCTCTCTTCCTCTCAATCTCTCCAGCACTCAAAAAACGCAGTCACTGATTGCATTTAATGTCTAACACATGGCCTGGCCAAGCATTCCCACTGCTGCCCGGGGAGGTGTTTGGACTGATTAAGAGAACTGTGTTTGCAGCCAAAGACTTGTGTTTTTGAAACGGAAAGGTTTTGGCAATGGGGCAGAATTTTGAGTGCAGCTCCAGGGATTCGAATGTGGTCGCCTCTGTAGTTAGTGGACAGACTCCGTACTCTTGGAATCTTGTAGAAGCATCCAAATGCAAAAGAAATGGTGTATAGCAGCAATTACTTATTATCCTGAGGAGTATTCCTCACTTCAGTGCCTCACCTTTCTCTCGCTGTTTCTCTTTCTTTTTTCTCATTCAGCACTTCTGCAGAGAGCCCTTTTGCCGGCTGCCTGGGGTCACATTTAACCTGGAAGTGCTCTGATTGGGCCGGGGGTCACTTCACAGGCCTCCAAATTGCCTGCACCCATCCGTCACTGTCAAACCATTATTAGTGCTATTATCATCAAAGTCACAGTCTGAATTATATTGCATGCAAAAGCGGCACTGTTCGGACTTAACGGTGACCTGAGCTAAGATGATGGCGAATAGGGTTGAGACCTTGTAGATGACATCACTCTAATCCCTCAAAGGCAGAAATAGCTGATACTGTGCAGAGCAGTGTTTTGGGTGAGACTTTGCGGGTTGCACAGCTTCATGTCTTCTTGAAACTCCTACAGATTTGTGTTAACAGAGGAGCGTGGGCCAGATTTGGGTCAACCGCTGTTCAAGTACGTGGATTAGTGAACAGTATAAAGTTAAAAGGTCTTGGTTCTTGCAGCAAATGCAATTAGTTAGACGTTAAAGGGATAATTCCCCTAAAAATGAATCTTCTGTGGAACACTAAAGGAGATGTTAGCCTTATTCACCATTCACTTCCATTGCATCTTTTTTTTTTTCATTTAAAGTCACAAGTCAAGTGAAGTCATTTTTATTTGTATAGCGATTTTCACAACACACATTATTTCAAAGCAGCTTTACAGGAAACCATGCATAAAAAATAAATAAAAATGAAACTGTAATATCTATAATATCTTACAGTGATCATTGTGTAGTATGATTAAATATGATTGTAAAATGTGTATAGAAATTAATAATTAAATAATAATTGTTTTTAGAACCCCTGTGAGAAAGCTGAAGGTGACTGTGGCAAGGAACACAAAACTCCATAAGATATACTGAAAATAAATGGTGACTGAGCCTAACATTCTCTAAAAACTCCTTCTGTGTTCCACAAAAGAAAAAAGTCATATGGGTGATGACAGAATTAATGAGTCACAAAATTGGCCACGTGGGAAAGCTTACATTTACATATATTCATTTAGCAGATGCTTTTATCTAAAGGGACTTAGAAATGAGGAATGCTGCAGCATAAGGAATTCATTTTGTTGCAATACAAAGATCCCAAATTGCTCAGTAAATGTGTGAGCTAGAACAGAGAACTTAATGTGACATGGTGCAACAGTAGTGAAATAGCAGAGATTTTTTTGTTAATAGTTTAAATAAGTGTGGTTATGGTTTAATAGTTACAAAAGATTTCTGTCTTTAGGCGTGTGTTTTGGAGCTCAGTTGATCATTCCAATAGCGAGGTACAGTGAAAGTTTGGCAAAGTGTTTTTGTGCTTCTATTTGGTTTGCAATAATAAGACTAAAAGTGTATGACTATGTAAAATGTAGAGCTGTCAAAGTTAATGCGTTACCTTATTAACTCAAATAAATATGCAACAACGCTTTTTTCTTATCTCACTCGCATAAAACTCAGATTATATACTCCTGAAAATGCATCAACACCATAGAAAAGAACATAATGAAACAGTCATGCCAAATTAGGTAAATAAATGCTTTAACAGAGTTCAGTATATTAATCTCAAACAGCTGAATTAACGGTGATGAAACTGGTATGAATATTTGTAGAACAGCAACAGCACTGCCTACTGTACAGGGGGTGAAATCGTTTTTCGCTTCATTTTTCACGGTCTCGATGTGACTAGACCTTTCGTCAGAAGTTCATCTTGTAAAATTGTCACGGATTTGGTGTGAACAGGCTTTTAGACTTTGAGAAACGTTTAATGTTACTTGAATTGGTGCCATTTTAATGCATTTCTATCTTTATACTGTTTGTTTGGAAAATTTGGAAAAGCATTATTGTTACATATTGTTTTTTTTTTTTACATAAGTTATATAAGTTCATTTTGACAGGAAAATAAGTATATATAGAGTAAAATTTCAGCACTTTCATAACCTGTGATTAATCGCGATTAACTTTGGAAAATTATGCGATTAATCTCAAGTAAAAATGTAATCGACTGACAGCACTAGTAAAATTGCATTTACCTGGCAAAGATCTTACTTTAAAACGCACCATAGACATGAATAAAGCTAAGATTTTTTGAAGTTAGACAAAGATGCATGCCACTTTAAAAAGATATAAAAAAACATTTTCAATCAAGTTTTCCCCATCACATGTATACACACACACACACCCTCTGTCCACCACTTCTTCACATTCAGTAGTGCTGCCCTGGACACCGAATGGCTTGCATTGTTTTTCACTCATGTGTCAGTCTAAGTTTTCACCCTACAACAGATCTTAAGGCAATGCTCTTGTCCTTTTAGAACAATCTTCTCCATATGTATGAGCAAAGGGGGCTAAGAATACTGGCAACAGAGGAATGAAGTGTCATGGTGGGGAGTCTAATGAAGTGACAGACTGCTGACTGGGCTGAAAACATGAGTTGTCCATCAGAAATACTGTGCAAAAGCCTTAGGCACAAAAAAAGCCTTTTCTGCTTTAGTGTGTCAATAGGAAATATAAATTTTTGATTTCCAAACATTCCTTTTGCAAATAGAGTAGAATAGATATAAAACAAGGAGTCCTGCAACAGATGAGACAGCCTAAATACATAGAACTGAAGCAAGTTCTCCAAGATGCTTAGGACAACCTATCTGCCAACAACCTTGAATAACCGTGCGCAAGTGTACCTAGTAGAATTGGTGCTGTTCTAAAGGAATTGTTCACCCAAAAATGAAAATTCTCTCATCGTTTACTCACCCTCATGCCATCCCAGATGTGTATGACTTTCTGTCTTCTGCTGAACACAAATGAAGATTTTTAGAAAAATATCTCCGCTCTGTAGATCCATACAATGCAAGTGAATGGTGGCCAGATCTTTGAAGGTCCAAAAAGCACTTAAGTCCATAAAGGACTTAAATATTGATCTGTTTTTCACTCACACTTATCATATCGCTTAAGAAGATATGGATTTAGCCACTAGAGTTGTATGGATTACTTTTATATATGCTTTTTGGACCTTCAAAGTTCTGGCCACCATTCGCTTGCATTCAAAGGACCAAAAGAGCTGAAATCTTCTTCTAAAAATCTTCTTTTGTGTTCATCAGAAGAAAGAAAGTCAGACATCTGGTATGGCATGAGGGTGAGTAAATGATGACAGAATTTTCATTTTTGGGTGAACTATTTCTTTAAAGGCATAGGGTGGTCACACCAAACATTGATTTCGTTTTTGAGGTTTACTGCACTTTGTATTAAATTAATTGAAAAATGATTTATGGCATTATTTATGGCATTTTGGCATATATATATATATATATATATATATATATATATATATATATATATATATATATATATATATACATACACTACCGGTCAAAACTTTTGAAACACTTGACTGAAATGTTTCCCATGATACCTATTGATTCCCATATTCCCATGATTCCCATATTTTGATCTGAAGGCGTATGCTTAAATGTTTGAAATTAGTTTTGTAGACAAAAATATAATTGTGGCAACATATTAATTTATTTCATTATAAAACTAAAATTTAATTAAAAAAAAAAACGTTTTTTAAATTGATGACTTGGACCAATTAATAAAGAAAAGCAGACAATAAGTGCCCAACATAGATGGGAACTCCTTCAATACTGTTTAAAAAGCATCCCAGGGTGATACCTCAAGAAGTTGGTTGAGAAAATGTCAAGAGTACATGTCTGCAAATTCTAGGCAAAGGGTGACTACTTTGAAGATGCTAAAATATAACACAGTTTTGATTTATTTTGTTTAGTCACAACATAATTCCCAAAGTTCCATTTATGTTATTCCATAGTTTTAATGACTTTACTATTATTCTAAAATGTGAAAAAAAAAATTATAATAAAGAATGAGTAAGTGTTTCAAAACTTTGACCGGTAGTGTATATATATACAGGCATATATATGTCTGAAAAACAACAAGCTCTTGTGAACAAATGTACAAGGATGTTTAGAGGTGCATTTAATGTTGGTATTACATCATGCAAATATGTAAAAAAAAATTATCATCCATGATATCTTCCTTTTTTTCTACCTTTGTTTTTCTAGGTTTCATTTTAAGGCACTCCCAAGGGTTGTTAGGAGAGGGGTCAGAGTTCAACTGTGACACCCCCATATGGTCAATTAAATCCCACTCAATGCCCATGTAGGGCCTCTTTCTTTATGGCACTATTTACTATTTTCATTATATACGTTTTCAGAGGTTTGATTAAAGACAGGTAGCCTGATCACTAGTGATGGGAATTGTGTGCTGCCGCTGAAAAGCTGTGCATGAAACACTGTCAGAGTAATTTAGTACAATGTTCCGTCCATGAACTAATAATTGAACTGAATGTCTTCTAATTCGGTTTTTGCTTGTTTTTTTAATCAGAACCGGTTCCTAAAAAAAGAAATACTGGAAATTAATTATTTAATGACATTCAGTTCCGTTAACAGCTTTTAATTCCCATCCCTTCTGATCACTCTCAGAATTTATTTACTTTCTTGTTTAACTCTCTTCACCTTTTTAGAATCTCCTATATGAACATGTTTCTCCCTGCAACACAGTTCCATAAATATAGGCAATAATCAATTCTGTCTCTTCATGCAACTCCATGTTGCAGTTTTTAATCTGAGCTGAGATCAGTTCCTTCACTACAAATTCTCATGTCAGTCACAAGATAAACCTAAAAGATGCTGTCAGACTAAATGGGGAATGGCAGCCTGTGATCCAGAAAAGAAGACACTCCCAAGCACAAGGAATGTGCCATTGATTTGTTAGGAGAGAGGTGAAAGGCCTTATGGGCAAAGTAAATAATAGAATATGTATCAATACATAATCAATACTCCTCTTTATGCTGGGTCAGAGCCTCTCAAGAGGGAGAAATATGAAGGATGGGGGTCAAAAAGAGGTTCCCAGTGCTGCCTGAGCAACAGCTGGTAGCTCTGCTGTCAATTTTACAGACTGTAATTATATCTGCTGTGATTGTAACTTTTAGTCACGATTTCCGTGTTTAGTCTCTGCAGCTCAGGAGTGTCACGGTGGATCCAAGAGGATGAGTGCTGAGTTTTCTTGTTTGTGTATGTTAGAATCAACTTCTCAAACCGTCTTAACTGAAATTACTCTGACCACAAGGATCAAAGTAGTGTATATTTCAAGCTTGATTAAACAGTGTCATAAGAGAAGGTGCCAGTTCTCTTTCATCCAATATACAAGTGTATCATTCTTGTGCTCTTAGTGAAGTAAAACTGGAGCCAGTGGCATTTGTGCTGCCTTTGTGTGCTGATCTCTTTTAAATAAACTACCCACTTGGTAAGAGAACAGCTTTGGAATTAAAGGGATAGTTCACCCATTGTTGTTGTTCCGAACCCATAAGACTTTCTTTCTCCTGTGAAACACAAATGTAGATGTTAGGTTGAATGTTAGCGTCAGTCACCATTCATTTTCACTGCAACAGATGCTATGAAAGCGAATGGTGACTGAGGTTAAACTATCACTTTAAGATGAGTATTTACAACAATCCACATAAACAGAACCTTGACAGAATCGGTGGCACTGATGCTGTTTGATTGGCCTTTCCTCAGTGCCCTGTGATCACAGTCTTCTTTAATGACTTGCAGGATCCACTTTGTTCCAGCCTAGATGCTTTTCCCTGCCCCTTCATCCCTATGGTGTCTCTGTCCATGCATCTCTTCCATAAACTCAGGTGCATTCGGATACACTTAGTACTCACTGTACATCCCCTTGGACAGCATGGGGTCAACCCTTCAATGACATCTCACTGGTATCTGGGCTCTTAGAGACCAAAAAAAAAAAAAAAAGAAAGAAAGAAAGAGAGGAAGAAGAGAAAAATGTGTATTCTCTACAATGCAAGGAATTTAATTAAATAATTAAAATAATAATCATAATAAGGATAACCAGTCATTAAACTGCGAACAGTTTTTCCTAAATTTTTTTCCCCGTCTTGCATGCATGTTTCACTTTTAGTGCTATAAGATGAATGAAAATGACTTACACAGAGCTTGTGAGTAATTAAGATATAATGTGATTCAAATTTGAAGTAGTGATTAAATAGTAAGTAGCTAAAAAAATAAAATAAACCACAACAGTGGAGGGTAAGATATTATTATTTTATTAATCTTGATTTCATATGTTTAGAATGAATAAATAACACATAAGAGGTTTTTAAATAATTAAAAATAACCTTATCTTGACATAAGACGCTAAAATAACCAGAGGAAAAACCTCAAAATGACAAATTATGGGCTGTTTATCCTGTCTTTTCTTAAACCACCAAACTGTTATACATTTCAGCCTCCTTTAAAAAATGTTAGGGTCCTATTTTCAAAATTTTTCCTGATATTCAAATCTTTCCAGTTGCACTCGTGATGTTGACACGCCAGAGTGTCTTTAACTTTAATTGAAATGCCACAAGCATGAAAGTCATCAGGCTGTCACTGGATTGACGAAAGATGAGGAGTAAAACAATAGCAAAGCGCATCCTGTACAATGGATATGAGGGAGTCGAGGAGCATCATGAAGAAACCGGCGCGAGAGAGAACCACATCCTCAGTGTATGTAAACATAAGCCTTTTATCGCGTGTGTTCCATGTTTTTCTCTCTCCTAGAGCTTTGATTTAATTATGCCAATTGTCTTTCAGCAAGAAGCATGAAGAGAAGAAAACAGAGAGGGATAAATGGAAAGGAGATCTCAGCGTGTAATGTTGACTATGTTAAGTTCAAAACAAGGGGTTTTTTCCTTCTTATTGTTGAAGCAATATTAAAATCAATGTTCGTTTCAAGCTGTTAAGCAGTGCAGAATAGACTAGAATAACCTGGAAACTGCAGCTATGGCAATTTACAACATTTATGCAATGTTCATAATACAATTGCAAATTATATGTACAATGCAGTGTATTTATGTAATGAATTAATTTTAAAATCATTTCAGAATGTTTACATTTTAGACTTGCAGTATCTATATTGATTTTCATAAGGGTTAATTCTATAGGATCATAAGTCAGTGTCATTTTTATGGAAGCCCATTTCTGCCACATACAAAGTGCTTTGGTAAATCAAAATTATGAGATGTTAGGTCATAATTATGAGATAAAAAGTCAATTATGAGATAAAAAGTAAACATTAGGAGATAAATCAAAATTATGAGATGCTAAATCATAATAATAAGATTAAAAAATCAAAATGATGAGATAGTCATAATTATGAGATAAAAATTCAGAATTATGAGATGCTAAATCATAATTATGAGATAAAGTCATTATGAGATAAATCATAATTATAAGATGCTCAATCAAAATTATGAGATACTAATTATAAGATTAAAAAGTCAAAATGTTGAGATAAAATTGCACAATTATGAGATAAAAAGTCATCTCAATATTATAATTTAGTATATCATAAATATGATTCAGTGTCTCATAATAATGACTTAGCATCTCATTGTAGTATCTCATAATTATGATTTTATCTCATATTTATGACTTTTTATCTCATAATTATAACTTTATCTCATATTTATGACTTTTTAATCTCATAATTATGACTTTATCATAATTGTATAACTTTGTTGTTGTTGTTGTTGTTGTTGTTGTTGTTGGCAGAAATAGGCTTCCATACACATTTTCTTTAGAAATTTAGAAATCAAAACCACTGTTTTTGGTTACAAAACCAAAGTTACATTTTTGGTTGAGTGTCGAATGTGTGCATTCTAGGCAACATACTGTCTAAAAGTGAATGAGTCATCATTACTTTATAGAATGTACAGTAGAAAAAATAGTAAGTGACAGAATTGCTGCTGTAAAAGCTATACAGTATTACAGTAGCAACATGAAATTGCTGCCAGTGATCCACTAAAAATCCAACATACATGGCCTTTGGTTCCAAATGACAATTACAGTAAATCAGCAATTTCTCAATATTTCAACGATCTATTCATTCAAAAATGCTTATCAGCTGTTTCAGTATAGCTTTTGAGCTGCTGTTGTTGCAGAAGAGGTTTTATACTATATTTACAGTAAGGTTTGGAACATTAGGTCTTCATTTTTGGCATGCTGTGTGCAAGCATTTGTAAATAAGACAAGAAAGATCCATGATTTTGGTATTGGGTAAGCTTGTATGTAAAGAAGATTTAAGCATTTTAGAAATGTGTCAATTGACTGCATATTCTGTGAAAACAACATGAATTGTGTTAATGGTATGGTCCACAACAGACGGATGTTGTGCTAATTGTGTATAGAGTTTTGAAAATATGACTACAGATTGGACAAAAGGATGTTAGCAATAGTAAAACACTTCTATTTGTTCTAAACTGTGTTTTATTTGCTGTTACACAGGCTTTTGAGGTTGACAAGCCCATAAGAGATGCTACAAGGGATGCAGATTTTACTATGGCGGTAACATTGTACTACAAACCGCCAAGGTAGTTGTTAATAATAAAGCAATTAAATTAATTACATGAATCAAATTAAGCTTCTTACAGTGAAATGCCTTTCAGGGGTTTGGTGCCAATGAAAAGTGAATTACACTTACGTCCTTTTAACACCAAACGCGCTTTGTGCGCTTAAAATAATCACAGGTGTTTTGTTAAAGTGGATATCCTCAAAGGAATCTATGTGTCCATGAACTTTGTTATACTGTGACACGGATGGTTTTCTTCCAGGTGCTCGGAAGTCTCCAGTCCCGTTCAATAGTGGAGCTTATTGCCATGGAGCAAATCAGGAGCCTTACAGGTACAGGCGGGACATCTGAGGAAAGCTCAGCAAACAGACAGAGCCATGCATGTCAAAGAAACATTTAATATCACTGAGAGGTTAACAGGTTAACACTTGTTTTGAGACATTAATTTCATGGCCCAAATTACATCCTGACATTGTAACATAAGAATCAAGCAAGAAAATTCAGTTCAAGGTCAGATGCTCTTTTACAGCATGTGGGAAGTTGGCACAGACTCTGGAAGAGTTAATTGAGAGGAGTGATAGATGGCTGAGCTGTAGCAACAAAACCGCAACTCCAAGCACTCCAAGGGTGCTCGAGGGAAGCGGGCCACCCAGTCATATTCCAGATCCAGTGGTGCTCAGTGGAAGAACGACTGAATCTGCAAGTTCAAATCAACAGGGGTGTGGTCAGTATGAGGTCTAACAAAACAGTGCCACAAAAAATTGGAACACTTCTTGAACAGAAAGAAAGAGTTATATTTTAGATGACTTTATAATCAGAGTTTCATAACTGTCCTTAAAGGTATAGCTCACTGAATCACGCTACTATCCTTTTCTATACTACTAACACTTTTTGCCCTGTTCCTCACACAATGCTTTCTTATAACATCTAAACACATTTATTATAGTGCATGACTTTGTAAGGTGATACATTTTAACATTTACCAAAACCAACTACATTTACAAGCTTGTTCTTACATAATCAAATTGCTTGATAGCTCAGTTGATAGAGCATTGCACTTGCAAATGCGAGTCGACACATGAGCCGAAAAAATCATAAGCACCACACAATCACATGTGGTGGTGGCATAGTGGGTTAAAGCACAGAAATGGTAAGCAGAAGGTTGCCGGTTCGATTACCCACAGCCACCACCATTGTGTCCTTGAGCAAGGCACTTAACTCTAGATTGCTCTGGGGGGATTGTTCCTGTAATAAGTGCCTTGTAAGTCACTGTGGGTAAAAGCATCTGCCAAATGCATAAATGACACAATGACGTTGTTGCTGTTAAATTTTTTCAGTTAATGTGGTGTTAGTCCAACATAGTCTCATGACCACTGGTAATAATTCATTCAAGATGGCGAAATCATATGATATCGTACAACTTGTACGAAAAGGTGTGACTTTTATTCCCATAGAGACAAACCAATCAACAAATAGAATTTCAAATCAATGAAATACATTCACCAAATATTAGCTATCATATACAACACTTTATGTAAATGAAGAAAAAAAAACAGGGCCTGGGTAGCTCAGCGAGTAAAGACGCTGACTACCACCCCTAGAGTCATGAGTTCGAATTGCTGAGTGACTCCAGCCAGGTCTCCTAAGTAACCAAATTGGCCCGGTTGCTAGGGAGGGTAGAGTCACATGGGGTAACCTCCTCATGGTCGCTATAATGTGGTTCGCTCTCAGTGGGGAGCATGGTGAGTTGTGCGTGGATGCCGCGGAGAATAGGATGAAGCCTCCACATGCGCTATGTCTCCGCGGTAAAACACTCAACAAGCCACGTTATAAAATGTGTGGCTTGACGTCTCGGATGCGGAGGCAACTGAGATTCATCTTCCGCCACCCGGATTGAGGCGAGTCACTACGCCACCATGAGGACTTAGAGTGCATTGGGAATTGGGCATTCGAAAAAGGGGAGAAAACAAAAACCAAAAAAACATCTGTGAACAAATTTTGTTTCTCATTCCATATTTATCTATGCAATACAAATGATGTACGTCAATAACCTGTAAAATGTTTCCCTCGTCTTGTTAAAGGAATATTTCAGGTTCAAAACAAGTTAAGCTCAGTCGACAGCATTTGTGGCATAATGTTGACTACCACAAAAAATTCTTTAGACTCGTCCATCCTTTTCTTAAAAAAACAAAACAAAAACAAAAATCAAGGTTATAATGAGGCACTTACAATGTAAGTAAATGGGGCCAATTTTTGCAGTGTTTAAAGGCAGACAAGTGAAGCTTATCGTTTTGTAAAAGCACTTACATTAATTCTTCTGTTAAAATCATGTATTATTTGAGATGTAAAGTTGTTTAAATTTTACAGTTGTAAATTTTTACAGTTGTTTTAGGGTTTGTTGACATTACATCATCATGGCAATGAAACTGTAAAATTGGCTATAACTTTACACAGAAAAGGTTAGTAAGCGATTTTATCACACTAAAATCATGTTAACACGCATATTGTTTACGTCTTCTGGCTATACTTTTACTTGTGGCTGTACTTTTACAACAGTTGTACATTGTTTGTGCCTCACTGTAACCCAGATTTGTAATTTTTTTTAAAGTGAAGGAGGGACGAATTGAAATGATCAATATTATGCCACAAATGCTGTTGACTGAACTTAACTTGTATTGAACCCAAAATATTCAGATGTTTTATTTCTTTAGTGGTAAACAAAAGTTATTTTCCTATTAAAATAATGGTTAGGTTTAGGGGTTAAACTTAGCAAAAATCTTAATAATATTGTTTGTTGGTTTGTTTATTTTTCTGTATGGGAGTGAAAGTCTTATTTTTTTGTATGAGCCAACTTGTACGATTTCTTTCGATCTCAAACTATTATCACGACTTCCCATGAGATGGGTTGGTTATCATGAGATCCTGTTTCATTGGCTGTTGATTGCATTTTCTGAGATAAACTTTTTCTCTGCATGAATCATAATACATCTCCTCCACCAACAAGTTTTTGTTTCTCCAGGTTATCACTGCTGATCTTCTGGAGTGCTGAAACACAGGGACCACTGCTCAGAAACTTACCAACGACCTGCTGCGGAGTCTGTACGACAGAAACTGTCTGGCTTCTCACTCTGTCTCAGCCATTGTTAACAGCAAGCGAGGGATGCCTAAACCGACTCCTCCTGCTCATGAGATCCAGGCCGTTCTGAGTATGTAATGATGGATCAGACAGTGAGGAAATTGTGTGCCATTTGTTACAAATACATCACTGTGGGTGTCCTCTCGTTAGTCTAATCTTAAGTTTGAAAATGCATTCTGTTCCATTCCATTAACTGCAATCAAGCCATTGTAAAGTTTCTGATTAATTGTGGTCAGAAGTTTGAATTTTTGGTCACCAGTCAAACTTTCTCAATAGGGATAGTGCAGCAGTTCTTCCATGGGAAGACAGATTCGGAGATAAAGGGCTACATTCGACAAAAGCTTCAGAATGAGGCCAAGAGACACCCAGCTGATGATCCATTGGTGGGCTCTTTTGATGAAGCGGGAACAATGGTTGAGCACTGAGTTTTGCCTTGTGTACTGACACTTTATCCAACAAATGGCAGGACATTCCCAATGAATTTTGTTTGTTATACAGAAACAAACAAAAACCACTATTGAAGACGATGGTAGTAGTTTCTCCTCTATGTATTTGAAAGGCTTCTGTCTAAGCTATCGAATATATGACCAATTATGTGTGTATGATTTTATCGTGTTGATTACACAAAACTGTGACTTTATATTGTTTTGATATTGCAAAATGAGCATAATTAGTGATACATCGAGGACATGTGGGTGAATGAGTAACTTCAGTGTACTCCCAGTTTCACTGCCAGAAGTTATTTCACACTTATGAAATCATACACTGTTTGTTGTGCACCAAAACTTCAAATGAAGTAGACTAAAGCTGTGAACACAGTGGCAGATGGTAAAGCATTGCTCTCCTGTAAAATTACATGAATGTCACTTTGTGGGGGGTTACACTGTGATTGATGTTGTCAGACTTGTGGTATTTTTGTTGATCACATGTTGAAAGTGGAATGTGAATATATTTTCTGTGCGTAATGTGAATATGTCTTGGATATACAAATGTGCCTCCTTTATTGGGTCTCCTTACCATGGCCTTATTCAGAAACACAGCAGTACAGTTCTCATTTTGAAACCACTGTGATTATACCCATTAAAACTTGTCTGTACAAAAATGTGTGGCATTAATATGCTTCAGGGGCTGTCACACGCTGCGTCCAAATATACATTCTTCTCTACTATATAGTATGCCAAAAACAGTATGCCAATGGAGTAGTATGCCCGGATGCACAGTATTCATGAAACAGTAAGCGAGAAATACCCAGATGACCTACTACTTCCAGCATGATTTTGTAGTGCGGATCGACTGGACACTTAACGATCCCATGATCCATCGGGAGCTGAGGTGACGTCACGTTCAAAACACTGGATTTAAAAGAACGGCGTTAAATCGCGAGTTGGGTGGCTCTTCTCAACTCCAAGTGCTATATATACACCAAGATAATTGTTCCTTGTGCTTAAATGGTGCTTGTTTAATAAAACCAAAGCAGATAGTTTTTGCGGTTGTTATTACGTCATATATTCGGCTCACAAGATGATGCCAACATCCCCAGATGAAGTTATGTCCGGAATCTATTCATACTACTTGCATGCATACCTAAAAGAACGTACTGTTTCACCAGCAGATAAGTACGTGCTTCATCAAACACAGTACATACTGTGACATACATTACACAGTTTTGGATGCAGAGTTGGTGACTGTTGTTGCTGATCTTTCCTAGTCAGTGAGCCTGTCACACTTACTGGTTAAAAACGGAAGGCTTCACACTTAACGACAGCCTTTGACTTTTCCATACGCTTCACTGTCACTCCCCAATTTCGCAGCCAATCAACCTGTTTAGATGTTAGGTTTTACCAGCAGATAAGTAGTGATGTAACACTGGTAAATCCTATAATAACTTTTATCACACTACAATTATTTTAACATGTATTTTCATTTTGAGGCTACACTTTTGAAACAGAGTGTATTTTAATGTTTATGGACTGACCCCATTCGCACAATTGTACCGCGATTTTTGCTCTTTTTAGATAAATCAGGGACAAGTCAAAATAATTTTTTTTGGTAATCAATATTATGCCACAAATGCTGTTGATTGAGGTAAACTTGTACTGAACCCAGAACATTCCTTTAAATTTGGTTGATTCTGTAATCAGGCCATATGATTTTATCTTGAACGCATCCCACAAGTTTCTGTTTACTGCAGCTTTTCTAATCAGCAGCATCAATGTACATATTAACTGTGAAAATCTGTGTGTTTTTACCTTTCCAGACAGAACCACACATAGGATTCTTTAAGGCTGATGACTGAGTGAGTAAATAAACCCCGCACTCACCAGCTGTATCACCCCACCCATCCCTCTCTGGAAAAAAACATCACAGAACACATGGCACAAAGGACGGTGTGGGGACTGCATAAGGTATATAATCAATAGGCCTTGTCATGCACACACAACCTGAACCGCAGACATACTAGCATCAGGCTAGACCATTATCAGTGATACATGACCCTAATCCATTTATGTGTCAATGATACAACAGATTGGTGTTCAGGAAAACAGCGGCGTCGCACTGGGGACAATATCTTCACCAATCCACCCATCTTACAGACCCTGCTTCTATTTCCACTCACCCGCACTGTTAACAGCAAATCAATGGGCTTCTTTTGTTTCTGCAAGTGTAGACATCCTTATTGTGTTATTGCGTTATCGGCGGCACGTTGTGTGTGAATCACTTTGAAATTTATGCAAGGATAAAATGTTTTCTTTTATCTAATGTGAAGATTTAAAAGTTGCAAGGAAGGGAATATTTCAAACAACGTTACAGCACAGTCATTTTATCTCTGAAGGCTCAAGTTGATTTACAAATATGAGAAATGCTTCAGCGTATTCTCCAATGTTTTCACTGCGCAACGCTAGAAAACTTCAAAGATGAAGGTTGGAGCATTACACGGTCCTCTGGGCTCCCATCCTTCTCTGAAAGGGCCAACACAAACACGCCTCGGCCCTCCGCGGGGCTCTCGCTGAACCTGGGTAAAAGCAGCAGGGAACACAACTGAAATTAAATGTTTGCAGAACGCTGGAGAAACGCCTCCTCCTGTAGGCCCATGCGTTTCCTGCAGAGCTGTAATATGTCATCTGTGCAGCCACTCCGGTGGAGGACATATCCCACAATGCCCTGCAAGGCAGGGTGCCACGGTACCCGTTGCGGCTCACTAACACGCCTCCACGTGCCATCTTAACTTTTCATTAGTCTTCTACCTGTCAAGCTGAGGAAAAAATGTTTGGAGGAAATGATCCTCCCCTACGTAATCATGATCTATCAGTATCTATCTACTTCTGTGCTGTTAAATGACATTGCACTTTTATTAAAAGATCCACAAGCATCTGAAAATGATCAGAAAAGTCATCATTATGCCATACGCATAATCCCAGTCTTAACATACAGTCGTATATTGTTAAATTACAGACTGTTGTTTTGGGGGTGGGGGGGTTTAAATGGAGCAATTCATCAATGATATCCACATTTCCACATATACTCTAAAATGAAGGGTTACATCTACATTCTGTGTGTAATATGCGACAAAACAGCTGTTTATTTTAAATGTTTTTTTTGTTTTGTTAATTTGGTTCAATTCCTCAGCAACATCCACATTTATACATTGGCTTTAAAATGAAGGGTTACATCTACAGTTAATATACGACAAAATATGGATCAATTAGTCATAATATCCACATTTTCATATAAGCTCTAAAATAAAGCGCTTCATCCACAGTTTGTGTGTAATATACAGCAAAACAGCTGTATTTTATTTTTTTTGCTAATATGGACTAGTTTGCCAGTAATATCCACATTTCCACATAGACTCTATAATGAAGGGTTACATCTAAAGTTTGTTTGTAATATACGACAAAACAGCTGTGTTTTATTTTTGTTTTGTTAATATGGATCCATTTTTCAACAATTTCCACATTTCCACACTGGCCCTATATTAAAGGGTAACATCCACAGTTAATATGACAAAATAGCTGTTTTTGTTTTGTTTTGTTAAAATGGATCAATTCTTCAGCCATACCAACATTTCCAAATAGGCTCTAAAATTACGGGTTTCATTCACAATTTGTGTGTAATATATGACAAAACAGCTGTGTTTTGTTCTGTTTTGTTTTGGATCAATTTGTCAGCAATATCCACATTTCCACATTGGCTCTATAATGAAGGGTAACATCCACAGTTAATATAAGACAAAATAGCTGTTTTTGTGTTGTTTTGTTAATATGGATCAATCCATCAGCCATACCCACATTTCCACATAGGCTCTAAAATTATGGGTTTCATCCACAATTTGTGTGTAATATATAACAAAACAGCTGTGGTTTGTTTTGTTTTGTTTTGTTTTGGATCAATTTGTCAGCAATATCCACATTTCCACATTGGCTCTATGGGTTACATCCACAGTTAATATAAGACAGAATAGCTGTTTTTGTTTTTTGTTTTGTTTTGTTAATATGGATCAATTCGTCAGCTATATCCACATTTCCACATAGCCCCTAAAATAAAGGGTTCCATCCATTGTTTGTGTGTAATATACGACAAATCAGCTATTGTTTTTTTGTTAATATGAAGCAATTAATCAGTAATATCCACATTTCCACACATGCTCTAAAATGAAGGCTTACGTCTACAGTTTGTGTGTAATACAAATTTTTTTTTTTTTTTTTTTTATCTGTTTGGGGAGTGGTGGGTGGGGGGGGGGTTATGGTTTGTGCTTTATATGTAAATAACAGTTCTTCAGTTACATCCACATTTTCACATTTATATCCACATTTTCTTGTGTTTATGTGCAGTATAAGTTTCTTTGTTTATTTTATTTTTTTTTTTAATTCAGAGCAATTCTTTAGTAAGTGCTGTACTGTTCTCTTGTTCTTATCTTCTGTTTTTCTCTCTGTTGCGGCAGGAGAGGGAAGCACCAGCTGTCATGTTTCCAAACCAACAAAGACTATTTTTATGTGTATTCTCTAGGGCCAAGCAGCACTCCTTAAATCAGTTTGTAAATAAGCAACATGCTTGATATTAATAGTCATGTATGTTAGAGGAAAATGTTTTTGCTGTTGTTCCTCTCTCTGTATGGTCTCCCACTGTGAAATGCATGTTCAATTAAATCACAGGAGGGTGACCATTGGTCCAAACCCAACAGAACACGCATACAGCGACTGTGAAAGTGAGAGAGGCTGAGGATGGTCAGTTGTCAGGGCAACAAGGCCCCCGGAGAGGGACGGGGGTGAACCTAACACCTGCCCTGCTCTGATCTGTGGGGAATTACTCTCACTAAGAGCAGATGAGGACCCTTAAAACAGAGAGAGAGAGAGAGCCAACGAGCGAGGAGTAGGAGGAAAATTCGGGTGAAAATGCGAGCATCTGTCCAATGAGAAGAGTGGAATTTATTTATTATCAGGAGGAAGAGGTGGTTCCATGGGGTGGTTTGATTAATGTCCAGCCCTCCATCTTGTCAGTCCGTTTTTGTCTGTTGAAAGGAAAACAAAGCATGGGGGTTGAGAAAGAGAAAGAGAGGGAGAGCAAGGGATAGAAAGGGGTGGTGGGGGGTGTTCGGTTAATAGCTGCCACTGAGGTTTCTTTTCATGTCGCTTAGGCCCGTCAGCTTTGATTGATGTCTCAGACAATGATTGGACAGACCCTCAGCTCCTGCTCACCAAACATGGGCATTATGGGAAAAAATTTTAGAAATTGAGAGAGCAAGAGAGAGAAAGAGAGAGAGAGAGAGAGAGAGAGAGAGAGAGAGAGAGAGAGAGAGAGAGAGATCTCCTCCAATCAGAGTGTAGAAAAGCACCCCTCCAGCCAATCAGAGGAAGGAGGAAAATATAGCAAGGAACCAAGCAGCTGAGGGAGGGAGGGAGAGAGAGAGAGAGAGAGAGGGGGAGAGAGAGAGAGAGAGATTGGAACAGAGAGAAAGAGAGAGAGAAAATAGAGACAGACAGAATGAATAAAAGAGGTAGAGATTTAGATGAGGCCTGTCTGATCTTACTCGTTATATATGTGGATATAACAGTCTGTATGTGTAACCACTCTATCCAAACCTGTTCACTCTTTCTGTCCCCTTCTCTGCCTTTCATTTGGCACCTCAAACCGCATTGTCGCAAGCAACTTTGCGGCTTTATGAATCTGTTTAGAATTAAAGCAGTGTATTGTATTCTCATGTAGTTTAGAGTTATTTTCACATATGTGACTTATTGTAACTGACCTGTCTCTCTGACATACTGTCAGCAAATCAGAGACTAGTGGTCTGTACACACATTTGTGTGGGGTCAGCACACTACACATATACCTCTGTGTTTTGTGTCATCTGAAAGCAAACTCATTTAAAAAACAGTTGGACCTGCTCATGGGCTCAACTAAACATTGTGTGAAGTGACATTTTGAGGCAAACCGAAACGGACAGAAATGGGAAACAGCTTTTCTTTTGGGACAGCCAAAAATCCAGGAGCTGTCAATCATAATTTCCCAAGGCTATAAGAACTAGTGAAGCATGATTTTGTCTGCAAACACTAACTTTGAGAGTTTCTAAAAAATTAATAGTCGTATAAAATGTTTTTTGAGTCGTTTTGAGGAGTTGTATTCATGCCAGAATTTTTTCACATCTCTTTATGTCTTCACAATATGTTAAGCCTTCTGTAGCATACAATACGTATTGTATAATGTGCATACAACTTTTCAAAATGCATGGAAAAAGTTCAGTGTGCCTATACAACAGAGCATACTGTTTTTGTTTTGTTTTATTTTGTGTTTTGTTCTTGGTATTTTCAGGGTGCCTTTTGTTCTGTTTTGGTTTGGTTGGTTTTAGTTGGTTTGATTTTTTTTTTGTTTTGTTGTTTGATTTGTTTTGTTCTTGGTCTTTTCAGTGTGTCTTTTACAACAGAGCATACTGTTTTTGTTTTGCTTTGTTTTAGTTTGGTTTGTTTTGGTTGGTTGTGGTTTTGTTTGGTTTTATTTTGTTTTGTTTTGTTGTTTTATTTTGTTTTGTTCTTGGTCTTTTCAGTGTGCCTATAAAACTGAGCATACTGTTTTTTTTATTGTTGTTTTGTTTTGTGTTTGTCTTGGTCTTTTTGTTTCATTTGTGTGCAATATAAGTTTTTAGTTTGCTTTGGTTGCATTTTTTGTGAAATAAACGTTTTTTGTTTTTTTGTTTTTTAATTCTTTTTTCTGGGCTCATCCTTTAATATTGCTGTCACAGAAAGAAAGTTTTATACAAAATTAGATGAAAAAATGCAAAATAACCATATTTATATCTGAGATGATATTTGACATTACTTGCTGAACTAAACCTGCACAGTAATATAGCACATTAGTGTTAGAAATGTTATGTTTACATAATGCATTTTTTTTAAGTAGGCAATCAGCAAGTGCGTTTTTAAATGTGTGATCTTATACCGACTATACTTAAAAAGCCGACAAAGTGTAAGATTAAATGTTAACACATTAAACTGCATTCTTTTATCAGGGTAAGGTCATAAACATTTTAAGCAAAACCCAAAGGTATTGACACAGGTATTTGTGCCCATTACCCCAATTTCACCTTGCATATAAACACCTTTATTGGCATTCTTACCGGCTTATCCAATGTGTGCAAGTGTTGTGGGTATGCCTGTTTACCTTTTGACGTCAAAAGCAGAGAATAACCTGATGATTTCATGCCTCATGTTAATGCGGTTTTATTACATTGTTGGATTTTTTGAATGAGCTGATTTTTGGTAGTTGTCAATGTGTAACTGGTGTGTCATTGAAAGAAAGAAACAGCATCATGTGTGTGAAAGAACATTGATTGTATGTGAAAAAGGGACAATTTAAAGAGGACACAGAATGGAAGAGGAAGAGTGTATTTGTGTGCATGTGCAACAGACAGAGAGATACCTCGCTCTGGTTGGAGTGGGTATTATTAGGTTTGGGAAGAGGAACATATGTAGAGGAGCCGCAGGGGCCTGGGTGGGGGGGGGGTCGCTTGATCCCGTGGCGTCACTCCTCTCTTCTGCCCCAAATGGAAGCACAAATTGAGTTGGTAGAGCAGCGTAAATTCAATTTACAGAGGGAGCCCACCCCACCCCCCTCACCATTACCAGCCCCACACTGAGTTTAGGGTCATCTGTTTTAGTTGGCAAATTGATTTTTAAATTTTGGCCTTGTCCTCTGCAATCCTGTCCTGATTTTCTTCTCTTCCTCTCTCCGTCCCCACTCATTATTTATTTCTCGTTCTGTGCAATATTTATAGTCTTCAATAGCTGTAGTATGTTTAATACTAAGATAATGGTTTGTATGAACAGAATAGTTTACCTCAGTGGCGCAGTGTGTGTTTGATCAATGCATGTGATTTTCACATTGTGTGGTGCATCGGACTCAGTCTTCCGGGAAACATGACTACATGTTAGGGTTACGTAGTTTATGTAACTTGGAAACATTTGTTGGTGTTTTGTTCATAAATTTGTTTGCAAATTATTCACAGATGGAAGGATCCGTGTTTAGAAAGCTTGTCTTCTCATCTGTATTGTGAATGAATGTGTCCTCAGCCTTTATGGAGATACTGTATGTGTCTGTGTTTGAATGTGTGTGTGTGTGTGTGTGGGCAGGTTTAAGTGGTTTATGAGGACATTTTTTTAGGTTACAAACTGGTAATTACAAGGGTATTATGCTATAAATGTTGTTTATGAGGACATTTCTAGTGTCCCCATAATTCAAATTGCTTAAAAAACATACTAAACTATGTTTTTTTGAAAATGTAAAAATGCAGAAAGTTTTTTGTGAGGGTTAAGTTTAGGGGTAGGGTTAGGGGATAGAATCTATAGTTCATACAGTATAAAAATCATTATGTCTATGGACAGTCCTCATAAGGATAGCCGCACCAACATGTGTGTGTGTGTATGTGTGTGTGTGTGTGTGTGTTTTGCCACTTTAGAACTATAGAAGTTGTGCTCTTCACTCCCTGCGATGATAGCGGTATTATAGCAATTAATTAAACAAAATTAATTACCCTTCTTATCATATAAGTACACATTCACGCAAAGCACTCTCTTCATCTTTCTCTAACACACACACACACGCACACGCGTGCGCACACACGCACACACACACACACACACACACACACACACACACACACACACACACACGTGTTTGCTCAGCTATCTTAATGGGGACATACCATAGACTTCTATTGTTTTTTTTTTTTTTAAACTAACTGTAATTAATATAAACTAACCCTAACCCACACCCTAAACCTAGGCATATCAGAAAATGTTTTGCATTAATAGAATTTTAAAAATCATTATTTAATTTATGTATGGATTGTTTTTCCAAATGAGGACATCCCAAAATGTCCCCAAAAGTAGGTTTTGTCCAATTTTGCACACTTCTCGGTATACATTTGTCACCAAACTATTGCTTAATACACACAAACACACACACACACACACACACACACACACACACATACATTAATATGAACTCCACTTTTTTTAAATATACACTTCAAATTGGTTCAATACAAGTTAAGCTTAATTGACAGCATTTGTGACATAATGTTAATAACCACAAAAAAATGTTTTTTACTCATCTGTCCTTTTCTTTATAAAAATAAGAAGCAAAAATCGAGGTTACATTGAGGAACTTACAATGGAAGTGAATGGGCCAATTTTTGGAGGGTTTAAAGGCAGACATTTAAATGTTACGTCGCCACGGCAACAAAGTTGTAAAATTGGATATAACTTTAGACAGAAAAGGTTATCTAGCGATTTTATCACACTAAAATCGTGTTAACATGCTCATTGTTTATGTCTTGTGGCTATACTTTTGAAAAATTGGCCCCTTTCACTTCCATTGTAAGTGCCTCACTGTAATCTCGAATTTTTTAAAGAAAAAGAGGGACAAGTTGAAATTAATTTTTGTGGTAATCAACATTATGACACAAATGCTATCGATTGAGCTTAACTTGTATTGAACCCGGAATATTCCTTTAAGTATCAACTTTGTCTCAGATGCTTCTCCTTAAATGTATTTTTAAGAAATGAAAATAGACACAAGTGTTACAATTGTTGACAAGGTCTTTGAAGAATTTGATGAGAAATATTTAGGGTTAAAATGTAAATATCTGACTTTGGATTACAGACTTTGCCATCCTGAAATATGCGATTTCTTCTAAAACTTAAGAGCCTTTTTCTCATGAGAAAAAAACGAGAAGCAGGAGACTTGAGCAAAATTTTCCATTTGCTCCCCATTTAATCTCACTGCTATCCAGAAGAACGAACTGAGCTATCAAAGAGAAACTCTCCTTTCATAAAGGACAAACATTGCTCTGACAGCTTAACTTTTTGATTTCGCATCATTATGATGTTTTGATCATCTTATTTAAATGATGTAAACAGTTCTGGCATGTGTCGTGTCATATAGAAGACCGATTATGCAAGTTTCCTGACAGTGGGTGTCGAAATGTGGCTTTTATCAACTGTATGAACAGAACATGACATTATTAAATGATCTTGTTTTGACATTCTTTGACAGCATCTCTAATACCTGTCTGAAGCCATTTCTCGCTCTCACACTTAAACACTTAGATCAACTATTTCCTTTAAAAGAGAACTTAGCTGGCAGTTGGAGTCTATGTGGTGTGTGTGTGTGTGTGTGTGTGTGCCATCCTCCTGCTGTGTACAATAGTGGGGTCTTTTCCTCGCCCCTGTGCGTATGGTGAACAGGATGGGGGTTTCTGGCCTGCAGGGTTGGGCCCCTCTGGTGTCTTGAAGCGGGTTCTGAGTGAGATTGATGAGGGTCGAGACCCCCACCTCCCCCCTCCTGCCTCACCAGGTCCCCCCGAGGGCACATACTGCCTGTACACCCCCGAAACACTCTCGCTTGCCAGAACTCTCCGTGTGCACGGGGCAACCCAGCTGTGCCCCGACCATTCCAGCCTGTCTTCTCCTTTCACACTCTCTTTTTCTCTCTTTATTTCTTTATTTTCATCTTTTTTAATCTTGTTTTGTAGCTTCTCTCAGCTCTGTTTTCAAACTTGTTTTCACCCTTTTCACTTGCTTTCTCTCTCTTTTACTTCTCTTGTTGGAATTGAGTGTCCTGGCAGTTTAAAGGCCTGCAGTTACTGTATGTGATTTGCTCTTTATCCTTCTCTTATACATCAAAGAGATACATTTGATATTATTGCATCTTCCTCTGACCTCTATATGTATGTACAGTATGTGTGAGAATGTGTTTATATGCATATACAGTATATATACAAATGTTTCTTTAACTTTAAATGCTTTAAGTACTGTGGTCTTCTAGAGTGTAAAGAAAATATTTTCATACTTTCTTTATTTTTTTTATTGGTTAATTTTATTTCTGTTATTTTTGCCACTTCCAAAGTCACCACAGTGTCATTTCCACCACATCTCAAATTCTGTATTGTGTTTAATAGATTTCTGTGAAGGAAATTATGGTGATGGGAATTACATTTTTAACGTTTTGGAAACATTTTTTTAATGTTCCTTTCTCTTGCTAAAGCTAATTCCCTAGATAACATTTTATGTGTCCAAATACACAATATTAAATAATATTTGTACTTTTTTGTGCAATTTGGCAAAATTGGAAATGATGATTAATATAAATATTGCTCACAAGTAATATTTACCTTTACATTTACCTGTCTCATATATATATATGAGTCACTCAATTCTGCATATATATATATATATATATATATATATATATATATATATATATATATATAGATATATATATATTAGGGGCAAAATTGTTTGGTGTGGTGGAAATGATGCCACAAAAGTCATAATGTTTAAAAAAAAATTATACTGAATAAATATTTAAATGGTTTATGTTTATTTCACTCTTTATGTAGACTATCATAGTTTTAATCAATAGTTTAATATTGAAAGACTGGGTCTAAAAAATAATTGCTGAAGGCCTGGTAAAATATTTCCAATTCAGTCTTAATGAGACCTTCATATAACAAAATGAAAAAAAGTTGAAATCTGTTTGTTGTAATAAAAATCATCATGCAAGTGCCCGAAATACCCGTGTGAAGCACGCTGTAAACACTGTTTTAAAAGTTTGTTTACTCAATGTTATTAAAACAATAATGTCCTTTGTCTCTCTCCTGTTAATGATTCTCTCTTTATACCTCTTTTTTTGTTGCTATACCTCTTTTTTTTATCTCTGTTGTTATAACTCATTTTTATTGCTCTATTTTGTTGTTATAGCTCTTTCTTTTGCTGTATTCATTTGCATTGTGAAGTGACTTGTGAAAGGCGCTATAGCAAAAAATATATTATTATGTATTATTAAAAGGTGCTATATATGTAAATAAAGTTTCACTTACAAAAGAGGAAGAGGACAAAAATGGATTAATGATCGAAAGGGATGTAAACTGACTCACATACAGTCAGAAAGTACAAGGTTGCATCAGAACTCAAACTTCTAAATTCAGGCCCTATATATTTTGGGAGTTCTGATGCAATTGACCAGCTGGAAGATGTAATGAAATGTTTCCCCTCAATTCTGCAGATACACTGCAATGCTGTGAAGGCTGAATCATATGTAGCAGTGACTACATGTTACATTTATACACCACAATCATGGGAACAAAATGAAGTGAACAGATTAGAAATCTTTTGCCTAGTCATAAATCTCAGGTTTTGATTATTTCAAGCATTCCACGTCGCACCATTCACACTAAATGGTGTGAGGGAAGTCTGGTGTTATATTCCTACGCTACGTAAAAAAGTCCCCCGAAGGCTTCTCCCATTACTTCTCATTAACTACGGCCCCTGTGGTTGTTGATGTTACATTTTGGTTGATTAAACGTTTGTCATTAACACTTTCATCAACAATCTCTGTCACCCCGGTGGTTCTGTTACAGTAAGAACATGTCAGTTGTCACAAGCTCGGCCGTCGGTTTACGTCCAATCTTGATGAATGACTTTTACCAAGTGACCAATCAAATCTCTCTGAACTTGTATGAGGCGTAGACTGAAGTCAGGCTTGACGAAATCTGTAAAATGTTATGAGCTGTTGTGACAGTTGTAGTGCGATTTTATTACATAGAGGTTATAAAAGTCACTTACTGACAAACTGGATTTTAAACAGACAAAGTTTAAGCGTTGAGATAAAATGTCATTAAAAGTCCTCTGAGTGTCAGAATTACAACTTATTTGCTCCTTTAACAACATGTCAAAATGTCATAGCTTAGAGGAAAGGATACATTTCCATTTTTTTTACGTATAATGGGTCTAATTTTCTGCATTGTTGTTGTGTTTAAATGGTATGTGACAGATGTTTGCAAGAGTCTAATGCTTGTATTTTCTGAATGACAAGAAAAACTGTCAGTCTGACATCTTATTGATTTTATTCAACCTTGCGATTGTTTGAACAAGAGTTGTTGGAACACAGGCTGAATCTGTGCCATAAACTTTTCAGTGCTGTTTGAAAGCAACTGACCCTTCGACGAACAAGATTGTTCCCTAAATCACCTCATTCTGCTTTTCAAAACAAATCCTGATTAGCCAATCAGAGACAGTTAATTGCCATTGAATTAATGTGGTGTCATCCTGCGGACAGTTTCAAGCTTTTCCTGATGATTCCACACTGCTGGAGATGAGGCAGCAGTGCCTCATCCTAATTTCTCATTGTGTGTCATTGAGGAGATGAAAGAGGTGCTTGTAATAACCCATAAAAAGGCTTTTTATATGTCCACAACTCCAATTGAGCTCTCCGTCTTTCTTTCTCTCTGTCTTTCTGTCATTTTTTCTTTCTTTTCCAAGTTAATTTTGCACAGTTTGTCTTTAGATAAAATTAAATTACTGCTGTGGATGCCATCAGGCTCAAAAGCACATCTGTCCCGGCTGGTGGCCCTGTTTTCCGACCCCTGCCTGGTTCGGCTGATGAAACATACTAACACACACTAACAGCTAATAAGATAATTCAAAAAACAAAAACAAACTCACTTGGAAGCAATGTATTTGAAAGAGAGTGTATAGCTATATATATATATATATATATATATATATATATATATATATATATATATATATATATATATATACATACACACATGTATATATTATATAGTATATTATACTACAGATTTATTATTATTATTATTATTATTTCTGTAAATACTAATAGTAAATTGTAAAAAAGAAAGTTTAATCAACTTAAGCTTATGAAGCTTAAACGTTTTATTCTTACTAGTTTTAATTAAGTTACTGTTACTCTCTAAACCCTAAAGTTGTCATTAATAAAAACATTTAAGTGGTCCTAATTCAACAGTACATGAAATGTCACATTTTGGAATCATAACTCAAATATATACGTTTTTTTAAACTTTGGCTTTGAGTATTACTATCTCAAAATTATCAAGTACAAAATTGCAACTGTGTGGAATACCCATAAGCCCTTCTGCTTGAATAAATGATGTATTTTGGTCAAAACAAGGGAACTTATGTAGAAATATAATAATTGTTATTTAAAAATGTATATAGTTTTAATTCTTATGACTATTGTTGTTGTTTTGTTGTAGCTGGTTGATAGTTGTGATTAGTCTGAAGTCACCATTAGGGTGATTAGTGTTACCTCTGGTGAACTTGGAGACTGTTAAATTAAGTCCACTCTTCTTTACTCAATTGTACTTTACAAAAGTGCAGATTTATGTGCACTAAGTACTGAGGAGAATCCAATGTGCCATATGACTAATCGAAACTCCAGTCATAAATTCTCTTATACTGTATAAGATGTGCTATAACTCAATTTAAATAACTAAATTAAAACAATGATACTATAATCAAAGATGAGTCAAATTTACATGCAACTAGTTAATGTTACTTAAAAAAAAAATTACTTCAGTTTGCTTGAGCCAAATAAGTAAGTTTACTTTAAAAAAAAAATAAATAAAAAAAAAAAATAAAAAAAAAAAAAATAAAAAAGCATGCAAACCGATTGCCTTAAAAAATCTAAGGGCAACTAATAAGATTTACAGTGGTCATTATTATTATTATTATTATTATTATTATTATTATTATTATTATTACATTATTTTCTGATAGGTTATAATTCAGTTTGTTTAAAATGATCTAATTGTTATTAATTCAAATTGTGTGCGATATATTAAGTATTTAAATATTTATATATATTTAAAGTATTATTTATTTATATATTAATATTATATTGAGTATATTATAAATTATGTAGATTATATTTAATATAATATATTATATTCAGTACATTATGGAGTATATTATACTATATTTTTATAACAATAATGATAATAATAATAATAATTATAATTATTATGTAATTATTTTTTGACAGTATATAATTCAATTTATTCAGAAGATAAATATATCAATATAATTATGATTAACCTGCAAAAAAGCTACTGTTCCTCTCTGAAATCATAAGCAATTATAACAGAACCTGAAGTATTCCTTTAAAATTGTCATATTAATCTGCTGTCTTCTGTCTCAACAAGACCCACCACAGCCGCAAAACATTTGTCCCTAAAACATCTTCTTAATGAAACTGAACGTCAATAGCTTTTAAATATTTATCTGATTAAAATAACATGCAAATTTACAAACAATGATGAGACTGCAAAGCGTCAATGAAGCATCACTAGAAAAAGCAGTGATGGAAAAAGTAATGTGATTAAAAAAACATTATCATGACAAAAACATCAATTTGTCAAAATAAGGGCATCAATACCTTCGGCAAAATATCAATTCCTTAAAAACAGAGACGGATTACAGGCCACCAATCTTGCCATTGTTTAAAGACATTTAAAACATCAATTCTTCAATGTTATAATGTGTTGTCTACCAAATGACATTTTTTAACATTATGGAAACAATGCAGAATAGAGAGATGTTTCCCTCCCTAATTCAAAATAAACTGAGCATTTTGTTTTTGTGAGGATGGCAATGGTGAAGCTTACTAAAACATCTCCACATAAATATTTTTTTCGGATAAATATATCACTTTTTTTTTTTCCAGCATGCTTTTAGGTAGTTGGCATTTAATAGGCTACTTTTGGAAAGTTGACATGCGGTGTGACATATACTTTAATACACCATCTTAAAGTATTGTAAACAGCCTTTTGTTAATTTATTTTATAAATATTATGCATTCAGCTTCTGTGATCTCATATTAACCAAGAGATTACATGGAATATTTGTACAATCATTTGTCACACCTCAGCCACCATTCACTTTCATTGCATGGTTAAAAGGTGCAATGAAAGTGAATGGTGACTGAGGCTAACATCTCCTAATCAGGGTAACAGCCTAACATCTCTTTTTGTGTTCCACAGAGAAAGAGAGAGAGAGAGAGAGAGAGAGAGAGAGAGAGAGAGAATTAAAAATTAATTAATTTCTGCATGAACCATCCCTTTTATGCATATCAAATTTGGGAAAAACACACAAAATACCTCTCTCTTTCTCTTTCCCACACACACACACACACGATTCACGTGAAAATTCATGTACATTCATAGGCGTGCGCACACTTTCTCTTCCTCTCTGCAGGAAGAGTGTAGTACTGTGTGCTGTAGAGGAGAGATAATGGCCTCTGGCTCCTCAATCTCTCCACTGTAATGTGTTTCTGACGCCAGCGAGTGCCTGCAGCCCCCTGGGAGGTACAGGGACGACATCATGATGGAGTGTCAGGTGCTTCTGTGTGTGTATGCGAGTGTGTGTGAGCATGTCAGTATGCATATCAAACAGCTCCATAATGATATCTGTTTTCCTGCCAGCCGTTCTGGACTATAGGGAGCACCTTTGCTTTCTCAATTCAACTCACACACAAATGTATAGGTGCCCATGTTTGGGCACATCCACGTGATACACACATGCATTCATACACAAACACATTCACATGAATTTAGAATCTCTCATCTGTCCGTCATTTCATTGTTCATTATTTTATTTTTTTTGGTCCCATTTTATCTTAAAGTTCTCACAGATTGGGCACCAATCAAGGTGGCCAGTGGTAACCATGGTAACTGGCTCATTGAGCAGATGATGTAACTAGGCACATCATGAGATGAGCCGCATTAAACAGTTAGTGGACCTGTTGGTGCTTTTCAGGATACTACAGTCTTGAGCTGTGTTTCTAATTACACACTATACACTGTGTACTTACAGTACACTACACACTATGCACTTAGCCATCTAGTGTATGAATTTTCAAAGTACAGTATCATCTTAAATGGAGCACTTTTTACTACACGGAAGTATTTGTCATTTTTAAGCTGACGGAAGTCACATTTCATACGCACTTGATGTGTTGCTGCTAGCTTTAGCACATTAGCAAACTTCAGTCTAACACTTATATCTCAAATGATGCACAAATTTACAAAGCCTGGGGTGATGGTAAAGGATTCAACTCACATTTGCAATGGAACACTAATGGTTTTTACTAAACAGAAGCATTCGCTGTTTTACAGCTGATGGAAGTGATGTTTCAAACGCATGCAATGTATTGCTGCTAGCTTTAGCAAATAAGCCAACCTCAGTCTAACACTTATATCTCAAATAAGTTACATATTCACTCAGCGTGGGGTGATGGTAAAGCATTCAACTCACATTTGCAATGGAACACTAATGGTTTAGCACTAATGATCATTAATAGCATGTTAGCCAACCTCAGTCCGACACTTATATATCAAATAACATACATATTCATACAGCGTGGGATGATATTAAAACACTCAACTCACACTGCTGTCTTCAAAGAAGTTGTGGAAGTTGCCACATTCATTATTAATTACAATTGTTTTGTCAGGCCAGCATCAGGGCCAGGTAACCTCACCCCTTTCTGCTTTGTAGGGCAAGCCGCGACTGCTTAGTGCATGGGTGTTCATCATTCTATGGTGGCGCAATTCTGCCACGTACTAATTATTGTTTTCACTCAATTAGGTCTTAAAAAGGACATAATTTCTCATGATAGCGAGATATTATGTCCTTAAAAAACTACACCTTTTCTCATAATAATGAGATATTATGTCATAAAAACGGCATCTTTTCTCATAATAACGAGATATTATGTAGTAAAAATTACATCTTTTCTCATCATAACGAGGTATTATGTCGTAAAAACTACATCTTTTCTCGTAATAACGAGGTATTATGTCATAAAAACAGCATCTTTTCTCGTAATAACGAGATGTCGTAAAAATTACATCTTTTCTCATAATAACGAGATATTACGAGAAAAGATGTCGTTTTTATGACATAAATGAGGGAAAAAAATTATAAGTATGTGGCAGCATTGCGCCACCATAACATTCCACACTCTGTTATTTCAGTTGAACAAGTACATCATCCGGGTACTTGTAGTACTCTTCTTTTCATTGCATTTTCAGTGTGAACACACTGCTTACACTACAAAATAGCATAAAATAATGCAGAACTTTGGGAAACAGCTTAGGCTGGGCTCAAATCAGTGAATTAAAGATGAATCAGGGGCACTTCCACAATACAGTGTTTCTAAGGGTATTTTGGGGGCTTTTAACTTTTTATTAGCAAGCATCGTTATTACTTAGCAAGCATCGCTATTATTATTGCTCATACTTAACCATTTGAACAAACCCCGAACCCTAAAGGTGAGTTCCAGACAATTCGGAACTCTGTATTTTCCCATCTCCTACTTGACTGGAACACCGCTCGAAGTTGGACATCAGACTTATTAAGTCGGATGAAGATGGCCATTTTTTACATTGGCCAGTAAGTAACAACCTAGAAAACATGCAGAACACCTTAGCAACTACCTTCTTTAGCAGTTCCCGACCCTAGAAACCACCCAGTACACCCTAGCAACTGCACACATAGCAAAACACTAATAAAACAATTAGAACATCGTACAGTAGCAGCCGTATAGCAATGCCCTGGCAACAAAAATCTAGTTAAAATTTAACAAATAATTGGGGTAGAGAAAGATGGAATGGGATTGGCAGATGTCCACATCACCCACATGAGCACCAGTGCACCACAGCTCCGACCACAGTCTGGTGTTATTAGGTTTTTGTGAATATTTCGTTACATTCAAAGCAGGAAGAAGTTGGCATGGTGAAGACATACACACTGTTTCATCCCCACTGTGTGTGTGTTGTGTGTGTGTGTGTGTGTGTAGTGAGTGGTTTATGGCCATGGGGTCAACCTCTCTGAATAGTGAGAAGAAAGGAAACCCTGCATATACACGCTCACACACATAATTCACAAAGACAGATCATTCACTGAGAGATATTTCACTGGCTCTGTGACAGGGAGAGAAGGCCTCCTCGTCTGCCAGGCCTACGGCGTCTCAGAGAGGCCGTAATTCATATGCGTGATTGACAGCTGAGATGGAGAGCTGAAAGGCAGGCTGGACATGTCAGATCATCTGGCATGTTGGAATGCCAGAGTGTCTGACTATTGTCTGATCCAGACAGGGAAGGCTGTGTTTTAAGGCATGGGTTTTCAAACTGGGGTGCCTCAAGAGGGTGCTAGAGGGTCTGCGGAAAATAAAAATAAAAATAAATAAAACGATTCGACAAAATGTATTTTAATAGTATCCAAAATAAAAAGCAAATCTGCATGTAGTTAATTTTTTTTATATATAATGTTATTTTATAATTTTATAATTATATTTAATTTTTTTGTTATTATTTTATTTAATATTATTTAAAAATAATCAGTGATTTAAAAAAAATATATTATTAATATTTAAAAAAAGTTTATCCAGCAAATCAAAGTCGGGTGGTGTAACCAACATGTAGGATGCTATTTAGTTGTCATGCGACAAAATACAAACAAACAAACAAACAAACAAAGGGGACACTTTTAGACCCTCATTACTGTAAAGTTTAAAAACATTATCAGATATTTTGACATTCTTAGGAAAAGGCACATATTTTTCAGGTCATATGGAGTAACCCTAAAAAAATGTCTTGATATTTTTTACTTACAAATTTTACCTTGAAAAATAAGTTTGAAAAATATGTAATCACATACTACACCACATGACATTTTTAAAGTCATTAAATTATTGTTATTTTTGTTTATATATGTTTTTCACCAACATGGACACACAGAGTACAGATTTTTTTTTATATAGATTTAAAATTTGTATCACCTCTGACAACCTTATTTGTCAGTGAACCCAGAACAAATAAATTAAATGTTCTAATATTTCTTTAAAATTCTAAAATTCTAATAATATAAATAAACATATAATTATTTAAAAATATATAGATATTTTAAAAATGACAAATAAAATTACTTTTTTTGCCTTTAGTACAATGACAAATAAAAGCCAATCATTTAATTTTGGAAGCAACTTTGGAAAGATTTTGGTTATCTTTATAATATCACACTTACTATTTTTCACACACAGTATAAGTGGATCTGTAAACATGAAAATATAAAGCTGCCTTTATTTTTTAGGAAGGATGTCCTTTGCAAGCGGATCATCATATTTGTACATCCTTGGCATTAAAAAGTTTGAAACCCCCTGTGTTAGGGAATAGGTGTGTTTGTGTGTGTGTGTGCGTGTGCACACACGTGCGTGCGTGTGTGTGTGTGAGAGAGAGAGAGAGAGCGAGCTATTTCAACAGGTCATTCAGACATTACTAAGATATTGAAAGACCTCACAGACAGATCAGAGAGGGTTAGTGGGACAGTATGAGTGAGTGTGTGTGTGTATTTGTGTGTGTGTTATCTGATCGGTCCAGGCCAGTGGTGCTGTTTGTCTAACGCTTAGGTTACAGCAATTACAAGTTGTGACTCACATGCAGACCCACACGCACATATGCACACTTCACGCCCACACAGGCCTGTCAGATATACATCACTGATGGACCCCTTCCTGAATTTACAACATGGACATCAAATGCCTCCTCAGACAGCTGTCGGCCACACTCACCTTACCTGTCACCTGATATCACACACACACACACACACACACACACACAAAAAACACAGGCAAAGCTTCCCACAGACAGACTGTGTTAAAAAAAAAGAAAAGAACACAACATGAGAATCTTTTAATGATTATATCCCAGTTTTCTTAATGGACTTAATGGAGTTCTCTTTTATGTTTCATATACTGTAAGTAGCAAAGTTTTCCTCAAACATTTCTCCTAAAATTCCTTAGGAGAAATATAAATACACATTAAAGAGACAATTGTTGATATGCAGTATGAGTATACAGATACATAATTATGTATATGGATAGAAAAGCTCAGATAATTTTGTCTTGGAGGAATTGGATGAAAAAAGTGTAAGAAGCTTTTAGAATCTTTTTACTTTTTGTTTAATAACAGTAGTGGTTAACACGCAGTGCTGGGTAGTAACAGATTACATGTAATCTGAATTACATAATCAGATTACAAAAACAAAGTACTTGTAATTTGACTAAATTACATTTCAAAATACTCATAATTAAGTTACTTTTTATGAATTACATCATAACATATTAATCAGGCAAAGGCAGTAAATTGTTCATAATTTACTGTACCCATTCATTCTTTTTTTTTTTTTTACATTTATAATTTTAAATAAGCCTAAAGCTGATTACTGAACCAATTGCATTAGTGTGGTAAAGTTTGTTTTAATTTCACGAATTGCTTTTGTACACAAAAATGCACATGAATGCGGTTTTGCTTTTGTTACAACTTTTAAACAATTTTGTTTTGTGTGACGATTCACTAATATAACTGGTCTAATCCGTTACTACACATGGATGACATTTGTAATGGCAAAATTGCCTTTTTTATTTCCATCAGAAACAGAAAAATGGCAAGTAAAACACTATTTAAATTATCATATTTTGATCTATTAAATAAGTTTTCTTTAATGCATTTAAACAACACTGTCAAAATGGTACAACCTTATCCTACTCAAATGCATGTGAAATCAAATAAACAAGAATTAGGTCAGAAGTAATTCAAAAGTAACGCAAAAGCAATCAGATTAGATTACTTTAAAAATGTAACCTAAGAGATTACA
This sequence comes from Myxocyprinus asiaticus, assembly GCF_019703515.2. Taxonomy (NCBI): domain Eukaryota; kingdom Metazoa; phylum Chordata; class Actinopteri; order Cypriniformes; family Catostomidae; genus Myxocyprinus; species Myxocyprinus asiaticus. The sequence goes on along the minus strand of NC_059357.1, from coordinate 9,203,930 downwards.
TTACTGGCTACCATTTAAGTAATGTAATTTGTAATCAGTACCAGATTACAATATCAGCACTGCTAATAATAATAATAATAAGTTATAGTTTTAGAATAGTACCAATAACTGTACTAATACTGGTATTTTGGTAGAAACTATGGTTAACATAGTAAATAATACAGTTGGAAAGTGTCCAGAGTGTGGAGGTATTTTATTGTACAATTGTTTTATAATTCTCATACATTAATGCCTAATGCTCAGGAGAGTGAACCGTGTCTTTTTACATCAAACTGTGTTTTTACATCGTGACTTTTAGCTGCATGAAACAGGAGAAGCCACCCAGAAAGCGATGACCTTTTCCCTTGCTGTAATGCCAGCCTCCAGGCATGCTGACTTCACAGACACAGATGCATACTGCTCTTTCTGTTCTGTTTTACAGCTGCCCAGGCTGTGGAGCCATCGGGAGAAAAACTCAAGGACAGAGAGTGAGGAGACAGAGCCCCCCGTGGCTTGATCTGGACTCCACTGTCGGCTAGACTGGACAGCTGTCGCCCAGGTAACAGGATGGGTGGGTTTATGGGGTAATGTGGATGGTGGTTGGTGTTCTGGTGTTCGGTTATCTATGTTCATCATGTCCAGCAAAAAGAACATAACCAATTGATTATAAACATATGTAACCTGCTTCATCATTTTGAATTACTTTGACCCAGAAAGATATTTTGAGTTTTATGCACTAAGTAAAAAGAAAAATTCCCCGCGTTCAACTTTAATTTTAGTTTAGTGCATAAAAACTCAAATTGATTTTTTGTGTCAAAGTGACTTAAAATAACGGAGCAAGTCCATATTATACAATCAAACCTTGACGTGAAAGAGGACTACTCAGAACTACTGATTATTAACCTAATGATCCCATGAAGGAGAAAATGAGAGTGTATGTGTCTGTGTGGCGGGACGATTTGACAAGCCGGGGAGATTCTGCAGCTGCAGCTATCTAGATGCCGTCACCATGGATACCATAAGCTGGGAAACTGACCTTTGACCTTTCAGAGGGTCACTAAGTGACCCCTGCTGTTTGTACAGAGAAACTCCTTGGTGACAAGCAAGAGGGAAAGACATCTGGCAAAGTGCGTGAGTGTGTGTCTTAAGAATTACTGTGCAAAATGGGCTAATCTTCACTTAAAATAAAGGTTTTGACATTTACAATGACAGAGTGGCACTTTTATGTTTATAAGTAAGTGTCTTTAAAGCCTTTTTGTCAGAGATGCTGCATATTAAAACATAACTAAGCTATTATTATTATACTCCCTCATTGTTTTCTTTTCCAAATTAATTTAACACGATGTGCATTTGTTTTCTACTTTCTCTTTCTCTCTCTTTCTGTGTATGCTGCCCACATTTTTAATGAATGTATCTCAACCTCTCTAATTCTCTAATACTACTGGACATTTCTAGCCACACCCAATTACCTCTCTGTCGTTTCTTACTCTCTTTCTCTTTCCCTGCATCGTTATTCACATACTATCCATCTAAAATAGTATGCAAGATTAAATTAGAGTATTCCAGTTCATAACACATTGAAAACAGGATGCCAAAAGTGCCCGGATAAGTGCACCATTAAGATTGCTAATAAATTATCCCAAGATATTGCATTAGATCTTTTTGTCAACTTCTTTTTTATAATTATGACAGATTAAAAAAAAAAGTATTTATAGAAGGATTAATTGAACTGAGCTTATACCGGGCAAGTGGGGGGCACTCCCTGCAGAAAAATAAATAAATAAAAATAATTATGTATTAAATTAATTACCACTTGCTTGATCTAAACAAAATAGGGGTCACTTTAAAGCCTAGAATCTGGACTTTACAATGCATATAGCTTATCCAACCAATCCCTAAATAATTATTTTTAATGTGCTGACAAATTAGAATGATTTTGTTCTCATAAATTGCAAATTTGTTATCACCACAATTGTATTCAGAGTTGGTAAAAACATAAAAAAAGATGAGATAGCCATGTGTTATATATCGTTGGGAAGGTCTCAATTCGTCAAATGCAATGAGCAAATTTGTTTCACTCAAAGGCCAAACTGCAGTTAGTATTAGTGTATGAAATTCCCACTGACACACAAAAATATAATAAAAAGGAGTGTCTTTTTGTCACGTTTTTCCTTATTACTTCCTGAAACATACATATAACACAGACAATTACATATTGTAACTTACAGCGGACTATCCTGATTCAAAGGAGCCCAAACATAATATGATATGATAAGTAGATCTTGAAATATTCCTCTAAGAGTGTACATGGAAAGATGATGCACAAAAGGGCACTCAACACACATTATGTGTGCGTGTGTGTTTGTGTGTGCACATGTCCGAGGACTTTGTGTGTGCAAACACACATCCACATTATGTGCTCATCTAAAGAATTGGGATGCTCCTGAACACTTAATATTTCTGTATTTTGTAGTCTAATCCATTCATTTACAATGGCCGGTCAATTTTGACCAGGAACACAACAGGTGTAACAAAGTGAAGGAAAACCAATAAAATGTAAAGAAAATGGTCCAATTTTTTTGGTGTGTTTTAAGATACCATATGTGGCAAAAAGTAAAGGAATTTTATTCCAATTGGATTAAGTAAAAAGAAAATTAGTTAAAAAAAAAAAGAAAAGTCATCCGGGTCTAAATGACCAGAACACAGAGGCGCAAAAAACATATTTTCAATGTATGCAACGCATAGTGGCGCCATGTAAAGGGGGGCGCCAGCAGCTCACTAAAGGGGAAGCAGTTACCACGATTTTTACTCCTTTTTTTTTTCTTCTTTTTTTATAAATGAGGGACAAGTCGAAATTATGTTTTGTGGTAATCAACATCATCCCACAAATGCTGTCGAGTTTAACTTGTGTTGAACCCAGAGCATTTCTTTAAAACATTAAAACATGAGAATGAATTGAACTGAATTGCAGTGAAATTTGCCATTAAACTCATGGATTTTGTAGTGTTGATTGACTGAACGTCACATTGACAATCACAGAAGGAGCCTGGGGCATAAAAGGCCATAGGGCAAGAGTGCAGGATAATATACAGAACAGAAACCAGCAGGAGTCCAGCAGAACCCAAACACACATCCTGTCTGCTGTAAGACTCCCAGGTGCTGCAGCGTATCACATTTCAATGTTCAGTCCCCAGAACGCTACCAGTTAACGTGCCTAGAACGTGCACAGAGCGAATGTGTGTGTGTGTGTTTGAGTGTGATACAGCACATATGGCCCAAATGATCTGGCAACTCTATTTATTACACACAAGAAGTTAAATTGAGCTTTATGAAGAATGTGTGAACATACAACCCTGGCAGCAGCCAACCACTATGATATTAGACAGACCCGAGCAAGCGAGTGTGTGTCTGGAACTTCTATATGACATAGTTAGTGGCCATTTCTCTTCCAAGCGCACTGAATCGAGCTCTGTCAACTTATTTTTTTTCAAAAATGAAGTTTTCCACATCTTGATTACCGTCATCTTCAATCACATCTCATTGGACAGCCATAAGGGAAGCCACATTTTAATTAGCCATATTAATTAATACAGCTGTTAGAGTCTCGGTCCAGTTCCCTTCACCATCAAATCATTTCACATGCCTGAACCAGAGTTCATGCAACACTGAGTTGTACTTGTCTATTTTTTTTTATTTTTTTTTGTCTCACTTTCCAGGTGAAATTGATTCAAATTAGTTCTCAAGTGTAAGGAGAATTTTCTGAAATCTTATTACTGTTTGTAGCCAGATGATTTTCATTAATATATAAACATCTCTCTGGAGTTTTGGTCCCGAGAGCTCTAAACCGATAAAGCATCTTTAACAACCATCTGCCCTGAATTATGGTCTAATTACCTAATAACCTTCAATACAAATGAACAGAATATAATGTTGTAATGTTTTAATATAGAACCTGCATAATAATTTAAGTTGCAATCTAAATTCTGACAGGTGTTACAAATGAATCTAAACCATAACTCATATATACTGTATGTATTTTTTAATTGAAAAAACAAAAATACAAATCATCACAGTCTGCGTTTGTACTCGAATAGCACTGTTGCTTTACTCTCTGCCTCCCTGAGTTGATGACGCCGAGTTTTATTGTGAATGAGTGATGATGTGTTTTCATAACCGAGACAGATCTTCAGCACTTACCGTAGATAATTCAGAATGTACATTCACCCCGTCACTTTATTACACACATTATTAAAGCACTCTGACCAGAGACGAGAGGCTGCAAAATCCACACCATTATTTTTCCTAATGCCTGCGATCTATCTCTGTGTATTAATGAACCCGTGGAGGATTCCTCCAAGTGTTTGTGTGTACACAGTATTTTTGTGTGTGTGGGCATTGCTGTATTTACACAGTAAAATGACTGTGATTGCGCCAGCATACTCTACATGAGATAAAACCGTTTTCTTGTGCATTTTTTCTGTTTGCATTCTTTTGCATGAAAAGCACTTAATCATACATATTAGATATGAACCAATATGACATTTTTTGGCAGATACCGATTTTAACAAAAAAAACTATACGCCACAGTAAAAGATAATTACAAGATAAAAAGATAAAAAGATGACTAAATATGATAAAATGATGAATGATATAAAAAAGGGTTACTTTGTTCTTCTGTTTTTGCAATTTAAAATGCAGCCTTTTAAAGTTTAGTAATCGCACAAAGCCATATTGCAATTTCAATCTTAATTAAACCAATCATGCAGCATTAATCGATATCATACCGATATCTCAGAAGTCAAAGTGTGCTTGTTTCAAAGCATTTTGGATGGTTTTCCTCATTATGTAGCCTATAGGTAATTGCCGCTTTCACAACTGTCATGTCCATTTATGACAATAACGTGAGAACAAGACAGAATCAAAATGTAATATTATGGTTACACTTTATTTTACAGTGTCCTTGTTACAGTGTAATTATACAAGTAAGTACTGAGTAATTAACAACATGTACTTACTATAGGTTTAGGGTTAGGGTTTGGATTAGGTAATTATGCATAATTTACTGTTATTACTATAGTTAATACATGTAATATGTATAACAAGGACACTCTAAAATAAAGTGTTACCAATATTGCATGTTCTTACATGTCAACCCTTCTACATAGTGTGGCTATTATAATTTCTTGATTGTGCATTTAAATTCACAGAGTTTTTTACAAAGTGTGTTACTAATTAATTATAAATAAACCATCTGTTTTTCATATCAGCGTTTTTACACCGATATGCTGATGGTTTTAATTTGGTTAACAATTGGCCGATAAATATCGTTAGTCGATACATCGGTGCATCCCTTGCACATATACACCAAAACTCCACCATCCTGAGCTCTCTATGTTATATAATTTTTTTCATAGGGTGTATACAAAAGCGCTTTTGCCGTTGTCTTCAAGATTCATTGTCTACTGAGATTCTTCATGATTTTGGATTGATAGTCGTCCAAAACATCATAAGCATGTCCAGCTGTGCAGATACAGACGCACTGTGATGTGTGTATGTGAGTGTGTGTGTGCAACCATCTGAGTGAGGTGAGGTGTGTAACCCGGACCTTGCTGATGTATGTGTTTGGCGTTCTTATGGTAATGGTGTCAGATAGCATGTAATGAATTCATTATACTGCCTTATTACACCCTCAACTGCAAACAGACAAACACCCAGGGACATACTGTATGTGTGTGCACACGAGTGTGTCTGAGAGAGGTTAGGAGAGAACATTAGTGCAAATAAATATATAGCCTTATAATTCCTAATACCATAATGCTCATGTTTTTGTTAGAGTTTTACAGCAGAATGCTTTATTTTATAAAACGGTAAAGCATTTTAACGCTCAAATGTAATCACACACTAATGCAAATATTTTCTGTCAATTCATGCATTTCTCTGTTGTTCCGCTCAGTCTATCTACAGTATCTGTATCACGTCAAAGGTAATTGTGCAGTCATTTGTACAAATTGGAGAATGTGAGCGCTTTATGTATAGAAAATTGTGTGCCCCGTAAAGTGGGATTAGTATTTGGAAAAATCTTCAAGAGAATAAATTATGTACATAGTAGCATCATGGCTGATTTCCTTGGCCCGCCCCTGTTCCTTTAGTTATTAAGTACTGGTAGAAAAGTGAGAATGATGGCACAGTTTTGAAATGTTTAAATATACAGCTGATTTAAATTTCAGCCCTTGAAATTCAGTGGCTGTGATCAGACCTAAAATCCAGCTATATATTCCTGTACAGATTATTCACATCCCACATAAATGGAGCTAGCTATTGCTAATTATTATATATTGTATAACTCCTGATAATGATGATGATGAGGAAGTGTGATTTGCTTTTGGCAGTGATGAAGGCTAATGGGTCATTGGCTATATTTAGAATAAAAAAATACCAGCATACTGCTTACTGCATTGTTCTGTATCCTGAATGTTATATTTATGATTTTAGTGTGATAAAATCACTTACTTCCTTTATCTGTGTAGAGTTATATTCAATATTACAACTTTTTTGACATGATACTGAAACCCTGTATTCACAGTATTGGATATAACTTTACACAGATAAGGTTAGTAAGCGATTTTATCACACTAAAATCACGTTAACATGCATATTGTTTATGTCTTGTGGCTTTACTTTTGAAACAATGTGTTTTTTAGCATTTATGGACTGACTTCATTCAATTCCATTGTAAGTGCCTCACTGTTACTGCTTCTTTTAAATACATGAGGAGCGAGTTGAAATTATTTTTATTATTATTTTTAATACATTTTATTATTATTTATTTTATTACTTTTGTGGTAATCAACATATTGCTACAAATACTGCTTAACTTAACTCAGAATATTCCTTTAATTTGGTTTGAATTATATTTTGTGTTGAAACCACTCAAGTCTTGGCAGTCCGATCGAATAATGAATCAATAATTGCATATGTTATCATTTTCAGTTCTTTCATCATGATGGAAATGGAACACATTATGCACATTCCATTGTGGAATACAAGCTGTGTTTCAATTCACAGGGTCCCTATGAAGTTTTCACTGCTACCTACTCACTGAGCATGGGATATCTGTTGAAGTTTACTTCACTTGACAAAAAAATGTGTTCACTTGGAATGCCCTGCAACGTCATCAAACACAGACAACACTTGAGTCGCACAGATTTTTACTTGAGTTTCAAGTAAGATGACACAATGTACTCGTGTAAATACATATAAATGTAATAAAAATAACACGCTAACTACCACTCCTGGAGTCGTGAGTTCGAATCCAGGGTGTGCTGAGTGACTCCAGCCAGGTCTCCTAAGCAACCAAATTGGCCGGGTTGCTAGGGAGGGTAGAGTCACATGGGGTGACCTCCTCATAGTCACGATTAGGGGTTTTCACTCTCAATGGGGTGCGTGGTAAATTGTGCGTGGATCGCGGAGAGTAGCATGAGCCTCCACATGCGGAGTCTACGCGGTGCCATGCACAACGAGCCACGTGATAAGATGCGCAGATTGCCTGTCTCAGAAGCGGAGGCAACTGAGACTTGTTCTCCACCACCCGGATTGAGTAACCGTGCCACCACGAGGACCTACTAAGTAGTGGGAATTGGGCATTCCAAATTGGGAGAAAAGGGGATAACCTAACATCCATATCTATCTATATATATACATATTTAGCCTATATAAAATATCCACGTGTATCCTTATAAAACATTTCTATATATTTATCCAGACTTGTAACCCATAAGTTAAATGACGGTTGCTGTTTACTATAAAAAATAAATGTTATTTTGTTGTTTTATAATATGTGTATCTTTTTAACCGTTATATGACATACTGTTATAAAAACTGATGTAACGGTTGCATCTTATGAGCTTTGCACACATGCACAACCCATAGAAAGCACACCTGAGGTTAATTAAGCTTAATTAAAACGCCAGCATCTCAAACCCCTTTTGTATATTTTATTTTAGCATTTATTTTAGCCATACTACGTCAGTACCTTGATGGTTTGCAATGACTGGTGGGTGAATTTCCCTCCACTTCCGGTGAAGTGATTTATTGATGTACACTTATTCCCTATGCCATTTGGAGTGCCCTTCCAACTGAACATAAACTCTACCTTCAGACTGGAATCTCACTTAAGATGGCTGAATACCGTGGTAAGTCCACTTTGCACGCCACTATCGGTCAATTGGAACGCACCTACCTGTTCTGTATATTGTGGCAAATGTAGTATTCCATCATCAAGTATCTCATGCATATAGAAAAAGTGCATAATGTGCACAGTACAGAAATGTAGTATGCTAGTATGCTCTTTTGTACACGGCCATTGAAAAAAGTGACAGATCAGAGGAGAAAAGTCAATACAAGCACTTTATGTTTGAGTAGGCCTGTACACAAACTCTTTACCTCACAAATATACACACAATCAGCACTCACATTCAAGCACTGGCCACCCACTCATTCCTTCCCTCTCTTGCCATGCTTGGCTTCATATTTCTCCATTACGCAGGTTTTTAAACACCTCTTGTACTCCTATTAGAGAAAAAAGAAGCAGAAGAAGAAGAAGTTCTGCACTATTTATCCCGTCAGACTATCAATCAATGTCGCTCTTGCTGCCCCGTCTTGGGTGCAAAGACAGTGCTACACGGCCAGCCATTTGTCAAAGCGGCCCCGAAGGCTACGCATGGATGTGTCCGTGGAGGATGGCCTGTCGTCGGGCCGACATGGATGAACGAAAGCGCTATGCAAATTAGCAGCTAATCTGTGGCGGAACACAGGCGCGCCCGGCTCGCAGGTTCCATTACTCCTCTTTAGCTTGGTTGATTATGATTAAACTGATGCCTGCCGATCGGTTTTAACCCTTTTGCCCGCCAAAAAAGCCGCCCAGTGCGGATGCTTCTGTTTGGCTGGAGGCGTGTGGAAGATGAACTGTCTGTTTATATAAATAAACACGCTAAGTTTGAGTCTCAGGCCTCAAGTCACGATGGTTCCCAGCGGAATCAGCAGTTTAGAGTGAAACTTCGCTCTTCAATCTTATGATAATGTAATAACCATATGAAACAGGGGAGAGAAGGTGGAGGGAAGGCTCAGGTTTTGTTTTGGCACACTCCACAACACCTGACAGACTTTTAATGTATTATTGAGACAGTCTCTGTAATGTAGGCCTACATAGGAGAGACTGGGGCTAGTTGTGACATGAGCAAGAGGCCACATCCACACTAATCATAACATTGACCGTTTTCAGTTTCATAATGTTATCGTATTCCAAAGTATGCGGCAATGGAGAGCTTTTTTCGAAACGCTCCATATTGGTGGTGAAAAACCTGTTCTAGTGTAAACAAGAGGCGTAAATGTAGCAAAATGAATAATGCGTTTTAGCCTTTAAGTTTTCTCTAACAGTGGTTTCCTCCAAACTAAAGCCACGTCCACAATAATACGTTTTAATTTGAAAAATAGAGCTGTCAAAATTAACACGTTATGGAATTAATTAAAAAAGTTTAACGGGTTCATTTTTTTTAATCACAATTAACATATTTACCGTTAATACAGCATAAACCAGCAAAAACACTGGCTGGGCCAGGGCAGAACCTTTATGATTTGTCCGCCCGGAGTCATCACACCGATGCACACAACACAAACATACACATCAGTGATTCAGTGCCAGTGATAAAGTGATGGGGAAAGGAACTCTTAAGGCTATTTGTTGTACAAGACAAGCCTAGATGGAACTTGTGACAGAAATCAAGTATTTTTCAGCATAAGTAAGGCGCATTTTAATTACCACAGAAGCACGGCAAGACTTAACTATTACCAAAACGCAGAATTAAATGTTTTTGTCTGCAAGCGCTTTTCATGTGGAGTTCAAAGTGGAGCTTGACGCTGGCGCTGACGCCCTGATGCGAATCATGAATGCAGCTTCACAATTGCTGTAGCAAAGCGTATAGCCACAGTCTGTCGGCTGATTAATATTATAGAGGATGAGAGTTTATGAGATTTAATGCCCAATGCAATGAATATGTAACCTATGTGGGGACTAGTTCTTTCAATCAGTTAAACACCCACTTAGACTTTGGGAAATGTTTAATGTTACTTGAATTGGTGCTATCTTTATACCGTGGAAGGCTTTGTTTGGAAAATGCTAATAAAGCACTCTATTGTTACATATTGTTTGTTTTTTTTCCTGAGAAATAAATAAATGCATTTTGACAGAAAAAGAAGTATATTTAGAGTCAAATTTCATTTTTATTGAAAATGTATTGATTTTGCTATGTTTACACCTCTCATCCACACTTGAAGCGCATTTATCTTCATTAAAACGGAGACGTTCGAAAACGCACACTTTGGAAAACGATGACATTCGAAAATGGAAAACAGAGGAAACTAAAATGGATTAATGTGAATGTGGTCTAAAATGACAATATTATCATATATTTGTTTAGCTGTTGGGTAAACAAGTGGACACCATACACCCAGACTAGCATAGATTCAGGCAAGCACCAACTATATAATGAAGACTGAAATGTTAAATTGTGTTCTCAGAAAAAAATGAGTACTTTTCAGAATGCCAGGCTATTGGGGCATGTTGTCACAAAAGGTCAACGTGTGTTCAATGAACTGCATCTTTTTCCTGGATAATAATGTGCAATAGCTTTTTGTCCTGTATGTGCCTGTACAGCAATTTAATTTCAAAAATAAATCATTTCTACCCTGACAAATGTTCACTGGAGTACAAAGTGTGAAAACTAGCCTCAGTCTCCCCTATTTGTTGATCTGGGATATAAAACTTTTTTTTTTTAGTTTATTTAATATACTGTACATTCAAAAAAAAAAAAAAAAAAAAAACATCATGGAAATTTCAATAATTCTATCTATTGTAGAGTCTGAGCTCATCTAATGTTAGATATAAAGTCTTGTTCTCTTTTTGAAAGGCCATGATTATGTGTCTTCAGCAGGACGGCACGGTGGATAAAACAGCAGAGTAATGAGAGATTGAGAGAGAGCCACGGAAGCAGAGATGTCTTGATTGATGGGTTCCATCATTCAACGTCCCCTCTCCACATCGTCAAGAACGACTGACTGTAGAGTGTGTGCGCGCACTTGTCAAGTAAAGACAAGGTCTGGTACTTACGAAGCAAAGACTTTAGTAAAAACATGCTCTAAGCAAGATTTTGAATAGCGACAGAGTGTAGATAGATATTAAACAGCCTTTTCGTTTACATTTTTTATGCAGTGCACACACTCCACTATTTGTGTTTTGTTTCCAACCCCATTATCCTGTCCAATGTCCATTGTCTACTAAAAATCATACTTCAGGTTTTCTTTTACTCATAAACAACAGAATCTATTTGTGGATACAGTACATAAGCACTATTACTCTGATCGCTGTATGCTTTCCCATACAATGATGTGAGCACTATTGTTTACTCCATAATGGGGAAGAGGAGAAGAGAGAAAAGAAGGAAATGGGAAATGTCAAACACAGAGGGGGATTATCTTCATTTGAATTTGAAACAAAGAGACCAAACATATTTAAGAGCGTCATCCTTACTTCTCCTCCTTTAAAACAACAGCATCAGCCTCTCTGTCCATTCATTTCCCACTATAGTCCGTGACATGACATAACTTCATTCTCTCAATAGACTGACACGTTGTAACTTTATTTTCAATTTGTTGTGGCACTTCAGGCAGTCATGATGACTGGTATGTTTTACTGCCACCTGGTGGATGAATAGATGATAGCACTGATGATCCACACAACTGTGTTCTTCCCAGTGAGAGGGAACGTGTTATTAAGAGTCTCACCACTCGGGGGCGCACTAGAACAACAAAAAGCCAACTGTTTCTCAGAATTGACTCTTTAAAAATAGTAAAACGCATTAGAAAAGTCTTTTGTATTCCAAAAAGTTGCTAATACTTGTGAGTAATGGCTGATTGAGTTGTTTTAATGATGAAAAGCACCAATAGTTCTTAAGACATAAAATCTGATTTTAATAATAGGCCAAATGCCTGAAATGCCACAAAAATGTCCCTTTACAGTTACTCATGTCAGGCCAAATAAAGTTTCCCAACAGAAGCTATAAGATAATGATTAATGGACTGTATGTTCTGCAGACTGTGGAACAGCAGATATTGGCTGGCATGAGCGTGCTACCAAAGCCAGAGCCCAGCTGGCGCTGGACAGCCCCTATACGCCCTTTGAGTGGGTCACAAAATGTGGCTTGCGCTTATTTAATCCCCATGTGTATGAACTCTGCATATTCTGCCCTGTCGCCAATACACAATATGAACCAATCAGCCCCTAGACAGACTGCAAGTCCTCCTTAACACACCCAGCTAGGGCATCGGTCAGCCATTAGTATCCCTAAACCAGCCTAATCGAACCAGTGAGCATCCTGGCATCAGACTCTACTCTGGCCATTGTCCCTGTTCAAACTACTGCCAGATCACAGAGCCAACACTGGTATTACTTCTCCAAAAGACATGACTGAGTGTCTGCCCTCTACTGGAAAGTTGTGTGTACATGTCTTTCTTTCTTATGGGGGAGACCGGGGCTAGTCGTCACACGGGGGAGTTGTCACAAGTACTATTTCTCAGTAACAATAAGGTTTGGAGTCAAAAATCCAATTGCGCAAATGTGAGGTTTTTTTTTCTTCCAGAGGTTTTGTAAGCTAGTTTAAACCCCTATTATTTTTTTTATTTTTTTTTGTGATTTCCACCCTACAAAGAACAGTTCCACTATAATCAGTGGTGGAAAGAGTACTGATAAAAGTACTGCTACTGAATAAATAATTAATTTGAGTACAAGTAAAAGTACTGAGAAATATTATGACTCAAGTAAGAGTAAATAAGTAGTTTGACGAAAAACTACTCAATTATGTTAAAGGTACTTTATGAAAATTATATTATATATAGTATATACGCTTCCATTTTTAGAACATAAAGACATTTTTGTTCTTGAAATAAATTGATGCTTCCTTTCACCAAGGATGCATTAAATTGATCAAAAATACTGCCAAAATCATTAATTGTAAATTATTATTATGGTTTGAAATAATTGTTTTAAGTGGTATTTATTCAATTATTAATTTACCTGTGATGGCAGACATATAGTGTGTCACCTATTCCTTACAAAAGCATTCTAAAGTGCTTTTTATAAAAAAAAATTCTTATTATTAGAACAATTGAAAATGGTTGTGCTACCATGTGGAAATCCAAATACAGTGATTTTTCCCCCATTTGCTGAAGTATTGAGTTCTTACAAGTTACTTTACACTTGCAAGTCAAATTTGGTTTTAAAAATAGGCAGAAACACATTTCTCCTGAAATTCTATTTTCTCCTAAAGTCTGTTGTTTTAGAAAGATGAAGGCTATTCCATGCATTACTGTTTTGAAAAAATAATCTCTAACCAGGATAGAGAGGGAAGTGGACGGCCAGATTCACAACAAAAAGACAAGTAAATCATAGTCTCTAGTTTGAGAAACAGACTCCTCACTGGTCCTAAACTAGCAGCTTCTAAATGCCAAAGACCTGCATTGCTGCAAGAGGATTCTTAGACAGACAGAAAATTTTAAGAATACAACATTTATTAATAGAAATAGCCATTTGTAACATTCTAAATGTCTCTAAATCATCTCTAAACTACATAATGTGCATTGTGACTGAAACACATTCCTATTTCAGGTTTATTCTCATTCATGTATGTCCAAGTATTTTAGCTATTAAGTTAACATACTGTACAAAACTAATATAATGCAATACCACAGAGGAGGAAATTTATCCAGATATGGAATGAGCTTATTAAGCAAACTGTTATCAACTCCTACATGCCAACTGAATAAAATAAGGCAAAAATAAACATTTCACACAGTGTTTAGTGAGAGATATGATTGATTCAAACACTAAAAGTGGTTGTTCTGTATATATATATTATTGTATTACAGTTGAAATAATAAAGTCTTAATTAACATTATCGTTATTTAACATATTGAGATATTATTATTAAGTAAACTGTAGCATTTGGTTACATTATGTTTTGTCATACCTTCTTTATATAACATCCTTCCCTTGTGCACTTTTAGCCTCTAGAGGGTGAAGCTTTTCAGATAGATAAACAGCAGCACAGGGCAAGGAAGTTCAGTACAGCACCATGTGCCAGGGGCGGACTGGCCATAGGGAGAACCGTGACATTTCCCGGTGGGCTGGCAGTGAAACGGGGATGCGTTATGATTAATGGTCCGTGAAAGGCTGAAGAGGGCCCGCTATATGCCGAAGGGGGCCGCTATATGCAGAAAAGGACAGTGACCGCTAGGACATTTTATTTTGAACAGGAGGGGTGAACGGTTACGGAATTTAACGTGGGAGTACAATACCAAACTGATGCGGATTGATAGAAGTGGAGAGTCTGTGCGCGCTATGGTGCGAGGAACTGAATGGCGGGAAAAAATATAATGTTCGGTGAAAAGTCAAAAGAAGATCGCAATGTATGTAATTGTAACTATATCAGATATTATTAATAAAACACGGGCATTTTTGCCCTGAGTCCCTGTTCATTTCTGACACTATTGGCATTGTATCTTTCTAAGGTATTTAAAAGTTTGTTTTAGACATATAGTAGCAAGTAAACAAGATATCCCCACAAATATGTCAAACTACATTGTGTTAATGTTTGACACGGTTAAAACCTTGCCTACCTTACAAACAGGTGAAATTTGATCAGTGGTTAAACGTGTTCAGACGTTTCCCACCTACCTGAATGAACGGCTCCTTTCCAGAATAAAATGAAATATGCAGAAAATCACAGTATTACAGTTCTTGTACAGTGACAGGGCACAAAGTCTTGGAGAAGCTTGAGAAGAGAGGACACCGACGGCAGTTTATGCAAGGTGCTGTGCTCATGATGCTGTACCCTGCAGGCTTCCGTTGTGCCACGCACAGCGCGTTGGAGTTTATAAACAGATTTAGCGCTTATAACTTGCCAATTTCTTCTTCACAAAAAACTTCACAAAAATTCAGAAATATTATGTATTTTTTTGTACTTTCATTTATAATCAACTGAAGTAAAATTATTATTATTTACTTATACTTAAAGATTATAAAAAATTACTCAAGTACTGTAATGAGAGAAGTTGTAATTCATTACTATAATCATATTATTGTTATAGCTCTTGGGTAAACAAGCTAACATAAACAAACCACGCTGGCATACATGAAAGCAAGGATCCATTAACTACAATGAAGACAGATTTGTACCTAAAGGTTTAAATGTGTATTTATATATATATATATATATATATATATATATATATATATATATATATATATATATATATATATATATATATATATATATATGGCACAGTATTAAAACACTACAATTTAAAAAAAAGAAGCAACACACAGAAAAACAAACAACAGTTTATTTTAAACCAGGACAACAGAACAACACGTTTATCTTCTATCATTAATATGAGTAATTATTATGTAATTACTATGATGTTTTATATGATTATGATTAATATACAAATTTAGAGTTTGAAATTAGTAAGAGCAATTTTACTTATATAGACTTAATATTAATATTTACTTAAATAAACTTGTTTTATATAAATGTAAAAAAAAAAAAACTAATTGTATCATTGTCTTTTCTTGACCGTGTTTATGTGTAATAGGCTTAATAATAATAATAATAATAATAATAATAATAATAATAATAATAATAATAATAACATAATTATTTTATGTTATTTTATGTTATATATGTGTTTATTTAGAGGTAATAAGTTGATAAGTAATGTATATGAATGTTATGAAGTATTATCTATTCTTTTTTTATACCCACTGTGATAACCCACCCCAAAATCAATATGCCAACCAGCCCCTCTCTTTTGATAAATGATGTTAGCCAGCTAGCATAGCTTATTACAGGCTTATAAATCTTATATCAAAATATAGCTGATAGCCATCACTATTAACTAAAATTAATATATATATATATATATAAAATCTTGGTATTATTTCTTTATTTCTCGACATACATAGATGTCTTCACAATAACAGATTTAAACATTCAGATGCCCTGAAGAATCAATCAGTGTAGGCCCAGAAACAGCATATTTAGATTTTAGACACTTTTGTGGAAATAATTTCAAAATTACTAGAAATTAACTTTGTGCCAACCAAGCCTTGTAGCCAGCCAACCTCCTCTATATGTATATTGACATTAAATATTCTAATGTTAAGCTTCTAAAGCAGCTTTACAAAGAATATTGTCTAACAAACCCCAATGAGAAAGACAGTGGCAAGAAAAAAACCGTTTAAGGAGATGAGGATGAAACCTTACACAAGACCAATAAAACATTACATCTGCATATCCACAATGAATACAAATGTCTATACCATATACAGGCATTAATTAATATATCACATTAACTATATGCAAATATTTTTTCTTGAATTACATTTTCACGTTTTCTTTTTGAGAGCTTATCCATGTCAATCTGGAAAATTAGGATTTCAATTTAAAATACTATCCATTTCTAATAAAAAATTTTTATAAAAATGAAATCATTGGACCAAGAATACATCTTAAAGTATTAAAGGGATAGTTCACCAAAAAATGAAAGTTTTCTCATCATTTACTCACCCACATGCCATCCCAGTTGTGTGTGACTTTCTTTCTTCTGCTGAACACAAATACAAATTTTTAGAAGAATATTTCAACTCTGTAGGTCCATTCAATGCAAGTGAATGGTGGCCAGAAAGGACATAAAGGCAGCATAAAAGTAACCCATAAGATTCCAGTGGTTACATTCATATATTCAGAAGTGATATGATAAGTGTGGTTCAGAAACAGATCAATATTTAAGTCTATTTTTACTTTAAATCTCCACTTTCACTTTCACTTTCTTCTTTTGTTTTTGGCAGTTCTCATTCTTTGTGCATATCCCTTTAAAGATTCAGTAATTAAAAAAAGAAACAATAAAGCAAAGGAATTCTACAAAGTCTGAATCAACAAGTTGATACAACACCACCCCAAGCAACAAACCCTCCTGATTATAGAATATCAGATTCCAAACAGCCATGAACATTTACAGTATGTCCACCTACACATTAGACAGAAATGTAATATCAAAAGCTAACCAAGTCATTAATCCTCTACACCCAATCCAGGTATATATTTGCTTTTGTTCTATTGTTTTGATGTCGCCATTGCTCTGTTTATTCAAGCACCAGAGGAAGGAGTGGCCCAATTGTGTGTGTGAGAGAGAGTGTGTGGCTCCAGAAGGGAGGAGTCATGCACCTGTGAATCTCCACCTGGCTGCCAGAAAGAGCGAGATAACCAAGCCGGAGAGGAGGCAAAAGAGAAAAGAAAGAGAGAAGCAAATTAAATTCAAGAGAAATCAGTTTCAGGGCTCCAATAGGGCGATGACCACACCTGCTGGACTCAACTGTACAAAGAACTGAAATACTGAACAGTGGGATAGTGAACTCTGGAAGGCAGATAACAACGTCTCAACGGACATACATTCACCTGCACAGGTGAGGTTTATTACCAGAATTCACTGGGGTAAAAAGAACTTGCCTTAAGCTCCATAAACTGCCATACAATTAATGTTGCAGTTAGCTTATTAATTATTCTGTTATAGATACAATTACTCTATGCTACTTGTTTGGTTATTGCAAAGGGTTAAATTGCAGATTAAATGGAAATCGTTATTAAGTTCTAGATGTTATAGAGAATAAAGCATGCTTATAGCTGTGTATTTTAATAACCTTTGTACAGAGACACATTAGATTACACATTCATAGCAAACAGTGAACCTTTATCAATGACTAATCGTGCGATCTGCACAATGTGGAGCCCGTGATGTGTGTGGTGGGGGTTTATTGCAATCAAGTGAACACTTTGAAATGCAAAACATGTCCTGCAGTTGTGTTAAAAATGCAAGTTCAACAGGCACAATGAAAGACTTTGTACAGATTTTGAACTTAATTATAAATACTGACAAAAAAATAAAATAAAATAATGGGTGGGCCTTTAGGCAAATTTCAAATTAAAATGGGTAATTGGGATTTAAAAAAACGTATTTTGTTCACAATAAACTAAGCCTAAGAAGGCTAGACATCTATTGTCGCCACATTAAATTCTAATTGATATTTCGGATTTTACAAAAATGTGCATCATAACTGGGTGGACCTGCATGTGCCCATGCACCAGCCTATCTGTTTTTTTTTTTTTCTCATATGGGGCCGGATTCACGAAATTTTCATAAGAATAAAATTTAGCTTAACTACTAATTTCTTCTTATTTTTCAACTAGGAAAAAAGTAAAGAATATTTTGTATTCCTGAAAAGACGAGCCATGTTGTATATCTATTTCGCAACCTCATACAAATTATTAAAAGTTGTCATGAGACTATATTGAGATTTTTTTTACAAATACGGCCCCTTGTGTGAGAGTAGAGTAACAATTATTTAGAAGCATACCCTCACCGATACAAAACCTGAGTTTTGTGATGCTGCTACTGTACACAGCCAGGCCTTTTGAAGTCAAACACAGGAGCATTTTACACTCTGTGTTGATGCTTTCTGCTCTCTGACATCAGGATTCGAATGAAAGGGAAACAGTCTCAACTCTTTTGCAATTCCTCTGGCCTCAGCCTACCTGCGTTTGCACCACAGACAATGTCTTCTGCCAGTCAGCATTTACCACACAACTCTCAAAACATGACTGTTTCCAGAGTGAAGCTCTCCAAGGACTTCCAATTAACACCTGATGTTCTTTCCAACAACCTAAAGGAACAATTAAATAACAGAAATGTCTTCAGAGAGCTACTGTTGAAACTAAATGGATCGCTCAGGACAAAATAATTGATCCAGCCTGATAAACATGCTTTTTAGTTCACCTAAAAATGAAAATTCTGTCATCATTTACTCACCCTCTTGTTGTTCCAAACCTGTATAACTTTCTTTCTTTTGTGAAACACAAAAGGAGATGCTAGGCAGAATGTTAGCCTCAGTCACAATTCACTGTCGTTACATCTTTTTTCCATACAATTAAAGTGAATGATGACCAGTGTTAATTTTCGTAATTTTTTGTTTAGGTCCTATTTTTTGTCTTTTGACAAAAATGTGCTTTAAATTTAGTCAATATTTCATCAAGTCATTTTCATTTTCATTTTGCAATTTGACTAAAATGGCGTACAATTTTAGTCGACAAAACATAATAATACAATGTCTCAAACTGTAACAGACCAAACCTTAACCAAATGTAAAAATATTTACAATTAAAAACTACTTACAATTATTGAAAAATGTTTTAAACATATTAAAGGTTATGTAATGTTAACCAATGCAAGAAAACTGTCCTGAAAACCTGAGCACCTAAAATAATAGCATTTATTTTGCTATAAAAAGAAGTATTAGCAAGACATTACTCTGTTGTGAAATACTTCACGTTTAGACAGTTTAGGATATTGCATTATGTGTAGTGCATTTTAAGGAAATGGCACATTCACAATGCTAATTATGCATTTTGACTAGCGCGTAACCAGTGTTGGGTAAATTACTCAAAATAAGTAATTCACTACAAATTACTAATTACGTTTCTAAAATGTAATCAGATTACTTTACTGATTACTTCATCTAAAAAGATTAATATTTTACTTTTAAGTTACGTTCTAAATAACTTTTCCTAGAAAAGTTAGGAAAATTAGGAATACATTTCAAATCCAAAATGTCCACCTTATTCATTGTCGCACACCCATCAGCTGTCACAGAAATGCTAACAGATGTACATATGAATTAATATTTAAATGTATTATACATATTACTTTAGCACAAGTAATGTACTTAAAAGTAATTACTTTAGTTGAAAGTCAGTAACTGTAATCTGATTACAAGAATTTTAAATGTTATGCGTTACACTACTTTTTTATTAAAAGGTACAATTACAGCAACTAAATATTTTTAATCAGACACAACCAACACTGCATGTAACTTAGTTCAAGTTCACCTGTTTATTCGCTTTATGGATTACTTGCACAACTGCTTCCGCGTTCTAAGCAGTGCGGCTCAGGTGTTTCCGGTTACATGGGAAGGCAGATTATTTCTTTTTTTTAGGGCTTTCAGTTGATTAAATCAATAAATCATATTTTTGGTGCTAACGTGACATCTCAATTTGATAATTTGCCTCTAAATATATTTTTTCCTTTCCAAATGTAGCTAAACTCAGCTCCTGAATAATAAACCAAACATGTATAACCAGCAGCAGGCTGGCCGTCTCATTAACACGCGTTTCATTCACTGATGATATTTCATACCAGTTGAGATTCAACTATGAATTCCACCATACAATGATTGCAAATGACTTTTCTTTGGATAAATGTCCCAGATGTTTTATTTATAAATACATTAGCTGTTATCTTACTCTGACCATGCTTTAAAAATCACTCACAGTTGTATTATCAAATTAAATAACTGCGTTAAAATATATTTAACCACACTACATATATTTAATCTATTTCAAACGTTATAACTAATCTTTAGCAGCTCTTACTTATGCATTTGCATTTCAACATTTATCGATATACAGTACATATCAATGAAACAGTGACACAAAATAAAGATTAAAACATACATTTATTAAAATAGTTTGATGCATGCGTTCATCGGGTCTCTCTCCCTCACACATGGAACATAGCAGTGACTGAAGCACATAGTTGTTTAATTCAAAGAGCGCCGCTGGTGCCGACACCCTTTATGTCTCCTTCCACCTTTTGTCATTTGCATTTCGAGCTGATCTGTGGTTAAATGTCTGGTACAGACCTCTGTGTGAGGAGAAACAGTGAAATGCACTTGGATTGGAGTATATACCAGCCATTGCTCTCTCAGATCGGCTCGGCCTGTATTAAAGCTCTGAAAACTGTTCTTCTACTGAATTTTGAAGAAGCTGTACATGGTAATGTTCACAATATCTCTTCTCCCATCTCTAAAAAGATCCGTACTTTAAAATCCTCTTTTGAACACTCATTTTAAGTGGCTTTCGGGAACTAGGCCACTACGATGCATGTAAACACATTCAACCGGAAACTAGCGGGCCGCATTATTTCAAAGCGGAAGTACGTCATGAGGCTCAGTGCAAGTAGTCCATTGTCTGTACAGATTAAAGAAATATTAAGTTTAAGTTGTGGATATACAGGTAGCTGATAAATGTTACATACAGGATGCGTTAGAGTGAGGTACTGAATTATTTAAATAATTTCTCTCTAGAGAAACAAAACAAAATACATCTCATATCTTGCAATATTTTTTCTCTTCATACATTCATTAACAGTATGTTTTAACTAAAACCATTTGATTATCGTCAAGATGCGTCTTTTTTTGTTTCGTCTTTGTTATCGTTGACAAAATCAAAAAAGAAACATTGTCAACGAACATTTTCATCTGTAATATCGTTGACGAGATTAACACTGATGGTGACTGAGGATAACATTCTGCTTAACATCACTTTTAGTGTTCCATGGAAGAAAGTTGGGTATGGAACAACAAAAGGGTGAGT
The DNA here is from genome assembly GCF_019703515.2 of Myxocyprinus asiaticus. Taxonomy (NCBI): domain Eukaryota; kingdom Metazoa; phylum Chordata; class Actinopteri; order Cypriniformes; family Catostomidae; genus Myxocyprinus; species Myxocyprinus asiaticus. The sequence goes on along the minus strand of NC_059357.1, from coordinate 9,182,355 downwards.
AAATGATGGCAGAATAATGGCAACAACAAAAAAACTATCCATTTTCCAACTATCCATGTGCTGTTACTGATTCACGTGACGAGATAAATTAGATGTCTGAATTAGTTGGTGGCTCCGAAACCACTGTCCATACATTATCATGATCTATCAATCTTATCAAATCCTGGAAGAGTATTTAGGTCACAGAAAGTTCGGGGTCATTAACTTGTTTCGGGAAAGCACTGGATTTGTCCTTTAAACAACGAACAGTTTTCTTGACTGCTATCACCATCTTTATATTCATATGAAAAACCACAAAACTAGATTAAGATTATTGGTGAACAGTGACTGTTCTGTTGTCCTAACAGCATGGACTACACGACTGAGGCCTGACACAGGAGGATATGCCTTGCGTAGGAGTTTCTCTTGCGTGCGAATCCTTCCATATCCAAATTCTGATAAAATAACAATGCCTATGGCAAAACTCATCTGACATTAGCAGGACATCAGAGCAGTGCTTTGACAAACCTCACAATTAACATTATAAACTGCTCAGCCAGCATAGTTTAAAAGGCTGTGTTGCATAACCGGTTTCTTTCATATTATGAATCACACGCACCCCGCACTTGTGCTGATCAAACTGCGCTATAAATGCACGTTAAAATCCAATGCTTCACATGGTTAGTGCAGTAGACTGGCATAACGTCTTAAACAATCATTTACAATATGTATACTTATAGCTTTTCAGTTATGTAATACAATATGGATAATGGTTTGGGGCCATTAGGATTAACCAGAGCTCCCTTTCAGGTTAAATGCACTGAAGTTCAAAAACATAGCTGTCAGGTTGAAAGGCACCTGATCTGTTTGCTCTCATCAACACAAAAGCAAGAGCAAGAGTCAAAGCCCTCAGTGAGAGAACAGAAATTAGCATGCCGTATGAAAATGACCACTCTGTTGCCAAGCAACCGGCAGTCAATGGCCAACTCTTTTTCTTTGAACGTGTATTGCCACACAGTGCTGCACCTAAATACGACTGTCAGTGTGGGAGTTTATATGTTGGAGGTTATTTTTACCCACCGAAGTCTGATTCATCTGGTGGTGTGATCATGCACAGTAAAGCGGTATAATTTTCCATGATATGGCAATGTAAAGCATTTGAAAGCATTTGTGTGCATAGTTGTCCATCTGTAAATAAGTGTGTGGTAAACACAAAATATGCTGAAGTGTCATTCAAGTATGCATTGGGACTGTGTTCCACCATGTATATTCAAGGCGTGCTTCCTTTCTTTATAATAATTTAATGGTTTACATCAAAGAAGCTGTTCTTGCTGTTGGCATTATGGACCTTAAACTCTCTCTGGACTGTGAACGCTTTCTCCACAACAGCTGTTTAATTCGACTGTATAATTGAATGAGATTTGCGAATGCGAGCAAAACAACAGCACTTAAAATATTATGGCCTATTATCTGAAATGATCAGAAGTACTACCAGAGGTCATCACGAATGTGTTCATCCAAGAATCCATATCCAGGTTCAGTGCAAGTTAAGCTCAACTGACAGCCTTTGTAACATAATGTTGATTACCACAAAAAATAATTACGAATGGTCTGTCCTTTTCTTTAAAAAAAAGCAAAAATATAAGTTACAGTGAGACACTTATATGGAAGTGAATAAGGGCCAATTTTTTGAGGGTTTAAGGCAGAAATGTGAAGCTTATAATTTTATAAAAGCACTTAAATTAATTCTTCTGTTAAAGCTCATGTATTATTTCAGCTGTAAAGTTGTTTAAATTGATGTTTTTACAGACATTTTAGGGTTACAACGTCATGGCAACTAAGTTGTAATATTGGCTATAACTTTACACAGAAAAGGTTATTAAGCGATTTTATCACACTAAGATCATGTTAACACACATATTGTTTACATCTTGTGGCTAGAATTTTGAAACAGTGAGTATTTTAAGGTTTACAGTTTGGTCCCATTCACTTCAATGGACATACATTCACCTGCACAGGTGAGGTTTATTACCAGAATTCACTGGGGTAAAAAGAACTTGCCTTAAGCTCCATAAACTGCCATACAATTAATGTTGCAGTTAGCTTATTAATTATTCTGTTATAGATACAATTACTCTATGCTACTTGTTTGGTTATTGCAAAGGGTTAAATTGCAGATTAAATGGAAATCGTTATTAAGTTCTAGATGTTATAGAGAATAAAGCATGCTTATAGCTGTGTATTTTAATGACCTTTGTACAGAGACATATTTGATTACACATTCATTGCAAACAGTGAACCTTTATCAATGACTAATCGTGCGATCTGCACAATGAGGAGCCCGTGATGTGTGTGGTGGGGGTTTATTGCAATCAAGTGAACACTTTGAAATGCAAAACATGTCCTGCAGTTGTGTTAAAAATGCAAGTTCAACAGGCACAATGAAAGACTTTGTACGGATTTTGAATTTAATTATAAATACTGACAAAAAAATAAAATAAAATAATGGGTGGGCCTTTAGGCAAATTTCAAATTAAAATGGGTAACTGGGATTTAAAAAAACTTATTTTGTTCATAATAAACTAAGACTAAGAAGGCTAGACATCTATTGTCACCACATTAAATTCTAATTTTACAAAAAATATGCATCATAACTGGGTGGGCCTGCACGTGCCCATGCACCAACCTATCTGTTTTTTTCGCATATGGGGCAGGATTCACAAAATTCACAAAAAAATAAAATTCTGCTTAACTACTAATTTCTTTTTATTTTCCAACACACATATTGTTTATGTCTTGTGGCTATAGTTTTGAAACAATGAGTATTTTAACATTTACGGACTGGCCCCATTTCACTTCCATTGTTTGTGCGTCACTGTAACACAGATATTTGCTTTTTTTAATAGAAAAGGAGGGGCAAGTCAAAATTAATTTCTGTGGTATTATGCCACAAATGCTGTTGATTGATGTTAACTTGTATTGAACCAGGAATATTCCTTTAAATTCAACCCAACACTGAGTTATAGGCCTGCACTGACTCCACAGAAATCCACAGAAATCTCCATAGATTTTCGGAGAATTGGCCTCTTGCCTGTTTGTTAATTAAATACTTCCAGGCCCATTCAAAGGGATAGTTCACCCAAAAATGAAACCTCTGTCATCTTTAACTCACCCTCATGCTGCTCTAAATCCTTATGAATTTCTTTGCTTTTTTCTGTTTCTGTTTAGCTTCAGTCACCATTCACTTTTATTATTTTACTATCTTAATTCCATATAATTAAATATTTTATTATCTTGATTCCATATAATTAAAGTGAATGGTGACTGTGGCTAACATTCTGCCTAACATCTCCTTTTGTGTTCTTTGGAAGAATAAATGCCATAAAACAACATTTTGTTTTTTCATTCTTGGTTGAACTATCCCTTTAACACATGTTAGCATATTTAAATAAAATTCAGCAGAATTGTACAGATTTTCCCCACAGTCACCACAGAAGTGTGCATATTCTGTGTGGGCATAATTATAGTCAAATTAAGAATGCTTTCAGTGTGAACTGACAATACAGCAACTTGTATCTACACATTTATGTGGAAATGTTCACCTACCACGTTATTATGCAATACAATACAAGTTCAATAATATTCAATACAAGTTAAGCTCAATCGACAGCATTTGTGGAATAATGTTGATTATAGCAAAAAACAAATTTTGACTTGTCGCTTGTTTATTCAAAAAAAGGAAAAATTCGGAAGTGAATGGGGCCAGTCCATAAATGTTAAAAATACACACTGATTCAAAAATACAGCCATAAGACATAAACATTATACATGTTAACATGATTTTAGTGTGATAAAATCATGGATTTATTGGTGTACAGCATTTACCAGATTACAGGGTTTACTGACATTACATTGCCATGACAAAAAATGTGCTAAATTTAACATAGGATAACTTTAAACAGATGCGGTTATTAAGCGGTTTCATCACACTAAAATCATTTTAACACATGTATCTATACTTTTGAAACTATGTGTATTTTCATGTGGACTGGCATAATTTACTTCCATTGTAAGTGCCTTATTGTAACCGTAATTGTTCTTACATAAATGAGAGAAGAGTCAAAATATTTTTTTTGTGGTTATCAGCATTATGCCACAAATGTTGTTAATTGACTGTAAGCAGTCATAAACTATCAGATGAAATGCTAATGTAGCTCCTCTTTGGGTTTCCTTTAGCATTAGCATGATTTCTGATACAGCATATTTAGCAATTCCATTCATAGCACGGCACTGAGCTTCGGTTTAGCATGTGTGAAATTTGAGGGCTGTCACCGGAGCTCTACATGTTGAAAACCTGGCATATCTCTACCATATGGTGCTAATTGAATTACACTAAAAAATTCAGTAGCAGCTACCCCAGCTAATGCAAGACACAGATCTTTCTTTAGCGATAGCCTCAGTAAACTCCCTCTGAGATATCATCTTACACATTATAACACTATTCTTATTTCTTGTGTTGAGAAGAAATGGCTGGACAACTAGAAGTTTACAGTAATGTTTCTTATTAGGGCCTTCTGGTGCGGATGCTGGTGTTCCAACAAGTCTTCTTGACTAGCTTGACAACCAACTTCGCCAGCTAGATTTTGCACCAGCACTAACCAGCATAAACCAGCCTAAGCCAGGGCCGGATTAACCATATGGGCAATTGGGCACATGCCCGGGGGACCACATCCCAGGGGGGCACCATACAACTGCAATTTTGGAAATGCATAGGTCTTTTCAAATCTTTTAGTATGGTAAGCTCACTATACAGTACAGCACATTGAATTTTGTACTTTAATGTTTATTAAGTTACGTTTTTCATTATCACTATCGTCAGGAGTAAATTATTCTCCAGAGGTCCTGACTGCTGCTAAAGCAGTGCATAGACAGCGCTGTCTTCCTTGCAACTATCAATGACACTCAATTTGTTCATGCCCAGTGGCAAAAAGGAGTCTTTATCCGGCCCTGGCCTAAGCAGGAACAGCAACACAAGAAGCCCTTTCCCACTGCAGGAACTAAAGCCCGTTTTAGGTACTTTTACTCGGAACTACTACTTTTCATCATTTTTACACATGAGGAACTCTTGGTCACTTTTAGCCATTTAGAGGGACATTTTGGGCTAGGCACTTTTTGGGAGAAGAGGGACTGTGGGAGGTGCTGCAGCCTGTTATTGGTAAAACATGTATGATGCACAAAGCATTGAGAAACACAAAGAGTCGGCAGCTGCCATGAGTACTTGTAACTTGTAGCTGCTAGCCTGCTACTCAGATGATTGTGCTAATTTTCCAAATCCCTTAAAAGAAGTAACATTAAACCAACAAAGTATCTGAGTCTCACCTGTTTCACATATGTGTGTGGGAGAGGTAAGCAGAGCTGCTGCGTGACTTCAACGGGAGACGTGCTTTGAGTTTTCATTGCAAATAAAGTGATTTCTGGATTAATACATTGAATTTTTCCTGGGATAATTGACATAAATAAGATGTTTATCAAGAGTGGGTAATTGAAATATATTATAAATTTAACCGTCATGAAATTGTAATTTACATGAAAGCATTGCATGCCTGTTACAGCATGGTAAAAAACTGCATCAAGAAATCAATGAGTGCATAGTCCAGTACAATATTTTATGTTGAGACATAAAAGCCTTTATTGTAAAAGACTGTGCTGATAAATAGGTTTATAGTGCATTTTCAACATGTTTTCCGCTGAATTTAAACGTGTGCTGCATGGTTAAAATAGGCTGAGTGCCTCATCTCTCCTCTCACTGTGGCTTCAGGTACGCAGCACCGCACGGCTCAATCAACCAGTGTAAAGACTGTAACCTAAAGACAGTTTGTGTAAAACAACCCCAACAAAAGAAAAGGTGTTGTTGATTTTGTTGTTGTTGCTACTGATTCACATGTGCAAACAACGTCAGAAGAAAATCAGTCAACACTACGGGAGTTCCTTTTGTATGTGCTTCATCTAGAAAGTTCCTAAGGGGAAAGTACCAGGACTGTACACACTTTGAACACTTTACTAGGAACACTATGGTCCTAATAAAGTGCCCGACGTGGTCTTCTGCTGTTGTAGCCCATCCGCCTCAAGGTTACAATTGTACAGAGTGGTTATCTGAGTTACTGTAGCCTTTCTTTCAGCTCAAACCAGTCTGGCCATTCTCTGTTGACCTCTCTTATCAACAAGGCATTTCTGTCCGCAGAACTGCTGCTTACTTGATGTTTTTTTAATTTTTGGCACAATTCTGAGTAAACTCTAGAGATTGCTTTGCATGAAAATCCCAGGAGATCAGCAATTACAGAAATACTCAAACCAGCCAATCTGGCACCAACAATCATGCCATGGTCGAAATCACTGAGATCAAATTTTTTCCCCATTCTGATGGTTGATGTGAACATTAACTGAAGCTCCTGATCTGTATCCGCATGATTTTATGCACTGCACTGCTGCCACATTATTGGCTGATTAGATAATCGCATGAATAAGTAGGTGTACAGGCGTTCCTAATAAAGTGCTCTGTGAGTGTATGTGGGAAAGGGATAATGGAGGTCAATCACCAGTCCTCTTTATCACTTCTTTCTATTTGCTTTTCCCTTAAACTTGAATTGAATTTAAAACCTCTCATTCTGTTCCCCTTTGCAGAGCTGTCAAAGTGTGTTTAAGTCTCAATGGCAACTGCAGAACCTGCACCTGCCTGGTGGAAACTGACCTTCCTGCGTAAGAAGAAATCAGAGCCAAAGGTGTTGTATGAAATCCCCGGAGAGCACAGCAGCAACACCGGGGAGGCACCAGACACAGCTGCGGACAGCCAGTTTAACACCCGCCTGGAACGCATTGTGGACAAAACAGCAACAAAGGGACGCCATGTGAAAGTCTCCAATTCAGGCCGATTTAAAGAAAAGAAGAGGATTCGTTCGACGCTAGCAGAAAACCCTGAGCTATTCCCTGAAAAAGAACCTACTACTAATGAGAATAATAAAACCGGAAAGTAGAGTCACTGTGTAAACATATTAGCATGTGGGTAAAGCAGTTGAGAGGGCCTCGGTCTATGCAGCACTCTTCCATTGACGACCTCCACAGTTTACAGTCACCTGAGGCTGAGCTGCCTGAAGAGAGAAAAGGAACACTAAATTAGTGAATGATCTATTCAGATTTTTGGGAACAAAGAGAGCTACAAGCCTAATGATCAGGTTTCTGCACAGTAGGACTGCAACCTAATGTTTTTTGTTCAAATCACTGTGGTTGAAGTGTCGACATTTAACCTCACCGAAAGGGAACCAAATGAATCAATACCAGAACAAGATATTAACAGTAATGACAGTGACTTGATTATTTTAGCATCTTTTCTTATATTTTATGTGGTGCAAAGTACAATAGCAGCTACAGCACTTTTGATCTAGAAGATTGAAGAATTTATTCAGGAATATTATCAGAAATAAGAGTATGTTACTATATCAAAATACCATATGGACTGTTATTCTAATCATTACTGTAAATCTATAGATATTCTCTTTGAATCCCAGTACATGCAATTAGCCTGTTTGTGTCATGACAATCTGGAATAACAGTTGCTACATGTTATATGGCTTCCAAACCACCTGCTAGACCAAAATGTCATTTGTTTTGAATAAATGTGCCTGTTGCAATTATAAACTATTCTACGTCTGTGGTTCTACACTCAAAACAATTTTCTTTTAAGATTTACACATTTCACTTTGATTACAAAATTCAATCAAATTGAACTGAGTAATCTTTAATATATATATATATATATATATATTTCAAAAACTAATTATTTTAAGTTTTGTTAACTTAATTTTGTTACGTTACACAATTCAGTTTCATGGAATTTTGTCATGAAATTGAAATGTGTAAATCTTAAAATAGGCTTAAGTATTTTTGAGAGTATGTGTATAGGTATAAATTATTATCTCTGGTTTTAAAGGTTGATATTTATTGTAAAGAGAGTTTATAAAATTGTATCTAAACATGGTGGGGTTTTCTGTTTTAATTATTGTGCTTTTTTATGTTTAAAGAATTGTCAAATGTTTGCACAATGACTAATTTAAATTAGTTGTTTGCTTGACTTGCATTTTAAACTGAATTTTGCATAAATTTACATTTGTGGTTTTTAAATATGCCTGTATAGAAAATAAATAAATGCATTAATTAACGCTGCTGACTGTTTCTATGTATATCTTGTTATATAGAGTTTATAACAGCCTATTTCGCCTCTTTATTAAGTCAACTGTTACTCTTAAATTCCTTTCAACATAATTATTCTCGTCCAGGGCAAAACTCAAAGTGGGCGGGTGAATGATCAACAACACATCTGGGAAATTTTATGAACGACCTTACAGTAAATGAGTGATGCAATTGTTCCATTTGCATTTTAGTTATTGGTTTCGATGGAATGAAACAATGCTCTTTATGCCCACGAGTCACGACAGATGTGTTTATAAAACTGTCTACTGATAGACATATCATTTATATTAGCTTAACCTTGACATACTGCATAAGTTTGACTCTGTCTTAGTCAATTGTCGTATTTCTCCTCATTTGAAATCATCAAAATGACAAAATACTTCAGAAAAAGACCCAAAAACGTGTTTCGACGATTATTTCCCTACTCTTCGTGACCGCATTTCAATTAAACTGATGGGTCTATGATGTGCCTGCGCGGAGTAACACGAAGCAAAAAAGCTGTGGCGGCAGGATACGTCTGAGTTGCACTGCGTCCGTATATAAACATAAACGCGACGTCATCACCTGCAGTTTTCTTTCTTCTCTCAGCTGTTATTTGACTGTCGAGCGATTCCCATCTTCGCCGAAATGGCCGTGTGAACAGCAGCCTGTCGACAGCGCGCAAACTCCTCAGTGCATCAACATTGTGCACTGGCTCAGTACATTTACTGCAAAATGGCGTAAGTATACTTTCAGTTATTTTTGTCTTAAAATGTCGTCTCCGTCTGCCGGTGAGGCTTAAGAACCAGCTCGGGTGAACAATGAAATGGTCTGCTTTATAGTTTACTCAAATGGTAATTTACAAACATTTTAAATACATTATTAACCGCTGGGTGCGGAAAAGTCTGCGTGAACAATGTCATGACAACCGTCACGCGCTCAGCGCGCGCCATGTGTCTGACCAATCGTCGACGGATTTGTAATCGTTTCTGTTTGAAATGAACTTAAAAGTTGTTAATTTGTAACGTCGATATAACTTCAAGATGCATAGCACCTTTAAGTGCAATAAACACGAATAAGACACCTTTGTTTTGGCTTTTTTTCCGTCACTGCTTGTCCTCTATAAAATGGCGCACGTTCCTGAAAAAGGAGCGGCGATTACATGAAATGGCGGTGTCTTTTTCGACCGTGACGAAAGCAATAGCGCATTAGAGTCTTTTTTTTTTAATTATATTAAACATTGTTTAAACTAATTTTATCCAGTTTCTGCTGTTAATGATGGTTTGCGTTTTATTAAATTGAGATTGAAATTTTATAAATAAACTCCTACCAGCTGACAGTAATGATAGTGACACGTGGTGGATGACCATATATGGGTTGACGCTTAGGGCGTGACGAATGACGTTATTGTGAGCCAGGAAGACCAAATAAGGCTTTGCCATGATTGAACTCTTGTGTTAAACCTGCTATTACTTAAGTACTAATTTGTGAATTTTTCATGTGAAATATCAACTACTATTGATAACTCTTTTTCTTTTTTTCAGGTCCTTTGTGGAAACTCACACCTTTGCTGTACCCGACAGCACGAAATTGTTTGAATTCTCTGTAGAACACTCATTGATCCCTCTTGAAGTAGACAGCCATGTCTTTGATAAGCTCACGGTTTGGCCCGGCCGATATGGAGGCCCTTCTTTGGGACCCTTCATCACCGATGGTTGACCCTCTGGAGTCCTACCTGGATAGAGATGATGAGGTTCTTCCTCTTGGTGGGGCTGAATCGCCCCTCTCATCTTTCTCTTCCTCTCCACTTCCCTCTCTCTCCCCACCCTGCACTCCTCCCTCCTTTGAGAGGGGGGAGAAGGCTGGGCTCGTCCAGCCATCCCTGTCCTGGATCTCCTCAGATGAACTGTGCCTAGACAATGATTGCACAGGTGGTGGCAAAGGTGAGGTCTAGAAAAGTTTTCAAAGTATATATCATTGATCTCTAGATTTAGTATGAATATTTTAAGCACTCCGTTATAATGTTAAAGCTTTTATTTGTTTTTTTCCCCCCCTCAGAGCATTCGTTTAGTGAAATGGATTGGATGACGGAGAGAATTGATTTGAGCGAGTTCGATCTGGACTCGCTCATTGACTCCTATGATTCTGAGGATCCGCCCAGTTCCCCTGAAGAACTCATTGCTTCTCTTGAGTCACAGATAGAGCTGGATTCCCTGCCCTTACCTTCTGAAAACATCCCTTCACCCTCTTCACTTGCTCCTGTCCATTTAACTCCAGCTTCTGTGTCTGAAATAGATCAACTTTCCAGCCTTTTATTCACTCCAGTTACCACACCTTTAATCTGCTCAGCATCTCCTGAAATGGAAGATTCCTCCTCTGTGGTCCCTGAGCCACAGTCTGAGCTTGAGATCAAGTCAGAACCAGCCTCCCCAGTCCCATCCCCTTCCACACTTCCACCCGAGTCCCCCACTGACACTCTTGAGCTTGGTTGTGAGGTGGACATCTCAGAAGTCCAGAGTCCATCCCCCATTGAGCTGCGGGTGCCTAAAATTGTCCTGTCCCTCTCCCCAACCCGCATTGTTCTTGTACTTGCTCCCAAAGAGGAGGTTAACGTGATAGCAACTCCTCTGGGCAAAGGTGAGGTGGTTGTGAAGAGTTCTTCAGAACCAACTTCCCCCAAACCACAAACCCCACCCTCTCCTCAATCTCACTCTTCAAGGGTGAAGCCTTACCCTACACCCAACTCCAAGCCAACCCAAGTTCAGCATTCAGAATCGCCCACCCTTGTTGGAAAAGTGAAGTCAGCCAGTTGCCCCAAGGTGGTGGTTGAAAAACAGCTGAAGAAAATGGAGCAGAATAAGACTGCAGCCACACGTTACCGACAGAAGAAGCGAGCAGAGCAAGATGCTCTCCTATCGGAGTGTGCAGCTCTTGAGGAAAGAAATCAAGAACTGGTGGAGAAAGCAGACACCATCACTAAGGAGATCCAGTACCTGAAAGAGTTAATGGAAGAAGTCAAGAGAGTGAGACAGAGCAAAGAATGTAAGATGAGTTAGAATGGATGCAAAGGCTTAAATGCTGAGAGAAATGGACTGTTTCAGCATAGCCTAGAATACCAGCATAAGCAGTGAATACTGGGAAATAAGGGTATTAGGTGTTGGTCCTAAAGCAGGTATTTTTAGAAGGGTAAATTACCTTTTTGATGCTTCCCCAATATTCTTTTTAATATGTCAGTTATGAACAAAGCCTGTTCCTCCCTTACCAGTGTATTATAATTTTTTTAAATTAAGCACTGTATTTCAAATTATTTAGCAGCTCATTGTGTGTTGATGTTCTGTGTCTGTAATGAAATTCCCAAGCTAAAGTTTTGTGCTGTGTAAATGCTTTAACATTTAAACTTTCCTACTGTTTGTGGTAGACATGTTACAGTGTGCACTTATTAATCCCATGTACAATTTGGGAATATTTTGTCATTTTATGGGCCTATTATGTATCATGTAGCTTGAATTTTACATGAGCAAATAAAGTACCTTTAAAAAAACACCTGTTTGAATGACTGTCTTTTGGCAGAAAAGTTGGAATTTATTGCATAAAATTGTTTTCATTACAGATATGAAATGGTACTGTATGAGTTTACTGGCAGACTAAGGTCAGAAAAGTCTGCTGAAGATGCAGCAAAAATGGAGTACTGTAAGTCTAAACACATTAACAGACAGGATGTCATTACTACCTATGTTGATTGTCATTTAGCAGACTCGTTTGGTCCAAAGCAAGTTAGTACAAATTATAATACATGACCAAGAATAACTGCATCAAATATCCAACACAATCATTATAAACGTTTTTTTATTATTATTATTAATGCCAAGAACAATCTGCATACTTACAGAGGTTGCTTTGAAAAAGAATAATGCAAAAAAAAAAAAAAAAAACAGCGGGAAAACAATTGGAAGTTATAAATCAAAAGCAGTATTGACATTTTTGTTATTGTTGTTGCCCAAAAAAGATGCAACATATAAATTGAATCAACCAAATAGAGAGGGAGGAGTGGATTCTTGCCTAACAACTTACATTTATGAATGAACAATTTTCAAACTGATATACTGAATCTGTTTTGTTGTAGTAAAAAAAAAAAAAAAAAAATAGTGTTAATACGTATGTTGGATATCAGTTTTTTTGCATTTTATTTGCTCAAATCCTCCCAAGAAGATTGAAAAATGACAATCACATAAAACGTGTTAAATTGTCTCATCTTCCTCACAAAAAGTCAATTTTTTCTTAATTTTGTCAATATATTTAGAAAGCCTTAACAAGATTAGCATTTGTGTTATATTTTAAAAGACACCGCTCTATTAGTCGATACATGTTTATGAGGAAGAGACCAAACCAAATTCCAACTGATTTCATATGTAGCCATCCGTTTAATGGTAGATGCTGGAATAGTTTTTCTGTTAAGACAATTACGGACAAAGTGGTTATTTAGCTTGACATCAGTAACAGAGTTTCCTTGAACACTGGATTAAACAGATTATGAAGGAATATTCACTTTGTAGGAGTTAGAAATTAATTTAAAGAATCACAACTCAATGCACATATTTCACAGTAAAATTAACCATTATTAATATGAAAATATGAGGTGAAAAGAATTTAACTTCTAGTATATATTACCAGTCAAAAGTCACATTTTAACACTGAGATGGGTGCCCAAGCACTTTTCATAGTATATTGCCATATAGTGCACCAAATATTTGTGGGCAGGTGCATATTGCTGTAAGAGTAGCGCAGCCATGCCCCGCAATGCTCAAGTGTTTTAGTAGAAGATCATGCTTACATAAATGTCTTAAGGTATGATATGCTCTCCTTATTAGTTATGGTTATATCAAATTCAAAACAAATATTCAAGGCACATTCAGTTCAGTCTTTTGTCTGTAAAAACAGTTCTATGCTCCAGAATACAGCTCTTTTTCAGGTGCACTTAATTCCAGTGCACTTACAGCATATACTGGGTATAATATTACATTGAGTAGCTACATAGTAATACTACATTCTAACATTACATTGAATGTGCATGAAATACAGTAAATAGTCAATATGTTATCAAGACCACCTGATAGAATCTGGGTTATGTAGGTTGTGTAAATACTGTATATACAGTACAAGAGAGGCCTGTTATACACCTTGGAAATGGATAGAATCATTTTGGTCTGTGTGTTGTTAAACATGCATCTCACATAATCCTAGCAAATATTCAGCATCAATACAATTTTGTGCATGTTATACTTCTAGCAAAAGTGATGGTTCCTAATTTTAAACTCACGAAAGTCCAGTGGCTAACCCCTTTACATTGCTTGAGAAGCCAGAAGTTTAGGTTGCACTTCTGAAATGAATGTATACATAGGTATAACATGTTTTCCATGGAGTTCAAAAGCAGTGGAATCTCCCTGTTGCATATTATGATTAAGATGGAATACAAACAGTATGAATAACCTTATGTGTAATAATCAGTTTTTTTCAGAATTCATAAGATCAGTCATTTTCACTTTCTTCTTAGTACATCTTTTTAAAGCTCTGGATGTGCACACTAAGATTGCCTCATTCTTCACTGCATAATGCATCTTCCACTCGTTTCCTCCTCGTCTAGTTCTTGGTTCACTGCAGAACAAGTTGGCAATGATCAGATTTGGCACAGGCAATCATATTTTGCAGGTGTTTTGCATGCTTATGGGTGTTTCTTCAACGTTTGGCCCTTTCATGTCCCAGGGGTTGATTTTTATTAAAAGGAACCGGTTAAAAAATATGTCTCTTTGTTTTATGAAGGTCATATTAAAACTGACAGAACTTTTTACAGGCCTTCATCATTTATTTTTGGTACTTTTAAAAATGTCTTTTATGTATAGATTTTATTGTTTTAGCCTTGTCCCAGGCCCAGACTTTTATTATTAAAATATGAAAATCCATTATAAAAATTCTAATTATTACATTTTAAACTACACTTCCTGGCCAAAAAAAAAAAAGAAAAAAAAAAAGTCACCGTTTGGATTTAAATAAGCAGATACTTAAGAGCCTAAGATTGGATCAATATTGCAGTGATTAATATGTTTCAGCTGGCAACAATTCTTTTAACCCTAACTGATGCAGTGTGTAGCTTCTTATTTCTTAAACAACCATGTTAAAAGACGTATCCCGTGGTCGTGGAAAAGATTTGTTTCAGAAGGAGCAAATTATTGTCCTGCATCAAGCAAAGAAAACAATTAAGGAGATTGCTGAAATCACTGGAATTGGGTTTCGAACTGTCCAACACATTATTAAAACACGGAAGGATAGTGGTGAACCATCAACTTTGTGGAGGAAGTGGTCTGACTTTTTTTTTAATGATTGTGATCGGAGATCACTAAAACATTTGGTGAAGTCAAACTGAAAAAAATCGACAGTCGAACTCTTGGCTATGTTTAATAGTGAAAGTAAGAGCATTTCCACATGCACAATGCAACGAGAACTTACAGGATAGGGAATAAACAGCTATGTGGCCACAAGAAAGCCACTTATTAGTGAGGCTAATCGGAAAAAAACACTTCAATTTGCTAGGGAGCATAAAGATTGGACTGTGGATCAATGGAAAAAGGTCATGTGGTCAGACGAGTCCAGATTTACCCTATACCAAAGCAATGGGCGCGTCAGGGTAAGAAGGGAAGCGCATGAAGCGATGTACCAGTCATGCATAGTACCCACTGTACAAGCCTCTGGAGGCAGTGTTATGATCTGGGGTTGCTTCAGCTGGTCAGGTCTAGGCTCAGCAACTTTATGCGGCAATAAAATGAAGTCAGCTGACTACCTGAATGTACTGAATGACCAGGTTATCCCATCAATGGATTTTCTTTCTTCCCTGATGGCACTGGCATATTCCAGGATGACAATGCCAAGATTCATCAGACTCAAATTGTGAAAGAGTGGTTCAGGGAGCATGAGGAATCATTTTCACAAATTAACTGACCACCACAGAGTCCTGACATTAACCCCATTGAAAGTCTTTGGGATGTGCTGGAGAAGACTTTATGGAGCGGTTAGACTCTCCCGTCATCAATACCTGATCTTGGCCAAAAATGAATGCAACTCTGGACGAAAATAAATGTTGTGACATTGCATGAGGTTGTCGAAACAATGCAGTGACGAATGCATGCTGTAATCAAAGCTAAAGGCGGTCCAACAAAATATTAGAGTATGCAATTTTTTTTTTTTTTTTTGGCCAGGCAGTGTATGATAATCTAAACAAAGAGTGAAATAAACAAACCATTTCAGTATATACTGTGTGAAAATGACATTAAAAATAAAATAAATAAAAAAAATTACAACTGTCTATAATAAAGTTAATGTGCTTATTAGCCATGTTGTCTGTGTTTAGCATGCTTGAGATGAAATATGAGACAAGTGATGTTTGAAGAAAACAAATAAAAATCAAGGTAAATATCACTTGTGAGCAGAATATTTGTATTGGCCATCATTTTCAATCAAACTGTAATTTTGTCAGATTATGTACAAACTGAGGAAATATTATTTAATTGTATTTATTTAGGATACATAAGATTTTGGCTATGAAATTAGTGCAAGACAAAGGAGTTGGCCAGTTTCTTTCAAAAACGTAAAAATTCCCATCACCGTCATTTCCACCATGGAATACTGTTAAGCACAACTCAGAATATGAAATGTGGTGGACATGACACTGTGGTGAGAATTGCCATGACTTTCAGAAAATATGACAAAAAAATATTAACCTCCTGTGATGCATGTACTGTACATACACTCAGGGGTGGAAAGAGTACTGAAAAATCATACTCAAGTTAAAGTACAGTTACTTCCCAAAAAATGTAGTGTGAGTAGAGTAAAAGTACCTGTTCTAAAAACTACTCAATTAAGAGTAAAAGAGTAGCTCATGAGTAGTAATTATTGAGTACTGAGTTGCAAAAGCTATGCCACCTTATAATACACACAGTATGCTGCAATTTCAAAATGTGGCATTCATACTGTAATTCACATTCCCTTTTATGGCTGTTTGTCAGAAAGAATGAGAAATATAGCCTAGCCTTATCTAAATTGTATCTGCGTCCAAAAAAATAACAGGGAGACGTGTTTACAGAGATGAAAAAATGAAGAGGTTATTTTCAGTACTGATCACCATTTTAAATCATAATGTATGAAACAAATACATTAAAATCAGTTTATGTGTAGGGTCTAAATAGCCCTTAAAGGTTTAGTTCACTTAAAAATGAAAATTCTCTCATCATTTACTCACCCTCATGCCATCCCAGATGTGAATGACTTTGTTTTTTCTGCAGAACACAAACAAAGATTTTTAGAAGAATATTTCAGCTCTATAGGTCCATACAATGCAAATGAATGGTGGCCAGAACTTTTAAGATTCCAGTGGTTAAATCCATATCTTCAGAAGCGATATGATAGGTGTGGGTGAGAAACAATATTTAAGTCCTTTTTCACTGTTAGATGTGAAAGTGAAAATAAACAGGCACCACATGTGACTTTCAGACGTGAAAATGAAAGTGGAGATTTAGTGTAAAAATGGACTTAAATTTCTCACCCACACCTATCATATAGCTTCTCTAGAGATACATTTCATATGGATTACTTTCTTCTGGCCTTTATGTGATTTTTGGACCTTTAGATTTCTGGTCACCATTCACTTGCACTATATGGACCTGAAATATTCTTCTAAAATCTTTGTTTGTGTTCTGCAGAAGAAAGAAAGTCATACACATCTGTGATGGCATGAGGGTGAGTAAATGATGAGAAAATTTTCATTTATGGGTGAACTATCTCATTAATGCCCACAGAGCGAGTTATTTTTGCATACAAAATCTTTTTCAAAACAATGCAAAGACTGCAAAAAATTGTCACTTGTCACTTGGCATGCCACGTCCCACAGAACAGAGGATGTATAGAACAGGGGAAGGCAGAGTGTTTTGGCACAGGGGCCACATCAAGCTTCAAGTAGTATGGGCCACATTGTATTCCTTTTGAGATACAATGTTCCGCATTGATTTAGTTCTTGTATATTTTAAGCCAAGAAATAGTTGTGTTCTCATTTCTAATGCATGATGCACAATTTTCTGAAGTGTATTTGTGACTGGTGGAATATTCTGCCTGAAGTATTGCTCTACAAAGGTTGATACATTTCTATCAGGCATTAGAAAAACTTGATAAAGGCTGAGTATAATTATAAATGGTTTATTTTATCATCTCTACTTCACTGGTAATTTATTATTCAAATTAAAACTTTCTACATTAGGGGTTGTTATTATATATATATATATATATATATATATATATAATTAAAAATACTATTACTAAAAAAATTGTTGGATTGTAATACAGTTATAATTTGTAAAGCTACTAAAGTTATCCAGCACAGAGCAGAGTGTGGTTTTCTCATTTTCTTGTTATTGTTGTTTGATTAATAGCCTATTAATGACATAGACAATGGGCAGGTATATGAGCTTATAGTTACACTTCCAAGTCCTATATTTTGATATAAATTTCGCTTAATTGTTCTATGTTTTACGTTCACTAGACATATCTAACTGCGTTTACATTAACACCTGGCCAAAACAGGCATTTTGGTGGAATTTTGAAGTGTGTTTGACTCGGAACACACACGAATGTAAAGCACACACTCTTTAAGCCGCCTGTCAGTCAAAAAAGTGGCTAAAAAAGTGAAGAAATACAAAATCAATCTTTAAGATTTTTTGAGATCAACCAATGTTTGTCTTGCTGTCACGGTCAATGTAATTCACCCCTAGACTAGACGTAGAACAAGGGCTAAATGCAGAAAATTACTCACTTTATCATCAATATCAAGGATTTTCCCCTGATAAGTAGCGAACACAGACGGAGGGAACATAGAGCAGTAAAAGTAGTTACAGCACTTAAAATGTACTCAAGTATACCATTTTTAAACTACTTAAAAAAGTACAATTCCTGAGAAAATCTACTTAATTACAGTAACGAGTGTATTTGGAATTCGTTACTTTACAACCCAGCATACACTGTTGGACATTGGTAGACAAATAAAAAAAGCTAGCGAAAGTGTGACATTTTTTAACGAGACTTTACTTTCTGAAAGTCCACAGGGCTACAAGTGCCTAAAGTAGAAGAAACACCCTTATGTAGGATAAATATTCAGTTTGTTCACAAGTGAGAAAGATAGATGTTAAAATTTAATGAATGGTAAGGAATGTAAAACACTTACGTTTGACAGGTAAGAAAGGTTTCTGTCCATTCTCTGCCACCATTTCCTCTATTTTCTGCAAGAGTTCAGTCACCTGTGTCCTGTCCTGGTTGGCCTTTGTACAGTCCAGCACATGATAACAGTTCCAGCAATGTTTCATCAGTTTCAACAGCTCACCTCCATTCTGTTGGATATGATCCTCAATTGATGTGCCATACAGCCAATCACCACACGAGAACAGAACCAGCGTGTGTAGACATGCTTCCTCACTAAACATTTCCAAATGGCTCTTGAGGGCCTGTCTCTTTTTGGGAGTGAGAGTGGAGACCACAGGGATGACCAATAAGAGTGCATGTGGGCCGGGATGAAGAAGCCCCGCCCCTTGTCTGATTTCTTTTCGTACGTTGCTGGGTGTGCGTTGGACAGAAAACCAATCCCAACCTGGTGTGTCGACAATCGTGAGCCGTCGACCAGCTACAAATGCTTGGCGGCGGACAGACACCTCTGTGGGGCGTCCTGATTCAAATACACGACAGCCCAATAGAACATTACCTGCTGAGCTCTTACCAGCTCCACGCCAGCCAACTAACAGCAATCGTAACTCTGTTAAAAGAGAGAAAGTGGGAGATTGAGAAATGGAAATAATGTATATGATTAATATTTTCAGCCCTCTGATCCAGTTGTGCATATCTAAGGAGACAGTCTGCAATAGTACCAACAAACACGTAGCAGCAACCTGATAGAGCGCAACAGTGCCCATCCACTTTTTTAGCCATCTTGGTTCCGGAAGTGTTTTTTCCATCGGGATTTCATAAAAGTCATTATAAAAGAATTTTAAGCCATGAACCAAACCAACCAGCTCCGAGGAGGATCACAAAATTTCAAACTTTGATTTGAAGCCAAAAAAGTATTTAAAAATTGGACAAAACGACAAATAATTTCCTCACATCTGTAATGAGGACTACAATGCAATGCAACAATGTGAATTAATTGAATTAAAAATGATGGGAAAAATATAAAACTATTGATTTAAAGTAGTTGATTGAAAAAATATATTTTAATTATATTGCAAAAATATCAGAAATATATAAGTAGTTTGAGAGTGTAGGGAGACTGATTCGATTGTGTCATTCCAAGTGTTGGGCCTCATGTACTCACATAGAAGACAAAGGCAGGCCTAACACAGTCGTAAAAACATAACTCAAGCCCCCACCTTCTAAGTCGTAAATTTTACTGGTAAAAATCGCGCCAAAATCAAACAAAGGGAGTCCAAAACAGACTACAGATCCATGAAGCCTTGCTCACTAAAGGATCGAGCTCTCAACTCCTATTGGATGAGGCACACAACAGAACGTCCCTCAAACATGACATCATCAGGAGTTGAAATAATTCTGAAATGCATCCAGAATTCGCTTCCAGCGACTTCGTCCACCGAATATAGACGTAGCTTTTTTTGCTGCTCTCCGGTGCAACCTCGTGGCACAAGGAAGTAATGTCCGACTTGAAACTGTAGCCATACAATCTCCATCTCGCTGGACGAGTTGAGATTACTCTGTGTTCAACCGAACACTCTAATGGATCCGAAGGAGACCGCCGAGCAATTCGCATCTTCATCCGTTTGCCTACAGAAGTGAAGAGAGTAAAGATTTCTCTTCCATCTTCAATCAAGTCAACATTTCTGATTTCTCCGCCAGCCTGCTGAGAATCAACAGCGGTACCGCCTGCCGACAGAGCGAGGAAACGGCCTCCCGTCATCACCCGAGCCTCAAGGAACCGGGTCAAAGTTAAAGGACGGAGGAAAACACATTCTACCTGTGTCCTCATGCGATTCAAGTAAGAGGTTACGTCTGGGCAGAGATAGAATATTATAGCGTGTTATTCTTGTGTTTCAAGGTTTTTGCTTGTACAGTTTACGGACCGCCATGTCCGCTCATTATTAAAACACAGGGTATTAATTATCACAAATTTGTTTTGCTGTATTGTGGTCCAACCAAATTGGATTGTGCAATTTCGCCATCGCGGGTGAAACAGAAACTGAGTTCATCCATTAAAGAGTCAAATAATGCAGGACTTTTACGAGCCCCGCTCGTAAAACCGCGTCTCTGAGTGATGAACTCTCCCGCTATCGCGAAATTAGCTTTAGGGCTGTCACTTAATTGTCTCATCTCTCTCTCTCTCTCTCTCTTACTAATCACACACACACACACACACACACTGTCACACACACACTTTATGTGTTATAGGATTATTTTATTTCCATATCTAATCATATCACTGTTTAGTTTGTAGTTGTAAGTCGGAAGTTTATTGACTGCATTGTATTAATTATTAATTGATATTACTGCATAAATAAACTTTGTTTATTTTACAAAGAGAAGTGTTTTGGTTTGTTTTGGTTTTGCATACACCTGTGTCATGCTGACGGGATGTCAGTGCTTGGATTCAAACCTTCATTCATTGTTTTTTTTCCTGAAAATCGATATTCTTCGGATGCCGATTTTCCTAAGAAAACAATCTAATATTGAGACTGTTTTACTATTTGGTTATTAGTCCCTAATTCCAGGGTGGTGCCCCATCAATGTTAATCCTTATTAATATTCTATTGATTTTTGATAATTGACAATTATCTTTGATGATTGTTGAATTGAATGATCAATAAGCTAGTGTTAATTTTAATTAATGTTTCATCGATGTTAACAATTAATGATTATCTTTGATAATTGTTGATTTTAAAGGATTAAAAAAAGCTAACATTGATTCTCATCAATGTTCTTTTGATTTTAATAATTAGTAATTATCTTTGATAATTATTCATTATTGCTAATAACCAAACTTGCTCCTAAACGTAGCACACTACATTTACTGGAGCCTCATATGAGGTTTTAATGAGTTAGATCCAATTAATTAATTTAAATATTAATTAATAACTACAGAAATAATCATTAATTATTTCTGATAGTAACACTAATCTAAACAACCGGTAAAGCCTGACATAATAATTGGTGCCCTGTGTGAGGCATCCTACGTGCCAGTTCTGTCACAGTGTGTATGCATAAGAATCCAAAGTAATAATTTGAATCATTACTTCAAAGTTTGGTTCTGTTTGACAATTTACTTCTCAAAACTTGCCAAACATAAGCCAGTGTGGTGTGAAAGTGCTCTTAAGAGTGAATTAGGGGTTGGTAAATTTACTATAGTCTGCTTAAAATCTGCTGTTGTTATTATTTAACTCCTAACGCTTTCATCTAAATGTTACAGAGAGGTGCCAAGTCACTTCATTGACGTCCACCAAGGAGAGAACACAGTGAAATTAGCACATTACATAACATTAGACCGTAAGCCACAGGTCGAAGCCTCTCAACTGTGCTTTCATGTTAGCATTATATCAACTGTAAAACAACAAGCTGTCAGAGCCACTATCACAAGAATTTTTACGGCCTCAGTAAAATGAGTCACCAATCACCCTGCGTGACTGGAGCTGAAGCTCCACAGAGGTTAGTTGACCCAGCACTGCAAGATGTAGTTGCTGCTGTCCTTCGTCTCTCCATAGAGGAGAGAGATAACCTTAACGGCTACAATATTAGTCGTTGTGATGAAGCATTGCAGGAACTAGTTGATTATGTCAACAACCTGGTCGGGAAGCCAATGCGCACAGTCCTGGACCTTGTGGGCCAAATGTTCCTTCTTCATCACTGCAAAACCCAACTGCAAACCACCGAGCACCAGGCCCAGCTCGCCCAGCTGCAGAGCAGCTACCAAGCGGTGCAGAAGGAAAATCTCAGCCTGCACCAAGAAATTAGGTGCACCCAAGCTGAGAAAGTCCAGGCACAGAAAGATAATGCCCGGATGCAGGAGGAAAACGAAACCCTGCGCAGGCAGCTTCAAGCTGCCCAGCTAAAAGTAGAGTCAGCTGAAACACACAGCACAACATCTGACATAGAAGAGGGCCCCCCTTTTAGCGATACGCATTGGAATGTGCCCCTGAGAAACCCAGGAACACACGCTAGGAGCCGAGCTGCCCCTAGTGGTACAGTCTCTGACTTCGTCCTCCAAGACACCTTTCAAAATCCTCCAGCGGCCCGCCGGTTGGATGCAGGTGCCCCTCCTTATAGTTGCCCCCCCCAGTCAGTTTTCAGTCATGCCACCTTGCGTTTCAAACCGACTGATTCCACACCACGAAGGGGGACAATTATTTTCAAGCCCAGAGTGGTGTAAGCGGCTCAAAGATCCCATTAGCCAGGGAGCTATACGCACACGTCGACTGGACTCCTTCACCACCACGAAGGGGAGGAAGTCGTCCTCATCGCTATAGTGATCTGAGTGACTATGATGTTTCGGATGACTCGGACGACCCATGGTCATACCGACACCAAAGCTTGCGAATCCGATAACTCGAGTCCCTCGCAGGGGACATAGAACGCTTTGACCCAAGTAATCGAGATTCAAACCGACAATTATCTTAGGGAAATTGAGCACTGCCTGATTGACTTGCCTTACGCTTCATCGCGTAAAAAACTCAAGCTCATATGGAAGACCACAGTAAGGAGTGTCCATGTGTTCATGGA
This sequence comes from Myxocyprinus asiaticus, assembly GCF_019703515.2. NCBI lineage: Eukaryota > Metazoa > Chordata > Actinopteri > Cypriniformes > Catostomidae > Myxocyprinus > Myxocyprinus asiaticus. The sequence continues at coordinate 9,159,351 of NC_059357.1, read as the reverse complement.
AACGCTACCGACTGGTACACGAAACTGCTACTCAGCTCTGTGTAAAGCCCTACGCGAGGAGTATTCGCTGAATATCAACGAAGCCTCCGCTACCATAGCTGCTTTCGCCATCACCCAGAAGAGGCACGAGCCTCCGCGTGAGTATTATAGACGCCTGAGAACCACGTACTTCCAAGGAAGTAACGCACCAGGCCTGGAGGAGGAACGAGCTTTCAAGTCTCTTTTCCTTCACAACCTCCACGAGTGCGTGCGATATGACGTCACGATGCACTGCAGAATGGGCAACCCCACCATGCAGGAAATCAGAAAGTACGTGCAACTGGCATGGGAGACATGCGTGCGCCCTGCCCGAGGGCACGAAGGCGACGCCAGAGCCCTGGGGATCCAAGCCTCATATGCAGACCTAGTGCTTGAAGGCAACGAAATGCCTCGTGTTAAGGTGAATGCTAGAACAGGACCCCAGAGGCGCCGATCACCCCGCCAGCAGGGTAGGCAACAGAACCAGGGGGTGGTGACCAGACACACCCCCAGGGTCACGGCAGGCCTAAACAACAAAATGTTCGCCGGCCAAAAAGAAATGCGCATTTCGAACGAAAACCCAAACAAGAAGGTGAGTGGGTAGGCAAGGTTTCAAATCCCCTCAGAGAACAAGATTTGAGAGAGGAAATGGAGGATATAAGGAGACGCTTGACTGAGTTAGTAACTAAGCTCGATGTGCTCCGTTGTTCACCAGGTCTGTCGACCTCCTCAAAGGAACACGGCACTGAAACCTTGTCAGTATGACTAGACGATGTACCCCCTCCCATTAACGCCAAAGTTTACTTTGTAGGTCGGGGAAAGGGGAACAGTGTCCAAGTTGCTCCCCAAAACATTCACTCCTAACATGCCACACCCTCCTTTTCTTACCTTCTTGGGCGATCTGTACCGTAAGGGCAACGCCTGACACATGGGTCATTCAGCTCCCATGCACTACTCAACACCGGTTCCGAAATAGTCTAATGGGTTCCAACACCTTCACAGAGGTGGCTAGAGCAAAGCTCTCCCTTGGCAAACCGTTATAGACAGAGACCTACAACGTAAGCATCACAAGCTACACGCAAGATAGGTCGTCTATCACAAAACGGGCCTGGATTGACACCTTTCAAGGGATGATGCTAACAGACCCTGTTTACATATGTCCCATTAATACGGAACCACTGTTAGTTGGCCAGGACCTACTGAACCGATTGGCTCTGCTCATTGACTGCCGTCCTGGACACATGTGGGCTCAGGTTGACATACCGAGACCACTTGGTCCAGAAAACAGTTCGCCAGCTTCAGATGCACACGTCGCCATCGTCCAAAAATCCAGCAGAGACGACGACTCCAATAAGAACAATTACAGGGCCTGGGTAAAACCCTTCAGGGTACTATAGTCACTGTAAATTTGCAATCCGTTCTTATCAATAACACTTTGCACGCTTTAGGGACTTTGTCAGAGAAAACAACTTATGCGTGTATCGTTAGAGATCTAATGCAGGACCTCCTCAGGGAAATTAGCTCCTCAGTCAACAGTCTGAGTGGTGGAAGGATTCCAGCTTACCTGGTCTCCCTAGACCTTGTCGAACAAATCCTTAGATCTGCTACTATCTCCGTTGTGCAACCTTCACAGATACACATGGCATATAGTTTTGGCATTGAAATTCCAATCCATGTAAATCCTCAGAACCTCAAAATAGGATTTATCCTCAATCTACCATCATAGGCAGAATATATATAGACTAAAATCTGTATTTAATGTTGGTTTTCAGAGAGGTAATGCACACATTCACCTCAAAACACCACCGACACTCGCCTACCATGATGAGGACCCCTCGCTCTACCTTATCCCTAATCTAAACATGTGTACCAAGACAAATGTTAGAGAGGTGACTAACTACCTCCCTGAACAAGTGTCATGGTAGCATGTCCATCAAAGATGAAGGAACAGAGACAAAGGTATAGCGAGCAGGCAGTCGCTGGCTCGTTAACACACCAGCCACCGAAGTCATACGACTGCCATGATACAGCCACTAAGCTAAGGCCACTAAACTAAGGCTACCAAACCAAACGGAGTTCTTAACAGTTCCCCAAAGAGCCATCATGCACATTGATGATATTGTCCTCCATCATCTCAACGTCGACAAAAATGACGCAGAAATTGAGATCATGGACGCATTTAGAGGTCACAGCCTCACCGTTGATGACACCCTTCAACAGCAGCTTCAGGCTGAAGGGATGGAATTAGTGAAGTTCAGTCTCAAACCGACTGGCTTGACCACTATATTTCATAGTCACATAAGCAGATCGTCATCTTACCGAGAACACCCTATCAGTTTGGTTGCCCTCTGGCTCCTCCTCAGTGGTTCGATCATCATCGCAATTATTGCACACGCCATGTACAGGTACATTCAACACCTACAGGCCAGACTGGACTCACTTCTCATACAGCCACGTTTTACACACCAGTCTGAGCCCATCCCACAGGTTAACCCAATCATTTCCAAGGATAAGCCATTTAACCTTTAACCCTCCTTTCCTCTAACATTTTGTTCCTAGTAACCAATGTCAGGTTCTACTTTGATTTTGTGTTATGACCAAAGAACAACAAAGGATTGTGTTATGGTTAATGCTGTGCCTTCCAATAACTTGAAATGTTTATGTGTGATGAATGTATTTTTAGAATTAGCTAGAAGTTCTATGCCCAGATGTGCCTCAATCTCTGTCCAGACGATAAAGCCTCTGTGAACTCTAATGAACTGTTTGGACTGTGCAACCATTTCTCTTTCCTATCAGGAATACATGGATGGCATAACCCACAGGTTACTGTGAACCGACAAGAACTGTTCGGCCCTTCAGTTGCTCTAAAGCTGCTGGACAACAACCAACTCTTCAGAACAAAGGGGGGAGTGTTGGGCCTCATGTATTCAGATAGAAGACAAAGGCAGGCCTAACACAGTCGTAAAAACGTAACTCAAGCCCCCACCTTCTAAGTCGTAAATTTTACTGATAAAAATCGCGCCAAAGGGAGTCCAAAACAGACTACAGATCCATGAAGCCTTGCTCACTAAAGGATCGAGCTCTCAACTCCTATTGGATGAGGCACACAACAGAACGTCCCTCAAACATGACATCATCAGGAGTTGAAATAATTCTGAAATGCGTCCAGAATTCGCTTCCAGTGACTTCGTCCACCGAATATAGACGTAGCTATTTTTGCTGCTCTTCGGTGCAACCTCGTGGCACAAGGAAGTAATGTCCGACTTGAAACTGTAGCCATACAATCTCCATCTCACTGGACGAGTTGAGATTACTCTGTGTTCAACCGAACACTCTAACGGATCCGAAGGAGACCGCCGAGCAATTCGCATCTTCATCCGTTTGCCTACAGAAGTGAAGAGATTAAAGATTTCTCTTCCATCTTCAATCAAGTCAACATTTCTGATTTCTCCACCAGCCCGCCGAGAATCAACAGCCGTACCGCCCGCCGACAATCAACAGCGGTACCGCCTGCCGACAGAGCGAGGAAACGGCCTCCCGTCATCACCCGAGCCTCAAGGAACCGGGTCAAAGTTAAAGGAAGGAGGAAAACACATTCTACCTGTGTCCTCATGCGATTCAAGTAAGAGGTTATGTCTGGGCAGAGATAGAATATTATAGTGTGTTATTCTTGTGTTTCAAGGTTTTTATTACGGACCGCCATGTCCGCTCATTATTAATACTCAGGGTATTAATTATCACAAATTTGTTTTGCTGTATTGTGGTCCAACCAAATTGGATTGTGCAATTTCGCCATCGCGGGTGAAACAGAAACTGAGTTCATCCATTAAAGAGTCAAATAACGCAGGACTTTTACGAGCCCCGCTCGTAAAACCGCGTCTCTGAGTGATGAACACAGCTGCTTTCTCTCCCGCTATCGCGAAATCAGCTTTAGGGCTGTCACTTAATCGTCTCATCTCTCCCTCTCTGTCTCTTACTAATCACACACACACACACACACACACACACACACACTGTCACATACACACCTTATGTGTTATAGGATTATTTTATTTCCATATCTAATCATATCACTGTTTAGTTTGTAGTTGTAAGTCGGAAGTTTATTGACTGCATTGTATTAATTATTAATTGATATTACTGCATAAATAAACTTTGTTTATTTTACAAAGAGAAGTGTTTTGGTTTGTTTTGGTTTTGCATACACCTGTGTCATGCTGACGGGATGTCAGTGCTTGGATTCAAACCTTCATTCATTGTTTTTTTTCCCGAAAATCGATATTCTTCGGATGCCGATTTTCCTAAGAAAACAATCTAATATTGAGACTGTTTTACTATTTGGTTATTAGTCCCTAATTCCAGGGTGGTGCCCCGTCAATGTTAATCCTTATTAATATTCTATTGATTTTTGATAATTGACAATTATCTTTGATGATTGTTGAATTTGAATGATCAATAAGCTAGTGTTAATTTTAATTAATGTTTCATCGATGTTAACAATTAACGATTATCTTTGATAATTGTTGATTTTAAAGGATTAAAAAAAGCTAACATTGATTCTCATCAATGTTCTATTGATTTTAATAATTAGTAATTATCTTTGATAATTATTCATTATTGCTAATAACCAAACTTGCTCCTAAACGTAGCACACTACATTTACTGGAGTCCCATATGAGGTTTTAATGAGTTAGATCCAATTAATTAATTTAAATATTAATTAATAATTACAGAAATAATTATTAATTATTTCTGATAGTAACACTGATCTAAACAACCAGTAAAGCCCAACACAAGGAAGTGGGTTATTGCTGCAGAGCTTGTTTGGCGCACTTTGTTTGGCTGTGATTATCCCTTCAGGATTTATGAGTAGTGTAGTTTCTCACCAAAAATTACCTATCAAACATGATTTTGAAGTTGAAATGATGGCCTAATCTCATGAAAATTACGTAACTGTGGCAACATTTTTGCAAAATAACATTACATGGTTCATTACACGTATCTCAGCATTTTGTCATGAGATGTCCACTGTGTGCCTCTAAAAGTGAGTTAAATTTAGATATAGATTCATTTATATTTACAGTTATGCATTTGGCAGATGCTTTTATCCAAAGCGACTTAAAGTGTATACCTTACATTCAAGGTAATGTGTATACTTTACATTCAACTTATACATTGTATCAGTTTGTGTGTTCCCTGGGAATCGAACCCATGATCTTGGCATTGCTAGCACCATGCTCTACCTCTAATGCTCAACAGAATTGTAGATTAACAAAATCTACCACCCTAACCTGAACCTTAAACCTAAACCTACCAACAGTGTCATAAAAAGTGTGACATTATTGAGCCTGAAATCACATCTGTTTTTGAAGTTTTAAATAAAAAAACTGTACGCTAAACCCAACACCTGAACCTAACCGATCGTGTCATAAATGCAAATGTGAGATGAAAATGCAATTGCTTAAGAAACCACACCATTTTGTGGTGCTCCTATGACACTTTTGGCTCACGTCAACTCATGCTTTACTGGACTTGTACCCTGGTTTTTCACATCAGTTGAGCTACCGTGCAACATAATCATGTGGGAATTAGCTTGTAATTGTAGATGGTTAGGTAATGCAAATGCATTCAAGCTCAGGTCAAGTCTCGAGCCCTCCGCCAGGGACAGCAAGCCACATATGTTTATTCTATCCTCACTGCAGGATTACATTAATTTACGAACTACTGAAACGTAGTAAGTAACTGATTTGGTTAGACTAGGTTGCAAAATAACGTGGACTGATGGCTTAAAAAAAACATATACCATTGATTAACAATCTCGGAGCTCATGGTCTTGAAAGGTTTATAAGTTATCATTGAAAATCTATTCCCTAAGGAAATAAATGAATAGGATTTCTACTTCCAGAACCAGACTGTTGCGCTCTACGGACAGAAACCAACCTCTTGGTGGAGATCTAAACATTGCTGGTGTCTTCTCCACTTCTGCGACTCCATCACCTTCTCTTTCCTCCTGAAACTCTTCATCCTCGAACATCAGGTTTGGCTTCTCCATCTCAAAGAACCAGCCCTGATTCTCCTGCACGATTTCCTCCACTTTCTGCAGAAGCTCGGCAACCTGAGTGCCGTTGTCCGAGCAGGTGTTATCCAAGGTGTGGTACCTGCAGCCACACCTTTCCACAAGCCTCTGCAGCGCCGCCCCTCCATCCACAATAAATTCCTCCACTCCCTTGTCCTGCGACAACTGGTCCAAACAGGTGAACAAAACCATGGTGTGCCTCCATATTCCTGCTCCCAGAGCCCTGACCCGACACCACAAACCTTGCCAGTGGTGCTCAGTGAACGGGGTTCCAATGGGAACCACCAGCAAAACTGCATGGGGACCAGGAGAGCATTGATCAGTAATGAATTGCTGGTTCTCTGAGTGCCCCTCGTCAGTTGTATCTCCAGTTTCCAGTTGCCATCCAGGGGTGTCAATGAGCAACAGTCTCCATTTGAGTATTTCTACACAGTGCTGATGTTGCTCTGTTTGGGAATGGTCAGGTGGGGTTTTCACTTGACTCAAGATGGTGTTCAATGTTGAGGTTTTACCGGAGCCTTGAAACCCCAGCAATAACAGGCGCCGTATGGGTAGGCAAGGTCCCTCTACTTTTAAAAAGTAGAGATGAAAGTTAAAACTATGTATATTTAACAGCAATGTACAGTCCAGTCAATGCAGATTATATCCACACTGCAAAATTTTCTTACTCAGTATCGTTGTCTTGTTTTCCAGTAATAATATCTAAACATCCTTAAAACAAGACACAAAAAAGAGGCAAAATTATGTAAGATATATAGTCTTGTTTTTTAGAGAAATATATCAGAATTTAGTGAGGTTTATGCTTAAAAAATATTTGCCAATGGGATAAGAAAAATAAACTTGTTTTCACTTACAATTAAGTGTTTTTTTTTTTTTTTTTATTATTCAGAAAAAAATCTTTTTTTTTCTTTTTTTTAACCCACTGGCAAATAGTTTTTTTTTCTTGTTTTAAGTATAAATCTCACTAAATTTTGTTAGATTTCTCTGAAAACAAGACTTAATAACTTTTCAAGTCAATTTATCTTGCTTAAAGGATGTTTAGATATTTTTCTCATCGTCTACACCCAGGGTTAATTTTCACAAATTTTAATTTTAGTCATATTTTTTTTGTCTTTTGATGAAATTGTCCTTTAAATTTAGACAATATTTCATCTTGCCATTTTCATTACTTTTAGTCCATTTTACTCTGACTAAAATGGTATATAATTTTAGTCAACAAAAATAACATATTTGAGTTCACTATAATGTACAAAATGACAAAAATATGTATCAGACTGTAACACAAAATATTCAAATATTTAAAAAAATCGTATAAACTACTTACAATTATTTAAACATGTATCAAATTTATTAAAGATTAATATGTTTAAAATGTAAGTGTGGAAATCCCTAACATACTGTACTATGACTAGATTATTTGAATCAATCTTTTCTAGATTCTTATTTTATTAAAATAAATAAATAAATAAAATACAGTATTAGTGCTTTGTCAATATCTTGCAGTATTATTTTTTTCTTGTCATATTTTCATCAGCAGTATGCATTAATTAAAACCTTTGATTTTGATCATGATTCGTCTTTTTCGTCTCGTCTTCTTTATCGTTGACAAAATCAAAAAACCCTTCCTCAATGGCTCTAGAATATAAAATTAATTCTGGTACTGTAACACATAGTTCTGCACTATATAATCATAAACAACATTCTTATGATCTCATTTTTAAAGGGAAACTATACTCCGAAATGAAAATGTTGTTATCATTTACTCACTGTCATATTGTGGAACACAAAAGGAGATGTTTGGCAGAATGACAGCCTCAGTCACCATTCACTTTCACTGTCTGGAAAAAGATGCAATGGAAGTGAATGGTGACTGAGGCTGTCATTCTGGCTAACATCTCCAGAATAAAGAATCTGAGATCAGACTCAATGACATATCTATAGATATCTACACCTTCATGTTATGATGCAAAACTCATCTAGATTCAGCTGAGAGATTCCTGTCTGCATTAGAAAGCCTCAGAGACCCAGGAAGCACATGAAATACAAAGGGGAAGTGATTCAGCTGTGTGTGAGTGTGCGGGAATTGGAAGAGTGTCTGACATACCAATGAGATGGATTGAAATGAATATTTAATGCCACTTACCAGCATTTAAATCAGAAGAGACTGTAGCCATCTTGTGTCTTGCTGGCGTTTGTCTCCTATTCTCGCACTTTCTCTCCTTCTCTCTCACTCTTTCTTTTTTGTCTTAGCGGCCAGTTGCCTGTGCTCAAAACATGGCTTACACCCCTCTTATCTCCCTCCTACTCTCTCTTTCTCTCCCTCTCCCACTGGCTTCCTGATAACACTACCCTCGCAATCCTTCTCTCTGCTTCTGTTCTGCTCTCTCTTTCTTTCATGAAATGATACAAGCAGATAGTGGGAGAGTGCTAGGAGACAGAGACACAATTAGGGAGCAGAGAAAGAGACATAAGAAAGAGAATTAAGAGTGACAGACAGATGAGGTGGCGTGTGATTATCATCGTAAGAGAGTTAGTGGGGTGAGTTCAGCTGAGTGATACCGTAAACAGCCGACCACAATTCTTCCAAGCACAATCTTACGGTGAATCAGAGGGAGATGGGACAGGGGCTTGTATGCATTTGTTGTGTATGCTGAGGTTAGGGGTGTTGCAAAGGCTGTCGTTAGACCAATGACAACATGGAAGTATCATAATCATTCCTGCCCACCTGAATCTGCAGTATGACCTATAAACATCCGCATTGAAACACTAGAGGGAGTAAACCCAAAGCAAAGGAATTTCCGGACTGTTGCAGATCCTTGCATCTGTTGAGATTGTTTTCTATCTATCTATCTATCTATCTGTCTGTCTGTCTGTCTGTCTGTCTATCTATCTATCATCTGTCTGTCTGTCTTTCTGAGCCCTAAATCCCTATCGAATTAGATTTTATCATTTTTTTCAGAGACCTTATGTAATATATATATATATATATATATATATATATATATATATATATATATATATAATACAGTAAATATATCATATACAATATAATATATACTGTCCAATATATATGTAGTGTGTCTTACGTCGAAATTTTATCTTACAATTTTTCTCAGTCGCTTTGGCCCATTTTTTGAAACAGTCTTAACATTCTCTAAACTGTAAGTGCAACCGTTTTATGGGACATCAAAACTCCACTGCATGTCTGCAAAATGTAGTAACTCACCCAAAACATTTAATTCATGCTTCAAAACCTAGTTATTGTGTCAGTAAATTGACCAATGCCACCAAAATGAAAATAAATTTTGTCATCATGTGAGCCGTACTGGTCAAATGTTTAGATGTGTTTTCACCATGGCAGTCAACCCTGGAAATGTTTGTTATATACAAATTTCATTTTTGCTCTACTATACAAGAATGTCAGTTTTGTCTAGCTGAATGCTATTATATCACTGAGCTTTTTAGATACTGATTTCAACAGTAGGTAAAAGTTTACTGGGAAAGTCAATACTGTACAATACTGTAGTACATAGAAAAAGGATATTCACACTTGTATGCAGTACATTTATTTTTGTAGCAATGTGTTACATGTAAACAGAAAATTCACATTTGCATGTCCATTTTTACACATTTCTTACATGTAAAGTCATATATAGTGAACAGAAAATTGCCACAAAATGACATCCATGCAAAAAACAAAACAAAAAACCCTGCAACAATGATAAAACCTGTGGTAGTTCTGTAAAAATCTATCAATTGTACCTCCTCACAGTACATGACACTACAAGTTCCCATCTTCTTGGTGGGCATCCTGTCGCTCTTGTTGGTCTGGCCAGAGATTTAGCAGACATCACAAACATGTCATAGATATTTATGGAATATACTACATGTATGTCTGACAGATTATGATAATTAAATGGATAATTTTGCATGCGGTGGCTCACACGATGAAAGAATGTTCAGAAGATGTGAAGAGTATGACAATTTCACTGAGAATCAACTCATCTGTTTTGATCAGCTAGCCATGTGCATTTAGTTATTGCGCAAATTGTAGACAGCTGTACTTACTCTTTTGCACACATGTGCCAAAACACGTGCAAATTGCTTAAATGAATAAGAAATTCAAATCTGGTGTTAACAAGAAACTAATTGTTCAGAGATTTGAACTTATTGTTTTGAAAAAAAATAATTCTCATTTGAGAACTGAGCCAAAGCGATTGAGAAAAACTGTAATACTATTTACTAAAGGCCTACTATAAAAAACATTATACTATATCCCTATGGATATTTATGTCTCCCTATCCCTATTGCCTTATGTAATTTTTCTGTTGTCCTTATCTTCTCTTACTTTTATAATGTATATTTTGTCTTTTACGTAATTAAAGCTTTCAAAAAAGCTGTGCATCTTCAGCCACTTTGACTTTTGTGTAATTTGTAATGTAGCCTTAAGTATAAACAATTTATTTATTTATTTGCTGATTAAGCAAGTAGTATTATGTTGGTCATGTGATTCTAACATGGCAGCCCCCATGAGGTTATGAGTTTATTAACTTACAAATGAATAAATGGCAGTTTAGTGCAATGTTGTGGCGTGCACAATGCAGTGTTTTGCAATTAAAGAAAACTAAATTATTTACATTTGTTCTCTTCTAATCTTTATGTAGCAAAAATATAAAATACAAATAAATGTAGCCTATTTTTCCCTTTTTTAATGATTTGTTCACTTGAGCACCACTTTGTGTAGTGGATGTGCATGCTTTCTGGTGTTTTATATTAATCCTTGAGTTTATAGTTTTTTTGCGAGCAAAATTATAAAAATATTTAAATGCTGAACTGTGTTTGTCTTTTTCAGAGGCAATTTTTTGCCTGTATTTACATAATGTTTTACACTAATATTATAAAACATTACAAATGGTTAATTTTAATGGTATTTTAAGTTGACTTAAACGACTTGAATTTTTTCATTTAAGTTGACTTAAGTGGATATTTAAATCTTTATGCAAGCATTTGCTGCATACAAAATAAAAACTTACAATAAACTACATTCAAGTAGCCTACAGGCCCCTGTCTAGCTGGAATTAAGTGAAGTGAATGAATGAAGTGTCCCATTTTACCAGTACTGCCTGAAAAAAAAAGTGGGATTTGGTCAGAAGAGGGTCTTCAAAAGTTCTTCTTTGCCAGTATTTCTTATTTTTTCATTTTGACTAGGGTAGGAGACATCCTAACTTTCTATAAAGGTATAATGTCAGGTCATATGGCATTTGGATCAAAATTAAAAGTGCCAGGAAAAAGTAAAATATCCAAAAGTATCCCACGTTGCCCATATTCACCTTAAATAAAGCAAGTAGGTATATCTGCAGTCCAGAAACCTCAAACAGGGGCGAGATCTCCAAAAGAGGGCGGGGTTACTCCAAAAGGGGGCGCCACTTCCACTCACTGTTAAGGTTAGGGAAAGGGTTAGGTTAGGGCTCCCTATATCTTCAGTGGCGATTTGGAGCTCACGCCTCTTTTTGGAGCAATGCCTGCAGCTATACCCTTTTCAAATAAAGCGAGAGAGCCCTAAACCTAGAGGGCGTTAAAACCCCACAGTGCCTTTTTTTTTTTTTTTTTTTTTACAAACATTTAAAAAAAAATTATTATTATTCCTTCAATGCGATAAAACAAGAGGTATTTATACATAGTCACCATAATAATATAAGTTACATTGCCAGACACATTATTTTATATACAATTTAGTTCTTTTAAAACTTTACATGTTTTCAGTGCTTTTTTGTTATTTGTTTTTCATCACAGTTGTTTAAGCCAATGAGCATTTAGCTATGACATCAGCTAGTCGTTTCCCTTCATGCTTGCAGTTTGCGCAGCTGGAAAAATACAACTGTGCCGCCTCTTTTTATTTTTTTTGTATTAATGCTTACAAAACTTTTACAACAATAGCCAGGAGGTATATTAAAACAAACAACAAAAGACAAAAAGGAAAAAATAAATAAATAAACAGTTTAAATAAAAATATCAAATTGTTTACATATTTCAATACACTTTACAGCTTTCTTGTTTCTCAAATTGGAAACTGTTCTTATGTGAAAATAATGGTTTATAACCACCATACTTACATTTATGAATACTAAACTTTGCTAACAAAAGCAGCAAATTAATCAAATAATATTCCTTATGAAAAAGTTGAATGCTGGGAATGACATGATCTCTAACAATCGTGCAGAAAACAGACCGAAAACAAGTCGAGTAGGTACAACTCCAAAATAAATTAGAAAATGTTTCCGCCTGCAGACCACAGAATGTACAAAATATATCAACATCACAATTCAATCTCTTACCGTTTACGTAAAACCGTCGTGACGCAATCCGAGCTTCTGCCGTCAACTTATTATAACTGTCGCAAAAACTTGTGGAAGACAGCCTGGAGAGAGTTTGATCCTTCGGTGTTACTGACTCGTTGCAAGCATGGAGGGATCCGGGGACGAGTTCCTGAAGTACCGCTCACCGCTGGTGTCCCGGTACGCCAGCAAAGAGATGGCCTTTAACTTCAGTGATAGAAAGAAATTCAGCACATGGAGGAAACTGTGGCTTTATCTCGCCAAGGCTGAGAAGGTCGGTTAGTTGTTTCTCGTGCAATTATTGTTTATTAAATAGAGACGTTTTATTGTTTCTAACACTCTCTGAATGCTAAGTGTAACTCTGAATCTTAAGTTTTGACCTTGAGTCAGTGGACATCTCAAGTTGCCAACTCTGAATCTAAAAATAGTTTGAAATGAGGTCCTTTTAAATTAATACTTCAGGGTGCATGTGAGTTATGTGTTATTTAATACTCAGTATTTAACTAATAACCATACCCTTACAAAAAAAGTTATTTGGCATTACCATTGTACAGAGGTGCTCTCAGATAGTAATACCATGGTAATTTGGGAAATGTCATGGTACTGGATAAATACTGTAATTATGTATTTGCAACTGTGATATTTACATGGTACTCTAAGGTACTTCAAAATACACCATTGTAGTACGAGTAGGTCTTATGAGCAGAATTCAAAATCAAAATTAATCAATTTTTATAGAACACTGTGTGGTTATTTGTGCCTTCATACTGTTAAAGGGATAGTTCACCTAAAATGTACAATTCTTATCCACCCCCATGCCATCCAAGATGTGTATGACTTTCTGTCTTCTGCTGAACGCAAACAAAGATTTTACAAGCATATTTCAGCTCTGTTGGTTCATGCAATACAAGTGAGTGGTGGCCAGAACTTTGAAGGTAAAAAAAGCACATAAAGGCAGCATGATGGCGCTGCGGATGGCCACCTCGGTGTGGAGCGCTTCTATTGTTTTGTTGTTTTTGTTTGTTTGTCCTGTGTTTAGTGATCTTTCTCCAGTCAGTTTGACCAGAGACGAACAGCTGAACATTCAACAGCATATACCAGTCAATCTTTTCCCAGATTTGGAATATTCGGACGTTTTGTTTGACATTTTAGTCGGAGGCGCGGCTGTGTTGTTTAAACGCGCTATGAGACACAGGCAAGGGAGACAAGCAGGCGCGCTGATCAAGCTCCGTCGGCGTGGCTTTCGAACAACGCTGCTGAGCATTCATCTTGCGAATCTCCGCTCTCTCCCTAACAAAACGGACGAACTACATCTCCTTACCTGCACAAACAAGGACTTTTCAACCTCTGCTGCCTTGTGCTTCAGAGAAACCTGGCTGAGTCAAGCTATTCCGGACAGCGCGTTACATCTGCCGGGCTTCCTGCTGTTCAGAGTGGATCACATCGCGGAGTTAACGGGGAAAACGAGAGGCGGTGGAACATGCTTTTACATCAGTGAAAGTTGGTGTACAAATGCAACAATGTTAAAGAGGATGAGCTGTCCTAATTTGGAAGCGCTCTTTATTAACTGTAAGCCTTTCTACTCACTGCGGGAGTTTTCCTCATTTATTCTGGTGAGTGTGTATATCGCGCCAAACGCGTGTTTGAATGCCGCACTGCAACAGCTGGCTGATCAAATCACAGACGCAGAACAACAATACCCGGACTCGGTTATTATTATTCTTTGGGATTTTAACAAAGCAAATCTCACATGTGAACTGCCCAAATACAAACAGCACATCGCATGCCCCACCAGAGACAGGAATATACTGGATCATTGTTACACAACAATAAAGGATGCATATCGCTCTGTCCTTAGAGCAGCTTTGGGACTCTCTGATCTCTGTCTGGTTCATCATCTTCTAACCTACAGACAGAAATTAAAATCTGCTAAACCTGTATTAAGGATTGTAAAGAGATGGACCAATGAAGCAGAGCAGGAACTACAAGCCTGCTTCGATTGCACGGATTAGAGTGTTCTTGAGGCTGCAGCCACAGACCTGGACGAGCTCACAGATACTGTTACATCATATATCCATTTCTGTGAGGATATGTGCATTCCTACTAGGACTTATTTAACATTTAACAACGACAATCCATGGTTTACAGCGGAACTCAGCTTCGTCAGGCCAAAGAGGATGCCTACAGAGTTTGGGGATAAAGTCTTGTACAATCAGGCCAGGAACACACTGAACAGGGAAATCAGAGTGGCTAAAAGAAGATACTCTGAGAAGCTGAAAAACAAGTTTTCAGCTAACGACCCTGCATCAGTGTGGAGTGGCATGAAACAACTTACGAATTACAGGACTCCTACCCCCAACCCTGTGGTGGACCAACAACTGGCTGACGACCTGAATGTGTTCTACTGCAGATTTGAAAGGCCCAATCTCACACCACACACACTCTGACCTTCACTTCACACAAACACCAACACCTCCTGCAACCCTCCTCCTCCCCCCTCCTGCTACTCAACCTGCACTTAAGATCTGTGAAGATGATGTGAGCCGCGACTTTCGAAAACAAAGGATAAGAAAAGCACAGGGCCCAGATTGCGTTTCACCTGCATGTCTTAGATCCTGTGCTAACCAGCTGGCCCCCATCTTCACACAGATCTTCAATAGATCACTGGAGCAGTGTGAAGTCCCATGCTGCTTCAAACGCTCAATCTTTATTCCTGTCCCAAAGAAACCAAATATCACAGGACTTAATGACTACAGACCTGTCGCCCTGACGTCTGTGGTAATGAAGTCATTTGAGAGACTGGTGTTGGCCCACCTGAAGGACATCACTGGACCCTTTGTAGATCCCCTTCAATTTGCTTATCGAGCAAACAGGTCTGTGTCATATCCTGCAACATCTGGACAGACCAGGGACATATGCAAGGATCCTTTTTGTGGACTTCAGTTTGGCTTTCAACACCATCATCCCAGCTATTCTCCAGACTAAATTACACCAACTCTCTGTTCCCACGTCTATCTGTCAGTGGATTACCAGCTTTCTGACAGACAGGCAGCAGCTTGTGAGACAGGGGAAATTCACTTCCAGCACCTGTACAATCAGCACTGGTGCCCCCCAGGGATGTGTGCTCTCCCCACTACTCTTCTCCCTTTACACAAACGACTGCATCGCCAAGGACACCTCTGTCAAGCTCCTGAAGTTTGCAGACGACACCACTGTCATCGGCCTCATCTGAGATGACGATGAGTCTGCATACAGAAGGGAGGTTAAACAGCTGGCTGTCTGGTGCAGTCAAAACAACCTGGAGCTGAACACGCTCAAAACAGTGGAGATGATAGTGGACTTTAGGAGGAACACCCCAACACTGACCCCCCTCACCATTCTAAACAGCACTGTGGCAACAGTGGAGTCATTCAGGTTCCTGGGCACTACCATCTCACAGGACCTGAAGTGGGAGACCCACATTGACTCCATTGTGAAAAAGGCCCAGCAGAGGTTGTACTTCCTTCACCAGTTGAGGAAGTTCAACCTGCCACAAGCGCTGCTGATCCAGTTCTACTCTGCAGTCATTGAGTCTGTCCTCTGCACTTCAATAACTGTCTGGTTTGGTTCAGCTACGAAATCAGACATCAGAAGACTACAAAGGACAGTTTGGACTGCTGAGAGGATTATTGGTTGCCCCCTGCCCCCCCTTCAAGAACTATACTCTTCCAGATTGAGGAAAAAGGCTGGAAAAATCACTCTGGACCCCACTCACCCTGCCCACTACCTTTTTGAACTGTTGCCTGCTGGCCAACGTTTCCAAGCTCTGAGCACCAGAACCGTCAGGCACAGGAACAGTTTTTTCTCCCAGGCTATCCATCTCATGAACAGTTAAAACTGCCTCTTTGAGCAATAATTAATGTGCAATACACAGTTTAGTCTTTTTATATTATCCAACACATCCTACCACTTCTGCCATTACATTCCCTTGCGCTGTATATAAGGATAATGTGTGCGCGCGTGTGTGTGCGTGTGTGTATATATATATATATATATATTTGTCTATTGTGTATTCTATATATACGTTTTTCTTTTCAATATTTTTTTATTCAATTTTAATTATTTTTTAAAAGTCTTGTTGCTGTTTTTTGTATTTATGTGTACTCGAAGCTCCTGTCACCAAGACAAATTCCTTGTATGTGTTAGCATACTTTGCAATAAAGCTCATTCTGATTTTGAAAGTAATCCATAAGACTCCAGTGGTTAAATCCATATCTTCAGAAGCAATACGATAGGTGTGGGTGAGAAACAAATCTTTTTTTTTTTTTATTTATTTATTTTTTTACTATAAATCACCTCTTTCATATTCTTCTTTTGTTTTTGGCAATTCACATTCAATGTGCATATTGCCATCTACTGGGCAGGGAGGAGAATTTATAGTCCTGCTATCCCTTTAATATAATTAGCCCTTTATACAGTATATGCAGCATTATGTTACAAGCACATACGTTTAGGTTTCGCTATGTCATCTAAATGCATCTAAACTCTGGACGTAAGAGACTGAGCATCACTGACCTCAAAACAAATTTGTTTCTTGGATAATGAATAAGGGTTTTGATTTGAGGAGGTGGATTTTTAGATCAGTGGTAAGACTCTCCGTGGAAATTTCTGTTTGGCATTTAAACTCAATAACCCCTGATCAGGTCAGAGGTCCCTCAATTTCAGATAACGGACCTAAAAGCATTTTTAAATCTTCTGTTTGCTGAGATGAATATTAGTGACTGTGGACCTGTGGAATTTGCTGGGTTAGCTGACATGGGTAGAATCACAAGTTGATTTGTTTTGTATGTGCACAGTCAGAACAAAGATGCACTCACGATGTTCCAAATAAAAGCCACACTCTGATTAATTAAACAGAGTCCCCTGGTCACATGCTAGTCATCCTTTGACCTGTCAAACTGTTATAGAGGGGTGTAAGAAAGACAAACAGCTTTCTGTTCATAAGACACACTCTACAGAATTGTAATCTAGTCCTTGAGACATGCTAAGGAACGAACACATCCAAATAAAGGCCTGGGAGAGAGTCAATATAAATGTCAGAGTAACTGGATAGTCTCTTGAGGGTTGCCCTTTACTTTCATTCTGTATCTGTTGCTAAAGATGAAGAAAAGATTCATGTGTATTAGGCTGGGCGATATGACGAGATATATATCGTGGCGAAGATATAGTGTCAATCGGTAGAGATTTTGCTATATCATGTATGTCGCGATATGTAAATATCCATGAGACTGAGCCTGTGATGCGAGACTGAGAGAACTGAAGAGACTTTGACTGGGTTTTTCCAGCAGTACAAATGTCATGAAATTCAACAAATTCAATGAGATTCGTTTTGCGTTCAGCACTTCAAAAGCGTTAAATATGCTTCTCGTCTGTGTTTCGCACTCGCTCTCTCTGGAGCACGCAAGTACGCACGAGTCCAGCAGACTTCCCGACATTTGTGCTCCAGAGACAGGAGAACAGGAATCGCTAGCGCTACCCAACCTAGCTTCTCTCGATATTGCGGCGCAGACCACAAATCTCACGTGACCCATTTGAATTTGAGTTTTTTACCTAAGTCAATCATCTCAAACTGCTAAGTAGCCGAGACTTTAACCACCACTGATGAGGAAAACAGTTAAAACAATGTGTAATGTGTGTTTTTTTTAAAAACCTTTTATAAAACAAATGATCCAAGTTATTTAATATCTAAACCAATTTTTATTGATTTTTACTATATCAATATATATATCATTATCGTGATATACAATTACTCGTAATATCAGATTTTGGTCATATCGTCCACCTTTTATGTATATCATTCTACTGAAACGCATTTAGAATTAGGGTACATCCATTATCATTCTAATAGCTTTCTTACACCCGTTTCTTCAGGCATTGGATCTCCCCATAACCGACGCCCAGGTGAACGAGATGGAGTCTCACTTGGAGGACATTGACTTTGTCATGGCTGCAGAGGAGGAGAAGAAGTTGAGGCATGATGTCATGGCTCACGTGCACACATTCGCCCACTGCTGTCCCACAGCTGCTCCTATCATCCACCTGGGTGCCACTTCCTGTTATGTGGGAGACAATACGGTGAGGGGAAAATGTTGCTGTATTATTGTCAGTTGGTTACTGTTTACGGTTTTGCCATGAATGTTCTGCTAGTATTGTCAGAGTACAATGGCAATGGAGAACGACTAGTGTTCAAATTAAGTGTTAAAGCCCAAAGTATACTTAAGTTTTTACGCAAACGCTTAGCGGCTGTGTACAGTTCATTTGGCGCATGCATGCTACAACTGCTATGAGAGACTTGGCTATTTATCATCAGGAGTTTAGACCCATAAAGATGTCTTTATATTTCTTCAGACTCGAGTTACACAAATGCAGGTATCTCCAGACCTCCTCACACACGCGCTCTTGATGTGCACGTTCACTATTGTCGTTTCCACATTTGTCTCCTATTTTTTACCGGTGTTCTTCTTCTAACGCTTCTTTGTAACAGCAATGGCTCAAATGTGAGTGTTGCCATCTTGTGGACCCACAGATTAGTGCAAATAATTCCTGGTACATGAAGAAGGAAATATAGGTCTCTGCTTAACAATAATTTTTGCTTCCCAATCTTTGGGAGTTTTCAAACATGGATGGGTGTTTCTAAACTATCCAATAAAAGTAGGGAATCTCAATGTAGTAATCATTAGGCGTTTCCAAACCAGGATGGGCATTTCTAAACTGTCCATTGAAAGTAAGGAATCTTAGTGTAGTAGGCAAATCATTTAAAGCTGTTAAAAAACGCCCATCCTGGTTTGATCCCACTAGTTGGGAAAAGCCAGTTTTTGTTCTGCAGAAACATAAGTCTCTGAAGAAGGGTCCTGCAAGGCTACTACAAGACACGCCTACTACAAGTTACACCCCCTTAAAATAGCAGGGGAATTGCTAAAGTCTTGCAACAGTTGGGATGTCACATTCATACACTGTGTTTGTTGTGTTTGAGTTCCTCAGCAACCCTTCACCTACACCTGTCTACCCCTATACTTAACCCTAACCAAAAAATTATTAAATATACTGCAACTTAAAAGTTCTATTGAATACAATCATATCGCTGTATCAGTAGGTGGTGACAGTGTGGATAAATGTGATGAAATTGAAGAGGAGAAGAATCTAGTATATGCTAAGCTAACAGGCTAACTCCAGTGAGTGAACTGGAGAAAACAGAACATAGAAATGTTTAGTTTCACAATTTATGTCTTTTGGTTTAATAATAATATAAGTGACATATAATTTAAAAGTTATTCTTTGTCAAATGTACACAGTTTTGACAACATGAATCATACAGCAATTGCAAAGGATTTGAAAAGTTATTTTAGCCAATATAATTGCTTTATATGCCAAAGGGTGTGTTACTTGGAGTGGGCGTGTCGTATAGTGGGTGTTACTTGTTATCTTGCAGGATGCAGACAGATACACTTGGGTGCATGCACATACTGTGCGTTCAGAGTACGTGCGGTTAGAAAAATCGGGGCACACGTTCAGTGCTCGAGCACTCTGCTGATGACAATTTATGTCATGCGTCCTGTATGCGTATAGCAATTGCGTCTGACTGAAGTACAGGTGCATCTCAATAAATTAGAATGTCGTGGAAAAGTTCATTTATTTCAGTAATTCAACTCAAATTGTGAAACTCATGTATTAAATAAATTCAATGCACACAGACTGAAGTAGTTTAAGTCTTTGGTTCTTTTAATTGTGATGATTTTGGCTCACATTTAACAAAAACCCACCAATTCACTATCTCAACAAATTAGAATATGGTGACATGCCAATCAGCTAATCAACTCAAAACACCTGCAAAGGTTTCCTGAGCCTTCAAAATGGTCTCTCAGTTTGGTTCACTAGGCTACACGATCATGGGGAAGACTGCTGATCTGACAGTTGTCCAGAAGACAATCATTGACACCCTTCACAAGGAGGGTAAGCCACAAACATTCATTGCCAAAGAAGCTGGCTGTTCACAGAGTGCTGTATCCAAGCATGTTAACAGAAAGTTGAGTGGAAGGAAAAAGTGTGGAAGAAAAAGATGCACAACCAACCGAGAGAACCGCAGCCTTATGATTGTCAAGCAAAATCGATTCAAGAATTTGGGTGAACTTCACAAGGAATGGACTGAGGCTGGGGTCAAGGCATCAAGAGCCACCACACACAGACATGTCAAGGAATTTGGCTACAGTTGTCGTATTCCTCTTGTTAAGCCACTCCTGAACCACAGACAACGTCAGATGCGTCTTACCTGGGCTAAGGAGAAGAAGAACTGGACTGTTGCCCAGTGGTCCAAAGTCCTCTTTTCAGATGAGAGCAAGTTTTGTATTTCATTTGGAAACCAAGGTCCTAGAGTCTGGAGGAAGGGTGGAGAAGCTCATAGCCCAAGTTGCTGGAAGTCCAGTGTTAAGTTTCCACAGTCTGTGATGATTTGGGGTGCAATGTCATCTGCTGGTGTTGGTCCATTGGTTTTCAAAAAACACAAAGTCACTGCACCCGTTTACCAAGAAATTTTGGAGCACTTCATGCTTCCTTCTGCTGACCAGCTTTTTAAAGATGCTGATTTCATTTTCCAGCAGGATTTGGCACCTGCCCACACTGCCAAAAGCACCAAAAGTTGGTTAAATGACCATGGTGTTGGTGTGCTTGACTGGCCAGCAAACTCACCAGACCTGAACCCCATAGAGAATCTATGGGGTATTGTCAAGAGGAAAATGAGAAACAAGAGACCAAAAAATTCAGATGAGCTGAAGGCCACTGTCAAAGAAACCTGGGCTTCCATACCACCTCAGCAGTGCGACAAACTGATCACCTCCATGCCACGCCGAATTGAGGCAGTAATTAAAGCAAAAGGAGCCCCTACCAAGTATTGAGTACATATACAGTAAATGAACATACTTTCCAGAAGGCCAACAATTCACTAAAAATGTTTTTTATTTTATTGGTCTTATGATGTATTCAAATTTTTTGAGATAGTGAATTGGTGGGTTTTTGTTAAATGTGAGCCAAAATCATCACAATTAAAAGAACCAAAGACTTAAACTACTTCAGTCTGTGTGCATTGAATTTATTTAATACACGAGTTTCACAATTTGAGTTGAATTACTGAAATAAATGAACTTTTCCACGACATTCTAATTTATTGAGATGCACCTGTATACTTTGGGCTATAGATACTGATTTCATTCTAATCTAAAAGATTTTGATTGATGTGAAAGTGCTCAGCAGGATAACTTTGTGTGTTTTTCAGGTCTGACTGATTCTTTTCTTTGTCTTTAGGATCTGATAATGCTTCGTGATGGATTTGATATCCTGCTTCCAAAGGTTTCTGACATTTCCCATTTTAAAACAAACACACTGCTGCTGTCCACAGCTATAAAGCTCTTACTGTTTTGTCTCTCCTGTAGTTGGCTCGTGTAATTGACAGGTTGGCTAACTTTGCAGAGACATACGCTGATCTGCCCACTCTAGGTTACACCCACTTTCAGTGAGTACATGTCTAGCGCTCAATGGCGGACCACAAGTAGAATTATTTAGAAATGCTCTGTGTTTGAGATTGCATGACAAATAACTTTTCTTCCACTTCTGTTCATGTTCTTCCTCTCTTCTGTTGTCTCTATGGCTTCATCATTTTTCATCATCATATGTCTGGCTCATCTCTAATTCATTTGCACTTATTCTTCAGATCTCTTTTTTTCAATTTCATCTTTTAAACTTTGCCTTCTTAACAATAATTCTAGGTCAGTTTTAGGTTTATGGTCTCTCTCCCCCTACCTGTTTCTATCCCAGACCAGCTCAGCTGACTACAGTCGGGAAGCGTGCATGTCTGTGGCTGCAGGATCTGGTCATGGACCTGAGGAACCTTCAGCGTGCGAGAGAAGAACTGCGTTTCCGGGGGGTCAAAGGAACCACGGGCACTCAGGCCAGCTTCCTGCAGCTCTTCCAGGGAGAACATGATAAGGTGAACATCACTGCATAACAAGGATTGATGATTTTTCATCTCTGGAGCACAGTTAGAAGGTGTAAGATGTAGCGCGGGAGGACTGATTGATTTTAGCGAATTGGTTTGTTCAGATGGTTCATTTAAATGAACAACTTATAAAACAATTTACTGATTCATCATCACTCAGAAGTAGTTCCCAAAAGAAGAAGGCCTTTTTTTTTTTATTTTTATTTTTTTTTTTTGTAGTGAAATAAATATTGAGTGCAATACTGCTGTTAATCACTGTTTTTATGTTACATACTTTATATTGTGTAAAATGTCTTCTTTATGTTTTCAGCATGTCATTCACCTCACAGTTTAGTGATTTACAAACCCTTTGGAACTAGTTATAAAACACTTGAATTATTAGGAGAGCAAGTCCAGTTTGAGTTTTGACTATGGAAATAGATTTAAGAGTTCAGATGGACTTTTTAACCCAAAAGTCAGCATTACCTCTATTCCATCCTCTGTGCTGTTTATAGAGTTGCAAAATGCTATTTTTAAGCTTATTTATGGTTGAGTGGTTGATCTGACAAATAGACTTGACTGTTTTATCTCTCAGGTGGAGGAGCTGGATAGGATGGTCACAGAGATGGCTGGATTTAAAAAGTATGCTCTTTTTTTTTATTTATTTTTTTTTTATTTAATGCATGCTTTCATTATTTAACAAATGCTTTGAAATACAACTAAAATGGTCTGAATCATCATTAGGTATTTTGTAACTGGCCAGAAACCAGGCCTACATTGTATATGTTTGTGTCTGTGTATACATGGTTAATCTGTTTCCTCGCTTGTTTTCAGGTCGTACTTAGTGACGGGTCAAACATACAGTCGTAAGGTGGATATTGACTCACTCTCTGTGCTGGCCAGTTTGGGAGCCACAGTGCACAAGGTCAGACACTAATTTTGAACTGAAATTAGCATTTTGTGTTTTAAATGAACTGTTATAACAATTGATCACAGTAGTACTGAAGTGATGTGAAAATAAACCTGCCCTCTAGTGGGAGTGTAATGTTATAGCAGCACTCATGCTCTAAGTACAACAGGGATTCCAGATTTCTTAAAATGATGGTTGTTCTTTTTTATGTTGACTTTTGCTGTAGATCTGCACTGATATCCGTCTGTTGGCTAATCTGAAAGAGATTGAGGAGCCTTTTGAGAAAGAGCAGATTGGTGAGTGTGTAATATTGTATATATAAAAAATTAAACAAGTCAATTGAGGCTGTGTGTTATAGTGATTTTACCTCAAGTTAGGGGTTCTTAGGTAAAAAATTGAGCAGTATTATTAAAAAAAAAAAAAAATCTACATTTTCATTAATGATAGAAATGTACAATTCTTCTGGTGAAGTAATATAAATATTAATAGCCTAACTATAGTCCATTTACGATTACAAGGCAACATTCTAATTTGAGTGTGTGAATGTGTTGTCACCACATGTGCATTTATTGGCATTTTAAAATGGCTTAGAAAGTGGCTTGTCCAGTCAGAATTAAGTCAGAAGTATTTATTTTATAAATGTATTTAACAAAAAGACAACCTCTTTTAACTGTCTCCATTGTTTCCACTTTCTCACTGTAGGCTCCAGTGCCATGCCATATAAGAGAAACCCCATGCGTGCTGAGCGCTGCTGTAGTCTGGCTCGCCACCTGATGGCGCTGATCTCCGATCCTCTGCAGACGGCATCAGTGCAGTGGCTGGAAAGAACCCTGGATGACAGCGCAAACAGGCACTGTTTGAAAACTTCATTACAGAATTACAGCTGTGATTTTTGTCTTCTACCTGAACAAATGATGTGGCACCAACTTTCAGTCTCAACCTTTCTCTGTTTGTATTATTTAGGAGGATCTCTCTGCCCGAATCTTTCCTCACCGCTGACATCATCCTCAGCACTCTGCAGAACATCACTGAAGGAATGGTTGTGTACCCTAAGGTGTGTGGCGTGTGTGTCCCTTTAACTCTTAAAGGGGTACTTCACCCAACTTTGAAAATTAATTTACTCACTCATGTTGCCTCAAGCCCATATGACTGTTTTTTCTGTGGAAGACACAAGATGGAAGGCATAATGTTAGCCTCAGTCAACATTCACTTGTATTGTATATAAAAAAAGGTGCAATGAAAGTAAATGGTGACCAAGGCTATCATTGTGCCTAGCACCTTTTTTTAGTGTCCCATGGAAGAAAGAAAGCCATACAAGTTTGGAACAACATAAGGGTGAGTAAATGAGGACAGACTTGTGATTTTTGGGTTAACTATCCCTCTAAGGTCAAAAGTTAAAGCTCAGTAAATTTATTTTACTTTGTATCTAAATTCTCTTTATAGGTGATTGAGAGGCATATTCGTCATGAGCTGCCCTTCATGGCTACTGAAAACATCATCATGGCTATGGTAAAGGCTGGAGGAAACAGACAGGTTAGAACGACCAATGATTAATAAATGAAAAAATCATGACCGCTTGAAGCTGTGTGTTGCTGCAGTAGCACTTGTGGCTGCCATTTCCTGCTGAGTGATACATGTGTTTTTGTAGGACTGTCACGAGAAGATTCGGGTGTTATCCCAGCAGGCTGCAGCCGTGGTGAAACAGGAAGGGGGTGACAACGACTTACTGGCTCGGGTTCGGGCTGATTCATATTTTGCCCCCATACTTGGCCAACTAGATGCCCTACTGGACCCTAAAACCTTTATTGGCCGAGCCCCACAACAGGTATACACACACAAACACACCTAGATTTTCTCTTTCTGTGTAGCCAAGATATAATTTAATATCTTGTTGTTATTGTGTTATTACTATTTATTACATATATAAACATGTTATAAACATGAAGTTTATAACTCCTCTCTCTCTCGCTCACCTCTGTCTCTCAGGTTACAAGGTTTTTGGCTGAGGAGGTCCGGCCTGTTTTAGAGCCATACAAGAATAAAATGGATGTAAAAATTGAGCTAGAGCTCTGAAATGTGCACACAAATACAGCTTTGTACTACTGACAAAATAAAGGCTGTATAACATTGAATAAACGTCTTGCTGTCCAAATTATTGTGTTCTTTTAGGATTTTGGAAAGAGGAGGCATGGCTAATTCACCAGCTAAAATTGCCCATTACTATGACAAATTGATCGCTTAAACATAAAAAAATTAACACAAAATTCCACTGTCTAAGATTTAAAGGAGTCATGACTTACTCATATAATTGTATTATCTTTCCTGAGGTCCACAGTCAAGTTTTTTGCACCAAACAGTCATAATTTATTCATATATAATTTTCCACCCTGTCTCTGGCCCTCTGTCTGAAATGCTCTGTTTTAAAGGAATGTTCCGGGTTCAATACAAGTTAAGCTAAATCGAAAGCATTTTTGATTACCACAAAAATTAATTTAAAAAAACTTTAAAAAAAAAAAAGTAAAAATCGAGGTTCCAGTGAGGCACTTGTAATGGAAGTGAATGGGGACCAATTGTGTAATGTTAAAATACTCACATTTTGAAAAGTATAACCACAAGACATAAAGGATATGTGTGTAAACATGATTTTAGTGTGATAAAATCACTTATTAACCTTTTCTGTGTAAACCCTAAAATGACTGTAAAAATTACAGTTTGAACAACTTTACAGCTCAAATAATACACATAGTTTTAACAAGAATTAATGCAAGTGCTTTTATAAAATTATAAGCTACACATTCTGTTTAAACCCTCCAAATCTGGCCACATTCACTTCCATTGTAAGTGCCTCACTGTAACTGATTTTTTGTATTTTATTTTTTATAAAGAATTATTTAAAAACGATACAATAAAAATTACAGCTAAAATAATACATATTTTAACAGAAGTGGTTTTATAAAATTATAAGCTTCGCATTTCTGCCTTTAAACCCTTCAAAATTTGGCCCCATTCACTTCAATTGTAAGTGACTCACTGAAACCTCTATTTTTGCTTTTGCTTTTTTTTTTTTTTTTTTTTTTAAAGAAAAGGATGGACAAGTCGAAATACATTTTTGTGGTAATCATCATTATTCCACAAATGCTTTCGAGTGAGCTTAACTTGTATTGAACCCGGAACATTCCTTTAATCTGCTCTTTAAAACATCATGCAGTCCTTCCAATACTTGAAATGCAATCCAAAGAAAATGAACAAAATACACAACATTATAAAACTACTTTTAAGGTTAACAAAAAATGTACACCCAACCCATTTCATCTGAATGTATCAAACTGTTTACTCAAGCACAGCATAAACTATCAAAGAGTCATGACATATGAAATATTCATGAATGAAATTGGTTACTTATGTTTTTTTGTCCAATAGTCCAATTTAACTGCCCCATCTTTCAATAACAGTTCTTTTACAAAGCTAATCATATTGTGACAGTTTCACAAGCAATCCACACTGAAATCTTCTGAATAATCAAACGTAATACAATACACAGTGGTTTTGGGTGCTTCAATAGGCCAAAGCAGAGACGCTGATCTTCACATCTCACATTTTCCGGGGTTGTTTACACACAGGACTGGATGTGTTTCTCCCAGTCGGTGGCAGGAGCAGAATGAGACACATTTTTAAACGTTGTGCTTGTACCACTTTTAAAGCACAGCGCACATCGCCGGAAATGCATCAAAATGATCTTACATGTTTACAAAAGACCAACAATTAAAAATAGCACAGATGGGTGCAAAAACGGTCCAGGACACCTTCCAAACAGCAAGACAGCATAACTGAATGAAACACAATGGGGAATCCTTTTTTTAGAGTTATAACTTGACATCGCATCTTTTAAAAGTGGTGTGAGATGTATGATAACGGTCAAAGCAGTGCACTATATGTAGAAAAACATTTAAATCCAGACAGGCACATGAAGATGTCCTGTGTAAGTTTACTTTGGATAAATTTCCCACGACGGGCCCATCTCTCTCCTCTTCACCTATGTGACTGACTGACAGGCATATGCAGATGTATGTGCTCCTTGTGACGTCACAAGTCCCACAAATTCCAAACGAGCCTTTTTTGCAGCTTGGTTTAAATTTTATTTATTTTTTTCTATTAAGGAGGAAGTTTTCAGTTCTGAAAATTATGGTATGTTTTTATAGTACAATGACCTCTTAAATGTCAAAAGATCAAGGAAAATTTGATTCCTCATGTCATGACCCCTTTAAAGCGTATTAGGTAATTTTTTAAATCACATACACAGAACTGTCGTAAATAATAATAGGATACTATCCGGATGACTTTCAAAGGTCTCTGTTTCCATGGCAATTTATGGCTTGATCAGCTGTTATAAAACTGGTCAAACAGATTATTCAGTTATTTTTTTGTGATATATGACGCTAACAGCATGATTCATCATGGTGAATCATCATTTTGTAAACATGTCTGCATTTCTCTGGATTTGTTAAATAATATTTCATACTTGAGACTGGAAAAAGTGCATATACAGTTGTGCTCAAAAGTTTGCATACCCTTGGAGAATTGGTAATATATGTACCATTTTTAAAGAAAACATGAGTGAGCAGAAAAACACATTTCTTTTATTTCTTATGGGATTCATATTCAACTGTAGGTTATAACAGAATGGCACAATCATAAAACAAAACATGGCAACAAAGAAAAAAAATGAAATGACCCCTGTTCAAAAGTCTGCATACCCTTAGTTCTTAATACTCTGTATTGCCCCCTTTAGCATCAATGACAGCGTGCAGTCTTTTGTAATAGTTGTCTATGAGGCCTCAAATTTTTGCAGATGGTATAGCTGCCCATTCGTCTTGGCAAAATGCCTCCAGGTCATGCAAAGTCTTTGGTCGTCTTGCATGAACCGCACGTTTGAGATCTCCCCAGAGTGGCTCGATGATATTAAGGTCAGGAGACTGTGATGGCCACTCCAGAACCTTCACCTTTTTCTGCTGTAACCACTGGAGGGTCAGCTTGGCCTTGTGCTTAGGGTCATGCTGGAAAGTCCAAGAGCATCCCATGCGCAGCTTTCGTGCAGAAGAAAGCAAATTGTCTGCCAGTATTTTCTGATAATATGCTGCATTCATCTTGCCATCAGTTTTCACAAGATTCCCCGTGACTTTAGAGCTCACACACCCCCAAAACATCAGTGAGCCACCACCATGCTTCACAGTGGGGATGGTATTCTTTTCACTATAGGCCTTGTTGACCCCTCTCCAAACATAGCACTTATAGTTGTGACCATAAAGCTCTATTTTGGTCTTGTCACTCCAAATTACAGTGTGACAGAAGCTGTGAGGCGTGTCAAGATGTTGTCAGGCATATTGTAACCGGGCTTTTTTGTGGCACTGGTGCAGTAAAGACTTCTTTCTGGCAACTCGACCATGCAGCTCATTTTTGTTCAAGTATCGTTATATTGTGCTCCTTGAAACAACCACACCATCTTTTTCCAGAGCAGCCTGTATTTCTCCTGAGGTTACCTATGGGTTTTTCTTTGTATCCCAAACAATTCTTATGGCAGTTGTGGCTGAAATCTTTCTTGGTCTACCTGACCTTGGCTTGGTATCAAGAGATCCCCGAATTTTCCCCTTCTTAATAAGTGATTGAACAGTACTGACTGGCATTTTCAAGGCTTTGAATATCTTTTATATCCTTTTCCATCTTTATAAAGTTCCATTACCTTGTTATGCAGGTCTTTTGACAGTTCTTTTCTGCTCCCCATAGCTCAGTATCTAGCCTGCTCAGTGCATCCACGTGAGAGCTAACAAACTCATTGACTATTTATACACAGACACTAATTGCAATTTTAAAAGCCACAGGTGTGGGAAATTAAACTTTAATTGCCATTTAAACCTGTGTGTGTCATCTTGTGTGTCTGTAACAAGGCCAAACATTCAAGGGTATATAAACTTTTGATCAGGGTCATTTGGGTGATTTCTGTTATCATTATGATTTAAAAAGGAGTCAAACAACTATGTGATAATAAATGGCTTCATATGATCACTATCCTTAAATAAAATACATTTTTTTTGCATGATCAGTCATATTTTCAAAATCAATGACAAAATTTCACAATTTCTGCCAGGGTATGCAAACTTTTGAGCACAACTGTATACAGCAGGGAGTGGGTTAAGGTTTTTGTATGCACACACACACACACACGTCTATTGGCTTGTGTGGTTGTGGAAACCTTTATCATTAACCAATTTTGCTGGTGCGAAGTCCATAGCCACATATGGTTTGAAATGAGCAACAGTCAGTTACCATATTACACTGAAAAAACATCACTTCAAACCTCTGAAATGCATTTCTCTAGGCCTCCTTCTTGCGACATTCCCTCTGAATTTCAATAAAAACAGAAGAAGTGAAAAATAGGGCTGTCGATTTAACGCGTTAATTCAGTGCAATTAATTGTTTAAAAACAATAATGCAATTAATGTCCCCAGATGGTAAAAAGGAATATTGCTATCATCGGAGCAATTAAAGCTTGAAGGATCACCTGTTTTAAGGCCCCAGCACACTTATGGAGAAGTTTTTCGTTCAGAGGTAAAAAGAAGTTTGAAACAGCTGAGCAACGGTATACTGTTTGCAAATGTTCAGACACCGGCCACACTGCTGGGGGAGTCATTTATTGGAGCATTTAAGTATGAGGATGCTCAAAACAACATGTAAAACATCAACTAATGTGACATTAAATTTTGTTATCAATTACTGCATGCCTCATTCTATTAGTAGAATTTACACTACATCAGTAAAAGGTGCTTTTGTTAACCCCTCAGTGATGATTTAAAGTAATATACTGTATATATGCTGTAGAAAGTGTTTAATTTGTTTTGTTTACATTCTGAATTCATGACGCTAATGCGATAACACGCTATACATGGACATAATATGCGCCGATTACCCTCTGCTTTTGTCATTTATGATGACACTGATACAGCTGCAAAGATAAGTGTATAAAAGAGTGTTAATAGGCAGAACTATTGAATAATGTGTATCTATATTGTGTGTATTGTGTATGTTATTATTTGTATATTGCTGTGTGCAATTATGTGTATATTACACTTTAAATTGTGCTGTGTTAATTTGATGTTATTGTAAATTGGTATATGTCTCATCACTGTCACGACTGCTATGTTGATCGGAACTGCACCCAAGAACTTCACACACCATTGCACTTGTGTATATGGCTGTGTGACAATAAAAGTGATTTGATTTGATTTGATTTGAACAAAGACAAAAGAATGATGATAAGCATATCTTACTTTGGGCAGATGTGTAAATGGCTTTCAGCTGCAGATAGCACATGGGTGAATGGGCACTTAAGAGTATTTGTGCAGATTTGATTACTTCTGTAGACTAATTAAACAAAAAAACTGCATGACATGGTCTTGGAAAATGTCTCTACGTGAATGATCAAACAGATGTGGGTAAATTTGCACCAGCTTGCTAATAACTGCACGCCGATGTCTTCTTGTTGACTGATCTTGACTGACTAAACAGGAATTTGCTGTCAGCTTCAAAGTAGGTGGAGCCAGTCACACCTACCAATGATGTGGACCAGCGGTAGTAAGAATGTGTTTAGCAGCTGATCAGATGATTTCCTGAATGTTCGCACAGGTGAGCTGTTACAAACCACTGAAATGAATGCAAAAACACATTTGTTTTGGCCAGATTTTGTTCTAAATGACGTCACACATGTTCATTTTTCAATTTCATAGGAAGTGTGCTGGGGCCATTAAGCAGGGGGCAGTTAGCGAAACTCCAGTTGTTTAGGCAATGCACAGCTAGTACAGAGATCAATCCATACTGAGGCATGCTTGACACTAGCGACAGAACGAGATGAGATCGCATTCTTGCGTTCAAACACAGCTGGACGGAGAGCAATTCTGAATGCAGGCATGTTTTCAACTTAAAAACTTAAACTCCATTTAACTTGACACGGGGATCTAAAAACAATGTGTTTATGACGTGACGCAACCAAAGTGAGATGCTCCAAAAGCATCTGTCTGAGGCATATGTGTACATTGATGCATCCTTAGAAAGGCTTGTGTTCAATAATATGGAAATAAACAATATATTGCCTTCTTCTTGTCTTATCAATACTTGCAACAATAATGTAATCCAATCTGAATTATTATATTTATATTATATATAGTAAATTATTAAATTATAACTATAATAATTAAATAGGGAATTATTATTTGAGGGCCTTTCTCAGCAAATACATATGCAATTAACTCGATTGATTAATTGGCATATTATGTCATTCATTCGCTAATTTGTTTTAATTGATTGACAGCCCAAGTGGAAAATAATCTAGTTTATTACTGTTGCACAAAGCTCCTTGAAGCTGATCGGTCCTCATACTTATTTAAATAATTAGTTTACCCAAAAAATTTAAAATCAAGTCATTGTGTACTCAATAATATTATGTGTGTCCAAATTTGTATGACTTTCTTCTGTGGAACACAAAGATATACATTTTGCAGAAAATCCAAGCTGCTCTTTATAAACAATGAAAGCATATAGTGACCAGTGACTGTCAAGCTCCAAAAGGACAAAATAAGCACAATAAAAATAGTTCATGTGACTTGACAGCCCATGCACCAATCAGCATTCAGGACCAGAACTTTCCATTTTAGAAGCTGCCTTTGTGTATACTGTACCTCCATTGGTCTTTCTGACCCTGTAGATCTTGAAGAATTGTCATTATCAGACAACACTTCTTAATACATTTTTAAATATGTAGGTCCAATAATGTGTTAAAACTCAGGATTGGTTACCAAAATGTAAAAAATTGGAAATCTGAATCTGAAATGAATTCCCCTCATACTGTTTGAGAGCCGCGGACTAATGAAGTGACTAACAAATGGCCCACAGAGGGCATCAGCCATCAGAATTAAATCACATTTGAGTGTTTCCTCTGTGTTGTGAAATAGTTATTCTGTCATCACTTATATAGGTTTACACACATTATTTAGGTGGCCACTTTGTTAGCTTTTTAAATAGTGGGATTCTGCCTCCGTAGCCCATCTTCTTCAAGGTCTTAAGATACTCAAACCATCCTGGTGCAACTTTGATCACATTTCTTTTGTTTGAACAACAAGTAACCCTCTTGGCCATGTTTGCATCCTTTTATGCACAGAGTTGCTGTCACATAATTGCCTGGTTAGATATTTGCATTAACGTGCTGGTGGACATCATAAAGTGGCTTTATAAAGTATTGTATGTTGTAAGTTGCTGTGTGATATTTATCATAGACCTTCCCTCTGAGGAAACAGGTCTGTGTAATATCGACATTATGGTAATGTGATCTATAGGAACTCATGTGTGCACACACGCACACACAAGTATACACACACAAGGGAAGTTGTAAGTGAGAGGCAAGGTGGTAAGTCATAGTGGTCCTCATGTGCACTTATGCATGTTTTTTTTCATGTGTGTCTTCTGTTTCATTTTCAGATCCTTCTATTTTCCTGCTTTTTGTTTATGATAAAACTTGCCAAGGGTTAGGGATTCTTAGGGTTAGGATTCTTCTTAACTTTCTTACTGCTCTTATGTTCTCTTTAGGTATCTTTTATTATGTTCCTTCCTTCCAGTTAGTGCTCTGGGTGCTTTAAATGTAAGACTTTATAAACAGGCTTCAAAGTGAACTTTTGTGACTGCTGTTGAAACTTAGGCTTGCTTCTCTCAGTATTAGCTGATGTTTGCTGCTCACCAGCATGAGTAATAGAGACAGCTAGTTTATTGTGGTCGTAAGTGTGAAGTTTGGGTTAGTATAATGCTCTGCATGAGAAGAGAGAGAAGAAGAAACCCCATGAGGAACCCAAAGCTTAAATGGGAAAGCCATTCTCTTTGACTGGCCTGAGAAAATAACACATGGGAAACAGAAAGTAATATTAATTCTAAAAGAGGCAGTAAAAAGTTTTTTTATTTTCAATAATTGCATACCAAGTTCTGCCAAATGCAAAGAAAATTGAATGAGGCTCGGGAAATAGCTGAAAAAGAAATGTGTTTGTGGCGTGAAAGTGAGATTTTCTATGTTTTGTTCTTTAGAAGAGATTTCAGTAGACCTTATATTTCAGTATACCACTATAACCAGGAAAAATGTGTGTAAGAAAATGTGATGCTCCACTGATAACACAAATTCGGTGATAATGTAAACTGGTGGGGGCTGCAAAGATCAATGCAGATACCGGTTACAACCAATTATCTAGAATTTCACTCTGATTCACGTGGTCCCTATGTAGTTTTCAATACTCCATACATACTCAGCAGAGGATATCTGTAAGAGTACAAGTCACTTCACAAAATGTGCAAATTTGGAATGACCTGCAACATCATTAGATAGTAAAATATACTCTGTTGTGTCTGTTATTTACACTCATAGTCTGGTGGAAACAGAAATTAAAGACAAACTGTGCTCCTTTTTTGTGGACGACCTGAGTTCAATTCTGCCTTTTGTCCCACTTTTCCGGATCCTGTTTCTGGTCTCCACTATTAATATTTACTTTAATTCTACTTATACCCTGATACCACACATACATCACCCAGACGTCTATTTGATGTGTGTGTTTACATCTGGAAGATATATTTTTTATGTTGCTTGCTCATCTGCAAAACATCTATAAGATGTTTGTCATTAAGTATGTCTTGGATGTCAATAAGACATTCAGCAGATGTCTTTGAGATGCCCCCTGGGGTAAAAGGTACTTTTGATTTTATTTTCTCCAAAAACACTAAACAGCAGCTAAAACTACCTCAGTTCTTTCCTAAACACCGGCCACTTTACATTGCAAAAAATTTCTGATCCATGAGATCATTCTAAGCAAAGTCTAAAGTATGATTTTGAGGTAATTTGATCCAATATTTTGAGACAAAATACTTATTTGTCATTTTCAGTTTGTTTTCGGTGATTAAATCAAAGGTTTTTTGAATAACTGTCCAATAAATGAAGGGATTAAAAGCCCCCTGTTGCAGGTGCTAAAGACCCCCGCATAAAACACATTGTTGTTCTTAATTGGGGCGAACAGATTTGTTATGAAATTTGTTCAAAGTGCGCTCACATTGACTGATCCAGTCACAATGAAGATTAATTTGTTTGTGGAATACTTCGGATGTCATGAAATGGCAAATGTGATTGAAATTAACAGGAAATGGTTTACCCTTTTCTGATGCGGTTATTTTGAATAAGCATTATCTTAATTTGTTACTCAAAAAAAAAGCATCTTACTGTCTCAAAAGTATTTGTCTTATTTGACTAATTCTCCTTATTTTTACACGATATTACTATAACCCCCCTGGGGTCCTCTTGCCACCTTTTTGAAAAAAATAATTATAATCAAAATAACCTTCCGTTATTATTTATTTTCACACAAATTATTTTGCTCCATCAATATTCAATAAAATAAATTTATTTTTTCCATTCTTCATACACTTTGTGACTAGAATAAAAGCACATTTTCCTTAAGGTGTGCCTTCAGCCCCGTTGTACCCTACACATCTAAGTATTTAAGGCAGAGGCTATTTGCACTAAGTGCTAAGTGCAAACAGCCTCTGCCTTAATTAGTCTGATACATGTAAATCGAGGTGATGTTGCTTGGTCTATCTACAGGTGATCTGATTGGTCCATCATGTGGGTGTGGGCATTACTACCTGTCACCCTGGCGGTGTTTGGGACTGTTGGTATTTGGGTAGTGTGAGTATTTCTTTCCTTTTCTCTCTCTTTTTGAATATTCTATAATAATTATATTGTTTCAAAACTCTCTCTATCTCTGTGTGGCAGCTATGGCATGGCTGTGTCCAATAACACAGTTAATATAACTGAAGAGTTTCCTTATATCAGGTGTGTACTTCAGTGTCAGTTAAATATTAAATATTATTATGTATATATTATGAGTAAATGAGCAAAAATGCCATTCATTATCAGGGTGCTTTGACACTGTGTGTAAAATGCATGATGCAGTCTGGTAAAAGATTACATTTGTATCTGTAAGATGTTCCATTGGCAGAAACATAGAAATTAATGTGATTGTTTTGTTTCCTTCAGTACGTGTGGCTCTTACAACCCCCAAAGCTGCCTGTTTTCTCAGGTCTGCAACATTTGCAGTGTTCTGGGTGAGTGTTCTGGTCTCATTTGGAAACAGGCCTACTTTACTGTACATTCTGTATGATCTCCGACTCTCTTTCTGTAGCTCTGTGGATTGTCCTACAAACACTGCCAGTCTGGTTCTTGGTTTCATCTCTAGTATTGGCATTTCTGTTCTCGGAAACTTCCAGGTACACATATGTTTGTGTTGTACACAATAAGTTCACTTTATGCCAAGCCAATATTCTTTTAGTTCTGTTCTACTTGCAAATTGTGGTTTGCAGTTACTACTTGCTATCAGTAGTTTATTAGGGGTTCAAGCGTTTAGCGCTGAAACCCTATTGTAACTGTTATGATTTTTAGGGGTTCAAGCGCTTAGCTAATGCAGTGTTGTGGTAAATATTTCAGATAATGTTAAAAAGCTACTTTTGCGAACTAGTCCTAGGTTTTTCACCCGATTGGAACCAAACCAGTGCAGAAATATACTCTGGAGTCTAATTATCAATAATTATCAAAAAAAGTTGACATTTCGACTCATGATCGCTAAGGGGTGCCAAAACGTTTGAAAAGGGTGGGCCATTTTTACTAAAATGGCTATAACGCTCGAACGAAATGAGATATTTTTACCAAACTCGGTACACATGTGTATGAGCTCAATCTGAGGTCACATAAAAAACAACAACACTTTGGCCACTTGGTGGCGCTATAACAGGAAAAAAACATGAAAACAGCTCTAACTATGCAACCGTTAGTCTGATTGAGTTGAAAATCGGCATGCAATGTCTTTGTCCAAGGTGCCATGACTGTCTAGGAGGACATTGGCGTATCTCAAAAAACATGGCCGCCATCGGCCAATGAAGTTTGAGCACCTATTAGACAAGGTTAACGGAGGCCGATCGGCACAAAACTCGGTGGGCCTGTTCGACTCCTGGCCCTAGAGGTCTGAGAGAAATTTGAAAGAAATCAGACACCCTTTACCCTTTGGTAGCTATAACAGTGTCGTTTAGAAAATGGCTGTGGTCAAGTGTACAAATAAGCCCATAATTCCTAAACAAAAGCTCAGAACTTCACGAAATTAGCTGAGCACATGTGACATATGATTCTAAACAAGCATGCAGACTTTTATGGAGATCGGACCATAGGTGGACAAAACATAATACCTTTTTACGCATGTGCTTAAAGGCCTTAAAGCGCTTGAACCCCTTTAATTGCTGCTCTCGGCTATATTTATTATGATTATTATTATTATTATTGCCTTTCTATGCATGGATTTGGTTCATGATTATGTCGGTCCATACAGCAATCAGTAGTGAAGGGGGCTCACCTGCTTGGTGCGCTCCTGGCCTTCTTCCTGGGTTTGGCGTATTTTTGGGTCCAGGCGTGGCTTACATACCGCACCCAACCGTCAAATGACCGGAAGTGGGTGGGGCCACCGCGCATCATCCTCTGCAGCCTGTGCACAGTCTTGGTCATCTGCAGTATCCTTCAGATCTAAGAGATTATATAATTTTCACTGAAATGAGATTAGTTCAACTGAGCCATGCAATGTTCAATTGGTTAAATTAGGCTTTTAATGCAATTTTACTACGTTTTGAAGGCTTTTTCATAAAGGTTTTGATTTCCTTTAAAATAAATGTAATATTTAAGCAAAATGGTTCAAGAGGCTTTGCTATATTGTAAATATACTTACAGCTAAAAGTCATTGTTAGGCACAAAGCACAATGGATTTTCATGGATTTCCCATGTATATAATAATAATAGTAATAATAATAGTAATAATAATAATAATTATAATTATAATAATAATAATTTAATAGTAATTAATAATAATTATAAAAATAATAATAATAGTAGTACTTTGATGATGATGATAATAATAATATGTACAATAATTTAATAGTAATTCATAATAATAGTGCTTTATCTTCCACCCCTGGAGTCGCAAGTTCGAATCCAGGGCGTGCTGAGTGACTCCAGCCAGGTCCAGGGAGGGTAGAGTTACATCCTCGTGGTTGCTATAATGTGGTTCTCGCTCTCGGTGGGGCGCGTGGTGAGTTGTGCGTGGATGCCATGGAGAATAACATGAAGCCTCCACATGCACTATGTCTCCGCGGTAACGTGCTCAACAAGCCACGTGATAAGATGCGCGGATTGACGGTCTCAGACGCGGAGGCAACTGAGTTTCGTCCTCCGCCACCCGGATTGAGGCGAGCCACTACGCCACCATGAGGACTTAGAGCGCATTGGGAATTTGGCATTCCAAATTGGGGAGAAAAAGGGGAGAAAATCAAAATAAATAAATAATAATAGTGCTTTATTAGACAGGTTCTCAGAATTCACACTTTTAAAAACCATTTAAAGACATAGTTTTTAAAATGAGCAATTGGTTGTATGTAGGTAGGTATGTATGTGTGTTTTATTTTAATTTTATTTATTTGCCTTTTTGTAAATTAATGCTTTACTTTTTACTATTATTGTTTTAATTTTTTTAATTTGTAAGTTTTGTAAATGTAAAATATATTTGATAAAAAAATATTTATCATTTTGAAATATTTGTATTTATTTTAATGCAGTCACTTTCTTTGAATTTTAATTTATGATATAATAAAGGTGCTATACAAATAAAAAGTATCAATATTAATAATAATAATTATTATAAATTCAATAATTTATAAGAAGTAAAAT
Source organism: Myxocyprinus asiaticus (assembly GCF_019703515.2). Classification (NCBI taxonomy): domain Eukaryota; kingdom Metazoa; phylum Chordata; class Actinopteri; order Cypriniformes; family Catostomidae; genus Myxocyprinus; species Myxocyprinus asiaticus. Next base: position 9,121,176 of record NC_059357.1, on the reverse strand, counting down.
AATTTTCAATATAATTAATATTTAATGTTATTTTACTAAGAAAATTAATTCAGTGTCATACTTACGCAAAAAAAGATATAGTCCCTGTAAAGTAAGGCTAATAGTTGACCTCACTGTGTGCTGCTAAGTGATACACAGCAACTAGTTAAAAAACTGTTTTACATCATAGCTGTAACTATTGTATATTTTAGCATGGTTGGAATGCTGTATAGACCAATTAGCATCAACCAGAATCTGGTTTATAATCTTTTGTTTCCTGATGTTATCCATAACCCTCCTTTCTTTCAGTGGCTGTTTTCCACTACATAGGGTACCGTTCTGAGGCTGCTTTTAGTGAGTGGGCTGTGGTCATGTGCTTCTTTGCACTGTTTGGGATTTTTGCTGCCGAGTTCAGACACATTGACTTCCACAAGCTCACCGTACAAAAGGAGGGACTGAAAACAGACAATAATAACACCAATAGTATGTGGACTCTGCAGGAGATTCACTAAAGAAGGGGCAAAGTACACAACAGGGCCAGTTGTGGCTGTGGTAATCAGAATTTAGACAAACACACACACAAAGTGGAACAAACTCACAATATACTGTAGTTGTGAACTTGGATCTGGACTATAACCTGCACTAAAACACATTTCAGACAAATACACACGTCACACAAAAACTCTCCCAATTTACACACACTTGACCACATCTGCATACACAGCCAATTTCCATACATATTTTCAACAGTTTACTGTTTCTCCTATAACTTGAATATTTTACTGTATAAATTATATGTTGCAATACTATAATAGGAATACTATAATGAATTCATGAGCACATTGTTTACATCAGGGGCATAGCAGTCATTTTAAAAGTGTGTGTGTGTGTGTGTGTGTTTGGGGGGTTGGGGGGTGGGAGGACACACAGCTGTCAGTAGGTGGCTCACACAGACCCAATTATTATATTACTGTTACTGTAATAATATGTTACAGTATATATTAATATGGAAGTCTGATATAAGTATTATATTAATATATATGTATTTTTACTTTTAATATTTGTAGTATTTTAAAGATTCAAATATTGCAAAATAATTGCAAAATTAGCTGCAAATATAAAGGACATCTTGTGGAGCACTTCTGTTTCACACATGACAATTAAAGACTGATTACAAGCTGGTCCTGAATTAATTAATTACAATAATGATAATTGTGCATGTGCACAATTTTATTTTTTACTCTGTGCTTGTGCATCGTGGGATTTAAATGTATGCAAGTGGCTCGAGTGTTTTGACTACTTTCACCAAAATTTGTTCGGATCCATTTAATGATTCAGTGACCATTTCTGGTGATGCCAGAAGGTGGTTACAAATAAGTGTCTTGTGTGAAATTAGTTCAGTTGATCAATGATCAAAAGAAAATTTTAATCCTTTAAAATTGATATTTTACTGATCTGCAAAGAGACTTAAGTAGAGGTTTTATGCATTATAAGAACAAAGCAAATCTATAATTGCCCTACAGTTTGTGAGCTGCTGAGCATGACTTTTATCAAAAGACAACAAAAATAGTCTTATAATAATTATGAGTTTCAATAACGTCCGTACGTTTTCATGTATAAAAAGCATGTCTTCATACAGTATCTATTCACTTCAGTAAAATGCCAAAGTGTTCCAAGAACATAGCAGATCTATCTTTTTTCCTACAGTTTGTCGAATGCACACCAACATAGAGGTAAAAAAACATGAGCTGATATTAAAAATAGCTTTATATATTTAACACAGACCTAGTAATCTGCTTAAATTATCAAAAAGAACAGATCAAACTATTACCTCACAAACATAATGTAAAAAGCGTAACTTAATGAAGACTCAGGCACTGATATACACTCCACTTACAATGTGTGCTTTAAAGAAGGATTGTCCTTTGTTTTTTTCTGCAGTGCATTTCACGTAATGCTGCCAATCAAGAATGATATGCTGATAAATAACTCTCGTTTGTGTGTTCCTCATCTTTAGATTATTAATTTAGATCAACATCAATGCAGATTAAAAACATGGATAAATGAGCATTGCTGAAAGCATCTTTATAGAAATGAGTGGAGCCGTGATGATTAGACTGTCTGACTGAGGGCCTATTACTTAAGGTTTGTTTTGGCTCATGAAACTCACCTGTGATTGGCTGGCTGGTCGCTCAATCAGCCCAAAGTAACAAAACACAAAGAATACTGTATACAAATCCACCATTTGGACTCCGTATGGGCTTAGCTTGGAACAAAAAATCACCTTTTTACGGAGTGCGGGGGATGTGTCCCCCCATATCCCTCGTGGCTGCTATGCCCTTGGTTTACATGACTCTTATAATGTCATGGAAAAGATAATGAAGAAATGTTTATGATGGTAAATGCTCTGCCTATTTTCAACAACTAGACTACCTACTGTAAAACAATACCTCAACATTGCTCTCCTTGATCTGTAGACACACAGACATTCTATATTGTTTGCATATTGTATTATGGTATTTTAAATATATTAATAAAATGTTACTTGTCAGACCATCATGGAAGAAATCTTTTTTAATGTAAAGAAAACCTGATAATAAAAGTCTGACAGTAAAAAAGTTGCAGTTTCCTAATATGTGAAAATTAAAATCTTTAATTATAGATTTGTCCCTATTACCTGAGAGATATCCCTCAAATATGTGTCCTGAGGTATTACACCAGCGTAAAGGGTGTGTATAACTTTCTTTCTTCTGCTGAACACAAACAAAGATTATTTAGAAGAATATTTCAGCTCTGTAGATCCACACAATGCAAGTGAATGGTGGCCAGAACTTTGAAGCTCCAAAAAGCACATAAAGGCAGCATAAAAGTAATCCATAGGACTCCAGTGACTAAATCCATGTCTTTAGAAACGATATAAGTGTGGGTGAGAAAAAAAAAATCAATATTTAAAGTGCACCTATTATGGTTTTTAAACATGCCTAATTTTGTTTTAAAGGTCTCATACAATAGATTTACATGCATCCAAGGTCAAAAAACACTTTAATTTGCTCATCATTTAAATTGCAGCATTACCTTTTTTTACTAATGTCAAAAATGACTCCTTCAATGATCCGTTCTAAAGGATTCATTCTAAACTCCTCCTTCAGAGAGCCTACTTTGCTCTGATTGGTCAGATGTCCCAGTCTGTTGTGATTGGTCTACCGCTTACAGCGCGTGTCGGAAAGGAAACGGCCACTACCATATCCGAGTTTCAGCTCCATCTGAAAAAATGTCTGTTTTACCTTAACAATCTGATCCTGAGTCCAATAGCGATACATCGGAAGATCAACCCGAACCACCATCGCAAGCATGATGAGAACAGAACGTTTCTCAGTGGTAAGTTTATATGTAGTTTGACAATAACGTGAGTTAGCCGGTTAGCAGAGGCTAACAGCTAACAGGCTAACAGCGTGTACTGGCTGTACACGTAAACAGACCAGAGGCGGGTTTTTTGTTACCAAATTACATAGGTTAGTACAGGAAGGAAGTCTGGAATTACTAATGACTCATTTCAGGTGTTCAGAATCGGTTCTTTCTTTTGGGAGTAAATAACTCCATTTGTCATGCACTTTGATTTTTGAAACTTTGCAGACTTTTTTACATTCACAAACAGCTATATAACACACTATATGAAAGGTAATATTTGAAAAACCATAACAGGTGCTCTTTTAGTACTTTAAGTACTTTTTTACTCTTTTTTTTTATTTTTGGTGATTCACATTCTTTGTGCATATCGCCACCTACTGGGCAGGAAGGAGGATTTATAGTAAAAAATATTGATTTGTTTCTCAACCATACTTATCATATTGCTACTGAAGGTATGGATTAAACCATTGTAGTCTTATGGATTACTTTTATGCTGCCTTTATATGCCTTTTGGATCTTTAAAGTTCTGGTCACTATTCACTTACAGTGTATGGACCTAAAAATCTGAGATATTCTTCTAAAAATCTTTTGTGTTCAGCAGAATAAAGCCATACACATCTGGGATGGCATAAGGGGGAACTATCCCTTTAAGGGGAAACAATCCACCAATCAGAGAGTCACTGCGAACAGCGAAGTGTACCAAATGAGCTCTTCAGCGACCACCCACTTCCATGATGCACTATGAATGATGCAATCAAGTCAAACTACTTATATATTAGCATATATCTGAATATTTTGCATTTAAAAAAAATAAATACAATGCATTGTTTCTATACTTACAATCATCAATATTAAATATTTTATAATTCACTCGTTTGTAATTCGATTATGTCTTTCGCAGTGCTTCATGAGATTTTAGTTCATTCCCTCATGAACCTTTGTCTTTTCGTGCAATTTTCAAATACGTTTCTGCTTCAAATCATAGCTTGTAATCTTGTGATTCAATTAGGAGCTGGTTGGTTTGGTCCATGCTTCTCTTTTACTCTTTTATGAAGGATTTTATGAAATCCCTATGGAAAAAAATTATAGGAATGGGATGCCACAAGATGCCACAAACTTGGGCAGGCACTTTTGCGCTCTATTGTGGATGTTAGCAAAATGACTAAAATCTCTTACAGCACTCTCTTATTTGTGACTTCAAAAGAAATTAAATGGTGCAAAAATGCAATTACATAAAAAAGACACCAGGGGGTGGTCTGAGCCTGATGTTATCTCTGATATTTGCACTCCTGTTTGCATGTGTATTCACTTCCTGCAACTATTTGATGTATCTCAGAAAAGTTATATATATATATATATATATATATATATATATATATATATATATATATATATATATATAAAACATACAAAGATTGTTAAGACGATTTAGGCTTACAAAGACATTCTTGTGAAAAATACTGTGTTATAAAATGGAACCATATCTGAGAGAAAGGGATCAAGCTAGCCAGGCCTAGATCAGCAAATGCATGCTAATAGCTCAGATGACAGTGTATTTACCTTTTACTGCCTTATTTCAGGTGCACCTAACTGGAGCTACTAATAACAATAATTAAATAGGACAACTAACTTGACATAAGTCCACAATGCTGGAATTGCTTGAAACATATCTCTGTTTGCACTGAACTCCTCAATTAGACCCTTACAGAGGCAGACCAAATGGCACAAGCTGGGCAGTTGTCATAAGCCGTGACTTGTATTTAATGTGAATTTGGACACAACAGAGTTGCAATGTTTTTTTTCTGATGGGAAACAGCAGCAGAGAGCTCTTCATGACGGCATTCTTTCACATGCACATAACTCTCAATGGGTGGGGAAAAGAGGGAAAGTGAGAGAGAGAACAAGAAAGGAGAGAGAAGAGAGAGGGGCACAAGGGGGCAAATGAAGGGTAGGGAAATTAAAGGCATTTTGAAAAGTCCTGGGAATCAGTCCCAATTATTTCTTTCTCATTTCTATTTTAATACTCTTTCATGATCAGATTTATTCTCTCCTTTGAATATCCGCTCATTTTGTTTGTGTATTTTTGGTGAACAGGGTCAACTGAGTAATGCTTTCACCCAAACACTGACATACTCTCTGCAAAAGCTTTTAATAAGATACAGTCGGCATGTAAATCAAAACTTGTAATGTATGTGTGAAAAAGGAGGACAAATCATGGCTGAATTCATGAATAGGGTATGAAATAGAAGCTGTGTCTCGTTTCAAAGGCTGTGTCCTCCGGAGGTCGCATTTGTCGGCCGCATACGTCATCGAGGCTGTCTCGTTTCAGAAAAGCGAGTAGGACACTCTGAATGCAGCCTTCGAATGCGACCTTCTTTCACGGGAATTTGGAGGATGCATGAGGTGTTTCCTTCTTGGGCACTCACAACCCACAATTCTTTGCTTCAACGAAAATGAACATAATTTGTCTTAAAAAAATGACACCAATTTGCCCGAAAATATGATGTTCAAACGCAAGTAATGTTAATTCCCAAGTTGAAGAACCTCAGTAGACGGGTGCAGAGTATAGAATATGTATAATTATAGTAATATATAATTAAGATAAAGTATTATAGACTAAAAGTACACCTGTAAAATCTATTTTCTTTTCTCTCTACATCTTTATAACTCTACATCTAAATTTACCTCATACATTCCCTTCCAGAGGGACTTTGTTCCCTTCTCACTCAAAGCACTCGCGCTTGTTAAAGAGTGGCGTGCTGTCACAGTAACCATAAGTTCTGTTTCTGTTTGTCCCACGAAGGCCGTCTCATTTAAATGAGGATTGTTTAAAAGAAGGACGCTCGGTATACCGCTGCCTTCAAAGGACGCGTCCTAGCTAGCACAAATATTTTAAAATACAATGGAAATATATTTATAACACAAAATAAAATAAAATTGTGCATTATTTTGGTCCCATGTTTGAGAAAAGTAAGATTTATTTGCTATCTATCATTGCAGACAGACATTTAATTTAAAAAATACTGCTATGTCAGTTTTTTTATGTGTAACTGGTCCTGCTCGACCCGCTCTGAGCAGGATTCAAACCGGAGTCTCCGTTATGGGAGGCAGGTGCGCTAACAAGGAGGCTAAAGGCTACAGCCCTTAGTGTCAGTCACTAGTGCGCCTCGTGATACCAGGTGATTGAGGTTTACACACTGCACAGCTACCTACCAGCTGGCTACCGTTACACTCACCCCCCTAAATCTCACTCCCATCTGGGTCACAGCACCACTGTAACCGGTCCTGCTCGACCCACTCCGAGCAGGCTTCGAAGCGGGGTCTCAGGCATGGGAGGCGAGCACGCTAACAAGGAGGCTAAAGGCTACAGCCCCTAGCATCAGTTGCTAGTGTGCCTCTTGAGGCTAAGGAAGTGAGGTTTACACACTGCACAGCTACCTACCAGCTGGCTACTGTTACATATGCATTGCACTTGATTTCCGGTAGTTTTTTCCCACTTAGAATTTGTAACCAGTCTTTATCCACCATGAAATTTACACATTGCATCACTGTGACCTTTTAATAGGCCGAACAGACATTTAATTCAAGGGGCAAAGCCATAGGGCTTTAGTCTATTCTATAAGATGGGGTAAGTGCCATGTTTGGCTAAAGGGCATTGAGACTGACTGGGTCTTATGTAATGTGTCTGATTGTCTGTATTGTTTTACAGCGTATCAGGCCTCAGGTTCACCATTCCTTTAACCTAGACCGTAATCTGTGTTCACGCCTGCATTATTTCAGATTATTCTTATCCTCTGCACAGCTCCTGCTCAGCAACAATAGCACTGCCACACTATCTGCAAAGCAAACGGCCTGCCTGCCACCTTATACACACACGGCTTATCGGCAAACAGACAAAATCCTGCACTGAAAGAGAAAGGAGTGAGCAAAAATGCAGGAAGAAAGAAAATGACTATGTTCACACAGCATTAGGTTGTCAGTCCTGCTTTACAATGAGTTTAAAAGGTTCCAGATATGAGTACAGATGGTAGAGAACACAACAGAGGCATAAAAAACTGATTTAGGCCCCCAGCCTTAATCTCTTCAATTCATAATCTAACAGGTCTGGAATTTCCCCAGCTGTTTGCAGAGAGGGAGAGAGGGGGCATAAGTCGTGCTGCTGCATCCATTGAGTGGGCATCTCCAGTCATTATCTCATCCGCAGCGGAGAGCTGCCCTTTTGCTCAAAAATGCCAAGCTCACCACATTCCTACACACTCTGTAAAGGCCATCATCTTTGAGACGTAATTCAAATGCCCTGTTTGCCCCCTCTTGGAGAACAATCAGACAAGACTTAATTATATCATTATATGCGACTGGATCCCCACACACAGACCGTCACACTTTGGGATATCTGTGATAGGGATTTGAGGGCATGAAGTTCATTTTAGGAGAGGAGCAGTGTTGGGGAAGCTACTGTGAAACTAGGAAGAAAATAAAGAGGAAAAACTTTTTAACAATATAAACTTTTATGTTGATTAATAATGTTCTATTTAATTTAAATAATATTTAAATTCCATTATTTAATTCTGCTATCAAAACAGTGTATCTGGTACAAAAACAATGAAAATCTCAATTTGGGTGACAACATTAAAATGAACAAATACAACATAAATACTAATACAACTAAATGCAAAACATACTATACTGCACACTGAACATAAAACTATTTATATTAAATACAACTAATAAAACTAGAAAACATGCTATATTTTATATAACCGAGTAGAAAACCCGATAAAAAGCATCAATTAAGTAAGAGGCTGTGACTTCTTCGCAGAGGCTCAAGTGAATCGGTGACTCATGTATTTGAACTGGTTTATTTACATGAAGTGTCTGAATGAGCCCATTCACTTAAATCATTACTTACCAACACTACACAACATTATAAGCACTATAAGTCCCTTTCAAGGCAAGTCAGTCCACTCAGCGACCATCTTGGGAATGCTCCAGTGCAGCTATTTTCTATGGATACAAGCAGCATAGAAGTACAGATCCAATTAACTTGAATGGAGAAAAAACAAAATCTCCAAAACGGTTAGTCAAAAACGGTCAAAGACGTTTGTTTAGCGCATGGTTACATAGGCAAACAATCAGGGGAATAAACAGCGTGGATGAATGCAAAAACAGTGACTGACGGTAAGCGTGTTTGATCATAGTCTCGATTTGCTCAGCTGTACAGGTTTGTGACAAAAACAAAGTGACAAAAAACAATGTAGCATTAGTTGAAAAAGTAGCTTTTTACTGAAAAAGCTACATTATTCTGAAAACAGCTATACATTCCCGCTTATGAAAAATGTAGTTAGGTTAGTAGCATCGCTAATTTTAGTTTCAGTCCAACATTGGAAATTATAGAGGAGAGTTTGAACTGAACTGACTTGAGTCTAGATGTGTTTTGGAAATGAATTGGGTCAGAGACTATTTAGCAAGGTCGGGTCACTTCTGTTATAATGAATAGGAGAAATGGACACTTTTCACACTACTGTGTTCATGAAGATCGCTCCTTTAATACATAAATATGTGCCTGCTGATTTAACACACAACCTCTCAATAATTTTTTTTTTTTTTTATCGACTTACCTTTGTATTCTTGCAGATAACCCTCGGAAAACAACTTGTAACTTTTGCTGAGTTTAGATTTAACCACTGATGGATGATGCGGTCAATGTCTCCAGACATAACGCAGGCAAAAGTTTTAAGGACTGTGAAAACACATACACCTCGGCAGTGGCCATAGTTGCGTTTATCCATCTATGATGACTTCCGCTTCGCGAACAAGGAAGTGTGAAAAGGATCCATTGGAACGGTCAATGGATGTAGAAAGTAAAGTAGGTCCCGCCTTACAATTAAAAGAGCCAATCACCTTTTAGAAACAGATAACACCTGTCAATCAACTCGAAAACGCGCATTAGCTTTACAGTCTGGGAAAATTGCATTATTTAGTGTAATCTGAGGTAAAGAAGTACAATTTATGTAACCAGTGTTGTCAGATTTTTACTGCTGATTTGAATTATGTTCTTTGATCGTAATCTTGACCAACCATTTTTTAGATTTTGATTCCCTCATTCAAGTAGATAGGAGCTGCACTTTCATGACTGGAAATAGCTTCCCGAAAGAGTTTCAAAGATGGCCACCAGTGGACTGACTTGCTAGAAAGACTTTGGTTGAGTTGAGCAGAAAGGAGATGTATTGTGTTCAACTGGGAGGTGGGGAGTTTTTTTGGGTCAAGTGTCCAGACAGCACAAGCTACAGGGGATGTGTTGAAAGTGAATAAACAGGCAATTAGTCGAGTGGGTGAAAAGAGAAAGAAAGGAAAGAAGAGAGAGATGAGTAGGTTAACATGAATAACATGACATAACATACATTCTGACTGTTGGCGTATGGGTACAGATAATGACAAATTGCCGTAGACACTATAACCTCGATAACCTCTATCACTGATAAAGATCCTCTCTGTTCACCCACACACAAATGAGTCTGGCACATGCCGCTGTTGTCTGTTGGCTTGCAGTCAGATCTCCCAATATGAAGCTGGATGTGTTTTATTCTATTGTAGGACTTTGAACAGGACACAGCTTTTTTTATTTAAAGAAATAGTTCACTCGAAAATGAAAATTCTGTCATCAAAAAAATTACGTCAGCCATTCCAAACCTGTATGACTTTCTTTCTTCCATGGAACACAAGAGAACACATGAGAGGTTAGGCAGAATATTAGCCTCAGTCAAAATTTACCTTCATTGCATCTCAACTCAACTCAGCTCAGTTCAAACTCAACTCAGTCCAGTCCAACTGCAGTAGAGTAAACAATAATTACACATTGAGGGCAGCATATGGGTGTGCAAAGCAGTCCTGTGGTTCATCAAAGTCCTCTGGGTAGATCAGACTCTATTTTAATGGTTGACACAGGGTGCATGCATCCTTTGAAACGTTGATACCCCGGGCTCTTTTCGTTTATATTTGATGTGCTGTATGGTGATGTTTCACATGGATCTTAGTGACATTAAGATGAATATATTTTGTTTCCTGGGAAAGATGATCAGTTCTTTTTCAGACTTTTTCATTGTATTGGCCTGCTCTTGAAAATGTTGACAGCATAACTATCAACATTTGGACATACAGCTTAACCTATATGATCTTGCCTAGGAAAGCATGTTTTTTTTTTTGTTTTGTTTTTTTGTACTATATATATATATATATATATATATATATATATATATATGTATGTATACAGTGCATCCGGTAAGTATTCACAGCGCTTCACTTTTTCCACATTTTGTTATGTTACAGCCTTATTCCAAAATGGATTAAATTCATTATTTTCCTCAAAATACTACAAACAATACCCCATAATGACAACGTGAAAGAAGTTTGTTTGAAATCTTTGCAAATTTATTAAAAATAAAGAATGAAAAAATCACATGTACATAAGTAATCACAGCCTTTGCCATGACACTCAAAATTGAGCTCAGGTGCATCCTGTTTCCACTGATCATCCTTGAGATGTTTCTACAACTTGATTGGAGTCCACCTGTGGTAAATTCAGTTGATTGGACATGATTTGGAAAGGCACACACCTGTCTATATAAGGTCCCACAGTTAACAGTGCATGTCAGGGCACAAACCAAGCCATGAAGTCCAAGGAATTGTCTGTAGACCTCCGAGACAGGATTGTATTGAGGCACAGATCTGGGGAAGGGTATAGAAAAATGTCTGCAGCATTGAAGGTCCCAATGAGCACAGTGGCCTCCATCATCCGTAAATGGAAGAAGTTTGGAACCACCAGGACTCTTCCTAGAGCTGGCCGCCTGGCCAAACTCAGCAAACGGGGGAAAAGGGCCTTAGTCAGGGAGGTGACCAAGAACCCGATGGTCACTCTGACAGAGCTCCAGCATTTCTCTGTGGAGAGAGGAGAACCTTCCAGAAGAACAACCATCTCTGCAGCACTCCACCAATCAGGCCTATATGGTAGAGTGGCCAGACGGAAGCCACTCCTCAGTAAAAGGCACATGACAGCCCGCCTGGAGTTTGCCAAAAGGCACCTGAAGGACTCTCAGACCATGAGAAACAAAGATTGAACTCTTTGGCCTGAATGGCAAGCGTCATGTCTGGAGGAAACCAGGTACCGCTCATCACCTGGCCAATACCATCCCTACAGTGAAGCATGGTGGTGGCAGCATCATGCTGTGGGGATGTTTTTCAGCGGCAGGAACTGGGAGACTAGTCAGGATCGAGGGAAAGATGAATGCAGCAATGTACAGAAACATCCTTGATGAAAACCTGCTCCAGAGCGCTGTATCTATATATGTAAAAAGCTACTCACTTTTCACAAAATAGATATTTCTATTTGCTGCACAGAGAACAGATTGTAAAAAAAAATGTTTTTGCTCCCATATTCCCAATGGTTTGAATATATCTAAATCTCTCTCTCTCTCTCTCTCTCTCTCTCATATATATATATATGCATTTGCATACAGTATGCAAATTATAAAAACTGAGGGTGTGTTACAGTATGACAGCAACGGAGTCCAAAGAAATGTTCTTCCATTGTCTGTGGTAACCTTTGCATGATGCCATGGTTGTGGCCGAGACCTTTTTCTTTGAATACCACGACCTTTCCCCACACCAGAGGCTTTAAGGAACTGCTCAAATATGTTCCAGCATGTTAGATATCATAATAAAGAACTACTCCATTATGTAACCATGGTGACATTTCAAAACTTGCTGTTCCAAAATTAGAGGTGTGCTGTTGTGTGTATAATTAGGATGCGTGATCTGAATAGGTGTATTTTATGAGCTAGATTTAAGATTTCTTTTTTCCAAAGTAATTTCCTTATTTCCAATCTTTTTTAATGGTATTTTGTCAGGACAACATAGATTGACAATCACACGGATAGGATCAATACATAAAGGAATGTCCTCATTATAAACACATTAACCCTTACCATCCCCACACACGTACAAAAACAAAACAGATAAAATAAAAAAAAACAACAAAAAAAAAAAAAACATCTGATCCATCTGTTATGAGTAGGAGAAGAAGTACATTTCCATTTGAGAAGGATATTCCTGCGGTGTATGGTAAAATACCAAAAAGAGCTGTCAACGGATTGAGGCTGAGTTCAACATTAAGTGCTTTTTCTAGTGTATCAAATACATTAGACCAAAATGTTAACAGTCGAGGGCACGACAAGAACATATAAACATGATCTGCCGGGTCTTGTCCACAGCAATTACAAGCATCACTCTTGTCTGGGAAAAATTTTGATAACTGGGAGTTAGTCATGTGGGCTCTATAGAGCACCTTACATTGTAGCAGGCCGTGTCTGGCACAAATTGGGGAAGAATGCACCCGGTTTAAAATATGATACCATTGATCATCTGAAATGGGTGTACCAAGATCTTGCTCCCATGTTTCCTTTAAAGGTCTTAACACCTCAGTGTTCAGAGTATTAATTAAATTATAAATGATTGAAATAAGATGTTTATTGTCAGGTTTAAGAGACAAAAAGTTGTCTAATGCATATTCATTAGGGCGATTTGGGACATGAGGGAACAATTTCTGTACAAAATGTCTGGTCTGAAAAAAGCTAAATAAATGAATATTGGGTAAATTAAATTTGGTAGACAAAGCTGAAAAGGATGAAAACACCCAATCTTCATACAAATCCTTGATTGTGAAAGATCTTTGCATGCCCACATATGGTATACAGCATTCAAATTAGATGGTGGAAAAACATGGTTATTCAAATTAGGCATATGTATGGAAGCTCTATGCAGTCCAAAGGATTTTCTTAACTGGGTCCAAATTCTGAGTGAATGCAAAACGACAGGATTCGGCACAATTCTGTTGACAACCAAGGGTAGCTGAGAACATATAACAGAACGTAAATCATATTGAGTTGAAGAAATTTCAGCATGAACCCAGGGCAGATAATCACTGGATAAGTGAGGATTATTCCAGTATAGAATCTTACTGATATTACACGGCTAATAATAATGCTGGAAATTCGGAAGGGCCAGGCCGCCTTTTGACTTGGGAAGTTGAAGGATAGATTTCTTAAGATGCGAGGGTTTGTTGCCCCAAAGGAAAAGTCATATCATACCGTCCAAATAAAAAAAAAAAAGACCTAGCGATGTGAATCGGAATATGCTGAAAGAGGTAGAATAATTTAGGAAGAGTGATCATTTTAATAAGGTTAACATGGCCAGCAAGGGATAGTGGAAATGTGGACCATCTTGCCATGTCATCCTTAGTTCGATCCATGAAGGGTAGAAAATTATGACTAAACGACTAAAAACACATCTTTTCCATGAGCACTTAAACAGTCATTAAAAAAAAAAAAAAAAAATTCTGTTGCGCTTTATTCTATTTTGAATACTATTATGATGCTAGTGATACTTTGTAATACAGCACTTTTTATACCACTGTCTCCTAAGATGATTCGCTTATATTTTCCTCTCTTGTAAGTCACTTTGGATAAAAGCGTCTGCCAAATGAATAAACGTAAATGTAATGTAAATAGCTGACCATACGGATTCGTAAAAATACTCCTAGATATCTAAACCCAGCTAAAGATCATTTGAAAGGAAAGTGAGAGAACGAAAGTTTCCTAGCTTCAGGGTTGACAGGAAATAGTTCACTTTTCAGCATCATTTATTTTATAGCCAGATAAATGACCAAAATTGTCTAAGAGTTCTAGGATCGCAGGAATGGAGTAGGAAGGGTTAGAGACAAAATGTAATAAATCATTGGCATACAAGGAAAGTTTGTGAGTTAACCCAAAATGAGAGATACCTTCAAAAGCCTCGAGATTGCGGAGCCAAATTGCTAGTGGCTCTAAAAAGAGCAGAGAGGAGAGAGGGCATCCCTGCTGTGTCCCCCGATGTAGGGGAAAAAGGGGGATTGTGTACCGTTCGTAAGTACCGAAGCCACTGGTGACGTGTAGAGAAGTCATAGCCAAGAAATAAAATTAGGCCACATCCCAAACTTCTCTAAAACAAAAAATAAATAGTCCCATTCAACTCTGTCAAAGGCTTTCTCGGCATCTAAGGATATGATGACTTCCGAAGATGCAGAGCAAGGGGAGGACAGAATATTGAGAAGTCTCTTTGTATTAAAAAAAAGAATGTCTCCCTGGAATAAAGCCTGTTTGGTCTTCCAAAATTAAAAAAGGTAAAACCTTTTGGAGGTGGAGGCTCAAAATTAAAAGGGAAATTGGCAGGTAACTTCCACACAACGCTGGGTCTATTTCTTTTTAAGAATAAGGGAGATGGAGTCTACAGTAAGGGTTGATGGGAGATTTAAAGGAATCATTATATAATGTCGTTAACACAGGAGATAGACAAGACCTAAATGTTTTATAAAACTCTGTTGTAAAGCCATCTGGACCCGGAGATTTGTTGGATTGCATGGATCCAATCGCATCCAATATTTCTGATTCAGTAATGGGGTCACCCAGACTCTCAGCAAGACTTGCCTCAAGCGTGGGAAAATCTAGTGTGTTGAGAAAATAAAAATTTTTGTGAGTACCAGAGAGGCTTCCAGATGTATATAAATCAGCATAATAATCAGCAAAGTCAGTGTAAAAACCCGCTTGATCACATATCAGCTCCCCAGTCGGAGATCTTATACACAAGATCCACCTAGACGTTCTAGGAGCATGTGCCTGGTGTGCTAACAGTTTCCCAGCTTTATCACCTTGCTCAAAGAAATGCTGCCTACTCTGTAAGAACTGCCTAATAATCACACTCATCATGAGCAAATCATGTTCTGAAAGTAATTGTAGTCATTTAGTGTATAGGGAGGGAGAAGGGGAGGAGGCATAAATCATGTCTAAGTCCTGCAATTCATCTGATAAACTCGGTAGCTTAGAGGCATTCGACTTCCTCAGATATGAAATGTAAGATATTATTTGCCCCCAAATAAAGGCTTTAAAGGCCTCCCATAGAGTATGCGAACTAATATCAGGGGTTTGATTGAGTTCAAAGTAAAAGTCAATTTGAGACTTTATAAAATCTGTAAATGTATCATCTGACATTTTAAAGGTAGGAAATCTCCAAGGTATGGACATGTGACTACTGGAAGGAAAACTTAGATCAACAGATACAGGGGCATGATCAGAAATAACCAGTGATCTGTACAAGTTACAATGTCACACAATAATCTATTTGTCCAGTAGGAAGAAATCGATCCTAGAAAAAGTATGTTGAACATGGGAAAAGTATGAAAAGGCTTTACCTTGATGATTCTTAAATCTCCAAGGATCCTAGATACCTAGTTGTGAAGAATAATTAAGTACTACATTGGCCGATTTAGATCTGTCTAATGAAACATCCTGTACTAGGTTAAAGTCTCCAACTATAATAATATAATGGTTGCCAATGCTTGGTTGGCTAAAATAATTTAATAAAAAAAACTCATCGTTGTCCCAGTTAGGGGCATAAATGGAAGCAAGAATGACCGGAGTGTTATAGAGCCTGCCTGTGACTATGACAAAACACCCATTCGAGTCATACATAGTGGTGCCCGGTTCAAACCGAACCGATTTGCGGATAATGATGGCAGCCCCGCGGGCTCTTTGAGACAATTTGGAGTGGAATAAATGGCCCATCCATGCCAATTCCTTCAAATGAAATTTGTTATGTATTCCGTGAATGTGAATAAAACTTGTCGTTGTTGTGCATTCAGTGTTAATTTCACTAGAAAACTGCAGTAATACGTAGAACAAGGCATGTAAAACGAATTTTGCAAAAATGTAGTTATAGTATAGTGATTCTATGAGACAAGGTTGTATGCATTTTAAGTTCATTGGGTTGAAGTGTGTTAAGATTTCACTTACGATTTAAATGAAGTGAAAACAATGATACTTAAAGCTAAGTTAAATTGATTTGCAATTAATTCATTTTAATTGTGGTTACATTTTTGTCAAGTTTTTATTTTATATATATATATATATATTGAGAAGACCACATAAGATGAAATTGATAACACAAGTTTTGATAGACACCATTACTTTATTTGGGGAACAAGTTTCCTCAAATGTTTTGAGTAAATTTAACCTATTAGGGTTTAAAATTCACTTCTAGTACAAAGAAAAGCATTCCTAGTCCACTTTATTAGAGCCAAAAAAAGTTTAGTAGTTTAGAAGCTATGTGATTTTTTTATTTTTTTATCTGTTTGCATGGTTATTTAAGTAAGCTAAGTATGTAATGAAAGTTTTAAATAAGTATGTTATGATTATTGGTTGTAAAATTTTACAGAGTTTTAAATCTCAATTGATCATGACACAGAGAAAAAAACCCTTGGGATTGTTGGAAAACAGAGTAGAGCTCTCCCATACAAACCACTGACGTCATACAGGCTTTCCTCCCTGTCCTAATAAAGACAAGCTCCACTCTTATGAGTATACAGCAGTCAGCTAAAAGATGATGTTCAAAATATGTTCAGAATAATGGAATGAATGTCTGCGTGTGTGTTGACCTTTCTGAGCTAAACTTGGCTTGCCGGTGTGAATGCGCTCCTATGGTCTATTGTATTCAGAGTCGTTATCATTGTATTGCAGTTTCCTCTGTTCGAGAAAGAAAGAGAGGGAGAGCAAGCAGGGAATTGAATCTTAGACATGCCGAGGTTGTTAGAAATCTGGAAACATAATTGATATTTAAGGAAACTATTTTAGATTCCTGAGGAAGACTGCAGTTTGATTGGGCAGGTCAGGTACGCCTAGCTCCTGTTTTGGGCCAAAAATGTGCTATCCAATGTAAACCAAAACCTCTGTTGTTGCTGTGTCCTAGCTGAATGAAAAAACACTTAGTATAACTTAAAACCTCCGAAGCAGAAGATTTTATTGGTCAGAGGTTACATAGCTCAGGAGATTTAATTGAGTTCTCAGTTATGTTATCAAGTTGGTCCCTGATATTTCTCCTAAAACTTCCTTTGGATCAATAAAAATACAAATAGAGATAGCCATTGACAAACAGTAAGACTACGTCCACATTAATCCGGATAAATTTGTAAATGGCGTTTTCGTTTTTGAAACGCTCTTCGTCCACACGGCCATTTTGAAATTTTTTCCAAAAGTTGGTCGTCCACACAGAAACATCTGAAAACGTTTAAATTCCCTTACTGCACATGCAAAACAAATGTAAGAAGCGTGGCACTGTGTCATTTCCATGTACGGAATGAAAAGCAATTGTCCGCGTGTTCCACCGCCAGACAGCAATTCCGAGTTAACTTCCCATCACCTTTGAAGGAATGCAATGTGAAGGTTGTACAAAGTAACATTTATCCTAAACAAGCTATCACAGTGAATAGCAGGCTACAACAATGCTGCTGCAACATGGGCCGCCATCATGTTTGTTTTGGGTTGCATGCAGAGGTGGACTGGCCATAGGGAGAACCGGGACTTTTCCTGGTGGGCCGGCCGCGAAACTGGGCAGCTGTGAATAAGGTCTATTCCAACACCCTATCTGTTGTGCCACCACACAACTTAATCACACCTGAAGAGACTTGTAAATGTAGTTGGATATGTAATGCGAACATTTAAATGAATCGTCTTCCAAATCATACTTTATAGTAAAAGTGTTTTGATGTGTGGGGAACAGAACAAAAAAATAAGTGTTTATGAAGTGTTAATCTGACTTTGATTTGTGTGAAAGTGAATAAAAATGATTGCTATTGTTGTGCCTTTAGTGTTCATTTCAAACACACACACACACACACACACACACAAATGCAGCGATCCGTAGAACGGGCACATAAAACTATAATTTTGCAAAATCTATAATTATAGTAATGTGGTTCTATGAGACCAGGTTGCATTTACAGCATCAGCTGTGAGAGAGTTTCTTTCATATGTAAGCAAAATGGACATTATAATTTAAATATACCAAAATGAATCATAATCGAATCAAATCAAATTGTATCAAATCAAACTGAGAGCTTGTGAATCAGAATCTAATCAAATCTGTCTTGATGCAAAGCCCTACAGCCTAGATAATAAGATGATTAATTTTGGACTTTAAACTGAAATCTCTAACTTTTGATTGCAGACTTTGGTATCTCAGTAAATCTGAGCCCATATTGTGACATGTTTTAGATCTCTTCTTAAGCTTGGTAGGAGACATATGAGTGTTTTCTGGGGTCTTTTTCTCAGGAGAAAAATCAGAGAACTAAAAGGCTCAAGCAAAAGTCTCCATTTGCTCTCCATTCAATCTTATTGCTGTTTAGGAGAGGAATTTTGTCACAGTGTGATTCTGTGTCCACCTGCAAATTCCCCTCTGAATCTCTGGTTCATAAACAATACGCCCACAGCCCCACACTCTCTGCTCCACCAACAGGGGGTGCACTTGTGCTTGGTGGTATTTGCGTGACTAATTTCACTCTCTCTCCACTGCCCACTCGCTGCTTCTGTTTGACTGTCTGTCTTTTCTCTCTTTCTCAGTCAGATGTAAAGACAAAAGACACGGTGTCAGTGTGTGGGTGAGACGATGGGGCTGTTGCTATAGGCAACCTGGATACCAATACAATGATGACCCAGGGAATACCCTGTCTAATGGAATAAATGGAGGCATTGACAAAGAGGGAGACAGAGAGATAGAGAGAAAGTTTATGTCTAACACATCAGAAGGACTCTGTGAATTGAAGTTCACCATTGTCTGCAGTATGAGTGTCCAAACTCAGAGATGACAAAGATGAACAGCTCCCAGACCAGTATGTGTGTGGCCTTATTTGTCTACTGTTGGCTAAACTGACCCAAAGTCACTGTAGTCAGTAAAGTAAATACAGTCCTTCAAACTCAGTAATTTCTTCATTATTAACCTTAAAAAGAAAATTCTGTAATAATTTACTCACCCTCATATTGTTCCAAAATAGTATGACTTTCTTTCTTCCATGGAATATATTGAAATGGCGGAACGTTGGAGACTTACAGCCTCAGTCGCTATTCACTTTCATTGTATGGAAAAAAGGTGCAATGAAAGCAAATGGTGACTGATGATGTCAGTCCCAAACATTCTGCTGAGATCGGCCAGTGCAACATCAACAAAAACAAAAATTACTGAGTGTGCCTTTAAACCAGGTAGGTATTTCTGACAAAGAACAGGAATACCTACCTGGTCTCATGACAAGTCATAATAGTAGTACAAGATAGTGAATCATAAGAAATCTTATAAGTTGGTTTGTACAAAAACCTACAACTTTTCCTTCCATAGAGAAAAACAAACAAAACAACGAAAGATATTATAAAGTCTAACCTCTTACCCAAAACCCTAAACCTAACCATGATTTTAAATAGGAAACTAACTTTTGTGTACCACGGAAAAAAGAAAACATCAGGGTTTGGAACAAGACGAGAGAAGCATATTACAGGTTATTGACATTTTATACAAATATTTGTATTACTTAAATAAATATGGAATGAGTAACCACATTTGTTCACTGAGGTTTACTATATTAAAATAAAGTGTTGTATAGGAGGCTAGCTAAAATTTGATGCCTGCATTTTATCGATTTAACATTCTGTTTGTTTATTGGTTGGACTTTATGTGGATAAAAGTCATACCTTTTTGAATGGGCCAGATCGTACGATATCTTAGGATTTTGCCATGAGGGGGGGCGAAGTTGTTGACTGGGGAGGGGGGCCCACTCCCACGTCGCCCATGCCTAAATCTGCCACTGATTGTAACCAGGACTCGTGTTAAATGGAAAAGAATATGGTTTATTCCTGACAAGGTGCACTATCCTTATTTTTAAAGTGTCATATTGTTTTAAATGTTTGCTGTTGACAAGATGTGCAACCAAGGTTGTAGCTCTTACTGAGAAAGAAGCCCATTTCATCAGAATCACAGCTTAAACTACTGGTAAGTTGTCCTGAATGAGTATGTCAAATATTTAGAACACTGGCAGCTTATCATTAGGTTCAAAACAGCTAAGCTAGATAGCATAAGCGAACGTTACTGAGGTAGCTACTGTCAGCACTTGTGCACACAATGGCTTGTCAAGGTGAATTTATCTGCACAGCACTGCTTTTTTTCTGAGGTAGAGGAACGATGGCACTTTTTTAAAAAGAAGTGTAAAATACTTGCTTTACAAAAATTGCTTAAACCAGCCTAAGATGGATGCTGGTCTTAGCTGATCTACCAGCCCAGCCTAGACTGGTCTGTTGCCTGGTTTTAGAGGGATCTTTGGGCACTTTTCAGCTGGGAGACCAGCCAGACCAGCTGAAGACTAGCTTGGTCAGGCTAGGAAATTAGTTTAAGACCAGCATACCAGCTTAGGCTGGTTTAAGCTATTTTTTTTTTTCTCCAAAGGGAAGATTTACTTCATTCAGAAATTAAACTGAAAAATAAATGTGTTGCTTGTTTCAGGAACAGAGAGGCTTCTGAATGTGCTGTAGGAGATTACAGCCCGAGATAAAAGCACTCCTGCTGCAAATTTGCACAAGCCATCAAAGTTATCTTCCTACTGTTCCCCCAACACACAGGAAGCCAGCATGTTGTGTTATTGTTGGATGACAAGTGGGAAAAGGAACAATGAAAAGAGAATGAGACCCTGTTTCCACCTGGTATTAAAATGTGTTTTCGGTGATCCGATCACATGTGGTCAGCCGAGACGCATTGCTGCATAGAGGGGAGGGTTTCTGATTTCATGATGACATACATCACTTACTATGTCAGTATTCCTGCATGATAATAAACTGCAAAAAAGTCAAAAGACAAAGAATGCACGATTGATCACCAAAAACGTATCTTAATTACAGGTGGAAATGGGGTCTGAGAGGGGGATGAAGCCTGTTTCAGTTGTTTCCAATACGAACACCCACTGCTACCTGCATTCAAACTCTGAGACATTCTGATTGAGTCTTTCCACAGTAACCTAGAGCTGTGAAGACAGATGAGATCTGCACTTATCTGTGCTCAAAACAGCATGATGCAGAAGATGATGGGAAAAATAGACATGTGTTCAGGCATAACGGTGTGGGCAGAACTTCCTCACATCAGACCTTTGAGATGGAGTTCTCTTGGTTGGGATGTAGAGGTTTAATTTTTTTAACTGCTTGGTTTGAACCACCTTAAAGAGACCAAAATAGATCTGAACCCATATGGCAGAAATACAAGACCACAGTGTGTTCTTTTTACCCACTGTGACTCAAATCCAACCAATTAAAAGCAAGCATCTACTGCTCCAATTACAGATAGAAACCAGTTTGATGTATCACACTGCAATTTCTAACTCAGCTTTCATCCTACAGTAGGTCTACTCTCAAACCCACCAGCACCAGACAGAGAGTGTCCTGAGTTTGGAAGGGAAAGTAAAGGTTTGTCAAAATCCAGTCTGTGTTAATGCCTTATATGCTTAGATCAAAATATCTTTTTTTTTTCAAACCAAGTAGATCCTCTGTGAACTACTGTAGGAACATCTAAGCACATATGCGAAACATCTCTGTAGAATTGTTGTTCCAGGATCAGGTTTTCTTTTCATATTGACCACCTGAATCATGTAAGCAAAGCAAAACAAGGTTCAATGTTAATCTGAAACTCAAACAGTTGATTAATTCTTAGGCCAGAAACATAGTCCATGCATGTATGTGAACGCAGACAAAGTGATTGGCCAATGCATTACCAATGCATGGTTCGGTTGAACATACAGTACATAATGTGCTTTCTTGAGTAACTTACAGATAGCTGTTGAGGTCATGGAATCAAGAGTAGTAACATAATGGAGTGTAACTACCACAATAAAGTGCAATTTGCATAGAGAAGAATAGCAGATAGGAGAATAAATGTGCAAGAAGCATTGAAGGAAGGAGGGAATACAACAGTATTAATAAATACAACAATACTAGTACCACATTACAAGTGAAACAAGACAAAACAAGTGAAGAGCGAGCAGAAATTATGTGCAACAGACATGAGAACAAGCAATTCAACTTTCCAGCAGTTATGTTGGGGTGGAATTCCATCTATCATTCAGCCTGTGCTATCTGGAATCAACATGATCACAACATGATCTGAAAACAACATGACCCCCCCACCCCCCAATGGAGTCAGGCCTGCTCCATACAATCTTATATTTCCAATGAGTCAGTATCTTAAAATGAATCTTAAGCTTTAAAAACAATATGTTCAATGTGCGTTTTTTTCCACAGTGCACCAATTTGGAATTCTATTCTTTGTTTTTGATTGATATCTAAGATGTCTGGAGATTATATTGTACACTGCATTGTGCAGCATTTTGCTCAATTGAAAATTATTGTCTGGCCATCTCAGGGTCATCTCAGTTCTAAACTAGGCCAGTCAAGGCTTCTCTACCCACCCTCTCTGAGACGGTCAGACAGCTAGCATTGTTTTCACATACAATTTGCTTTGTGTTTGAGTGTGAGAGACCTCCGCAACACTTCTTAGGAAAGCCTCAGAGAGAGAGAGCCCTGCCATGTACCATGGTAACACCATGTTTTTGGACATGTACTATGGTAACACCATGTTTTTGGATATGTACAATGGTATAACCATGTATTTGGACATGCTAACAAGGAGGCATAGTACTACCATAGTACTACCATGTTTTTTGGACATGTAACATTGTGCTACTGTAACCGGTCCTGCTCGACCCGCTCCGAATGGGATTTGAACCGGCATCTCCAGCATGGGAGGCGGGCTCGCTAACAAGGAGGCTAAAGGCTACTAGTGTCATTCACTAGTGTGCCTCTTGAGGCCAGGGGAGTGAGGTTTACACATACCGCACAGCTATCACATACCATCTGGCTCCCGTTGCACTCATCCCTCTAAACCTCACTCCTAACTGGGTCACGGCACCGCTGTAACCGGTCCTACTTGACCTGCTCTGAACAGGATTCAAACCGACATCTCCAGCATGAGAGGGGGCCATGCTAACAAGGAGGCTAAAGGCTACAGCCTCTAGTGTTGGTCGCTATTGCACCTCTTGAGGCCAGGAAAGTAAGGTTTACACATACCGCACAGCTATCACATACCAGCTGGCTCCCGTTACACTACCATGTTTCTTGGACATGCATCATGGTTTTAACATGTTTTTTGACATATGGTTTTTGGACATGTACCATAGCAATAACATATTTTCTTTTGAACATATACCATGGTACTACCATGTTTTTGGACATGTACCATGGTATTACCATGTATTTGGACATGTACCATAGTCCCACCACGTTTTTTTGGACATGTTCCATGGTGTTACCATATTTTTTGACACATACCTGGTTTTAACATGTTATATGATATGTGCCATGGTTTTACCATGTTTTTGGGACATATATCATGGTAAAAATTTTTTTTTTTTACATGTTCCACAGTAGTACCATGTTTTTTGAGCATGTATCATGAGCTATCTATCTATCTATCTATCTATCTATCTATCTATCTATCTATCCATCCATCCATCCATCCATAATAATTACAGGACTGCATCTATAGGCCCCAATATTAAGAGTCCCCAAGCAAATATTATGATCAAAAGATTGTTTCATTACAACAAATTACACAGTGCATAGTAAAAGTTAAAATGAATGCAGAGATAACTTGTCTTACTGTAAAGGAATGTTCCGGGTTCAGTACAAGTCAAGCTCAATCGACAGCATTTGTGGCATAAAGTTGATTACAACAAAAATACATTTTGACTCGTCCCTCCTTTTCTTTTAAAAAAAAAAGCAAATATTGAGGTAACAGTGAGACACTTACAATGGTAGTTAATGGGGACAATGAAATTGTGAATGTTTATAATTTTATTAAAGCACATACATTAATTCTTCTATTCAAACTCATGTATTATTCGAGCTGTAAAGTTGTTTAAATCGTCATTTTTACAGTTGTTTTATGATTTTAGGTTCTGTTGACATTACATCATCATGGCAACGAAGTTGTAAAATTGGATATAACTTTACACAGAAAAGGTTAGTAAGCAATTTTATCACACTAAAATCATGTTAACACACATATTGTTTACGTCTTCTGGCTAAACTTCTGAAACAGTGAGTCTTTTAACACAAAACAGTTGGCCCCCATTTACTTTCATTGTAAGTACCTCACTGTAATCCAGATTTTGTTTTTTTTTAAAGAAAAGGAGGGACGAGCCGAAATACATTTTTGTGGTAATTAATATTATGCTACAAATGCTGTCAATTGATCTTAACTTGTATTGAACCCAGAACATTCCTTTTAACATGCTGCATAGCTAAATTATATTGGTATACTCTGTACAAGAGAGCTTTAAGATATTTTAAGACAATAGGAATTACTTTATGTATAGTTGCTTTTTAAATGTGTATTGTGAAAGGCAATGTAGAAATAAAAATGAATTGACTTGATCACTGGTCGTTTTAATAGTGTTTGTTTGGCTCAGTATTTTATTTCTTGAATGGCTTCTTGAATTTTAGTGGAGAGGTTTGTGTTGACCTACAGCTATTTGATATTGTTTGAGTGTTCATCATATGTTCTCCAAAATTAGATGGCCTCTAGCTACCCAGATTCCGAACTGCACATCCAGTGCTTGAAAACACTGGTATGTAGGAAAGCTTTGGGAATTGTGTATGTGCAGTAGCCTACAGTATACTGTACATTAGAGTGTTAGGTGGAGAGCTTTTCAGGAGGTGTGCTGAGATCATGGGTTTCCTGGCAGAGGAGTAACCCTGCAGGCATGAAGATATTAATACCACACAGTGTGGAAGTCCCCCTCCCACCTACACACACACACACACACACACACACACACACACACACACACACACACACACACACACACACGTTGGTGCGGCTATTCTTATGAAGAGTCTCCATAAACATAATGATTTTTATACTATACCAACTATAGATTCTATCCCCTAACCCTAACCCTAAACCTAACCCTCACAAAAAACTTTCTGCATTTTTACATTTTCAATAAAACATTATTTAGTATGTTTTTTAAGCGATTTGAATTATGGGGACACTAGAAATGTCCTCATAAACCACATTTTTTGCATAATACCCTTGTAATTACCAGTTTGTAACCTAAAAAAATGTCCTCGTAAACTACCCAAACACACCCACCCACACACACACACCCACCCACACACACACACACACACACACACACACACACACACACACACACACACACACACACACAGGGGAAATGATGAACACACTCAGAACAGACACACATCCTAATTCCATTTGAAAGCTGGAGTTAAAAAGGTCAAAGGTCACAGCATAGAGCTGGATAAACAGAATACATCCACCATTTATGTATCTCATACACACAATTCACATGAATTGGTTTAAGTGCTGGTACACAGGAGAACAGTCCACTAACATGCCTCATTACCACTGTCCATCAAAACCTGTGTCCTTTACAAACACAAGCTTGTTTCGATGGATTGCATTTCGCTTAAAGCATTTTACCAGTTATTACCAGGGACTGTAGCCCATCTGAGTTGGCATGGACATGCACAATGTTTTTCAGTATTTTGTTTGAAAATCTATTGTGTCAGCCAAGAATTAGATTTTATCCCCATCACAATGGTGGGAAACGCACAAACAACACACCATTACTAGGTCGACCTAGACAGCTTAAAAAATAGATAGATTGCAAGACAGCATGGCTGGCAAAAGTATTCTGGCAACTTTGACCCACAATGTTAAAATTAATTTCTTTTTTTTTATTCCATTTATTTATTATTAGTAGTGCTTGCTAAGGCAACTTTTGCGCATAACTTGTCTTGCACCGTTTGTGCTGTGGACAAAATTAATAATACCTCAAAATGTGCGGCTTGTAGAGAAATAGGTGTACTATTAATGTACTAGGTGATTAGACTTACACATTTCCAACTGACAGATAATAGAACACCCCAAAAATATTCCATAGACACACTGGAGGAGGGAGCCAAGCCAGAATAGTGATTTGGGGAGTGGGGTAATTTGACTTTTGAACTAGAAAGCACCCAGAACACCATATCAACCACTTAACAATACCCTAACAATCACACAGAACACCCTGGCATATTTGCTTGGCTTGATTTCATGGGGTGTTGCATTCCGAAATGTGTCAGACCGCAAAACATAATACAACGCAAGTAAGCTTTGCATTCTCAACAGTTCTGCGTAGGCCGCTATAGCGGACAATAGTGTGAACTGTCTGCTTCTGTCTGTTTTCTCTTTCAAATAAACTACCGTCATGGCGAAGCAACAGTTTGAAGAGAATATTACTGAGCTAGTAAGTTTACCTGAATCATAACATATCCAGTTTAGTGGCAAATATGTTTGAAGGTAACTCTATCGCCCCCTTGAGCACTGAGGTTTATTACCGTTCAGAAAGCACATTAAGCATGTTTAACCAGACCGTGCGTTGGCAGTGCTATGGCCACGCACTTGCATCTGCATACATGTACTTGCTTAAGTGTACTTAAAGAAAATAGGAGAGTGTGAGAAATGCTAAGGAAGTGTTAAGCAGTGGAACACTTTGGCAATAATTAGCCTGAGGAGGTTTGCGTTTGGTTTGGCTCTCAGGAATATTAGTCAGAAAGCTTCTAAATTACTGTGCTAAAATAATTTCAAATTTCACGTTAAGATAAAGCCACATTCCTAGCAAAGATGGAACCCGAGACGCTGTAGCGACAGAGCTGCTGATAGAGGGAGGAATACAGCTTGCCATCCATCCTCTCAGATCATTTCATTCCAGAGAGCACGTGCTATAGGGAAACTATAGCCAGAACTAATGGAGGCACACACACAGACACTAATTCACTCACTCAGTCATCAGTGGAGTGAAAAGCCAGACATAAAGTGTGATGATTGTGTCAGTAAGTTGTGAGAACACCAAGAGTTTGTGCATTGTAGAACAGATCACAGATGTGCGGTTATCTGACCAAGAGAGAGAGGTCACTGTATTTGCCCTTGACAAAATATCTTGACTTACATTTATTCTAGCTCTTCACTGTTATTTTTTGGTATGAAAACATTCTAATTTTCTGGTGACTGACTATTTCATATCTTGATTGTATAATAAAGCAATAGACCCGATTCACCGACTGTGATGAAGCGTTTCTGGCTTAAGGCCAAATTATACTTTGGTCAGACGTGAACATCAAGCGTCTGTGTACAGGACGTAAATTTCCTCATCAACAAAGTGCTCGAGTGAATGAATGCAGCCCACTTTTTCTATCCACATGTACTCTGAAGGCGCAGTATGTACATGCGAATTATACATTGAAAGGCTAAGCGGTCGACTGTACACAGACCTAAAAAAACCTAAAGCCCAAAGTATTCTACTTGGGTTTTGACGCAAACACATACAGTCGAATGCTCAGCCTTTTAAAGTATACTTCATTTGACTATGCGAGCATACACAGGCGGTTGGCTCACGCATGCTACGACTGCTATAAGATACTTGACAATTTATCATCAGGAGTTTAGACACATAAAGATGTCTTTATATTATTTCAGACTCGAATTATACAAATGTAGGTATCTCCTGACCTACACACACACGTGCTCTTGCCTTGCACATCCATTGTTGTTGTTTCCACATTTGTCTCCTGATGTTTACCGGTGATAACATCTTGTTCTAGTGCTTCTTCGTGACAGCAACAGCTCAACGGTAAGTGTTGCCACCATGTGGACCCACTAATTTGTGCAAATAATTCCATGCGCATACTGCACGTTTAGAGTAAGTGCTGTTAGCAAAATATGGCCACACACGTTTCTTTTTTTAATTTAAAAATAATTATTACAAAATTAGTTGAAAAAAACATACAAAATTGCACAGATCGAACAATGTATTAACACATTCACTGAGCCACATAGGGAAGAAGTAAAAGCAAAGATAAAAAATCAAATAAAGGGGAAAAAAAGGACCACACGCATCCAGTGCTTGAGCACTCTTCTGATGATGAAATTTACACCACACATCCTGTATGCAGATGCCTAGCATTTGCATCAACTGAGTTATATTTTTGGCTTTATTTAGCAGCATCTAGTGAAAATAAATAAATAAATAAATAAAATAGATATTTTCCATTGGATTAATCTTTTTTTGTACAAAAATATTGTATTAATCAATACAACATTATGTTTATTAATATTATTATAATATTTTTGTCTTGCTTTCCAGTTTAAATATCTATGCATTCTTAAAACAAGATATATTTGCTTGAGAAGCAAGAATACATAATATATTTTGTCACTATTTTTTTAATGACTACATTTTGTTAGATCTTTCAGAAAATAAGACATAATAACTTACATGATTTTGCTTCTCAAGTACGTTTATCTTGTTATAAGAATGTTTATTGCTGAAAAACAAGACAAATATTCTTTTTTAATTTTTTATTTTGCAGTGTTACAGTAATCACAATAGAAAAATCTTCAGCAATATAAGATTTAAGTCACAGGTGTCCATATACAGTATCGCTTATTTTACATAAGCTTTGGACGTAGCTGGTCCAATTGGATTTCAGAGATGAAACTGTTCATTTTATAACACAGAACAAAGTACACATAATTGTCTATTTAGGGGCTCTATGAATTCAGCTTCTTTTAGCTTTAGTTTGCTTTGGTATGTTGTGTGTGTGTGTGTGTGTGAAAATGCTGTGCATTTTTGTCAGTGTTTGGCTGGCATGGTGGGAGTAACTGTGAGGGAGGGATTTTGTTGTTAAGGGATTTTCCCAGCTTTACACACACAGGCCTGAAATCAAACAGAAGATCCCAATCTCACAGACTTTCTCAATGAGACACCTGCACCCTCACCAGCTACATCGAAAACCTGCTGTCATCAATTATAACTGTACACGTGACAGCTTTATGATGCACAATGTTTCATCACAAAATCACTTTGCACAAATATTTGTAGTACATGGTCTGGACTCAAACATACTCTCTACCTTTTTTCTGCCCATAAAAATCTTCAAACACTCATATACAAAGACATTCCTATAGGTTCTGACAACCACACATAAGCATACATGCAAAGAGATGGGCAGTGCTCTGCTTAAATATCATTGAATAAAAAACCACAGAGTAAAAGTTATCGCTGCACACGCTCAAAATGCAATTGCACACTTGTAGTACAGTTTGTAATGTTTCATATAGTGTGTCTTGGTGAGCTTTCTCTTTGAGACAGAGAAAGCTTTATCTGTGGATGAATGTGAACTGCTCTCACAAAAATATTTGAGATCTTTTAAGAGACTTGGAATGGGTCAAAGGTTTTTTGGCTCTAGCTTTCGATGGCACGAGTGAGTCACTTTTCAAATTCTGTTCCCAACTGAATTTAAAAACATCCTTAAAAAGCATCCAGCCACAAACGAAATATCATTGTATAATTCAGATGTAAAAAATGCAAACACTAGATTTTATGGAATTTTATTTCTCTGTGGTGGTGCTGTTAAAGATCATAGTCCAGTAATAAAGCCATGTTTGGTTTGTTTGTATTTTTTTCCCATCAGTTTTGTTTGGAGCAGGATCTGCCATGAGAAGAAGCCGAGAAAGAAAAAGAGAGAATAAGAAAGGAATGAAGGGGAAAAGTACAAATTTTCCAGACAGCATTGAGTCCCATGAACCTTTCACTAGGAAACAATTAGAGGGGATTCTTGTGACCAATTTTGTGTTTAACATTTAAATGTAACTTACATGAACAATGTAACTTACATGAACACTTGAAAATTAGATTTATTTTAGCAATTATATTTATCATTTAACATTATGGTTATGTAGTTAATTATCTAAAATTCGCAAATTAAGCACAACTCGCTGCCAAAATGTCCCATCAAGGGTCTTTTCCAAGTCAAAAGTACCCATTTCCATGTCTCTACGACATTCTGGTGCAGAGATATGGCTGGGTCATGTTATTATACAGTTGCTAGGGTGCTCTGGATGGTTGCTAGGGCATGGCTAGGCAATTGCTATCCCAACCCCTAGTCTCTATGACCTTCTGATCCAGAGATATGATCAACTCTTATTACATTCCAATGTTATGTCTATGGGATTTTGTCGCCCATTTTTTCACATTGTACCCTTGACTGCTTTTAAAGGTTATCGAAATCATCTCCTCAATAAGCCAAACAATTTGAGCCATTACTCATGTCTGTAATACAAATTGTCTAGAATGAGTTAGATGCTGAAATTTTGTAAGGCAGAAGTAGTTTAGGGTTAGGCATTTTGATTTTTTTCTTTTTCTAATCCCTAACCATGGTTACAAGTGACGCCGCCTTTTGGAGTGGCCACAGCCCCCTTCTGGAGTAACCCCACCCTCTTTTGGAGTTTTCGCCCCCATTCACAGAACTCCAGGCTGCAGTAATACCTACTTGGAATTTACAGTGATATCAGTCTGAAACTGCAGCAGAATTTTAATATCTTAAAACGAAATAAAAATGATATCAACTGCAGTATTATTATTAGTGTATTGCACTTCAAACACATCAATAAACCACCATATACTGTAGCTTTTACACGTTTATAAAGAGCCCAGTCCAAAAGACAAATGTGTGGGCAGCTGCCATTGGTCACAAACAAAAGAGCACTGTGTTCAGATAGTATGATGTGCTACAGCCATAGAGAATTATCACTGACACGTGCATGTGTGTGCAGATATGATCTGTCTTATTAGGAAAAGGACACGTCAAGAGGTCAAGTGTGATCAAGGCTGGCAAGACAATTCTATAATCCCATTTCTCATTTATCTCTCTTGCTCCTTCACTCTCATTCTGTCTGCTCCTATTTTGTTCTTTTCATTTCACTGAGTTGTGTAATGTTCATCTTTTTATTCTCTATTCATCTCATGTTGTAACTCCCACACTTCCTCTTTCTCCTTCCATTTCTTTGTCTCCCACTTCCTCTCTCCTTCTCCTTCTCTACCTCCTCCCTGCCCCCTCTGTCATCCTTTTATCCTTTTGATATTGCTCCATTCCTCAGTTTCTTTCATCTGCTACAGCAGTGATTCTCAACTGGTTTTGCTTAGGGACTCAGATTTTACATTGGACATCAAGTGGTGACCAGACATAGTAAAAACATAACCTGTATTTAATTTAGCCTGGGTTGCATTTTCTTTTCTCTTGCATAGTCAGTGCACGTGTGGGTATTCTTCAGTTCCTGCATATTTCATTAGGGTTAGGGTTAATGTTAGTACCGTGAAGATACAATTCGACCTTTGCTTTACTTGCATTTGGTGGGGCATAGGGATAATTAAGCCCCCCAGATCTGGCCCTGCACAGTTGTAATAAAATCTATAATTAATAATTTTCTTTATTTATCACACATTATACATTTGCACATATACAGTGAAATTCTTCTTTTTCACATATCCCAGCTAGGCTGGGGTCAGAGTGCAGGGTCAGCCATGATACGGCACCCCTGGAGCAGATAGGGTCAAGGGCCTTGCTCAAGGGCCCAACAGTGGCATCTTGGTGGTGCTGGGGCTTGAACCCCCAACCTTCTGATGAGTAACCCAGAGCCTTAACCACTGAGCTACCACTGCTCCCTAGGTCCAATAGATTCTAACTAATCGATTATTTCATATGAAACTATAAGATTTTTATCGAAATACCACAATAACTGTTACATAGCACAGTGTTGCTCTTTTCCTTCTCAGTGCTGTTTAGCATATCGGGGCTGTGTACTGTTTCAGATGTTTGACTTTCTCCATAGAAGATTCTCACAAGAATTCAAATGGATTGTATCCATTTTGCGGTCTGTGCCAAGAAATCAAGGGAAGTATGGTTGACGCGGGTGTGCTCTAGAGATACAGTAGGTTAAAGCAGAGCAGATCATTGTCGCATTGTCAGTTCTGTGATGGCTTGCAATACCCTCGAATGAAAACCAGGCTTCAGTCACACCGCATAAATATCATGTTGCAGATGAGAAGCATATTTAGTGCTTGATAATCTCTTGAACACGAGATTATCATTTTATTTGCTTCGGCTGCCTGAAAAATGTTCAATTAAGGGAGAAACATGGCATTGTTCTTTCTCTGCTGTCCGCGACTACATCCAAACAGACCTGCGACCCACCAGCTGAGAAACACTGTGCTACAGTATATGCTATGTGTCCATTTGTTCGTGATTACATCTCTATCTGTCCCTCTCTACAGTATATGCTTAACTTTAAAGCAAAATTTCTCTATCAGAAGTTGCAGTAGCTTTGGGAATTTAATCAAACTATATGTCTACACTGAAAATCTGGCAAACTGCAATTGTTACCTCAAGGATCAATTTCTACTTTGTGTAAACTATAAAATTACTTAATTGGTGTAACCTAATTTTTCAGGTTGATTTAGTCTGATTACATGAACATGAAGCACATTTTAAGATCAATTGACAAAACATCTTTTAACAGTGTACATTCACTTTCTTTCAAAATAATAAAAGTATAAATCAATTTTTACTTTTCCAAAGAAAATGTGAGAAATGCTTGGCCATGGAATCCTTGCCAGCAATTGTTTGTGGTGCTGTGTATGGTTCCCAGGGCTTTGCTATGAAGTTGCTGAGGTGTTCTAAATGTTTTTAGAATGGTGTGATGTGGTTGCTAGGGTATACATGGTTGTTGCTAGGGTCATTGCTGACTGGCCCAAGTCAAAAGA
Source organism: Myxocyprinus asiaticus (assembly GCF_019703515.2). Classification (NCBI taxonomy): domain Eukaryota; kingdom Metazoa; phylum Chordata; class Actinopteri; order Cypriniformes; family Catostomidae; genus Myxocyprinus; species Myxocyprinus asiaticus. The sequence continues at coordinate 9,088,172 of NC_059357.1, read as the reverse complement.
ACCGGCACATAAATAGCATTGAAAACAACTGCATAGCTTCACAATTTTATCATTTTATCACTAAATTAAAGATGAGATCAAAATAATCAAGTCAATTTGGATCAAAAGCTTAAGAAACCAGAAATGAAACCACTGTTTTACATGATGCTGTGGTTATTTAGCATTGCAATCGCTGTGATTTGATTTCAATCTTGCTGTGATGTCATAACCATCTTAGTTCCTGGACAGGAAGCTGTACACGAGTAACAGCAGTGCTCAATGGACCGGATGAAGAACAGAGAGAAACGCTATTGTTTTACACTACATAGAGCCAATACAGTACAATTCCAGCTGTTGGGATTCATGGGTGTGTTCACCCAGTGACAACATGTGAGAGTGTGGCAGATCAATTATAAATGCAGTTCATCGCTCTATCTATTCCAGTGACCATAGCACAAAGACATGTTCCTGGTGTCATGGAGTAAGCAGAGAAAGAGAAACTGAGAAACAGGGATCCAATTCAATAAATCTTAATGATTGCTGCATAATTTAATGAGTTATGACAAACAGTCACTTCTGCTTTGGACTTTTCACTGTAGAGCACTTTGAATGGACCCATTGTCATAATCTCTGCTATGATTAAGAGGCTCCAATTGGAACTTTTGAATTATGCGCTGATTTGTTCCAATCAAACAACATGTTATTGTTGTCCTCTTCCGTTGAGATTGGTGACTGTATTCCGATGATGAGTGTGCATCTCCTCTTAACCCAGAACCAGCTCTGACAAAAGGGATTTTTCCACAGCCTAAACTGACAGCAGACTTCCTCACTACTTAAAATGCAGCTATGCCATTCATTAGGCATTTCATGTGTTAGTCTTTCCACACTAAAAGGCAGGTGGTTTCTGTGAAAATTAAACTTTCAACACTACCTTTCCAAAGTTATAACACATCCCTTTTTAGTGGTACCTGCTTTAGCAAGGCACTACTAATTCTATCGCCTACGGTAAGGGTTAGGTTAAGGTTTGGGGCTCTGTATGTATTTGCTGGCGGATTGTAGTTCCCACCCCTTTTTGCAGCTCGGCAGCTATATCCTTCTCGTAAATTCGGCGACAGTTGGTCGAAAGTTTTGCTCCTGAAATTGGTCTGTGCTTACCAGAATTTGAATCACTGCCCCTAATGGCCGAAGCTGGAATTATTGTTGAACATTTGTGCATGCGTGAGCTCCAGTTTTTGCAAGTAGGTATAGCTGCAGGCCGGAGATCTTCAAATGGGGCCGGAATCTCCAAAAGAGGGTGTGGTTACTCCAGAAAGGGGCAGGGTTATTCCAAAAGGGGGTTGGGCCAACTCCAAAAGAGGGCGTCAATTCCACACAGTTAGGGTTAGAGAAAGGGTAAGGTTAGGGGCTCACTGTATCTTTGCTGGCAGTTTTAAGTTCCCACCCCTTTTTGGAGTTCTGCCTGCAGCTGTATCCTTCTCGGTTTTCGGATGAAATTTCCACAAATTGGCACCAAAAGCGAATTGTAACAGGAGTGTGAATTTTATTGACTCTAACCACTAACCCAAACCCAAACCCCAACCCTAAACTGCAACTGTCAGTGCAGTATTAGAGTGGTAATGCAACCTCCAAATTGCGCTCACAATTGTATATGTGAACAAGATTACTTCCTGGTTCCTACGGGACCAAAACCCCTTGTCTCAGAGGTTTTCACGTGCAACGTGCTGTCAGAAAAGCTAGAGGGAAATTTGATCACATTTAACTTTGCCATGTGTTAAAATGGAGCACTATAGTCTTATTGGTAGCTGAAAGCATTACCAAATAAGCCAAAATATTTAATAAACAAACATGCAATGGGTGGGGATGTGTGGAATATTTGTGCATGACAGAGTATGCAATTCTGTGGAATACAGATTCAATCTGGGCCTGCTTATGGGGGATAGTGTTTATCAGAAAAATGGGGTCGATTTCAGGGTATCTGAAATTTCGGAAGCAACATGTCGATTTCCCATGTTATCATGTTGGCAGTTTATATACATTTTGTCCTTTGCTATTTGACTTCTCTACATTAGTCATTGAACTGTCTACCTACAGTAGCTAAAAATGTTTCTGGTAACTGCAACATGATTTTTATAAGAGGTGGACCACTGAACCACTGTCTATCGTGCAATCAGTGCCCATGATGCTGGACTAATTCACTTCATAAACCATGAGGGATTCATAAACCCTCAATCTGTGATTTAAAATTGGTTTAAAATGGCTTTTTCAATTATTTTGTCTATGAACTACAAAAGAAAATAATTACTCCTGTTCTAATGCATGTTCATGTTTGAATTACAACTTTACCATTCAGGCCTCAACACCATTTGCACCAGGCATGTGGGGAAATACCTTTGCTTCTTCCCCTACTACTGAGAAATGGCAACAAACTGTGAATGTGAATTAATAGATTTAGAATTGCTTGTCATATGTCTTCATGCCATGTGACAAAGACATTTCGGATATCCTCATCTAACTAAGTTTTGTATTAACTTGTGCTATGCAACAGAGCTGTTCGTTCTCCCTTCATTTAAGGCTACTGACCCCTTGGTTTCATAACTCAGACATCCATTGTGCAAATTGAAAAGGTCATAATATTTAAAATAGTGCTGAAAATTTTTGGTATTTAGATGCACCTTTTGATTCTGTCACTAAGTGCAATGCTGTAGAAAAATGCTGTAAATGCTGGCCAAAGATAATAGGTCAGCCACATTCCCATTTTTACCATGCAAATTAAACATCTCAACTTGCAATAAATTTGCTTTACTCTATGGCTTTATAAAGAGGTTAGCAATGTCTTTAACAACATAATAAAAATGTATAAAAAGAAATCTCAATTAAATGAAAGCAAACTTATATGCAGTGTATAAACTTTTATCAAAGGATCACAATAATAAGATTAAGTTTTGGGGGGATTTTAGCTTCTACTAAAGCTAAAATTGATAGGACCTTCATAAATAAGAAATTAACAAACATTATGTAATACTTAAAATATCAGAAGTTAATGTACATCCATATATGAATATCCTCGTGCAACCCCACGTACAAATGCGTGGACGTTGTATTTTGGATTCACTATACGCAACACATAATTTGACTTAATTTATGCCGACTGATCTCAGGTCAGGAGACTCTGGGCTCTCAGTAAATGGTTAAACTTTCGACATATGGAGTCATGTGACGAAACAACATGGTGCCGATCACAGCGCAGTTTTTCTTTGGGAGAAACGCCAACAAAACTACATTTGGTAAGAAACTTCATTACGTTTTTACACTGAAACCTGTTTGTGTCAAAAAGAGTATCTTGTTTCATCCGATATGACATTTTTAAAATTTGAGCGATTTATTGTGAAACGCCATGCTGCTAAAAACAATAGACACTAATGTGTACTTTAGCACATTTTTCCCTTAGAATTTCCATACTTACTGTGCATTATCACATTGAGAACACTATGTAACACAATGTTTGTTCCTGGGTAGTAAGTGTTATTTCCTAATGTTTTATGCCTCAAAAGTATAGAAAATGGCTATTATTCCCCACAAACTTTGCTTTTGTGACCAGGACAGTGATATTTTGAAATTTACCTATTTCCAATGAGAAAATGGGTGAATTTGTGCCCAGCCAACCAACTCATAATACTTCAAGGCGTCCAGCAAGGTCTTGATGCTGTTGAAATCCTCTTTGAGGTGCACCGAGTGAGCCAGGGGAAGAGACGGGTACTTGTTACCATAATGGACCAGCACGGCTTTGAATATTACTTTAGTATAAATACATGTTAATTTGGATTCATATGTTGTTTTTTTCTGACTTTATGTGAACGAAAAGACACAAATTCGCCCGTTTACTCATTGGAAATAGGTAAATTTCAAAATATCACTGTCCTGGTCACAAAAGCAAAGTTTGTGAGGAATAATAGCCATTTTCTATACTTTTGAGGCATAAGCAATTAGGAAATAACACTTACTAACCAGGAACAAAAAATAAAATAAAAATTTGTTACACAGTGGAATTAATAGGTTTATCCAAAAGCTGAAAATTTTTGCTTTCAGAGGCTTTAAATGGAGTTTGGGTGAAAATAAGGTGCATTTCTTACTGTTCTGAGACCAGTGCAGACAGACAGCACACTGGAGGTTAAGTCATTCACTAAATAGGGAGCAAGGGAGCATCCTATAGCTTTCCTATGCAGCTAAATTCATTCACTCCTAAAATCCAACCAAAAGATCAGTTTCAGGCTGCAGATGATGTCTGAACCACTCAACATGTTTGGGAGACATGGGGCAATGGTAATCAGTCCTTAGATTCAGAATACATAATGTATAATTTCATTTTAACATGGTTGGCAGTGATTGGATGATGCTGGCCGTTACTTTGAATAAGAATGAATTATGCTCATTTCTGATGTAATGTCTGAAACGTCTCAAAAACACGAATAACCAACACTCCTGTAAACATAATAAAAAATCTGATTTAAAAAATCTGACTTTCTATAGATTGGTATTATTTAAAATTACACAACTTAGTCCCGCTGTCCACATATGTTGCCATCAAATTTTAGGAAAACTATGCTTTTTGCATGTTCGTTATGTGCTACGAGTTACAAATAAATAGGGGAAATGGAAAGTGCAATATATAACAATATAGTGGGATCTGAAAGAGACCACACTGAAAATCTGGGATTTGTTTTTTCATTTAAACTTTTTTAAACAAAGAAAAGGTATGACGTAAAATGAAGAAGAAACTTTTGAGGTTCTAGGTCCCTTATTTAATAAGCAAAGCTGTGGCACTGTCCATGTTAACTTCTTTGAACAAAATGTCTGGTTTCCTTGCTTCCATTGAAGCACACAAGATATTCTTTGGAAGATTCTCAAATCATGCTGGGATAACATGGATCATCAGGTTTTGCACAAACATGCCAGCTCCTGTAATGCAGGCAAAAGGGAACATATCAAATACTAAGGCATTCTTTAATTATTGTAAATATTTCAATTAAACTTTGCTCTCAAATTGTTATTCTTTATTCAATATAAAGTAATTTGACATATAATTAAGACTCATGAGCTCCTCGCCAACCTCCAGTAGGCTCTCTTTCTCTCTCAGTTAGTGCAGCCCTGCCTTTAAGGGGAGGAGAAGATAACGGTCCACATACAGACCACTGGAAATCCTCCTCGGACTCACAGTCCCATAATCAACGTAGCACAGACAGCTCGCGCGGGGCCGTGCACGCGCAGGACGTTGATAAGAAAATTGCAAGACATTAGTTATATATAACATATATACTGTATGTCACTTTCATTAGAGCCAATGTGAAGAACTGGACGAAGGGATTCGCGTGTATTACACATGGAGCGTCTTGGATTGGAAAGGCTATTATATACTATAACTGCTGATACTTTATTAACGGTGATGTAAAGTTAAGAGTAATTGAGGATTTTGTAGGCTACCGGACAAAGGACAGCACATGTATCACTTTATATTCAAGAATGTCCTATTTTGTTTTTATTTTTATTTTTTTTTTAGATTTTTAAAAAGTCTAATTTGACTTTTAAGGCATTTTTTAACGCCTGAACAGGTATTTTACACAATGTTCTCCATACTTTTTAATCTCAGATAATATAATTAGAGGTATTTTAATTAGTCTGGACCATGTGAAATAATTTAGTGAGTGTAAATAACCAGCTGTGGAATCCGGGATTTTGGTGCATTGCCGGGAAAACTCTTTTCGCTTTAATCCGCAAACTGCCTCTCAAAGGACTTCAAATGGGCCGCTTGCTCCTCAGAAAAGAGACTCATTCTGCTGTGGAGGGTAATTTGAATGTTTGCGCACCGAGAGGAATGTCGAGCCTGCACAGCCGCTGAAGGACTCAATACTGCTGCTTAATTAACCCGATATTTGATCACTAGCCGCAGCCGCCGCTGTCCGGCCCCAGGTGCTGAGCGTCCCGTGCGCGCTTCTCTCAATGCGCACTGTCCCGCGGAGCCCTGCAGCGGCACGGCAGCAAGATGAGCTCGCGGATCCCGCTTCTTCTCGCAGTGCTTGCGGCGGCGTGTCTTCGGATCGGCAGTGCAGAGGTAAGAACTTTTAATTGTTTTGTTTTTTTTAGAGTGGTTATTAAAGGAATAGTTCACCCCAAAATGACAATTCTGTCATTATTTACTCACCCTTATGTTGTTCCAAACCTGTTATTTTTGCTGTTAATTGGATGCTATCATATGCTTTCCGTGGAACAATTTTCTCGCAGCTCTTTTCCATTGTACAGCCTCGTTTGTGAAGCTTCATAAAGGCCAATTTTCCACATATTTTTGTAGCATGTGCAAAACATGCAAAAACCAATGGGGTCAGGGACAATGCATATGCTATTTTGTAATCTGAACACTGGCACAAATGAGAGTTGAGAGCTTGGAGGGGAAGATTATCAGTGAATAACATCTTAAATTTCAGCAGGTTTCTGAACACTGCGTTATTGTATGGCTTCAGAAGACTTGGAATAGTGTGAGCGTCGTATAGACTATGTCTAAAGTGTATTTTTTCCTTTTTGGAACTTAATAGATGTGATTGCTACGAATAACTGTCCCTGCACTGAAAAGAGCTTAATAAAGATTCTTCTAAATTTTTCCTTTTGATATATTGTATGTATATAGAGTCTGTAGGAAATACAGCGGATGTGAAGTCTGGTGGCTCTGCACTGAAAAGGCACAGTGGCTCAAATATAGGCTGTGATTTTCTGTAAGACTCACATTTAAAGTTTCACACACAGAATGCATATTAGAACTGGTGTTTGTTTACTGTGTCGCTCTGCTAAACAATGCAATGCATCAACGTGTCAGCAACAATCTTATGCATACTCTGTATTGCACATGGGCATAGCATTGTATCAACTCTGATAATATTCAGAACATTCTATAAGCTACACTGGTAAAGATGACACAAAGTCTACGGTAACCTGCAATATATGCAAATTGGCCTTCAAATATAACCAAAATACTACTGTTATTTTGACCTGGATGCTGTTCGCTTCTTCAAGAACTCGATTCGGCGACAGATAGAAAAGTGCTTCAAATTGGAGTCCACTGTCGTAACGGAATGCTTCCCCATTGACCTTATTCACAGTAGCGCCATCTTTGATTTTTGATGGGAATGGCAATGAGGCTCTGAGGGATAGACTTACAGTCTTTTCAGTGGGTTGCACTGTTGTTTAAATTGTTTTGGATCATTCCTTTGACAAAACATTGAAAAAATCTTTCTAAGAAATTTCAGTTGATAAAAAAAAAAACTCGGGTTGAGTAAAATGAGATGTGATCTACGAGTTTTAAACAGTGCATTCCATTGAAGAGACTGTGGGCTCTATTTTCATGACCGCATTAGGTGCAGTGCTACACGCAATGACCATGAATTACGTCTTATCCAATTTTCGTGATAGCGCTAATTCTAAGTGCAATTTTCTGCAAGTGGCTGTGGATGGGAGCGCATGCGCTAGCTGTGGGTGTATTGAATGTTAATGAAGTGGCAAAGTCTAAAATCAGTTCCTGCATTTGCAGTTTGGGGATTTCCACCAGCAGATGATATCAAATAGCTATCGATCACTTTTAATACCAGTAGATCAATATGATTAATAATAATAATACAATAATAATACGTTTATTTTGTATAGCAACTTTCCAAAAGCTCAGGAACGCTATACAGAAATAAAACATAAAACATTAAACAGAGAAATATGTAACAAATATTCATTACAATGAGCAATAAGACAGGAGCACAGCATATTTCAAGCAGGTGAGACACAGCCAAGCAGGACGAGAGCCAACAGTCCCAGATAGGCCGATAGAGAACATACACACATACGTCGCAGTCCGGAGCAGCGCAGGTGGCTATACAGTCACCGAGTAGGTGATGCATTGCATACAGCCCATTTACACAACTTCTTATGAATTGGCTGTCTTTATTTATATAGACATTGCTTGACAGGGAATGGAATATATAATAGGATGCAGACGGCGCAATAACTGGAGAAGAACCTCTGAATTAAATTGCACTTGACCCTGCCCATTAGCGCTTTGTGCGTGCAATTTCGCCAACCCACATGAGGCTAGACTTAGCGCATGCTTGCACAAATATATAAAAAACTTTATGGCCATGCCCACTGACTTTGCGCGTACAACGTATCATATAGCACTGCGCTTAAGCAATAGCACTTTTAAAATAAGGCCCTGTAAGTCTATCCCTCACATCCTCATTTTCATTCAAGTCAAAAATCAAAATAGATTCTGTGGCTACCCAAAGCCATCCGAACAAGCGCCTGCAAGAGGATGGGGAACCGCCTTCATCTACAGGTAGTCCTAAGCTAAATATGTTCAGATACTTTTGTTAACTTTTATCTATGTTACAGCTCGATGTACAGTATGACTACCTCTTGTGGAACACTTCTAATAAAAAGGTGCTTATGAGTGGATAACGTTATGGTTGATGTTTATTTAATTCGGTCCGGCAGTGGTTTGGAATGGAATGACGTCACAACTAGTCAAATTCGACTCGACTAATGGGCTCGATTAGACGACTATTAAAAAATCAACAGTCGTGCAACCCGTATTGCACGTGTGTAGGAGTATACAGGATGGAATTTTCTTCCCAGTACTTCAAAGCTCCCTTCAATTGTGTTACTACCATAATAGCTAGTGCTGTACTCTTGCAGTGTAACCACTGACACCTCACAATGAAACTTCCTGAGCCACTTGAATGACCAACCAGAAATCTAACTGCAGTGTCTCCACAGGCCAAACTGCTTTTCTGCATATGACTCTGTCTTCGTGTGTCATACTATTAAACGACTGCAGTAAGTGTAGAAAAGATAGTTGCCATCCTGACCAGGACAAAAAATTATTGTTGACACTGAGCACCAGAGAGCTGCAGGTTCTAATGTGTTTGCCCTTCCTTTGACCACAGCTGCAGTCTTTGCATGATGCACTTAATCATGATATGAAACCTCTGTGACCCCTGCAAATCCTACTTCCTGTAGGTCATACATGTAGAATGAGATATGTCACAGAGTATCTGAATGTTTGCTGTACAGCGTTTCTATTTATTTATTTTTAGATAAAAAATAAATAAAAAAAAGTTAGCATAAAGCACTTTTAAGTGCAAAGATGACCCTAGATTGTCAGTTCTACTGACTGTTTTGTTTCACTTTGTGGCTATGGCGTTGAAAACTTTAAAGGGATAGTTCACCCAAAAATGAAAATTCTCTCATCGTTTACTCACTTTCATGCCATCTTAGATGTGTATGATTTTCTGACTTGTACTGAACACAAACAAAGATTTTTAGAAGAATATATAAGCTCTGTAGGTCCATACAATGCAAGTGAATGGTGACCAGACCTTTCAAGCTCCAAAAATCAGATAAAGTCAGCATAAAAGTAATCCATATGACTCCAGTGGTTTAATATATGTATTCTGAAGCAATGCAGTCACTTTGGGTGAGAAACAGATATTACAATCCTTTTTTACTATAAATCTCCACTTTCACTTCTGAAAGTGTGTAGTAAAAAAGGGCTTTAATGTTGATCTGTTTATGACTCACACCTATAATATCCCTTCTGAAGACATAGATGTAACCACTGGAGTCATTTGAATTACTTTTATGCTGCCTTTATGTGATTTTTGGAGCTTGATAGGTCTGTTCACCATTCACTTGCATTGTATGGACCTACAGAGCTGAAGTATCCTTCTAAAAATCTTTGTTTGTGTTCTGGAGAAGAAAGAAAGTCATACACATCTAAGATGGCATGAAAGTGAGTAAACGATGAGAGAATTTTCATTTTTGGGTGAACTATCCCTTTAAAATCATAAAAAACAAGAGAGAGACTGTAAGATGAGTGCATTGTGAATGTGTGCATTAATATACAGTACATACAAATAGATTACCCCTTTCCCCTTCATTTGATAAAATCTGAAAAATATGCACCTTTTCCAGTTCATGGAAGGAAATTGGAATTCACGGGAGGAAGTTTTTAAATTGAAATGTTTAACATGTCCTTGCTTGAAGGGCAATCTAAGATCAAACCCTATTTAAGAGCTGTGGTTACGAACCTTCTCAAATTTAAGGTGCACTTTTCGGGAGTTTCCCTTAATTTCAATTTCATTTTCATCTCTTTTTGTTGCATGATATGGATGGAAAAATCCCACTGGGTTGGGTGAAAAGTAAGCATGTGAGTTAAATTCAGTTGTTTTATGTTTTCATTCACAGATGATAAAAATAAAAACCATACATGCATGTGTTATTATTTCTTGCAGCTACATAAACTGATGGTTGTGCATATTTGCATGTGTTAGTAGTAGATAATATGGGCTTATGTGTGTGTGCATTGTCAGTAGATGTGCAATTATGTATCATTACTCCCCAACATGGGCTGTGCATTCCACCACTCCTCCACAATACCAGAAAGCACTCCACTCTCTGATAATATTAGGAGCAGTATAGCATGGCACCTTCCAACACAAACATCATTGTCTGTGCATGATCGGCTACAATAGATGATGATACTGAGGCCACCTGCAAGTGTCAGTGTAGCTCAGTTTGATTTGACTGTAGAGTGAAACATCTGCTCATAGGAAAGAAAAATCACATATGAGATCTCTTTAATATCTTAATTGTTTTAATTAGCCAACAATGAGATTAAACTTTGCTCTGGCTTCTCAGGCCACAGACCATAGTAGACCCACGTGTCTAGAGTTTCAATGAGATCTCAGATTTAGATTCAATATGAACTCAACAATTGCTCATCAAATATTCCAAGACCAACAGCGTTGGGCAAGCTACTCAAAACATTTAGCAAGGTAAGTTACTAACTACTCAACAAAAAAATTTGTTAAGCTAAGCTAAAAGCTACACTTAAGAGAAGTAGTAAGTTACACTACAAGCTACACGGCAAAAGTAGCTTGCTACATTTATGCTACTTTTTTCAACCAGATGCACAGAGCATACTGTCACAGACAAAGCATCTAAAAGACTTCACATGATACGAAGCCATGGTACAGTATAGTGCAATGCAGTATACATGTATACAGTATGGTGCAATATGAAATGTATGTACATGTAAAAAAAACCAAACATGTAAATTCATATTTATCATGCTACTTATACAAACCCATATGTTCAAAATGAAAAATCACTATTTGTTTTACATTTTATTTTTCATATTTATACTACTACCTCTACAAATCCATAAACATTTGAACATAATTACCTTTCCTTTTTTCCAGTATAAAAACGATTCATCTTATCCTGTAATTCTGTGTCTAGCTGTTGTATTTCTGTTCTAGAAGCTTCTGATCAGAGGCCAAATTTCTTGTGTGTGTGCGTGTGTGTGTGTGTGTGAGCATATCTGGGCAATAACAATGTGATATTTGATGGTATCAGATGGTAATACCATGTTACTTTGAGATCAGTTACCATATTTATGTACCATTCTGTATTTACATGGTGCTTCAAAGTACTTCAAAGAATACCATGGTACTACCATTGTAATTTGATATATGATTACCATATTCATATATAATTGAATTAACATGGTGCTTCAAGGTAATTCAAAGAATACCATGGTACTACTATGGTATGTCACTATATGATTAACTTGTTCATATATCATTGCCTTAAGATGGTGCCCCCAGGTAATGCTACATTTCTAAAAAAACACGGTAATGCCATGGTACTTTATTTATGTGTTTTCATGTAAGCTGCTGAATGTTTTGATACACTTTTGGTGGTAAAATGTCTTTTACCTGCAGTAGTCGCTCACAAGCTGCACACGTGTTGAAATTAATAGAGACCTTTCTTCATCATTGGCAAACGACAGGATGCATTTGCAGGTTTGGTATCCTTTGATTGTACTGCTGTGCATTGAACAAGCACTACACGGACGCTTTTAACGGTTGTGTACTGTTACCATTTCAACAACCACGTCTCCTGTTGACAGCGTTTAAATGTACTCCTACTGCTGGGCCTCATGGGAGTTGTAGGCCCCTGGGCTTCAGCCTGTATAAACCTGTGTGTTAATGCATCCCTGCTTGTATGTATCGTGGCACTTTCCTGGTGAAACGACTTTTATCCCCATTCACACAAATCATAAACACATACTTGTCACCCTGACACAATGCTATCTTATGACTTTTACTGTAGTGCATGACTTGTAAGGTGATATATTTTAACATTTGTATTAAATAATCAAATAGATTTACAAGCTTCTGATCAAAATTGTGCGGAAGCTCAACTGACAGAGGGTTGCATTTTTTCAGACGAGCACATGAGTCGACACATGAGCGGAAAGTGTCATAGAAGCATCACAAAATGACATGGTTGCTTCAGCAATTTATTTTATTAAATTTTTTTAATGTAATTTTGCTTTTCATGAAACTAGGGACGATGGATTTGTTGGTTTAAAACTCGACAGAGCATTAACTTTCAAAACCCCATTTGTTTTTCATCTCACAATTTGCTTTTTAGGACACTATTTGGTTAGGTTAAAGGTTAAGGGGGAGTGATGTTGGTTTTGCTGATTTAAAACTCAAAATATAGAGCATTAATTTTAAAAGCCTCTTTTGTTTGGGAGAAAAGGTAACTCGCTTTTAGCGCCACACAGTGGAAATTTCACCTCGGCTCAGCCACAATACGTCTATGGAACCACGTAATATCATTTAGCAAAAATATTGCCACTATTGTATAATTAGCATGAAATCAGGTTTAAATTTACTATGGATAAAATCTATGAGTGTGAGTGTATGTGGGTGAATGCCATCTGTTGTCTGTATTGTTTCTCCATTGTCTCAGTGTCAGTGGTGGATTTAGGCAAGGGCGAAATGGGCAGTTGCCCAGGGCGGCATCTTGCGGGGGTGGGGTGGGGGGTGGGGTTGGTGTGGGGGGTGGCACGAGGCACCCACACAGACCCCCCAACAACAACTTTTGGGGCATGTTGAAACGGGTTTTGCCCAGGGCGCCATACAAGCTAGAACCGCTACTGCTTAGTGTGATGCTATGTATTTACATAGATATAGTTATAAAGCTAAAAAGCAATTAAGTGTGTTTGTGTCTGTGTCTCCTTTATAAATGATTATTGATTGTTTGTGAATGAATGAGTGTGTGTGTGTGTGTGTGTGTGTGTGTTTGTGTGTGTGTGGGCGGATTTGGGTGGTTTACGAGGAAATTTTTTTTAGGTTATAAACTGGTAATTACAAGGGTATTATGCTATAAATGTGGTTTATGAGGACATTTCTAGTGTCCACATAATTCAAATCACTTACAAAAAATACTAAATGATGTTTTTTGTTTTTTTGTTTTTATGTAAAAATGCAGGAGGTTTTTTGTGAGGGTTAGGTTTAGGGGTAGGTTTAGGGTTAGGGGATAAAATCTATAGTTCATACAGTATAAAATCATTATGCCTATGGAGAATCCTCATAAGGATAGCCGCACCAACACGTGTGTGTGTGTGTGTGTGTGTGTGTATGCATGAATACATTGAAAAATATGATTTTGTGGTGAAGTAAATATAGCAGAAATTTTAAGTACTTTCTACATTGAACAATAACTTGAAAATATTAAGTAAATTCTATATGCAAACATGTCAAAATAATAATGCTGTAGCTCATAAGCAAATTTAGCTTTTGATTGTTTGTTATCTTTAAATCCTAAATAAGAAAACTGTTAATTTGAGTACATTTCACTGGTAAATAAAGTAAGAACATTTTACTTATTTATTTTCTCAGCATGCACTGGCAGTGTTGTAGTACTCAAGTCCAGGACTCGGACTCGAGTAATAATTATATAATTGTATAATTATAATGGGAATATAAGATCATGTTGATGTGTGTTTATGCGTTTATGACAGGTGCAGTTTTACATAGACACGGAGACTGGCTCGTGTGATGCGAATTTATCAAAACTGTAGGCTAAAACAGTTAAGTAATCCCATTGCTAAAAGGACAAACATCCATCCATCCATCTATCCATGAAAAATCATGTGAATTGCTCCAGCACCTGAATTATAATTAATTTTGATAATACTAGAGGACAATACCTGAGAAAAAATAAATATATAAATATATAAACTTCAAAGAAACGGCAAGAAGGCACTGTTGTTTACAGTGGAAAGATAATTTTATTTCCTTGATAATTGTATACGCCTATATACTGTACAACATTGTGATAGACGGACAGACAGACAGACAGAGAGACAGACAGACAGACAGACAGATAGATAGATAGATAGATAGATAGATAGATAGATAGATAGATAGATATATAGATAGATAGAAGTTCTCAAGTAATTATTCAAGACAAAGAAACAGTTAGTAATAAAAATAATAACAGAAACAAATGAAGAAAACTGCTTAAAGTTTCTAATAGCAATATCAACATTCAAGTAACATTAAGAAATAAAACCTACAGAGATTGTATTGTTATTGTGTACATGGTTTCTTGTACAGTACACAATACATATACAAGGCTTAATGTGTGTGTGTGTGTGTGTACCAATGGCAACAGAATTGTGATTTTTTGCTTATTTTATGACAGAAACAAGGACTCGTAACTCGGACTTGTATGCAGTTATTGGTGACTCGACTTGGACTCGACTCGGACACAATATTGGTGACTTGAACTTGGACTCGGACTTGAGCAGTGAGGACTCGGACTCGACTCAGACTCGACTCGGACTCGAGATCTAGTGACTACAACACTGTGCACTGGGCTTGAATCATTTATGAACTTGCATGGTTTCACTTGTTGCAAGTTTGTCTACACCGTTTTAATTGTTAATTTTGTTATTACGCTTGGAAACATCATGTTTTGTGAAGTCTGAAGTTCATTTTCTTCACAGAATTACCAGAGCATCAAAGTTATCTGTTGATCATCACCGTCATTGTGTTTTGTGCACCAAGTGTTCAGGTCTGCATGTGCAGCACTACATTTTGTTTTTAGCTAAAAATGCAAGATGGTGTTGTCTTCCATTTGTCATGTGGTACATGATTAAATGTGTTTGTAAGGAAAGTTCAAACCTGACTTGTTCTAATAGTAAGTTCATTTGAATTTTATTAAGTTTAAGTACCATGTAGTCATTTTTGTAAGTAAAAGTGTGCCTACTGTATTTACTACAATGTTTAAGTTAAATTTACTCACATTAATCAATATTATGTCAAGAAGTTGAGTAGATTTTACCTAATTTTATACCATTAAAATTTACTTAAAAAAAAAAAAAACTGTGTGCAAAAACAAAATAAAAATTAAGTAAATCTTACTAGTCTTTTTCTTTCTTTTTGTTTTTTTTTGTTTTGTTTTTCAGTGTACAGTATATCTGCAAGTATGTGTGTTGTGTTTTTCTCCTTGGTTGCAAATCTCCATGACAGTGAGCAAAGCCTGTGCATATCTGTGCCATGATGAGCTCATTTATTCAGGAAATCGCCATGACAACATTTCATCCAACAATTTTCACCTGCTTATCGATGTCTGTCTTTGCGTATTGTATGCACTGTGTAAGATCTCAATTAAAACCAATTCAAGATGGAAAATTTATGATTCAGTAGATTTATGTATTTGGACAAAATATGATCACCAATGTTTCTCAAAGCTCCCAGGAGTATAAAATAAACTCAGTGATTCCCCATGCACATATGAGCACCAAAGATTTCTGTTAAAGGGGAAGTTTCTGTTATCAGTTGCTTACCCTCGTGATGTTCCCCAAAATGTTCCAAAAAATCATATCCAGGAAAGGAGATGTTAGGCAGAATGACAGCCTCAGTCACCATTTACATTCATTGTAAAAAGATTCAGTGAAGGCTGTCAGTCCCCAACATTCTGCTAAGGTCACCTAACATCTCCTTTCAGGTTCCAGAGAAGTAAAAAAAAAAAAAAGAAGAAGAAAAAAAAAAAAAGTCATACAGGTTTGGAACAACCTGACATGATTAAATGATGACATAACTTTCATTTTTGAGTGAACAAACCCATTCAGTTAAAAGCTGCAAGAGGTGTGGTTCATTTAGTTGTTTTATTAACTTTTGGCACGCTTGCATTCTTACATTGAATGGGTTTGCACTGCCCATGCCAAATTCTCTGAATCACTTGAAAGGTGACTGATTTTCCTTATCACGATTGTTGCTGAAAAATTCCATCTTTCCGGCAGCCTCCATTATCCATCCATCTCTATTATTCTCCTCATTCTCACCTCTCCTCTTTACTTCTCTTTTGCTCCATCTCTCCATCCCCCACTTCCTCTTTGCCCTTGTCCCTGTGTCCTGCATAAATGCTGCCAGATGAGGCCGAGAAGACAAGGGTCAGTGGCCCCTGTCTGGACATGCTGTATGAACAGGGCTATTGTGTCCCCAAGACCTGCATTGACACCATGAGACAAACCAGAATCCACAGCACTCCATCTCTCTGTCTCATACTTACTCACACAACACATTCAAATGCCTTAATATATCACTCTTATTACATGAGCCTCTGGGATACTTGATTCTGATTGGTCCAATGTGGAATTCTTTATCAATATACACTACCGGTCAAAAGTTTTGAAACACTTGACTGAAATGTTTCTCATGATCTTAAAAATCTTTTGATCTGAAGGCGTATGCTTAAATGTTTGAAATTAGTTTTGTAGACAAAAATACAATTGTGCCACCATATTAATTTATTTCATTATAAAACTAAAATTTAATAAAAAAATAAATAAAATAAAGTCATTGAAATTGATGACTTGGACCAAATAATAAAGAAAAGCAGCCAATAAGTGCCCAACATAGATGGGAACTCCTTCAATACTGTTTAAAAAGCATCCCAGGGTGATACCTCAAGAAGTTGGTTGAGAAAATGTCAAGAGTACATGTCTGCAAATTCTAGGCAAAGGATGACTACTCTGAAGATGCTAAAATATAACACAGTTTTGATTTATTTTGGATATTGTTTAGTCACAACATAATTCCCATAGTTCCATTTATGTTATTCCGTAGTTGTGATGACTTTACCATTATTCTAAAATGTGAAGAGTCCAATCTTTTTTTTGTCTCTCTCCTAGGTGGATCCTCTCCCAGCTGCTGTGGTTGAGTTGGTGAAGGGTGGTTCACTGACCTCTATGCAGGATCTGCAGTTTCTGCTGTTGTCTGAGTCCATCGGTAAATCAGCTCTCTTGAAATATCTCACACTCTGTAAATCTCACAGAATTTTACTGTTCTCAGACACACTCTGAACATAATTTCGTTCATATCTTGTTATGGATCTTTATTCTCTTGGCTACACCACCCCACTACCACACGTGAAGGTAAAAGGTAAAAAGGCGCTTTGAAAGGCAATCTATAATAAAGGAATGGTTGAACCAAATACGAATATTCTATTATTATGTACTCACCTGCATGTCGTGCTAAACCCATGTGACTTTCTTTCTTCAGTGGAACACCAAAAGAGAAGTTTAGCTGAATGTCTGAACTGCTCTCTTCCATACAATGAAAATGTATGAGGATCAGGTTCCAAAAGAGACAAAAAGGCATAATGAAATTAGCCTATATGACTTGTACACTATATTGTGAGTCTTCTGAAGCCATATGATATCTTTGTGAGAGGAACAGACTGAAATTTATGCCATTATTAATTGAAAATCTTACCTTTTAACATTCACTATAATTGCATGGCAAAGAGCAGCTTGGACACTCTGCTAATAACTCCTTTTGTGTTCCATGCAAGAAAGAAGGTCTGTTTGTTTAAACAACAACGGCGTGAATAAATTATGTTAGAATGATAATTTTTGGATTACTGCAACTATCTCTTTAATATAGATTGCCATTTTAACACCTCTTTCAAAGCACCTATTTGACCTTGATCTTTACTTTGCTGTCTTCATTTACATTTACGGCATTTAGCAGACACTTTATACGGAAAGGCTTACATTATAATGTTCACATTATTAACTTCATATTTTATTATGTCTGTAAATCAAATTCATATTTTGCTAAATATTTGTTTTATCAACTTTTTAAATGTGCCCTTTTAAAATATCACACAGTGCACAAAGCTTTAGCAAAACCTTGCAAAGCAGTAACCTTTAGGCTGCCCCAGTCGGTGGTATGATGTCCCAGTTCTCTTCTACTGTTACTTTCATACTTTCATTGAATCAGAGTGATCATATTATTATATGCTCCATTCCTGTCTTTCTTCCTCTCAAATTGCTTTGCTTACATTAACCCTCCTAGGCACTTTGGCTGTTCGCAGCCATAGAATAATGTCATAATAATAAAAACCAGTAGATGGCTGCAGAGACTATGAGGCCTGACTGCCTGTTATAACTTTTGTATTTTTTATTTTCAGATGTTTTATTAGATTATCACAAGTTACGCATTTGGATATATATTTAGACACATTTTTAAAAATGATAGCATTTTTTTTTTTGAAGTGTCCGTTTTTGCAATAATGTGACATTACTGTATGTTTACTGTCAAACCTGACCATGGTGTTACAAAGAGAATATATAAAATAAGATTTTTTTTTTTTTTTTTTACCAATAATTTATTTAATTTATTTAACTCAATAATTTAAATTAGTTTGTTTCAGTTACAAAAAGATGCAGTGTTTTGTCTGGAAGGTGCATCTTCCACGCCTAAGTATATCAGACTCAGGCTTTGTTTTTTGTTCTTTGTTCTCTCTGTCTCTCTGTCTCTCTCTCTCTCTCTCTCTCTCTCTCTCTCTCTCTTTGACCGTGAACAGCAAAGGTGTCACTTTTTTAATGACCACTTAGACTCATCGAATCACGGTCAATTTTTATTTTTTTTTATTTTGTATGTGCAGATTGCAAGTCTAGGACAAGTCACAATGTCTTTTACCACTCAGATTTAGGAAACCATTTTTATTAAAAAAACAAAACTGAAATCTGTCAAAAATGACCAAACAGCTCAGGAGGGTTAAACAATGTGTCATCAAAAATCTTATGACACTCATTGTAATAATTGTTGGCTGTAAATAATTGTTGTGCTTTAAATGCTGAAAGTACTGTTTTTTGCTCTCCAGAGATCGAGCCAGACAGTCACTATGACAACGACACCAGCAGTCGTCTGCCACGGAGTCTTCTCGGTTAGCCTGGTTAACATTGTTTTGTTTCTCTATTCTTGGCTTTTGTTGCTCATCTGTCATGACGTTGTTATTTCATAAAAGTTTTCTTTAAAATATTTACTAAATCAACTTTTAAAGTAAGACATAACTACAAAAATAGTTTTATACTACATGAAACACTGACATTATTTATCATCCCAAAATCTCAGTGCAGAGCAGTTTGGAAGACACTACCTGCCATAAGATGAATGATGGTTCTGTGTATATGAGTATGTGTAACTGATGACTTAAGCTTTCAAATTATTATCAGCTCATCACAATAGTGATCCAAAGTCAGCAAATCTACCTGTCAGTCACCCATTCTGAGGGGTTAATGTGTCTAAGGTGTCATGAAACTGCTGTGGCGTATCATCTGTTTTCCCGTATACTATAATCATTGTGGAAGAGAGAATTTGGGGAACTCACACAAGGACTGTACTATACATGCTGAATGAGAGATTTGAGGAAAACAAAGAATCTTTCAATACATCTGTTCATAGAGGCACATACAGAAATCAAAATAGAGTTTTTTTTTTTTTTTTAAACCCCTAACCCAAAGTATTAAACTTTGAAACACAACTTGTCCCACCCCGTTTGTGCTAAGGACATGAATGATGCCTCAAATTGTGCGTTCTGTTGAGCAGAGGTGTGCTATTACTTTTCTGAAAAATCTGACTTTCGATTTTTTTTCCTGGCAGATGCTAAAACAAGCAAAAACATAAATAAATAAAAACATCTCATAGATTTACATTTAATGAAGCATGGGCACCTGCAGGATTTAATCTGAAGGTACGCACAGAAATCTGCCTTATCAACATTATATCTAGGGGGTTCCGGGGGCATGCTCCCCTGGGATAATTATTTTGCAAAAAGCAAAACCAAAGCGTTCAATTCTGGTGACTTTGAGGGAAGCATTTTTTTTACTCGTATGACTAGCGTTCATGTAACTATTGGCTAAAGCATTTCTTCCAGTAACCATTCAGAACAGACACGTTCTCGCGCTAAAAAATCGAAACGCACCACAATGAAAAGAGCAGAACGCAGGTGTCTCAAGATGTGTTTTTATCAGTTGGAGATATCCCCTTTTCTCCCAATTTGGAATGCCCAATTCCCACTACTTAGCAGGTCCTCGTGGTGGCGTGGTTACTCACCTCAATCCGGGTGGCGGAGGACAAGTCTCAGTTGCCTCTGCTTCAGTGCATCTTATCACTTGTCTCGTTGTGCATGACACTGCGGAGACTCCGCATGTGGAGGCTCATGCTACTCTCCGCGATCCACGCACAACTTACCACGCACCCCATTGAGAGCAAGAACCACTAATCACGACCACAAGGAGGTTACCCCATGTGACTCTGCCCTCCCTAGCAACTGGGCCAATTTGGTTGCTTAGGAGACCTGGCTGGAGTCACTCAGCACACCCTGGATTCGAACTCGCGACTCCCAGGGTGGTAGTCAGTGTCAATACTCGCTGAGCTACCCAGGCCGTCAGTTGAAGAAGTTCTTTTAAACTTGACACGGCTTCTATAAATCCCGTGAGGGATCCTAAAAACACAGCGAAACGTGACACAGTTGTCAAAAGACATTCATCTAGCGAATGTTTACATGGAAAACGATTGAAAACAGTGCGAGCAAGATGCAAAAACACGTTCAGTTTGAACAGCCACTTGTTCACATGACACAAACTTTCTCAAAGTTACCTCTCAAGAAGACAGCCTCTTGTTTCAGTTGATTGTAGGTAAAGCTAGGTACAGCTGCAGGCGCCACTGAATTGAAAGAGTTGAGCCATAGAGCAACCACCAAGCAACTCCCTATAATCGTATCAGCGAGTTTATTCACGGTCAAGCATAGCTCAAACTTTCATCAAAAAATGTAAAAATCTTATTGCTATATGTTTTTCATGTGGATCATGACATGGATGTAATTGTGTGTTTCTATATTTGTCTGCAGATGCTCAGCCTGCTCAGCAAGCCATCTGTAAGGTCAGGACAGAGGTCATCGAGGTCACCCGCTCCATGTTGGACCGAAGTAATGCAAATTTCCTGTTGTGGCCTCCATGTGTAGAGGTGCAGAGGTGTTCAGGGTGCTGTAATACTAAGAGCCTGCAGTGTGTTCCTGTACTTACACACACACGATACCTACAGGTACACACACATGCTTACCTTCACCTGTAGCTAGTGCAATGCCCTGTTCACACATACAGCGATTTTATCATTGGAGGTCGCTGAGTGGCTGTATTATTTGTCAATGCAAAAAAGGTTTTATTAAAAGAATATTCTGGGTTCAATACAAGTTAAGCTCAAACAACAGCTTTTGTTGATTTTGTTAATTTCAACTCATCCCTCCTTTTCTTTAAAAAAAGCAAAAATTGAGGTTACAGTAAGACACTTACAATGGAAGTTAATTGGGCCAGTTTTTGGAGTTTTAAAGGCAGAAATAGCAGAAATTATAATTTTATAAAAGCACTTGCATTTATTTCTTCTTGTTTTTCATCATGGCAACAAAGTTTTAAAATTGAATATAACTTTACAAGGTTTTCAATAAAATCATAATAACATGCATATTGTTTACATCTTGTGGCTATACTTTTGAAACAGTGAATATTTTAATGTTTGCAAATTGGCCCCATTCACCTCCATTGTAAATGCCTCACTGTAACCACGATTTTTGCTTTTTGTTTAAAGAAATTATTTTAAAAATTTTTTTTAGTAATTAACATTATGCCACAAATGCTGTCGATTGAACTTAACTTGTATTGAACCTGCAATACTCCTTTAAGAAGAAAAATTACTTAAGATATTGAGTCTTGTTTTCAGAGGAATCCAAATTTTTTATTTTTTATTATGTTTATTTTTCTTACCCCAATGGTTTTGTTTTGTTTATTTTTTTGTTTATTTTTATTTATTTTTTTTGCAGACTAGGTATTCTTTTTGTTGGATGCTTTAATGTTTTTGGTATCCTTCATAACTTGCCATGCCTTTTGAAAATCTGATCACACTGATGTACTGAAATAATAAAATGAACAATTTGAATAGAATTTGACAAGGAATCAGTTTTCTTGCTTGAGGGGAAACTGTTTGTATTTCTATTTCAGCAGTGCACAATGCATCATACCATAAACGATTAAGGATGCATGAAACTCACTTAGTTTTTGCAACTTTGAGACTTCTCTCAACTGTGTCACTGACCATGCCCATATCACATCTCCAGTGATAGTTATCATTCATGTTGCTGGAACTTTTCTGCTGCAAATGGCTGTATGAGTGAATGCGCCTTAAAGGGATAGTTCACCCCAAAAAAAAAAGAAAAAAAAGAAAAAAAAAAAAAGAAATTTACTCACCCTCATGTTGTTATAAACCCTTATAAATTTCTTTCTTCCATGAGATGTTGAAAGACAGCTTCAGTCACCATTCACTTTCACTGCATCTTTTTCCATTGAATGAAAGTGAATGTGGACTGAAGCTGTCAGTCCCTGCACATTCTGTCTAAGCTCTCCTTTAATATTCCACGTTAGACAGAAAGTCATATAGGTTTGGAACAACATAAGGGTGAGTAAAAGATTGCAGAATTTTCTATTTCTCCCTTAAGTTTAAAAAATCTTCCTTTTCATCCTCAGGTGATGAAGATACAGTATGTGAACAAGCAGCCGCTCTACGATAAAGCCATCGTCTCTGTCCTCGACCACGTTGAGTGCCGCTGTCAGCCACCCCCTCGTTCCACCCAGCGTAGGAAATCGTCTGCCACCAAACAGGTAGCGCGGGATCGCTTGGGGAAACCTCACTTTAAAGATGAGCTCCACCGCAGGGATGAACTCAAACACAACCAGAGGCTCAGCCTGGAGGACCTTCTGAGCCAAAGCTGGCTGCCCAAGGAGAGGCTCTCTGAATCGGGAGCACCGGATGCCTTCAACCCCTCTGGAGAGATCAAGCTGTCTTTTGGCCGTGATGGCTGGGGTCTGAATGAGACGCAGTATGGAGGGAGCAAAGGTCATCTCCATTACCCTAGGGACAGATGGAGACATCATGGAAACATGAATGACACAAAGGTGTCTCCACTGCCATATCATACAGAGCGAGAAGATACTGAGAAGGTTGATTCTTCACTGCTTAATGTTACAAAGGCCAGTGAAAGAGAGCTATCAAATGCCCAAATTGAATCACAGGCTAATGCTAACCAAAGTATAACCAATCTAACATCTGAATATGAGACTGGTTTAATGGAACCGACCAATAAGACTTTTAACCATCACTCAAATCTCATGCAAGAAATCAACCACACCAATAGTGAAGAAATCGAACATTTACAAAGACATGAACCCAACTTTACAGCATGGACCAATCAGAATCATGAACATAAGGCCCCGCCAACAGAACTGACCAATCAGACCGATCAGCTCACCTCAAACACCACACAAATATCCAATCAAAATCTAGGAGATGTGTTTCTGTCTTCAGAGGAGAACAGTAAGAATGTGAGAGGTGATGAGACTTCAGACGTAGGGAGTAGAGAGGAGGAGAAGAGAAGTTCCAGCCCACAAGTGGAGAGAAAAGCAAAAGAGATGGAAGAACTTTTGTTACTTCACAAACCGCTAGGTGAAGAAAAACACAAACATCACCTCAAAGTACAGCAAACAAGTACACAACAGGACGACAAACTACAACAGCTCCACCACAAACATAAACATGACCACACAACCACAACCACACAACGAACAGGTAAATCAACTACACACTTATACACACCTATAACACCATACAACAAACAAAATACACCCAAACACATATTTGAAGGGTCTTGAATCGTCTAGGTCCTTATAATGTAAGTCGTAGGCAACTAGACCTGTAGAAGAGGTTCAGTAAGTGGTTCCATCAAAACACAATTTGAGAAAAAGAACCAAAAATTGCAGTAACAGTAAGGCACTTACAATGGAAGTTAGGGCCCTATAAAATCTTTTTTTAAATTTTGTTTTATTTTTTTATGTTCCGTTTTATTTTTTCCCAAAATCCAAAACCCCAAATTTGAGTTTTTATTTATTTATTTATTATTTTTGTTATTATTATTATTATTATTATTATTATTATTATTATTATTATCAGTTATTTATTTATTTATTTATTTATTATTATTATTATTATTATTATTATTTGGTCAAATACAGTGCTGCACAGAGCCTCACAGTATTATTGAAAGCAATGATGAATCTCTTGCTTGAGATATTGCTTAAATATAATGTAATTATTATTGACATATTATTATTATATGATTATCATTATTATTATTACTACTACTAATACTGTATTGAATATTACATTTTACTATACAAAAGTAATATATTTTTGTTGCAGTTTTTTTCAATTACACATATACTGTATAGTTAAATGGAGCTTTTATTTTGGTGGAAAACTGTATGTTATTGACAACTTCACTTCTCACCTCCGGAAAGGCAGTTTGCTCTATAGGCTAATGTGCTGATTAAACTGCAAAATGCTATTACTTAATCACATAAATATATAGTCTGCATTTATTATGTGCTTCACAGTGAATAAAGTGATCTGCTCTTTGTCATTAATACACACACAGAGCGCACATGTTGTTAATGATGCGGTTAGTGTATAATCAGTGGCTTCTCACGTTCACTTGCTGATGAAGAACGCAGCTCTTGCAGACCGTATCGCAAATATGTCAAATTTCATGACATTCCGTGTTTTAGTTAATTCTGTTTCTTTTCTGTGTAAAATGATATCCAATATCCAACTTTTTTGTCATGATGATGTAACCCTGTTATCTTGGTAAGCAGTTTTATCACACTAAAATCACATAGAACAGAGATTTAATCGCACTAAAATCATGTTAACACTTATAATGTTAACATCTTGTGGCTAAACTTTTAAAACTCTGCATATTTTAATGTTTATAGGCTGGCCCCAATCACTTCCATTGTAAGTGCCTTACTGCAACCCGCAATTTTATATTTTATTTTATATCCATAACATTCCTTCATGTAGTGGAGGGAAGAAATCCTCGGGAGGAACCAGACTCGGCTCAAAGAGTCCATCCTCCTCAGGCATTACAATAAATGTACATATACCAGATATGATCTAGTTACAGAATATGTGTACAATATTTGAATTATACAACATTTAAACCTCTTAACACACTGTGACATCAGGAGACACTTATTTTATTGTGCGATTTGCCTCCTCAATGGTCTCGATTATAATGGTGAGATCTTGGCAAGGGTGATTTTTGACTGAGATGAAGACAGAGACTCACTTTTTAAAAAAAATCAGTGTCTGATAATTATGGGGTGGCCATCCAGGCAGTAATGATGGCCAGACAAGTTGCTGTGATGCAAACGGACATCTGGATGTCAGAGGACTTAATTCAATTAACTGTATATCACCTGCATAAGAATGGTAGAAAAAGCCATGTGAGGTGCCAAGTGATTAAGTGTATAGGGATAATAAAAGCAGTCTAAGTACTAATAGTTGTGGAACACCAGTGCAGGGTTGGTGTGAATATGTAGTGGATCCATTCCATGATATCTGGTAGATTCTGTTATAAAAGTAGGACATTAAAGATGTGGTTGAAAAGCCTGTAATGAATCACTGAGGGTGGAGAGGAGAACTGAGTGATCCATAGTGTTAAATAAGAGAGTTGTGACAGATAGCAGAATGGACAGATGACAGGTTGGAGAAATGACATTTGTCCTTCAGATGCAGGTATTTAGCTGAGGCATGATGAGAGACTGTGCTCTTACAAAGAGATTGTTTTGTTTCTCTGGATCCAGGCATTTATAAGTGCTCTTAACGGCGTATCATAAATTACTTTGCTTTTGGAGAATTAGTTCTGTTGGAATTTTATCTGGTCTTTGGACACAGAGCTGATCAGAACATACCCTTCAGTTAAATGTTCAGGTGATACACAACATATGTTCTAGTGGGTCTTGAGAATCAAAAAGCAGATTTTTATATGTGTATTACTTTTCTAAAGATATCAATATATTATCATCTTAATTTTCTTGCATATTTATAGTGTAGAACAGATAGCTTGTAATCTTCTATCGTGAATGTTTAACTGTCCACTCAGTTGACGTTTTGTAATATTCACAACATGGCTGACCTAGGTTGCTGGTTTTTGTACCCTAAAAAAAGTGTTGTCCTCTACGCTTCCATCGACAACATCGTAGTGTGTGTGAATATTATTCAAATTTTGAAAATATTTAAGTAAAAAATTTAAATTTAGTTTCTCTGTCCAATTGACAGTGATTGTCTTGAAATGTATTGTTGATGCGGCACTTTGCTGTTAAAACAGGGCATAAAAAGGCTAAACCTAAAGCATTAATGTGACAAAACTTCTTGCAGAGGGTTTTACCATGCTAAATGTTATTCCCTGTTAAGCACAGCATGCTATCATCATGCAAAAACACTCTTTAAGAAGAATTAATTTAATAAATGCACCTCCCATTGCAAACTAATCGACTTGATTTTTGGACGACTAGTCGATTAATCGACCACCCTGGCATATCCCGAATATAAATGTACATTGATTAAATAATTAAAAAAATTTAAATAAAAAAAGGTTACTATATTGTTACTAGATTGAATTATGTGTGAGTAGTATATGACATATTTATTCAAATGTCCCATTTTTCAATCCCTCTCTTTGTTGCAAACAGGATCCACATCTCCTCCTCCACAACGGTCCCCTCCACGCACACCTCCCAAACCAACTCCTCACCCCATAAAACGGAGGAGAAAACAGCGCAACCGCATCAGCAAATCTGCCATGAGAGCGCTGCTCATGTAGCACAAACACACACAGGTGAGCTCCTGAGACGAGAGGAACAACTTGAAGGAATTCAATACAATCTAAAGTCTGCCACTGAAAATGATTTGGAATGTGTCATTTAACAGTTAAAGCACCATTTTGTGTGCTTTAACAGTACTTAACAGTACCAAAGCACCATTTTGCACAGGTGTTGATGTTTTTCAATGACAATAATTGTCTGTTTCTTTCTCTCGATTGCAGACAGATGTTCAGATGGGTGCTATCTCGCCTCCCTAACATTCTGCCTAACATCTCGTTTTGTGTTTCATGGAAGAAAGAAAGTCACAAGGAAGTATGCTGTCCAAAAACAGCCTCCTACAAACTGCTGTTCTCACTGAATTGGACCATTCTTGCAGGTTCTTCTTCACATTTTCATCAAATGAAGATTCTCTCTCAATGCTCCAGTTGGCTCCTTTAGAATGGACCTTCAATCTGAAAAATGGAACCAAGACTGGGACTTAAGGAGCATGTTAATTAGAAAGTTCAGAACATTGGAAGTAAAGAGGTTGAGAACATTGGAGAAGAATATTGGAATGAAAAATATAATGCTGGGTAACTGCAGCAGACCAGAGTCTGTTCCTGTCTGGGTAAAATATGGAAAAGAATGGCCTGACAAAACCCATAACCACCATTTTCCTCGTAACTACTATCTATCACTATAAAAGTTCAAACCTATGCTCCATCTCACTTTTTTTTTTTTTTTTTGCCACTCCATATGAAAGCAGTTGACTTTTTTCTTTTATTTTGGAACCAATGATAATCAAGTCTTGAATAGAAAAAAACACTAGGATTGATGGTGATTTCAAGAAACATTTGATAAATGAACCATATATTTTTTTGGGCAGAAATGGTATTATCATCAAAGAAGACCAGAAAGAAATCTTTTAGGAAGTGTCAAATGTGACAAAAAATTTTTATGTCATATTTATTCAAATTATGTGGTTTTACCTAAAACGGACAGACAGAGAGAAAGCTTGATCAACTTGATTAACAGAAATTTTATTTTAATACATTACCAGCCAAAACCCCAAACTACCTTTTCTATAAATTGTTTGTTGAATTATTTTTTTAAATGATTATTTAAGCGATTCTTAACACTGGAAATTCACACAGGATAAAGAAAGAGACTGTTTATATCTCTAATAATTCTTCATACCTCTAAGAGTGTAAATGTGCTACATTATCACACAAAAGCATTAAGAGTTTTTCATTAATATTATTTATTCTGTGTAAATCTTCTATTCTGTTCACAGCAGACCCAGTGTTTTGTCTTAGTCTTACAAATCACTCACCAAAAGACCAAAATGTGGATTTTTGTAGTATGTTCATGTACAGGTCAATATCTATGTTGGATCTTTACTAAAAATTCAGATGGTGCAGAATTTGCACTCATTTTAATGCATTGAATAAAACTGAAACACTAACCATCAAGGTGTAACGGATGCTCTCCTTTTTACCTTTGCTGATTTGACAGAGGGTTCTGATTACATTTCAGCACATTGGGATAGTTCACTCAAAAAGGAAAATTCTGTTATCATACACATCCTTATTTGTAAGTAAATTACATTATTTGCATTTTTACACAAACTATACTTTAACACACTCAAACCATTTTACAAAACTCAGCCCAGCCTGGTAGAGTCCCATGGCCGTATAAATGCTAAAATGGGATGTCCCAGAGGTTTTTGGTGCTGCTGTGTCTAGAATATTTATTGTCTATCACTAAATGAAGTTCCACTGGCAGTCAGAGGTCTTTAGCGGAAAAGTTTATTCCGTTGTTACTCCGGGGAGTCATGTTGTTTGTATTTGTATTTGGGAAGGTGACAAATATGTTCCTGCACTAAAGGATCCTGATTAAAATTCCCCTGTTAGCTGAGCATAAAGCGGCCAAGAGGCTTTTTCTCAAGGGCACTGACAGATCTACAGTCTTAAGTTGAGTTTTCTTGAAACAAACTGTGGTTTTAAGGGTAATATTTTTTTTTTTGTGTGAATGTTTTAGGATCCCTGACATCTAGCTGTGATAACAAAATACATTAATGTTGATAACAGTACATTACGCTTGACCAGCATATATGCAATGCAAAAAATTACCCATCATACTGTTTATTTTTGTTTGGTCTGCATATGAATGGTTGTGAGGGTGTCCTGCTTCGCTGCGGCCCACCCGGACAGACAGACGCACTCCTTCATTTCATATCTGACTTGCTCCCTTGATAACAGGAATTTATGTACTGAATTAATGGCATTAATTATACATTCCCTGCATTCCTCCTGGAGTAGAGAGGCAGTGAGAGTCAGTTAATGAACTCAGAGTTGGTACTGTAGCCTAATTCACAACCTAATACTTGAAGATGTTCAGATGAGCTTCAGACAATTTGATATTTTGATGTATGAATTTCTGGATGGGAATTTAACTTAATCATGGAATAAATTTCATTCTAAATGGCCATTAAAACACTGAGAACCCTATAAAGTAGCTGACTCTGGCAAAGGATTTTAAATGTGTATGTACACTTACATAGTGTAAAACCACTTTGCAAATTTGTATACATAGGGAATATACAAAACCAAAAAGTGCCAATAGAAAAAAACTATTTTCAAATGAATAAAATGGAATGGATATAAAGTTGTCTGTGTTAATAATATAGAACTCAGAAGAAAGCCCTGCAGATTTCCGCAGATTTGGAATGTCATTCAAAAAGTGTGTTTAATAAATATTTTGGCTAATTGGATTTTCCTTTCAGCTACCAATAAGCTCAATTTAACACATTTTTACATATTATAGAATAGAATCCCGATTTCCCCAAAAACCAGAACAAAAAATCTGAGAAACGTCTGGGCCTGTTTATGGCTGACTAATATTGCTGCTGTACATGTAGGTGAAAAGAGGTATTGGTATTGGTGTTCAATTCAGTCTGAAATATCTTAGGTGCAGAAGATTGCATTTAAACCCCAATTATTCTTGATACAAAAACGATCATGTTTAATTTGGATGCAAACGACAACAATCGTGTCTAATTTTCACAATTTGTTCCACCATTGGAAATGGAAAAACATAGTTTCTGTGGTGTTTAGGCAAGAAATGTTCCCATGGATATTATAAATTATTTAACACATTTCCTCCCCTGATTCCAACGATTTCATCCATCTTGCATTATTAGTACTCCAATAGTAAGATGTATTTTCTCCAACAGGGCTTCACTGAAATATTATGTGCTTAAATATTACACAAACAACTTTTAAAACAACTAAAGTAAAAGCAAATATAGTTTAAAAAAAGAATCACTCTAATATTTGGCAACCATAAAAGATCACAGACTGAAAGATCACACAAGACAGAGGATGAACAGTCCTTTCTCTGCTAGCTGTTCGCTCAGTTCCCTCTTAGCATGCACACTTAAGCAATTTTGACAAAAAGAGAGAAAGTTTGTTATTCTTATTGCTGCACAAACGTGATATAAAGCTACTCAGTGTTCATGTTTAAAAGAGTTAAAGCACTAAGAGCCCATATATCTCATATATGCTAACAGAGAGAAGAGTTTCCCTCCCTTGCTATGATTTAGCCTCCATTAGCCAGCTAGCATTACACACACATACAAACAGACATGTTGTCTATAAACCAACAGCACTTTTCATTGGAAATAGGGCCTCATCTGGACAGTTCCTCTGTCCAGCCCAGTTGGTGTTGGAAATGTGTGTGAATTTAGTTTAATGGATTGATGTCCAGCTAAGCTCTAATTGCTAAATCCAAATTGCTAAATCCGGGCTAAGAAAATGTGTTGAAAACAAATGTTGAAATTAATCAAAATTCAAACAAACAATGTACACACAATAACAAATCTTTGCATCTAGGCCTATATATGACCTAGGCCTTATTACGACCTCCCTTAGACTTCTATTGTTCTAAAATTAAAGCTAATTATAACCCTAGTCCTACACCCTAATCCCCCAAATCCATGCTAACAACTGGCCTGTGCTAAGAAAATGTGTTGAAAACAAGTACAGGTTGCAAAATTTAAACTTTTGGACATTATTGAAAGATGAGTCATCTAAAGAGACACATACAGTCACAGCTGGAGCTGTTTAATCGTGTTCAAATGTGGTTTCACACACATAGACACATACACTTGTGCACACGACTGCAGACGCACAAGCACACAACACAGGACCTTAAATAAGATAACAGGAAGACGGTGTGTGCTGCCGGTATAGAAAAAGATCTGATCAATTGTGTGCAAGCTTGTGTATGGTTTGGGTGTGTGAATATGTGTGTGCTTCTGCGGATGCTCGTGTATCTGTGTATGTGATTGTAAGTGTGTGTGTGTTTATATCTGCACATATTTGTGTGACACTGAGCCACAAATAATGACCTCCTGCCCCAGACCTTCTGAGATTGATGGTATGTGTTGCACACTCTCACACACTGCGCCCAGTTTCAAAGCCGTGTATGTGCAGCTGTTACCCTGATGTGCATCAACTGACATTTTGCTCTCAATCACTTGCATGATTCAGTTTTTACTTAAATAAATTATCCGCACAGCAAGCACAAACGTTTTCACAACTTTACATATCAGTTACATTTTGGTTGCAGTTAGGTTACGTCGCAGCACAAACTCAAATTTTTCAAGAAACTACACCTTACACCAAACGATAAATCCTATCTCTTCCATAGTTATATAAGATTTTGCCTAACAAGCCCAAACAAATTTCAGTTGTTTGGTTTCTATTTATGTGGCTTTGCTCTGGCTTTCCCTGCCCACAGTGAAATCTCATTGGTTCAAGTATCACTCCTCATATCTGTATAGTAAAAATCCAATAGGTTCTAATTGGTCGTTAGTGTTCTGTATTGCACAACATTTTTATTTTCAAAGTACTTGACAATGGCAACTTACTGTGTTGCACCTGCAGTGATTGTGACAAATTTGTCTTATTGGGTAGCAATTTATTTTACAGTACTGTTCTGCATTTACATACTATATAATTACAACAACTATAGTAATTACTAGGTACTTACCCTCAACCTAACCCTAACCCTAACCTTAACTCATATTAAGTACATGTAGTTCAGTACCTAATATTACTCAGTACTTTCTTGGATAAGTACACTGTAAGTATACTGAAAGTACACGTACTGTAAAATAAAGTGCAACCTCTTATTTTTATACAACCAAAATAGGACCCACTTTATATTAGTTGTCTTAAAATACAATTAAATTAAGCATTTAATATGTAATTATTATGTACATTTGTGTTGTTTGCATTGTACCTACATTTAAAGTACCTGCATTCAATAAAATCTGTAGTTACACTGTTAACCTTACCCCTAACCCTAAACCTAACCCTAACCCAACCCTTACCCTAGCCTACG
Source organism: Myxocyprinus asiaticus (assembly GCF_019703515.2). Taxonomy (NCBI): domain Eukaryota; kingdom Metazoa; phylum Chordata; class Actinopteri; order Cypriniformes; family Catostomidae; genus Myxocyprinus; species Myxocyprinus asiaticus. The sequence continues at coordinate 9,055,849 of NC_059357.1, read as the reverse complement.
ACTGACTAATATTTTTGCTATACATGTAGGTAAAAATGTATAGGTGTTGAATTCAGTCTGAAATATCTTAGGTGCAGAAGATAGAATTTACTTTCACAACAGACATTTAACCCTAGTTAAAGACACCAAAAGAAAATAATGTGGAAAAGTTATGAATATACCTACCTGTTTTCCTAAAGAAACCTCAAAAAAAAAAAAAAATCTATGACATATTTTGAGGATGAAAACAAAACTTTGAATAGTGATACTGAACGTTAATTTGCTAAAATTTCTATGTAAAAGTATCTAAATGTTGATGTCTGTGTGACAAGGAGGAGAGTGTGGCCGGGCCGAGAGGATGCATGCCCAGCCCTGAGTTGCCCAGTCAACAGGAGAGAAATAAAAGGAGGAGCCAGGGATGCCAGAGAGAGACGTACAAAGCTGTGTGTGAGTGTGTGTGCGTCATTGTTTATGTTGGAAATCTTCGTCAGTGTTTTAAGTCTTGTGAGAGAGTCCTCACCGCTGACGGAGGATCGTGACACTGAGGAGAGGTTGGTTCGATGCTACTGGAGCGGTCTGCCAGGACGGAGGAGTCGCTGCCGTCCGCCAGTAAGCGGAGGAGCCGTTGCCGTCTGCCAGGGGACGGAGGACCCACTGCCATCCGCCAGGGGACGGAGGCGCCTCTGCCGTCTGCCAGGGGACGGAAGAGCCTCTGCCGTCCACCAGGAGGTGAAATCCAGTGCCATCGTCCAGCGTCGTGGAGGAGAGTTTTATCTTGTCTTTTCTCGCTCTCTCTCCCTCTCTCTGTCTCTTCTGCTCTCTTTCTCTCTCTCCTCTCCTCATCCTACCCAGGTACCCAGGAGGCTGGGAAGACCAGACAGGAGGTTTCCCCGGCCTGAATCGGGCTGTGGGGGTATGTGACTAGGAGGAGGGCTTGGCCGGGCCAAGAGGATGCATGCGCGGAGCTGAGTTGCCCAATCAGCAGGAGAGAGATAAAAGGAGGAGCCGGGGATGCCAGAGAGAGAGAGAGAGAGAGAGAGAGAGAGAGAGAGAGAGAGAGAGAGAGAGAGAGAGAGAAGACGCATGAAGCTCTGTGTGTGTGCGTCATTGTTTATGTTGAAAGTCTTCGTCAGTGTTTTATTAAAAGTCTTGTGAATGTTAATCCGGTTCCTGCTTCCTCCTTTCCCGACTGAACAAGAGGCTTGTCTGCCACAGTCTGTATGATCTAATGGACTTTGAACAAGTTCCAGGAAATGTGGGAATTATTCTGAAGAAGCACCAGCTCAGGATATAGTAAAATATTTTAATTAACAACATGCCATGTGTTATCTCACTACTCACTATCAATTTGTAGGTCTAATGAACACTTTTACCTAAAGAGATCATATCATAATTCAACTTACTCTTTTGGGTAAGCGAGTTTCGTCTTGAATCACTGGTTCACATCAGTCCTGCTAGAGAATCGGTCTAGCATGAGTGGTTCACTAAAGGTCAGAGGTCAGCTCATGGGGCAGGATTATTGAGCTAAACAGATTAGCTTGAAATTTTGTTTTATTGAAAACTTTGGAAAAATTGGCCTACTGATTATGCATGAGTGTGCGTAAGGAGGCCCTGTGCACAATTTCTCTTTGCCCCTGCAGGTCTCGGAAAGTTGTTGCTTTGTACAAATATCTAAAAAAATCTTTACTAAATGGAATTTATATAGAGTATACATATACTGTATATAGATAGATGGATGGATGGATGGATGGAAGGATGGATTATAAAGGCTGAACATCTATCTGACAAAATATTTACAGCACTAAAATATTTTCGCTTCTTTTGTATCATTCACCATGACCTTTGACCTTTTTGCTTCTTATAGAGTGACACTGTGGCATCTACTCAGCTAGTGTTTGGATAGGTGTGTATTGATGATGTCAGATCTGGGTGTCATGACAATGTGTTACTGACAGAGAGAAACACACACAGCCATACAAAGAGTGCAAATCACTTTAATTTTAATTTAATTTCTGAACATTGCCATTAGAAATGTTTTTCTAAGACAAATTTTCTCCATCATGCACTAATAAATAAGAGTCCCGTTATTGGGATTGTGTTTGAATATTAAACTTGGTTACCAGTGGCGGTACCCTCACAAAAGTGCCAGCATTTTAAGCTCAGATTAAAGTTACATACAGTATATGTTCATATTGTATGTTTCAGTGTCCACTTAAATGTACCAACTTAAAACCATTCTTCTATAATTAACATATTAGTTAGTTTTATTATTTGTTGTGGTATTAAAGCTGGTATGAAGAATCGTCAATTGACCACTACTGACCAATGAAATTTTGGTATTATGATAATGAATATCCTTTATTGTACAGTATCATAACTTGTAATAATATCTAGAAATTAGCTTAGTTACAGAATTGGTATACAGTGACCAGGCAGCATGATGTGGATCGCTGCAGCCATCTACTGGTTATTACTGTCATTTCATGTAAATGTATATGTAAATGTATTTTTTATTTCCAGTGGATAGCAGCAGATGCTCCAAATGCATGACATATTTTTATATTTTCTTATTTTTTCAATTTAACAAAGTGTATGTTTTTAATTAAGTCAAAGTAATTTGAATTTTTTTATTTAATTTAATTTAGTCATTTAGAGGTAAATTAGGTCTAAATACTATTGAATATTCCATCTGAAATGCATACGTTTAATGTTATTACTTTAGTGGAGTTAGTTTTATTACACTTCTTTAAAAAACAAAAAACAAAAAAAAAACGTAATTGCTGTATCCAGTCAAATTTGACCGGGAATACTAAGAGTGTTGGCCTGTAACGAAGACTGAAGAAAGGTTAAAGGACAGAACGCTGTGTAGACTCCCAAGATTTGCATAATGTCATAGTTTCTAAACACCTTAAAGACTTTCCTGTTTATTTACAACAAAGCTAAAGGGGACATGTTGTCCACCAAGAACTCCACCTCTCTCTCTCTCTCTCTCTCTCTCTCTCTCTCTCTCTCTCTCTCTCTCTTTATGTATGTATCTCTTTGTTTCTTGGTTTCTCTTTCTCTCTCTTTCTTTCTGAAACAATTTCCTTAAGTATTTGTATGTAATGTACCTGCTTTTGGTATGAAGATCAGCATTTGTCTGAAATGTTTGTGGAATAACAACAACTGAGTGTTTTTCACAGTCTTTGTTGTCTTTAGGCTCCCAAACTTGCATATGCTGATGTCTGGGATGGGTGAAGTAACCAGAAGCCTTTACACTTGGCTTGGCTTGTGTGCAACTCTTGTTGTGAATGAATTGGTATCCATCTCAAATGTGTCTTTTCATGATCGGTTAGCTATCCATTTAGTAAAAATGCATGAAGTGACCAAGGGCCCTATTTTAAGAGCGCAATGGGCATGGCCATGATGTTTTGGTATTTTTGTACAAGCATGCGCTAAGTCTAGGCACAAGTGGGTTTGGCGAAATCGCCCTCAGAATGCGCAAAATGTGTGACCAAGTGCCATTTAATTCTGAGGTTTTTCTCCAGTTATTCAACATATGCATCCTATAATATAGTCCATTCCTTCAAGCACCAACGATTTAAACAAAGACAGCACGTTAATTAGAAGTTGGTAGTGTAAATGGACTGTATGCAATGAATTAGAAGAACTGAAAATTATGTTCTTCTGTCCATTAACTGCATCCTCGATGAATGTCAGGCATATTTTTATGACAGCGACACGCATGGAATATGTGATTCTCGTCAGAATTTGGATGTATGCGCCGTTAAACGAAGTAATTATTATTAATACTTTTCATCTACTGACACACAAATCATGGCAAGTATCCCTTACAAAAAAACAAACAAACAAACAAACAAACGAACAAACAAAAATCCTACAGGAATCCTGCAGGATTTTCATTGTATCTGCAGGATGTTTTGCAGGTATCCTGCAGGCATGATGAAATCCTACAGGGCACATGGACAAACTGTGCAGGATATTCCTACAGGTTTTAGAATTAAACTTTAAAAACCACAGAGACATGCAGAAATAGCCAGCGCACATCCTGCACAGGAGAAAAATCCTACAGAATTTTGTCATTTCTACAGGACAATTGCAAACCTCCTCCAGGAATAAAATAAGGTTCTAAAAGGTTTAATCGATCCTGCAGGACACCTGCTTATTTCCTGTAGGAATAAAACAGTATCCTACAGGATACACAGGAGGACACACTGATGTAATAACTGTAATAACATATATTAACACTGCTGTCATATGTAAAATTACCTGACTGTCTTTTCAAACACCAATACAAATATTTACTTAAAAAAACAAAGAATTTAAGAATTTAAGAACCATTTAAAGTAAACAAATATTTTTTACTATTTTTATAACAAATATTGAAAATGGCATTTTGTGTGTTAGAGTGTACAGTATATGCCGTAGTGTTTACTCATACATATTATTAAGCATCAGATTAATCTGTTTATCTATTTACGTTTGATCGTACGTGCTGACGTCTTTTACGTCAGTCTGTGTTCGTTATCGCTCTGCAGGTATGACGATTATTCATTTAATGTTGATAAAGTATACATTAGTAATGTGTGACTGTTTGTTAAATATGTGAAGAAAAATATGTGAATGTGTAGTTTAACATTTGAAAGAAGCCTTGTATATTGTTAACAAAATACATTTGTTTTGTTATGCATTTTCAGTGGTCCTATAGTAATGTTAAAATAGTTGTATTACTTCAGAAATTAATTCAGAGCAAATCTGGATATGAAAGAGTACGAGATGATCTGCAGATGATCGTCGAAGCCAGAAAAAAACAGTGAGAAAGTAAATTATAAAGTACGTTTTGTTTCATTATTTATGATCATTAAAATATCAACTGTTTATAATTATCTTCCATTGTAATGTAAGAAAAATGTAGAAATGGTGGAGGTGACGCTTTATAGTCTGGTTTGCACCGTTAAAGCCGTTGCATCGCGTCTAGCTGTTATCGCCGGCTCACGTCATTACCGTCGCGTTTGAGACGCGTCAAGAGACCGCTGTGCTCTGTTCCATTTCGTTGCGCTCTCTATCGGTTTTTGAACGTGAACGCATACTGTGTGTACATCTTGTTCAGTGTTGGGTAAGTTACTCTAAAAAAGTAATTAATTACTAACTACTAATTACATCTTCTACAGTGTAATTAGATTACTGAACTAATTACTCTGTCTGAAAAGTAATTGCATTACTTATTACTAATTACTTTCTAAAACCCTTATAAACCTCGACCAGATGAAAATACAAGGATAGACATGAAATTGTTTTTTTTAACTCTTTCAAATAAATCATATAAAAACAAATAAAGCATTCACGAACTGGCCAAAGAATTTAAGGGGGCTGCGTTAAATTAGAAAACATATTTTTAACATTAGATGTTAAATTTAGATTTTAAATTCACTATTGTTTTATGTAGAATTGTGCTATAGCCTATAGAGTATTTAACACAATTTCGTCAGAAGTAACTGTAATTAGATTACTGAAAAATTATGAGTAATCCCTTACTTTGCTTTTTTCAATGAAAAAGTAATTTAATTACAGTAATTAATTACATAGTAATGCATTACACCCAACACTGGTCTTGTTTCCAGTACATTCCAGACTACTGAGCTTCACCTCTAGACTATTTTGTACTCATCATTCTAACCTCTTATTCCCCTTTTCGTTGTGCTGTGTTGTAATGTCTTATGTTTCTAGATGTTGGGCTTTCTGCCACACCAGTATGGACAAGATGGCAGATTGTGAATCTCATGGAAAAAAGGTGATGTTATGAGCTGTTATAAGATGTATTATTGCCATGTCCAAAATACCCATTCTTGCATGCTTTAATGCATTCAACTTTAATTAAAATTGTTTGTTGTAAAAATGTTGTTTTTCCCCAGAGACAGTGGACAATCGTAAAGGAAATGAATAAGGCAAAAATCAAGGAAAAGGTATGGATGGATGGTAATAGGCAATACTTTTCCTCTTTGTTTTTGTTGTTTTACAACAGTTTTGAAAAGTAAAAAACATTTTATACTAATCCAATATAAAGTTGATAACACATACAATGACTGATTAGAATGATCTAAAACACATCTTTGTGAATATAAAAACCTATCAGTGGTGTGCACAGGCCTGAGCAGGGACAGGGGTGGAAAGATAAAAAAGGGCACTGATTATACACTGTATATTAATGAATAGTACTTATTTACTATACTAATTTTTTTTGCTTTTTGAATATTTAAGTAATTCCTTTATGTACAGTACATATCCTAATTTTGCATTGTTTCCTTTATCTGTTCTGTTATATTTATCACAAAAAGCACCATGGTATTACAATATTTTTTTTAGACAAACTTGGTATTTTTAAGTACCTTGGAGTACCATTACAATATCATGAAATATGAATATAGTAATCATTCAGTACTGTGGTATTACCCTGGTTACACCACAGTGCTTAAGTCTTTATCATCATGTCTCACCACTCTTCTCCACTTTCTCTCATCTCTGCTCCTTCACTTTATCTTGTCATCTTTGCTGCTTCCTCTCTGAACTCATCATCGTCTTTATACAACTGACACTTTTTGTAGTACTTTCTCTTCATTTCCTTTCATATTAATATAATTTTATTTTACTAAATTTCTGGCATTAATACTAAGGAACGTCAGAAATGAGTTTTATGCGATGTCGGAAAACCAATTGAGTTTTATTATTTTGATGAATTTACACTATAATACATAGAGTGGACTTTTTTATCTGATCTGTTACTCTTCTGAGGCAATGCCACTTCGATGTTCCGGGGCAAATTTCAAACTGCATTTTTGCTCCCTTGAAGGGCACTGCTGCGGGAAGGGGGCACCCCTCGAAAGCATGTTCCAAACAAAAGTGAGAAAACAAGTCTCTTCTCCAAGGTGCCCCTGCAGCATCCTTTCTGTGCACGCCACTGAAACCTATTACCACCTAAAAATTTTTGTATATTTTACACTGTTAGGGTCTCATCTCACACCATTTGTTTTGATCTATTTTTCACAGTTGTCAGCAATATTGTCCTGTTTCTTATCTTTGTTTAGTTCTCTTTTCTAGGTGTGACTGTGTGGCTGCTTGGGAATTTAACAGATTATGTAATCCATTATGACAACTTTCCATAAATCAAATTATTCATTGGTAAATAATTTACTATTTGTGAGTTTGATTCTCGAGGAGGAAATCAAATCCTGCAGGATACTACCCAAATAGTTCTTGTAGAAAACTCTTGCACAATATGTACAGTTTAACACTTGCTATGTTTGCAGGATTTGAAATGTACCCTGTACAATATTCCTGCAGGGAATAAATGTGTTTTAATGACCTGTAAGACAAATCCTGCAGGATAGAATTCCTTCAGAAAATTCTTTCCATTCCTTCATAATATTCCTGCAGGATTCATGTAGGGTTTTTTTGTAAGGGGTTATCGGCATGCACTTCACTTCTACCGGTCGATTTTGAAAAATGATATTCATTTAGTGAAACACGAAACAATTTAACAAATACTTCTAAATTCAAATTACACTTCAAATGAAACGAGAATAGAATAAAAATAACAAAGTGGTCAAAAAAATCGATTTAAATCCAAACATTTTACCCTCTCCAACTTGTACCACCGGCCCCTTTTGCAGTGACTTAAAACTCACTCTATGACAACAGGTGGAAAATTACTAGTCAAAATTAAATCATAAATACAATTGTAAATATACAAGAATAATAATACATATAAATATAACAATACAAATTATAATAATAATTGAAAAAATAAACCATGACCTCTAGAATGTTTAACACAAATCAAAATTTTTTTGTTTCAACAAACGGCTTCAACAGCGATTGAAGGAACATAATTTGATATTCTGTACTTTCAGAATTTGGACATGAACTTTATTACCACCTGCTGGTGAAATCTCCAAACTGTAAATGCAGGAACTGAATTTGGACTTTGCCATGAGTTAAGAGGTGGTATTGAATCGTCCTTGTCGCGCAACGACCAAATTCTTAGGAAAATAGCAAATTGCGCTTTGCGCCACTTAATTTACATACAACACACCCATAGTTTATGCACCTACACCCACAGTAGCGCAAACACTCCCACCCACACCCAGTTGCGCTTTGCACTGGCACGAAAATTGCACTTAGAGTTAGCGCTCTCACGAAAATTGGATAAGACATTGCGCACGGTCGTAGTGCGTTGCGCTGCGCTTTGCGCACACACGAAAATAGAGCCGCAAGTGTTAATACACCCAAGGCAACCTTTTTTTTAGTGTGTCAGTGCAATTAAAACAGTCACACACACTCTTAAGGTGCAGAGTGGAGTAGATTAGTGGGCAGACAAATCAAATCTGCTCTGTGTGAAACCGATGATTCAGACATACTCAGCAAACTCCAGCCTTCCAAATAACACACATGTGAAACACTGGGAGCAGCTAACACATCACAAAGAGATAAACACACATAAACAGGCCCATTAAAATAGAGTGTGAAGGGGCGGATTTAGGCATGGGCGATCCAGGGCGGCATCTTGGCTGGTCAACAACTTCGGGGTGTTCTCATGTACAATCGCCGCAAACCCCCCGATTTTTTGTTTAAAAATAGAAAGAAAAAAAATATCTGCATTTAGTTTACAAAGTGAGTTTTCCCATCATTTTATGAATATGGTTCAAAACTGAAAAGAACAATATACATGTGATGCACTCTATGCATAATAATAACTTTTTTATTTTTGAATTATAATAAAAAAAAAAATTGAATAATAATTGTAATAATCATAATAATTATTTAAAAATAATAATGGATATAAAACACATTTTGCATGTGAGGCATATAAAGATATTCATTGTCAATTAATGCGTTCGTTCGTATGTAGCTTGTGAGACCTTTTTACATTCATTTTGCAACACTGTCATCTGTTGGTCTGACTGTCACAGCACAACAGCATAATAGCTTTAATTCCTCAACTCATACTGAATTTTTAAGATCCAATTAAACTTTCACCCCCTTCAGTATGAGCATATGAATCGTTTATCCATAGCTAGACAATGCTCTTAAAGTGACAGTTTAAATAAAGCAACAACAACAAACACAAAATTAACTACATTCATTTTACTCAATATCATGTCCCCTTTAAGCCCTGGTGCTCTCTTTGGCTTCTAGGCTCCTCTCATTAACACGTGCTTTGAGCATATACAGTACTTTTTTAAAAGTGCCAAGCCATCAAGGCCGATATATCATTATGTTCCAGACTGTGCCAGCGTCACATACTCTCTCAGCTCTGATTGGCCCATGCCATTGCCATGGCCCATTGGCATCATGTAGTCAGATGGATGAGGGAGGACCATACCACCTTGATCTACACTAGGTGCGTATGCAGGGGGGTCATCTGAAGGGTTATGGGTCGAGATCTTAGAGGGGGCGGAGTCTTGAATTGCAGACATGAGGGTGGGAGGAGTCATAACATATCCTCCATTTATTGGAGCAGAATTCTCAGGATTTCCAGGCACGCATGTGCCATCTCCTTCAGAGGACACGTCAAATATTTTGTCCTGGGGGCTGGCATCCTCACAGCACAGAATATAAGGCCCGGTGAAGCTCGTGCCTGATTTGTCATGGCACATACCCTCCCTGTCGTAGGAGCACAAGTGGTTTGATCCATCTGACCATCCCACTTTGACAATGGTAGTGTCTAAACTCATGTCTTCACTGTGCAACAGAAGTGGCTCCCCAGAGACACTGTTAAAAAGTTACAAGTAAAAGGAAAATATATTCATACTCATATTTGGGTTACATTTCTGAAAAGTAGTCAACATGGACATTTGGGATGTACAAATGCTAAATGAACACAAAAAATCAGGGTTCAAACGGTTATGGAAAACCTGTAACTGGAGTCATGAAAATCTTCTAAAAGTATTTCACCCAAAAATTAAAATTCTCTCATCATTTACTCACCCTCATGCCATCCCAGATGTGTATGACAAACGAAGATTTTTGGAAGCATATTTCAACTCTGTAGGTCCATACAATGCAAGTCAACAGGGTCCAAAACTTTGAAGCTCAAAAAGCACATAAATGCAGCATAAAAGTAATCCGTAAGACTCCAGTGGTTAAATCTATATCTTTAGGAGTGATATGAAAGGTGTGGGTGAGAAACAGATCAATATTTAAGTCCTTTTTACTATAAATCCTCCTCCCTGCCCAGTATATGCAGGAAAAATGCAAATCGCCAAAAACAAAAGAACTCTTAGGAGAGAAGAGCACTTAAAAGGGGAGATTTATAGTAAAATAAATGACTTAAATATTGATCTGTTTCTCACCCACACTTATCATATCACTTCTGAACACATGGATTTAACCACTGGAGTCGTATGGATTACTTTTAAACAGCCTTTATATGCTTTTTGAGCTTAAAAGTTTTGGACTCTGGTGACTTTCATTGTATGGACCTACAGAGCTGAAATATTCTTCTAAAAATCATTCTTTGTGTTCAGCAGAAGACAGAAAGTCATACACATCTGGGATGAGTATGAGGGTGAGTAAATTATGAGAATTTTCATTTTTGGGTGAACTATCTCTTTAAAGAAATATTCTGGGCTCAATCAACAGCATTTGTGGCATTTCAACTCGTCTCTCGTTTTCTTTAAAAAAAAATAAAAATAGAAGTAGAAGAAGAAGCAAAAATAGAGGTTACAGTGAGGCACTTACAATGGAAGTGAATGGGGAACATTTTTGGAGGGTTTTAAAGGCAAAAATGTGATTTATAATTTTATAAAAGCATTTACATGAATTTTTTCTTTTAAAACGTGTGTATAAAGTTGTTTAAATCGAGCTGTTTTTGTAGGATTACAAGGATTACAGCATTTTGTTTTTTTCATGGTAACAAAGTTGTAAAACTGGATATAAGTTTACACAGACATGGTTAGTAAGTGATTTTATCATGCTAAAATCATGTTAACACACATATTGTTTATGTCTTGTGTCTATACTTTTGAAACAGTGAGTATTTTAACATTCACTTCCATTGTAAGTGCTTCACTGGAACCTCGATTTTTGCTTTTTTTAAAGAAAAGCATAGATTAGTCAAATAACATTTTTACGGTAATCAACATTATGCCACAAATGCTGTTGATTGAGCTTAACTTGTATTGAACCCGAAATATTCCTTTAAGAAAGAATTTTTGGGAATTTTTAAATTGTAATTTCCAAGTCATCAACTCATCAACTCACTTAAAAAGTAATGGGAATTTGTATAGAGAATACATTTTCTAGTTATGCTTAGCTCTAAAACATTTCATCGGCTAGAAATTTCTCTCTGTGAACGCATTATTTTTAAGCAAATGAAACTATAAGTATTTGTAGGTTTAAACGGTTTGTTGTGGGAGCTAACCTGCTTTTGCAGATACTGATATCGTCTGTAGCCTGGAGGACACACATGGTGATTTTCTCTTTCTCACTCTGAAGATATGGCCATCCAGTGGAAGACTTCTGAAAGAGAGAGAGAAAGAGGAATGATGTAACACCTCAGTAACACCTCTAAAGGGGTTTGTGTTTTAGTCCTCAGTGAAAATCAGGAGAAATACTTAATGGATATGTAAACAAAAAATACTGTCCATACAGCCTGCTTTGAAGGACAAACAGCTCTTTCTTTGATTTTAAATGTAATGCACAAGTGTTATCTAAAACCAAACTTAAAGAATTACACAAAAACTATGATTTTAAATGAAAAAAGAAAAGAAAGACTAAAACAAAACTGAAACACTGGTTGAAAAGCTAACAGAAATGTCCATGTTTTCCCAAGATCAGTCAGTAAAGACACTCACCTTAATCATTTCCTCCATCACTCTGCTGTTTATGGGTGATGGAATCGATCCCCTCCATAACTCTATCTTTCTGTTTAGAGAAATGCACACCCATGAACAAAACACACAACTAACAATAACTAACTACACATGATGAATGACAAGGTGTTTTACCTGTGACAGGCCGGAAGGGCATTATACAAGATGGCGAAGAGCACAGCCACAAACACAACAACCAACATATAGATTATATTGGTGATGGACCATGAAGCTATACACACATACACACACAAACAGAAAGAGTTGTTTTTTGTATTGACTTACCATGATAATGTTTTACCGGCATATATTGTTAGTTAAGATTCAGTGAATTCTGGACACGCTGGACCACTTTTTCCATGTCAAAAAGTGATCCAATTTATCTGAATGGACTACTTGCACAACTGCTTGCTTGTTCTAAGTAGGGCGGTTCAGGTGTTTCCGGTTACACCGTTCAGTGCGTCTACATGCAGAGATTTACTGTATTCATGGGAAAGCAGTTAATTTCTTTTTTTAAGGCTGTCAGTTGATTAAAAATCAATAAATCAAATTTCTGGCGCTAACGTGACATCTCAGTTTTATAATTTGCTGAAATTTGCCTCTAAATATATTTTTTCCTTTCCAAATGTAGCTAAACTCAGCTCCTGAATAATAAAATCAAACATATATAATCTGCAGCAGTCTGGCCGTCTCATTAACACGCGTTTCATTCACTGATGATATTTCGTACCAGTTGAGATTCAACGATAAATTCCTCCAGTGGCGTAACTTGGATCTTGTGGGCCCCAGTGCAAAACATCTTGATGGGGCCCTTTGCCACCCCACCCACTCGTAGCCTGCAAGAATTCACTTAAAATATATGACACTGAATTGTAATTTTTTTGTTTGCACATTATTGTCACTAAATGTCTCAATAGATTTGATCCTCTCAAGGCACCTTTTCAGAAATTATGAGAAGAATCGTATTTATCTTAAAATGTCTTTCTAAAATGATTAAAATGGAATTCCACAAATGAGCTGTGCTATTTATTCTGAAAGGCTGCATTTTACTTGTGCTGTAAGCGATTTTAGAGTGACTGAGCCGTTGATTTAGCCACGCCCCCTCATTCCAAAACCCAGCCCTCCAAAAATAATTTTGAGACAAAAACCGAGCAAAAGAGCAGTTCCTGTGGCTGTCAAATTCAACAGTGGCACAATAGCGCCCTCAACTGACAAACATTATGAATCATCTCCTCAATGATCTGGTTCAAATGAGAAGGATGGGACTAGAATAATTATAATGACAGGACACTTCAAGTTTATCTGACGTCACAGACATAGTTTGCTTGATCAGCTGAACTTTCTGAAGCACTGGAGATGCCCAATAATAGTATCAATGTTGCATCATGCTCTTTCTCAGCACAATTCTCTCTACTTTGTGATATAAATGTTTTCTAGATTTTAATAAAGGTCACCATAGATGAGATGCATAGTGTGTAGTCCAGCTATAAATACAAAGAAGTTCCATTAATGAAATGCTGATGATGGTAAGGTCAGTTAAACTTTGCAAACAATTGAATATTTTAAGGTAGAGCCCACAGGCCTCCTTAGACCATGGGCCCCAGTACGGCTGCCTTGCCCAACCTGCCAGTAATTACGCCATTGAATTCCACCATGCAAGATTGCAAATGAATTTTCTTTGGATAAATGTCCCAGACGTTTTATTTATAAATACATTAGCTGTTATCTTACTCTGACCATGCTTTAAAAAAAAAAATCACTCACAGTTGTATTATCAAATAAAATAACTGCGCTAAAATATATTTAACCACACTAAATATATTTAATCTATTTCAAACTTTATATCTCATTATCTTTAACAGCTCTTACTTATGCATTTGCATTTCAACATTTATCGATATACAGTACATATCAATGAAACAGTGACACAAAATAAAGATTAAAACATACATTTATTAAAATAGTTTGATGCATGCGTTCATCGGGTCTCTCTCCCTCACACATGGAACATAGCAGTGACTGAAGCACATAGTTGTTTAATTCAAAGAGCGCCGCTGGTGCCGACACCCTTTATGTCTCCTTCCACCTTTTGTCATTTGTTTTTCGAGCTGATCCATGGTTAAATGTCTGGTACAGACCTCCGTGTGAGGAGAAACAGTGAAATGCACTTGGATTGGAGTATATACCAGCCATTGCTCTCTCAGATCGGCTCGGCCTGTATTAAAGCTCTGAAAACTGTTCTTCTACTGAATTTTGAAGAAGCTGTATATGGTAATGTGCACAATATCTCTTCTCCCATCTCTAAAAAGATCCGTACTTTAAAATCCTCTTTTGAACACTCATTTTAAGTGGCTTTTGGGAACTAGGCCACTACGACGCATGTAAACACATTCAACCGGAATGTATACGAGGCTCAGTGCAAGTAGTCCATTCACCCTATATATGAATTATTTACTTGATTCTCTATGGTTTAAGGATGTTAAAATAATTTTCCGGGTTCAATACAAGTTAAGCTCAATCAACAGCATTTGTGGCATAGTACTGATTACCACAAAAATTTATTTTGTCTGGCCCCTTTTCTTTTTTTTCTAATTAAAAAACAACAAAAAAAGCCATAAATTATCGTAACTGTGAGGCACTTACAATGGAAGTGAATGGGGCCAATCCTGTAAACGTTAAAATACTCACTGTTTCAAAAGTATAGACACATAATGTAAAAAATATGCGTGTTAACATGATTTCAGTGTAATACAGTCACTTACTAACTATTTCTGTGTGAAGTTACAGCCAATTTTACAACTTTGTTGCCATGACGATGTAATGTCAACCAACCCTAAAACCCTAAAATGACTGTAAAAATGAAAAACTTTACAGCTCAAATAACACATGAGTTTTAACAGAAGAATAGATGTAAGTGCTTTTATAAAATTATAAGCTTCACATTTCTGCCACATTACTGCCACTCCCTGTCTCTCTTCACTGACTGCCGGTTGATGCACGTATCAAATTCAAGGCTCTGATGCTGGCGTACAGAACAGTCACTGGGTCTGCTCCAACATACCGAAAATAATTTCTGCAGAGCTACGTTAGAAGCCTGCGGTCAGCTAAGGAACGTCGCCTTGTACCAACACAAAGAAGCACCAAAAAAACCTTCCCGGACTTTCGGCTTCATTGTACCACATTGGTGGAATGACCTTCCCAACTCCATCTGTGAAGCTGACTCATTTTCTGTCTTCAAAAAATGGCTAAAAACACATCTTTTCCATGAGCACTTAACCAGTTACTTTAAAAAAAATTGTTTAATCTGTTTTGAACACTACTATTCTGAAGCTAGTGAAACCTTGTAATATGGCACTTTTTCATACCACTGTCTCCTTAAGAGTCGCTTATGTGTTCCTCTTTTGTAAGTTGCTTTGGATAAAAGCGTCGCTAAATGAATAAATGTAAATGTAATACCTCCAAAAATGTGCCCCATTCACTTCCATTGTAAGTGCCTCACTGTAACTTTGATTTTTGCTTCTTCTTCTTCTTCTTTTTTTTTTAAGAATTCTTTGGTAAATAATTTTTTTGTGGTAATCAACATTATGCCACAAATGCTGTCAATTAAGCTTAACTTGTATGGAACATGTTTCTTTAAATAAGCCATGTGTTGTGTTTATTTTTGCAATTCCTTTTCATATCGCTATAGTGACATAAAAATGACACTTCAGCTTTAAGAAAGAAAATCACATTTCAAGACTGAAAAAGGCCTGATCAGAAGACCATGCCTGAAATCAAAGGTGTTACCTGGGTCGGTGATAAATATTGTTGGCGGGGACCATTCTGATGGCCGAACAACATATTGACCATCCGGTATATGCAGTAGTCTAATGTGGGCCTGGTAACGTGTTGAATGATTTAGAGAGCTAGAGGGAATCTCAAACTTGCTGTCCCCCTGAGTAAGGTTACAAGACACTAAAGACTTCAAAGAGAGAGAGAAATAATGCTTGAAATCAGTCTCAGCAACAACTAAACAATTTAACGGTTTAATATGTGCATATTTGCAACATAAATTAAGACTGAAAGATAGGTAACACACCTTGTTGGTCCAGATTTGTAGTTGGATTTGGAATTTAAGATATTGAGAAACTTTTGGCAAAGACCAGGTTAGTTTGACAATGCCATCTGTCACGTCCACCTTGACCGGGTCGGGTCGTGGAAGTTGAACTAGAGGAGCACATGAATATGCCGTTACAGGTCCTGTTTAAAGTCTTAGGTTTTAGACATACAGCTTATTTAGCCATCAACCCATCAAACTTTTCTTGCCTTCATCCTGTCAACACAACAACCTCTTAACTGTCCATCCTTCTATATGTCAGTGGTGCTCAATTGTTGGTAGGTTTCAGTTTTATTGTTTAACTATGTCAAGACCACTGTAGCAAATTATTTATTTTATTTACTACTAAATTATTTGTGAAATTGGATTCATAATATTCCTGCTCCTCATTTTCAGAAAAAACCCTATTGGTTAAACCTCATTTTAAAAGAAGATAAGAAGACAGGCAAATTGAACAATTTTGCCATGTAGTTGTTAGGACATTTGTAGTTATGTTACATTTGACACTGAAGCTTTGAAGCTTGTGTATAAAAAATAAACAAAAAATTGCGCTGAAGCACTGAATCCAATCTGTTTTGCCATAAACATGTGATCTATGACATTCTCCAAGTACAATTTTATATTTCAGGTGGCACAAAATGCCTACTGTGTGTGGTACTAAGCCTGTATTGTTCCTCCAAAACACCAGATGGCAGCACTAACACAAGTATTATTGGATTACAGACTCCACTAACTACCAAGGGGTTAAAGGGATAGTTCATTCTCTCATCATTTACTCACCTTCATGCCATCCCAAATGTGTATGACTTTCTTCTAATGTACTCAAATTAAGATTTTTAGAAGAATATTTCAGCTATGTAGGTCCACACAATGCAGGTGAATGGGTGCCAGAACTTTGAAGGTCCAAAAAGCACCATAAAAGTAACCAATATGACTCCAGTCATTAAATCCATGTCTTTAGAAGCGATATGATAGGTGTAGGTGAGAAGCAGATCAATATTTAAGTCTTTTTTTCTATAAATCTGCTTTAACCTAGCGGTGAGCACTTTCGAAGCATTGTTTCACAAAGCTTCGAAACCTTTACGAATCATTTGTGTTGAACCAGTGCTTCGGAATGCATTTCAAACTGGCTAAGTCATGTTATTTCAGCAAACGAGGCTTTGTTAGTTAATACTGTTTCGAAACATTTTTCAGTGTTTCGTGATTGGACACTAGGAGGCGTTGATCCCACAGGGAAACTGTGAATCAGCGTCAAATGCAGGCTGGAACTGATCTCGAGTCAGTTTAGAAATATAATAAATTGGGTTCATAAAATCAGATCTGATTTAATTTTAAATTAAGTTATTTTAAATTCCCTGTCGATCACCTTGAGTTATATGTTCCCCCGAAAAAGAATCAAAATGTTGTGTTAATAAGAAAGGGACATTTGAGAAAGATATTTATGAAATATAAAGAAATCTATTTGTTCTACAGAAAGCAGATCTGGAATTTGAACTATCATCCAAAACATATACGCACTCTTTATTCTTTGATGTAAACTCCATTTGTAATAGTTCAAATGCTATGTAGCCTAGAGGTGAATGTGATAGTTTGACATCTGAAGTATTGCATTTTTAAGGTCGAGTCCCCTGCTTACTGTTTGCGAATTATACATTTTCTGTCTAGTTAACAAAATGTTTATTTTACAAACTGTATAAGCATAAATATATTGTTTTAATTTGGGTATACAAAACAAAGTGTTGGTTTAGTATGAAAAAACAATAAGCACTGTTTAGTATTTAAAATCAATTAAAAACAATATTCATATAAAGGCCAACAGTCTATGAAGGTCTGCATATTATGCAAAGATTCAGATCTGTGTATTCCAGGATAATGACGATAACTATGAAAAATATAATGTAAATACAGGGCAGCTGTAACTGCTTTTGACTCGAGTCTTCTCACTGCATTTACATGACTGAGACCAGCAGATGTCCTCAGAGTGCGGTGTTTAAAGCGCTTCAAAACAGTGAATCATTTTGCGAGGCAACTGGTTCAATTGATTTGAAGATTCGGAAAGCTTTGTTTCTCCCATCACTACTTTAACACCCATTGTACAAAGGTGCCTAAGTTTGTTCCTGGCAGGCAGCAGATGCCCTAACCCCACCCCCATCTCAAATCCTAATCATATGGAGCCTGTAAGGCTGAGTACCCCACCAGGAACAACACGAGGCACCTTTCTCCCATTGCGTACTTTACCAGCCCTCCTAAGCACGTTCATGACAGTTCTTCTCCTTCTGTATGTTGCTGAATTCTTTGTGCATATCGCCACCTACTGGGCTGTTGTGAAAATATGATTTATTTATTCTTTTCCTTTGCTTTATTCCCCCCTTTATTTTTCTTTCTCCTCCCTGCCCAGTAGGTGGCGATATGCACGAAGAATGAGAATTGGCAAAATGGAAGAACTCTGTCCTCTCGTGGCTGGTGAAAGTGTAGATTATTAGTAAAAAAGGACTTAAATATTGATCTGTTTCTCACCAACACCTATCATTTCGCTGCTGAAGATTCTGATTTAACCACTGGAGCTCTTTGGATTACTTTTATTTTGCCATTATATGCTTTTTTGAGCTTCAAAGTTCTGGCCACCATTCACTTGCATTGAATGGTCCAACAGAGCTGAAATATTCTTCTAAAAATTCTTCTTAACTTGTGTTCTGCAGAAGAAAGAAGTCATACACATTTGGGATACATTTTTTGGGTGAACTATCCCTTCAAGTTTGGCTGGTTAGGCCCAAAAGCACCTTTTTCCATTAATAGTATTCTAATGATGAATAATTTTTGCATGCAACATTTAAAATGCAAAAATGTCATTACATTATAGTAGATGTTTTAAAAGTGTCTGATTCTTTGAAGGCATCTTAAAAGCGTAAAATGGACTTAAACTGCCATTGTGATCAATAGAATGCTAACAGA
Organism: Myxocyprinus asiaticus; assembly: GCF_019703515.2. Lineage (NCBI taxonomy): Eukaryota > Metazoa > Chordata > Actinopteri > Cypriniformes > Catostomidae > Myxocyprinus > Myxocyprinus asiaticus. Next base: position 9,036,952 of record NC_059357.1, on the reverse strand, counting down.
TAGCTCCTTGAACCACCCCTTAAAAAGACTTACTATATTTTGAAGATTTGAATATCCTACTGAAGTACACAGGCCTCAGTTCCACGGTTAACAGGTGAGGGTCAGAGGTCTTTAAAGAACAGGAAAACTCTGAAAGCTCAGCATCACTGAACTTCAGCAGAGGATTATTACAACATTCAAAGGCTCTAAAGGGCAGAGAAAACATTGAGTCGGGGTTGTCAGTGTGTGGGATATGAAACCACAATGTAAAATCGATCGTAAATGATACCATGTGGGCCTTTCTTTGAATAGTACTCACAGACTGTTGTCATTTTCACGGCCACAGAGATGATATGACATAAAGTGAGAATGCTCTGTCTTCATCTGCCAGGAACATGTCACAATGGTTTCTCCCTCTATCACACACTGCAGGTTAAAAAAACCATCTAAAAGCAAGAGATCATAAAACATGACTAACATGTCTAACCCAAACATGTATTTGCACTATAAGTGAAAATACTTCATTATTTTAAACTATTAATTAAAGTTTTAAATGACCAGTTTGTTATGGACTGGGTTCTTATTACCATCGTGTGTCCTCCAAGACACTAGAGGGCTCCAGTCACTCCAGAGTCCAATAGCAACATGTGCCCTGACTCTGGCTTGGTAACTGTAGCCCAGCAACAGTGACTTATTTTCAATAATATACTCTGTAGCATTGATCTTGTCCACAACCTAATAAAAAAGAAAGAGAGAAATTACACGCGTTCACTAACACAAACACCCATGCACATATGCTGCCAGATAACATGCGTCCATTGGTAATATTGACACTTGCATAAATACACACACAAATGAAATGAACTTTGCATGGACCCACATAAATATCCAAATCTTTACAGCTGATCTGTCTCCAGTTTCAGAAAGGTAGCATCACTCTTTCATGTGGAGACTTTATCTTCGGTGGGAATCTTGTGACTAGTTTGAGGTTATATTGCTGTTTCCTTACAATGGCAGACTGCAATGTTATAGTACATTGATATATATTGAAACAATGCTGCTATTACACAGATATTGCTGGATATCCACAAGGTATTCTATGAGAAAAAGATACTGTTTTGGTTAGTAGTTTAGGTTTGTAGTTCGTACTGAGAAAGACAAACGTTCTGTGGAGATATTTGTGTGTTACTGTCTTCTGTGTCAGCTGTTACAGAACCGGTAACAGATGTACATATGAATTCCCTTACGAAAATCGAGAGTTCATGGCAAATTTGCCACTGATAATTTTCACATGCAAATGAGCTTTGCAGGAAAACTTGTCCATTGTTGCCAAAGGTTTGCTGCAGGTTCACCACTAGCGGTGAAGAGCTGCAAACTTCTGGCAAACATTTATAACATGTAACCATATATATATATATATATATATGTTAACTGTGACTAAGCAGCTGAAAAATTCCAGAAAATTGTGTCAAGCCTTTAGACAATTAGCCAATTAGCTTTTGATAGGAGGTGTACTGAATTTGAGGTGTACCTGTGGATGTATTTTAAGGCCTACCTTCAAACTCAGTGCCTCTGCTTGATATCATGGGAAAATCAAAAGAAATCATGAGGAAGGAAAATTATGTGGATATATTGAAGCAACATCTCAAGACATCAGCCAGGAAGTTAAAGCTCGGTCGCAAATGGGTCTTCCAAATGGACAAAGACACCAAGCATACCTCCAAAGTTGTGGCAAAATGGCTTAAGGACAACAAAGTCAAGGTATTGGAGTGGCCATCACAAAGCCCTGACCTCAATCTGATAGAAAATTTGTGGGCAGAACTGAAAAAGCGTGTACGTGTAAGGAGGCCTACAAACCTGACTCAGTTACACCAGTTCTGTCTGGAGGAATGGGCCAAAATTCCAGCAACTTATTGTGAGAAGCTTGTGGAAGGCTACCCAAAATGTTTAACCCAAGTTAAACAATTTAAAGGCAATGCTCCTAAATACTAACAAAGTGTATGTAAACTTCTAACCCACTGGGAATGTGATGAAAGAAATAAAAGCTGAAATAAATAATTCTCCAAATTTCACATTCTTAAAATGAAGTAGTGATCCTAACTGACCTAAGACAGGGAATGTTTTCCAGGATTAAATGTCAGGAATTGTGAAAAACTGAGTTTAAATGTATTTGGCTAAGGTGTATGTAAACTTCTGACATCAACTGTATATATATGTATATATATATATATATATATATATATATATATATATATATATATATACACACACACACAGGACTCTGCAAAAGTTTTAGGCACTTGTGAAAAACTTTCAAAGTGAGGATTTTTAAAAAAAAAATAATGACATAAATAGTTTTCATTAATCAATTAACGTTATACAAAGTCCAGTAAACAGAAAAAGAGCTAAATCAATATTTGGTGTGAACACTTTTGCCTTCAAAACAGCACAAATTCTCCTAGGTACACCTGGACACAGTTTTTCTTGGTTGTTGGCAGATAGGATGTCCCAAGCTTCTTGGAGAATTCACCACAGTTCTTCTATCTACTTAGGCTGTCTCAGTTGCTTCTGTCTCTTCATGTAATCCCAGACTGACTCAATATTCAGTGAGGGGCTCTGTGAGGGCCATGCCATCTGTTACAGGGCTCCCTGTTCTTCTGTTTTATTTTATTTGCAAAAGTAATGTTTGGGAGTATAAAATGTATATTTCCTATTGACACACTAAAGTAGCAGATATAAATAACCATCTTAAGACAGATGTTTTTGTGAAGCATCTTATGTGCCTAAGTCTTTTGCACAGTACTGTATATATATATATATATATATATACAGTATATGAGTAGTGCAGAATAATCTTTTATTATATAATTGTTTCAAAATATACTTAATATTTGAGAAATTTTTTCCACCAAATCAAAGTCATTTTGTCTAACCAACATGGTAGGTTGCCATTTTGACAAAACAAAACAAAACAAAACAAAACAAAACAAAACAAACAAAAAAAAAAAACAGAGAAGATCCCTTTAGACCCTCATGACTATGTGTAAAGTTTTAAAACAATATCATATATTTTGACATTTTTATGCAAAGGCATATTTTGTTCAGGTCATATGGATTAATTCATGATATTTGTAAAAAAAATAAAATAAATAAATAAAATAAAAAAAAAAAGTTTTATTTAAAAAATAAAATAAAATGAATGATTAAGTTAATGTCAAAGTACATAAAATTATTTTAATACCTTTTACTTGATGACCATGTGGCATTTTAAGTCATTTACTATTTATTTATTTTTTTTGTAGAAAATGCGATAAATGTTTTTCAAAAATGTATGAAACCAAAAAAGATTCGATTTCTGCAAACTTTACACCTTTGTTATAATTTTTTTTTTTTTTTTTTTTTTTTTTACAAGATCTCTCATTTTTAATCACCTCGGCAATATTATTTGTCAATGACCCAGTAATTATAATTAGCTTTTTTTAAAAAACAATAGAAGTCTATGGTATGTTCTCTTTTAAATATCTAGGTAAACGTGTACGTGTGTGTACTCACAATCCAGTCATCCCCATATCTGCGATACTGAAGCTGGTACACGAGTGTTCTTGTGATATTTGAGGATGGTGGATATGGGTTTCTCCAGGACAGAAGATGACCTCTACCATCTACCTTCTCTGTCAAATCAGTCGGGGTGAGAACTTTTCCTGAAAATGCAAAAAGACAACTTTGAAAGGTTTTTCCACACTAGAAATGCTTTAGAACAAACATTTATGCACAAAACACACACTTACCTTGCTGGACTACTCTAAAAGTTGTGGGTTTCGATACACAGGGCACTTTGAAGTATAGAGTGTGACTTGTTGACTTGGAAAACCTTGTGGTGTCATAGCGACAGCTGTGAGAGACCTTCCCATTGGATAAAAGCACACTGAGTCCATCAGAGACACAAAGTGTTTCTGCCCTAAAGAGAGAGATAGTGAAAGTGACAGAGACAGAGAGAGATAAGAAAAGAGACAGAAATACCTTTTTATTTATAATTTTGCAGATAACGAGAATTTCCCCCATGACTTTTCTCTGAAGAAAATTAAATCTCACTTGAGCTTTCACCTAGTTTTGTTGTCCCTGAAGTACAGTGCCTGTGACGATGTATTTCCTGCTGTGTGTAAATGAACATGTGTTTCCTCCTCCCATGCGCATCGAACATGGGTCATGTAGTCATTGTAGCACTGCAGTGAATCCATAACTGGAGACCCTTAAACAAGAGTTCAAAGGTCAGTATTATAGGCCAAAGGGTCATATTTGAGGTTAACAGTTATAATTAAAGGGATAGTTCATGCCAAAATCGTGTCATTATTTACTCACCTTCATGTTGTTCCAAACCCATAGGACTTTCTTCCGTCTAACACAAAAGGAGATGTTAGGCAGAATGACTGCCGTAGTCACCATTCACTTTCATTGGATCTGTTGTCATACAATGAAAGTGAATGGTGACTAAGTCTATCATTCTACCTAACATCTCAATTTGTCTTGAGGGTGAGTAAATAATGACTGAACTGTGATTTTTGGGTGAACTATTCCTTTAAAGGAAACCCTTATGCCATCCCAGATGTGTAAGACTTTTTTTCTTCTGCAGGACATTAAGATTTTTAGAAGAATATCTCAGCTCTGTTGGTCCATTAAATGCAATTGAATGGTGGCCAGAAATTTGAAGCTCCAAATAGCACATAAAGGCAGCATAAAAGTAATCCAAATGACTCCGGTGGTTAAATCCATGTCTTCAGAAGAGATATGATAGGTGTAGGTGAGAAACAGATCTCTAAATCGCCATTTTGACCAGCCCTTCTATGCGTGTTCACGAGAGGTCTTTTGTTTTTTGCCCATTCGCATTCTTTGTACATATCGCCAGTGGCAATATGCGTGAAAAATGCGAATCTCCAAAAAAATAGAAGAAAAAGAACTAGGTCATATCATGAATGCGCATAGGAGGGCTGTTTGAAAGTAGATTTAAAGTTAAAAAAAGTACTTAATTATTGATCTGTTTCTCATCCAAACATATCATATCGCTTCAGAAGATATGGATTTAACCACTGGAGTCGTATGAATTACTTTTATGCTGATTTTATGCTTTATGTGCTTTTGGGGGCTTCAAAGTTCTGGCCATCATTTACCATTCACACATCTGGGATGGCGTGAGGGTGAGTAAATGATGAGAGAATTTTCATTTTGGGTGAACTATCCCTTTAAGATTTGTCCACAAAGTACCACTGGATAAATGTTGATGGATTCTGGCAAATAAAACATATTATTACACTGCTCTCTGGACTACTTTATTCTGATTTGTGTTAAATATTTATGGATTTTAACCTCTGAATTATCACTCTTTTCACACCAACGCAAGTTTGAAAAGCGAATTGGCGCATGCTTCAACTCAAAACAGTTACCGACTTTAGTAAAAATGGACTTGGAGGAGTTCAGTAATAAAGCTGAATTATGTAAATTTTTCAATGTAAAAATACTTTCTTCTATCCCAGCTTAATATGCAGAGACAACTATAAGTAAGCCATTCATATATTAATTTTCTCAAACACACAGTCTCTGTGTGACACTCTGTGTTTGTTTTGAGCTACCCACTTAGATCTGGTCGGGACCCAGGACTATTTGACTGACGAGGGCTGTTTTTGGAAATCTGTTTTAAAAATGTTTTAATTTTTGCAATTCCATTCGGGTGCACTAGTGTCACAGAAATTAGTAAACCTTTTAATAAAGAAGGTTCCTGTTACAGCAAGCATGCGACAGCAATGAACCGGTAAGAGAGATTGAAGAGAAAACTTAAAATAGAGGAAGACATTTGACACTGTAGCTAAATAAATTGACCTTTTTCACACTCCGGGTTTTGGAAAGCAGAAGTAAATGATTGTGCTGTGGTAATTCATTTTTATTTTATTTTTACTAATTCCAGGGTAATATAAAGCATAATGTTATACATTTACTCAATATTTTCAAAATGTATAATATAAAAAAATTGCGAGATTTAAGCTGCTAAATAAGGCGGAAACTTGTCATCACAACATGTGAATAAAGGTCTAATGCAGATTAATATGATACTGTGACACTGTTGCACTGTTCGTCTTGCTAGGCCAATATTTTCAATGCAATAGACTAAAAAAACACAACCCCACCCTCAAAAATGTTTTATAGTAATAAAACACTACAATTGCAATCCATAAAAATCAAAATACATAGCCTAACTTTTATAATATAGCAACAGATGCCTGTACAGTATCACTAAAGAAAAAGACCACAATGATAAGTGATGATGAATCTGTCCTCTTTAAAACAACAACAACAAAAACAACAACAACATCTGATTTCAGTTTCAAAGCTTTTTCCAAGAGCACCACTGTCGCACAGATACCTGACCACAAGCAGGAATTTCCAGAGACACTTGCTAGACTTAAACATTTCTTAAAGGGATTTTTCATTCTCAGACTCTGCAAGACTCTTGATTTTAGTTAGAAGTGAGAATGAGACCTAAACTCATGCCCTGAGTTACAAGTGTCTGCAATGGAGAATCTCTTTCGACTGTTTAGTAAAGCATTGGGATTATAACATTTATATGTATCGGTACAAGACGAAAGCCATAACATGATTAGAAAAACCACTGATAATGGTCTATCTGGTGGACACAGGCCTGAACCAAACAGGATTTTAAAAAATGAACAGAATACAATATCTGAAAGTGTGATCTTTCTTTCTTACCACTCCCAGATGTGAGTTCACGAAGATGACACTGGTCAGCGCTGGTGATTTTGAAAAGCAGAGCAAGTACACTCATATGTAGCATCCAGGTGGAGAACATTGTGGCTGAGATGCAAGACCGGAGACCAGCGAAACGCTTCTTACAGGTGGTTCTTCCAGTTACCTCCAAGATATCTGAATATTTAGAAACTACATAAATTTAAGAAAAAATGTGATAACATGCATTATCAGTTTATTTAAGCATATTCAGCAAAAAAATGGAGCTCCCTCAGACACACATATACTGAAGTCAACTTAAAGACATCTCAGACATTTGTGGTTATGACAAGTTAGCACTGCTTTTAAGCACAAAACTTCCTTCCTTTTTTATACTTTGCACACGTGCGCACAAAACAATACACATACTAGAAAGCACTTTACACAATACACTTTAGAAAGCATCTAAAAAATACGCACAAAATTCTTAAAATGCCCAAAAGTACGTATATTGCTTACTTTGTGTGACAAAAGCATGATGTCCTTCAAATCCATGTAAAAAAACCATCCATCTTTGAATTAAAAATTTAAAATCCATCTTTTAATTAAAGAAACATGTCAAGGAACCGGTGCGCATCATAAAAGGCTCCAGATCTTCATGAATATGTTGGAAGAATGAAAGCACGTCTCGTACAATAACGATACATGAAACGGTGGTGTAAACCTGACTGTCCTTCCATGACCCGCTAGTGGAACTATACAGTGTAAACACAGATGCAGAATGTGGCACTATGTTTCTCGTAACTGCCAGTAAACTGTAAGGAAAGGGATTTCCCTGATCTTAAAAGAGAGTGAGGGGCGTAAGGGGAGAGAGAGAGAGAGCACGGTTAAACTAAACTAAACTAAGTTTATAATTTTGAGTTTAGTATTTTAGATTTTGTACTTTTTGTTATATTGTTTTACCTTTCAATCAGTGTTTTGTAAGGTAGGACTGCTATTTTTAGTTGTGGTAAAGTGTACGTGTGCTGTTGGTGAGTGAACTCACTTAAAGGGAAAAAAACTAAAATACTTTTTACTCTACAATTTGTTCCTATAGTGACATAAACAATGTTTTACCAATGACAAATCTTGGTGGTCTTCACCTGTGCATGTCTTAAAAACATATATTTTAAAATGTTTTAATTTTAACATCTTGAGTTTACATTTTCCTATGTCAAATATTAAGATCTTGAAATTATCTTTGATCCATATACAGATCAGAATATTTCTGATTTGTAGATCGTCATTTCACTGTATGTCAATGGTTTTTAAGTCCTTTTAACTTCAGTGTAATGGTAGATATACAAAACAAAAACTACTCCTCAAATGTTAAATGATGTTTTTGTGAATGTTTAATGGCTGAGGAATTGTATTTAATTTAATTTTTTCATTGAAATTAATCACATTTTGGTTTAATAACACTGCATACTATATCTTATTAGCACATGAGTTTTCTCCTTTAATCACTACATTATTTAAATCTATAGATCATTTGACTGTATATGAATGCCACTTCCTATTAATCTTTTGCGAAATTCAGCAGCTCAAAGCTGAGCTGGAATGTGAGTTATGATAATACTTCATATGCATATGCAAGTATAAATAGTATCTAAATATCCTTACCTTTATTTTCATCATTAAAAACAGGCTAGTTAATGTTCCATTCCTCTGTGCTTGGACAAAATTTGTGTGTGTGTGTTTGTGTGTCTTTAGCAATCAACTTCAAATCAATATATAGTACTTCCCTTGTGTGCGTTTTTTTTTTCTGTGTGATTAAGGGTGTGTTCTCATTACTGAAATGCATATGAACACATGAGATCATTTACTCAAACAACTAACCAGAAGTTCCTTTTTTCTCAGTCGGGTAAAAACTTTAGTTGCTTGGTCATCGGAAATTTTCTTTCTAAGGTCTAGTTTACCATGGTAAAAGAGTTAACACAGAAAAACTTGTTGGCCACACAGTTGCTATTCTGTATTCAGTATCACAATTAGCATGAATACCACCAAGCCTTATAGTAATAATTTTGCAATCATTTACTCACCCTTATGTTGTTCCAAAGCAATATGACATTCTTTCTTCCGTGGAGCACAAAAGGAGATGTTAGGCAGAATGTTAGCCTTAGTCACCAATCACTTTCATTGTATGGAAAAAGATGCAATGAAAGTGAATGCTGACTGACACTAACATTCTGCCTATTATCTCATTTTGTGTTCCATGGAAGAAAGAATGTCATACGGGTTTGGGACATCATGAGAGTGAATAAATTTGCATTCTTGGGTGAACTATCCCTTTAATATAAAGAATAAAATTGACAGTCCTGGTTCAGAAAGGGACACAAGAATATCTCTATACACACATTCACACCAACAGATACACATCTACAAGCAAATTCACACTCACACTCCTACACTCAATTGCAAACCCACATAAACACAATGACATAGGCACAAACACTGTGCTGAGAACTTTCCAGGAAATATCAGGATAACCTGGAAGTGTCAGAAAGACCCCCCATCTCTCACACCATGTGTGTGTTTGTGTGCTTGAATTATACTCAGCTCTTCTATGTAAATTCATTCATAAATAAATAAAGTAATTTACCTTTTTCACAAGTTTGCATGTCTACCTACAGTAGTCCTTGAAGTGGAAATGGTAAACAGATTGGTATGGAGGGGCTTGAGCACTCCTGATTACTTAATTTAAGTTACTTAAGATTACAAATGAAGGTGATGCTGGAAGAGTTGAGGTAAGCAGCCTCTACATGTGCTTGTGTTGTGATTGACAGGACTAAATTGACAAGCACCTCCACAAAAAATGACCAAAGTTCAGCAATGCAACTCTATGTGGTGCAAGCTAATATGTTCCTTGAACTTGCTATCTGTTAGACAATTGGCTAATGTGATATGTTAAGCCAATCAGCTCATGTCGGTGTAAGCTGATTAGTCCTTTGTCATGTAATTGGGTAGCCAATCAACTTGCATCTCTTTTCAGACTTGCAGATTAGCTGGTTTTACTGCAGCACGCTGCGAAGGTTTTTCTCTGAAACCCACCTCCACCCCAGCTGCAATTGTCTAGATCTGCTACATGGGGATTGTTTGTAATGTCTGTTTGTGCAGCAGCATGCCTTACATGCTTGTCTTAGCATGTCTTGAATTTTTTTCTAATTGTGAAGCAGCAGCAGCAGCATGTCCACATGCTTAACTCAGTATGTAGTGTATTTTCTAATAGCAAATCTCCGTACTTGCTCTACAGCAGCAGCAGCAGCAGCAGCAGCAGCAGCAGCGTAGCAAATCTAGACCGCCAAGACCAATATACCATCATTACTGCATTAACATGCTAAATGTTTCCAAGAGTTGTCTTGACTGAACTTCCTTTAGAACTCTTCCTTCAGAACATTTATTTGTTGCATGGAAAAATGTTCAAAGGACTATTTCCCTATTATATCCAGTAACCACAGGAAATCTCTTGGCAACTGAGGGCATGTTGGAAATTATGTTGGTAGAGAGAGCTGAGAGTACTATACTCTTAATGATAGCTGAGAGCATAATCAATTTAGCCAAAATATTCAACAAATCAAGATACACGGGGTGGGGGATTTGTAGAATGTTCTGAATGACAGGTTCAGGCTCTGTGGAAACCTGCAGAACTTTCTTTTGGATGCAAGATTCCTTATAGGCCTGCTTTTTAGTAACCTGAAATGAGCATGTAATTTGGCTACAACTTCAATCATCTTAATACGAATGAAGTTTTAGCTATAAAGATTCTTAGGCTACGTACACATTAATCCGGATACATTTGAAAGTGTTATCCAAAAGAAGCTTGTCCACACTGAAATGTATAATAATGCTTAAATCTCCTTTACTGCGCATGCGAAAAATCTCCGTTCCATGTACGGTCTGAAACGCAGTTGTCCTTGTGTTTCGTGGCCGACAGCAATTCCGAGTAAACTTCCCGTTGCCTTTGAAGGAATGTAATGTGAAGGTTGTACACAGTAACATTTATCTTTAACAATGCTATCAAAGTGAATATCAGGCACAACAACACCACTACAACATAGGCCGCCATCTTGATTATTTTGGATTGAATGGATTACATGACTGCATCACATGACAACAAATACATCATCGTTTTCAGATATCTCTGTTATCCCTGTCCACACTACAGTGCGAAGACGGCATTTTCAAATTCATCCACTTGGCAGAGTGTTTTCGAAAAGCTCAGTTTTCGCTGTCAAAAACGTCGTCTCAGTGTAGACGGAAAGTCAAAACCTAGAGAAAATGATGCATTTTCAAACAAAAACGTATTAGTGCGGATGTGGCGCTTATTTAAAGACCAAAGGCTTTATTAAACCACCCAATGCATTAGTTAGTCAGCTATCATGCGTGCTGATATTCCGGCATGATGTATTAATAAGATCACAAAATTAAGAGTTCACTTACATTATATGTATATGTAACTGCAACATTTCCTGACCACAGAGCAAATATGTTTGAATGCTTGAGCTCAGGATGTTTGAAATTTCGAGAAATGTATGAATGTAGATCTGTACAGAACGCTGTCAATCACCAGTCAACAGTGGATACTGTAGATGTATCCAGATATTGTAGATGGATGGGTGGATGGATGGATGAAGGGATGGATGGATGGATGCTTGAGATGGATGGATGGATGGATATTGTAGATGGATGGATGGATGGATGGATACTGAAGATGGATGGATATTGTAGATGGATGGGTGGATGGATGGATGAAGGGATGGATGGATGCATGCTTGAGATGGATGGATGGATATTGTAGATGGATGGATGGATGGATGGATGGATGGATGGATGAATGGATGGATGGCAAAGTAAGCTCAACTGGTAAAGCTTATTATTAAATGATTCATTTTTATAATTTCATTTTTATCATTTTTAACTATTTTCTAGACTCTGGACCAATGAAAGTCTGTCTTTATTTAGATCTAGCTGTTCTCAAGTGCGTGTCTGTCTCAGAAACCACCTGTCAAAAAGAAAAAAATTTAAAAACGAAAACAAGAAGAGATGAAGAAAGATTGTGTGAAGATAAGAGATATGTTGGTGGGGAGGGGGGCAAGCGGTTTTAACAGATGAGCAGAGCACATGCACACTACTCTGTTCAAAAGAACAGATCAATTTGCATTTATTCTGTTCATGCCCTATCCACCTTATTTTGCAGCACCGAAGTAAGCAAACCTTTGCATTTGCTACAGGTGTAACAAAGTTCTGTTGTCACTGACCGCAATGAAAATAATGTAAAGAATAATACCAGAATTTAGTGATGTGGGCTTAAAGACTATCACACAACCACAGGATGTATAGCAGAATAATATGCTAATGTAGGATCATTTACAGTAAAATTTATGTAGATCATTTACTGGTTGCTGTGTGTTGTATTGAAGAGATAGTAATAAAGTCTGATTCTTACTTTACAGAGAGCATGACGATACAGTTTGTGTATCTGCATAACCTTCGAAGTCATGCTGAATGTGAGATCTGTGTGTCTATTTACTATAAACCACTAAGAAAGAGAGAATACTCTCTGACTAGAAAGGAGACAATAATGCATTTATTGTTTTGCGGAGATGAAACAAGATGCAGTTTTGGTGCAATGAAAGTGCATGCTGAGCTATGCAGTAGCTGTGACAGACGGAGATGTGGACTGTCAGTTTCAAGGCCTGATCTCTCATTCAGTGATAGTTCCCACAGCTGTCTGCCTGTGCAACAGTGGATGATGAATCGATGGAAAAATGCTATATAAGATAAAACTATATGCGCTCCATAAAATTTGTTTATAAAAATAATAATTATTGATAATAATATGATGACATATGTTACGAGTCTGCAATAGAAAGCTGAATAAATTTGTCTTTTTTAATCGCTGATATAGCTGGAGAAGGCTTATACCAGAAGCGGTCCACATTCAAGGTTGATAATGGCTGTGCCCTAGCTACGTTGAAAAATAAGGTGGATAGTTTTGTATACGATAATCTTTCCATTTTTACGTTTTGGGACACACTAATAATCTGGTGCACTATGTAGTATGGATAGTATTGATAGTTTACTCTATGTCTCTGTGTGTGGGTGTATCCAAGATTGAACACCATCATATTTGTTTTTTTTAATTATTTTATTTTTGGGGGGTTTATTCTGTTTTGACTGGATGTAGTGCAAAGTTAGGGTTAATGGTTTTGTGTTCCTATCTGTCACTCACTCGACGTTGTGTCGATGTAGTGACACTAAGGGTCACTCTTGGGAGCCCCAAACACATCTGATCTTTGAAAAAAGGCCAATGAGAATTGGCGAGTGGAATTTGCATGCCACTCCCCTAGACATACAGGTATAAAAGGAGCTGGCAGATTTTTTCTTCGGAGCCGAGTGGTTGATTCTCACGAGCTGAATTTCACTGCCAGTCCATTCACCTCTTAAGAAGCGTATGCTGTCGGATATACAGCGCATTTCAGCAGCTTTCTCTCCCTCTGCGCGATCAGTGCAGAGTACGCCCCTGGGCGCTTTGGAAAAGGAACACTGTCTCCAAACAGAGGCTTGCCCACTGGATCGTGGATGCCATCGTGCTGCCCGCCCCTTTGGGAATACGAGCACACCCTACAAGGAGTGTGGCATCCTTGTGGGCACTGGCCAATGGCACCTCTCTAGCAGACATCTGCAGGGCAGCGGGCTGGGCAACACCCAATACCTTCACGAGATTTTATAATCTCTGGGTTGAGCTGGTTTCGTCCCGTGTATTGTCATGTACGAACAGGTAAGTGTGCGGGACAGCTGGCCGGGTGTATCGCTTGCATACAGTGCCTTTCCCCTCCATGAGGCGAAGATATGTGCTCTTTTCTCCCATGTAAGTTCACGAGTCCATAAACCCTGGATGTCTTTCCTCCCTAGCCCTGTGGCTGGCGAATTCGGCAGAGGAATTCCTAGCCAGACCCAGTACGTGTGCTAGCATGCCCTGTACTGGGGTAGGTGCTCCACAGGCACCGGTTACCTTCGATAGCCTCCTGTGATGTATTTTCTGCGGTACGGTCTCCTTATCGGTCGACCCACGTCTCCCTTGGGCAGAGCCCTCTCTGCCTCCGATCGCTGTGTTTGTAGAGCTCCTCCCCTTCGGGCAGGACCTACCACTGCGCCTCTTCCGTGTGCGGCTCGTGAACCCACATGACGTATTTGCCACATGTTAACCTCCCCTTCGGGCAGGATGTGGTCTCCATGGTGTCTTTTCCCCCTGAAAGAATAGGAAGGGAAAAGAACACCTTCCCCAGCACGAATAATAGCGTTAGATGGCCCCAGCCGAATCTAGATATCTGTGGAGAGAAAAAACATAGAGAGAAAAGGCCGCGGCTGGTGCACCAGCTATTACGCATGCAACAGCTTGCTTGCACCTGCATCAGCAGTCCACGTAACACAGTTCAGCTAGTTGTGGCATTTTGTATAGGGAACCCTAATGTTACTACATTGACACAACGTCGAGTGAGTGACAGATAGGGAACGTCTTGGTTACTGTCGTAACCTTCATTCCCTGATGGAGGGAACGAGACGTTGTGTCCCTCTTGCCACAACAGTGTACTACCCACTGAAATGTCCGGGACCCTGTCTCGGCTCCTCAGCACAAAACCTGAATGAGTGGTTGCGAGCCAGCTCCTTTTATATCCGTATGACCGGGGGAGTGGCATGCAAATTCCACTCGCCAATTCTCATTGGCCTTTTCTCAAAGATCAGAGGTGTTTGGGGCTCCCAAGAGCAACCCCTAGTGTCACTACATCGACACAACATCTCATTCCCTCCATCAGGGAACGGAGGTTACGACAGTAACCAAGACGTTTTGGTTATATTTCCACAAGATAGGTATCAAATGGTTAGCTTGTTCATTAGCTAAATGTTAACATTAGCCACAGGAGCCTAGTCATGAAGACACTAACTGGGATTTTATTTACTCCTTTTGCTCCTTTGCTTATTTACTCCTGTGATGTTGAATTCACTTACAGAGCAAAAAGTTTTACTTTCTCAAAATCGAGGTCTGAATGTTTGTATAGTCACGCACAACTGATACAGTGCATCCGGAAAGTATTCACAGCGCTTCACTTTTTCCACATTTTGTTATGTTACAGCCTTATTCCAAAATGGATTAAATTCATTATTTTCCTAAAAATTCTACAAACAATACCCCATAATGACAACATGAAAGAAATCTTTGCAAATTTATTAAAAATAAAAAACGAAAAAAATCACATGTTCATAAGTATTCACAGCCTTTGCCATGACACTCAAAATTGAGCTCAGGTGCATCCTGTTTCCACTGATCATCCTTGAGATGTGTCTACAACTTGATTGGAGTCCACCTGTAGTAAATTCAGTTGATTGGACATGATTTGGAAAGGTACACACATGTCTATATAAGGTCCCACAGTTAACAGAGCACAAACCAAGCCATGAAGTCCAAAAAATTGTCTGTAGACCTCTGAGATAGGATTGTATTGAGGCACAGATCTGGGGAAGGGTACAGAAAAATTTCTGCAGCATTGAAGGTCCCAATGAGCACAGTGGCCTCCATCATCTGTAAATGGAAGAAGTTTGGGACCACCTGGACTCTTCCTAGAGCTGGCCGCCTGGCCAAACTGAGCGATCGGGGGAGAAGGGCCTTAGTCAGGGAGATGACCAAGAACCCGATGGTCACTCTGACAGAGCTCCAGTATTTCTCTGTGGAGAGAGGAGAACCTTCCAGAAAAACAACCATCTCTGCAGCACTCCACCAATCAGGCCTGTATGGTAGAGTGGCCAGACGGAAGCCACTCAGTAAAAGGCACATGACAGCTTGCCTGGAGTTTGCCAAAAGGTACCTGAAGGACTCTCAGACCATGAGAAACTAAGATTGAACTCTTTGGCCTGAATGGCAAGCGTCATGTCTGGAGGAAACCAGGCACCGCTCATCACCTGGCCAATACCATCCCTACAGTGAAGCATGGTGGTGGCAGCATCATGCTGTGGGGATGTTTTTCAGCGGCAGGAACTGGGAGACAAGTCATGATCAAAGGAAAGATGAATGCAGCAATGTACAGAGACATCCTTGATGAAAACCTGCTCCAGAGTGCTCTGGACCTCAGACTGGGGCAAAGGTTCATCTTCCAACAGGACAACGACCCTAAGCACACAGCCAAGATAACAAAGGAGTGGCTCGGGACAACTCTGTGAATGTTCTTGAGTGGCCCAGCCAGAGCCCAGACTTGAACCCGATTGAACATCTCTGGAGAGATCTGAAAATGGCTGTGCACTGACGCTCCCCATCCATCCTGATGGATCTTGAGAGGTCCTGCAAAGAAGAATGGGAGAAACTGCCCAAAAATAGGTGTGCCAAACTTGTAGCATCATACTCAAAAACACTTGAGGCTGTAATTGGTGCCAAAGGTGCTTCAACAAAGTATTGAGCAAAGGCTGTGAATGTGTTTTTTTTTTTTTTTTTTTTTCATTTTTTATTTTTAATAAATTTGCAAAGATTTCAAACAAACTTCTTTCACATTGTCATTATGGGGTATTGTTTGTAGAATTATGAGGAAAATAATGAATTGAATCTATTTTGGAATAAGGCTGTAACATAACAAAATGTGGAAAAAGTGAAGCACTGTGAATACTTTCCAGATGCACTGTACCTAGATTCCCTTATTTCTAATTTGATCTTTTTAGTTTGACTCCATTGAATTTCACACCATTTTGCTTCCCATGTTAGTAATTTACTCCCCCAGAGGAGGAGGAAATCTGAATGTGTGACTCAGTCCAGAAGCAAATAATTGAAGGTAACATGCTCTTCAGTGTAAATGTTTAATTTAGCCTCATTCTATCTTTTTTCCTAAGACCATTACATTACATTCAACTCGCACTTTCTGTGCCCTGTTTAACTCTTTTCCCCTAGCCTTGTGTTTGATTCACATTTTCAAGCCCTTTATTTTGTATAATAAAATCTCAAGCCTGAAACTTTTCTACAGAGCTTACACGCTGAAAGTATGATTTTCTTTGTTATGATTTGTCAAAAGGGTCAATATGGAATGAAGCTTGTGACATTAAATACGTCTGTACTCTAGAAGTTGTGCGCATCTGTATGCACTAATCAACTTTCTTGTGACATTTTTTTTAAACTCGACTTCCTGGTGACAAGTGCTTTCAGAGTGAAATGTAAAGCCACAACAAGCTTAGAACTTCCTTATATTCACTCGTCTCAGTACCTAATTTTTCCACTGCTAACCCCTTTGTTTGATTTTCATAATGCTTATTTTGAGTTGTGCTATTCTAAATACTAAAACCAGACAGTGACTCATTTTGGTCAGGTAACTGAAGGTGCTGTGGTATGAAAATTACTTTCACCTCACTTGTGTGTTTTACAGGAATTGTTTTTTGGAGTAAATTGATGTGTTTTCTTCTGAGAGAGCCCTAAAACATATACTGCATGAATCACACTATGCCTCATAAACTGAAGGCACAAAGTCAATTATAAGTGACTAGAAATTTATTGAAAATAATTGGTGAATGAAAGTGTGCTTCTATAGTGCCACCTAGAGTTCTGTTGAGAATATTTCCTTGACCTTGACATCCCCATTTATCATTTAAAAGCAGATTTCCTGATGAAGGAATTTTTGAGTGTGTATTCATGCTTATGTATGTATAAAAATTTTAAGCTGACTATGTAGAAAACATATAATAGACAGGTGGATGAAAAGACAGAGAAGGGATGTTACATATTGTATAATTATGTGTTGAATTTTAAGCATGGCCTATCACAATATGTGTATAGTACAATACATGTCAAGTCAAGTCAAGTCAAGATTTATTTCTAGAGCAATTTATAAGCAACAGAGTTGCGCCAAAGTGCTGTACAAAATATAAAACATATCTAAGGAAAAAAATCCAGGAGCAAATATGCAAGTGACAATACAAAATATGCAGCGCAATAAATAGAGTACAGTCTGTGTAACTAAAACACAAAACACTTAAGCTAAGAATTATCAAAAGATAGAGAATACAGATAAGATTTAAAAACAGATTTAAAACTAGCGAGTGAAGGAACAGACCTCACGTGAAAGGGCAGGCTGTTCCAAAGTTTGGGAGCTGCAATGGAGAAGGCCTGACCACCCTTAGTTTTACAGCAACAACGGGGGACAGATAAGAGAAACTGATTACATGATATAAGTGCTCTTTGGGGAGAGTAAGGATTCAAAAGGTCACTTATGTACTTCGGTGCGACACCAGATAAAGCCTTGTACACATAGACAGCAATTTTAAAATCAATTCTATAATTAACGGGAAGCCAATGTAAAGTTGCTAAAATGGGAGAAATATGATCCCTCTTTTATGTGCCGGTAAGACGTCTAGCTGCCGCATTTTGAACAATTTGAAGATGAGAAATAGCAGTTTGAGGCAGATCGATGTACAGAGAATTACAGTAATCCAAACGTGATGTAATAAGAGCATGGCTTTACTTTTGTTTAATTGCAAAAAATTATTTGTCAACCAACATTTAATATACTTAAAACAGTCACAAAGCACTTCAAAAGGACAACCACTGTCAGTTTTAACAGGTAGATTAAATTGTGTGTCATCACCATAGCAATGGTTAGAAATCTTGAAAGAATAACAAACGGGGGGGTCATATATAGCGAAAAGAGAAGAGGGCCTACAAATGGAGCCCTGAGGGACACCGCACGATACTTATATATAAACATACTTTTGATGTAGAGTTATATAATTGTATACTAACTTCTTAAAGGGTAGTTCACATCATTAACTCACCAACACGCCCTCCCAGATGTGTATGAGTTTCCTTCTGCAGAACACAAAAGCAGATTTTTAGAAGAATATCTCAGCTCTGTAGTAAATTGTGAATGGTGACCAGACCTTTGAATCCCTAAATATCACATAAATGCAGCATAAAAGTAATCCATAAGACTTCAGTGGTTAAATCCATGTCTTCAGAAGTGATATGATGAGAAACAGCTCAATATTTAAGTCCTTTTTTACTATAAATCTCCACTTTAATTTTCACATTCTTTCACATTCTAAAAGTGAAAGTGGAGATTTATTAAAGGACTTAAATATTGATCTGTTTCTAACCCACACATATTATATTGCTTCTAAAGACATAGATTTAACTAATGGAGTCATATTGATTATTTTTATGCTGCCTTTATGTGATTTTTGGAGATTCAAATGTCTGGTCACCATTCACTTGCATCGTATAGACCTACAGATATGAGATATTCTTCTAAAAATCTTCGGATGTGTTCTGGATGGCATGAGGGTGAGTAAATGATAAGAGAGTTTTCATTTTTGGGTGAACTATCCCTATAACTTTAGCTTTGGTTAAAGTTAACTGTATTTTAGTTAAACACATTTTCATTTTTTTTTATTTATTTTTTTTTATAAATTTATTTTAATCATATTCTTTCTGCCACTTTTGTGAGTTTCACACGACACATTCTAACAATATAACAAGCGAACACACACATATAACACGTCTCATAGTTTCCTGTCAGTGTCTTATTAAGAAGTTCTTTAGAAGTTGCGATTTCTGTGTGATGTAATACTGTTTCTGTCAGACCTGAGTCTGCTTCCTGTGACAACAGATTTCCTTCAGTTATTTAGATTTCTTTTTAAATGCACAATTAACTGAGGAAGATTGTCTGGCCAAAAGATCATTGAATTATTAGCACATAGCATAATAATATTTTTTCTGATGAGGAGAGATGTTTTCTCAATTAGGATAGAGAAATGTCCTAATGAAAAAGGGCTACAAACTGACAAAGTGTTTGTTTGTTTGTTTGTTTGTTTTGTGCACAGGTTTGTGTGTTAAAGTGATAGTTCATCAGAAAAGAAAATTTTAGTTATCAGTTTCCAACATGTCTTTCTTTCATGCAGGAGTACTTTATAGCAGAATGTCCAAGTGACTCTTTTCCATACAATGAAAATGAATGGCAACCACTGTTGTCAAGCAAGGTTTTAAATGAATAACAAATTTAATTTGTTCTGATTCACTCTCAAAGCTATCAGATAACTTAAGAAGCTTCAGAAAACTTGAAATATAGTGCACAAGTCGCATAAACTACATTTTAGATGAATTTGAGGTGTTATTTTGTCCTTTTTTAAGTTTACATGGTCCCCATCCATATTCGTTGTATGGAAGAGAGCAGTGTGAGCATTCTTCAAAATGTCTTCTTTTGTGTTTCACCAAAGAAAAAAGTCATACAGGTTTGGAACCACTCGAGGGTGAGGAAATTATAGAATTTTAATTTTTGGATGAACTATCCCTTTAATGCTTTCCACTTGTCACGTGGACAGCACTTAAAAGAAGTTCTAGGACCATTTATAGAGCAACTGATTCTTAGGAATGTCTAATGTTGTTTTGCAGTATGTAATTTCCTGTTCTGCTGTAGCCTAAGCCACTGACTGTGATGTTGAACTGAGAGTTGTACACTCAAAAAATAGCTCTTTCACTGAACTTGATTCAATTGTAGACAGTGGTTCCATGTGTTTGGAATTAGTTTTCTTCAACTTAAAATTACTATGTAATCTCAACACAGACACTTTGTGTAGAAAAAGCCTAGTTAAATTGGGTAAACCCAACAAAATTAGACATGTCAATGTAACTCAAATAAATATCTTGTTTTATTTTTACTGTCTAGTGTAAGTGAATGTTAGCATGCTAAATACATACTGGTTGAAAGCACTACTGAGCATAGTTTAGTAAGTATGCTATGGTTAACACAGCATTTGGTTAATGAAGCAAGCAATACATTTCATGTTTGACATCTACCTGTCCTCATCGTTATCTCAAGCTCCACTCTTCACCATAATGGTAACCCCTAAAACTCCAACATAACAGAAACTCTTCTAAATCTCAACATAACAAAAAATTAAACACTAACAAGTATCCCCATTTATATGCATCTTGCACAAAAACACATAAAATTATGCTTAATTGTAACATTTACGCTCCCATTTATATCGAGTCTCATGCAAAGCTTGCTGGGAAATTGAAATCCCCTGTCCAGTTTCATCAATGCTACATTAACACCACAAATCGTATTAATGTAGTTCCAACTTAAATGGATTAAGAAAACTTCCATTTTACAAATTTAAATGGATAGAATGCAATGAAATCAAGTTATGACAAAATTTTCTAGAACTGTGTTGCTTAATTTCATTTTAAACAATTAAACAAGCAGCAAAAATCCTTTTTTGAGTGGTTTGTGTGTGTGTGTGTGTGTGTGTGTGTGTGTGTGTGTGTGTACGCGCGTGTGTGTGTATGCGGGTATTTATCACTTTGTGGGGAACAAATGTCCCCATAAGGATAGTAAAACCTGAAATTTTTGATGTTGTGGGGACATTTTGTCAGTCCCCATGAGGAAAACAGCATATAAATCACACTAAACTATGTTTTTTTTTGTTTGTTTGTTTTTTTTTTTTTTAAAATGTAAAAATGCAGAAAGGTTTCTGTGAGGGTTAGGGTTAGGAGATAGAATTTATAGTTTGTACAGTATAAAAATCATTATGTCTATGGAGGGTCCTCGTAAAACATGGAAACCAGTGTGTGTATGTGTGTGTGTGAGTGTGTGTGTGTGTGTGAGAGAGTGTGTGTGTGTGTGTGTGCAAACCAGTAGGAATTACATTGCCAATGTTCTTTATGCTAGAGCTGCATTGACTCTTCAACAGGCTGAAATGGACTACAATTCCCAAAGGATGTCTACAGGATACTGCATTCCCTCTATACATTGATATTCATCCCAATAAGATGGTTTGAAACACATAAACTGTTGCCGTGTGATTTCTGGGGTGTTCTAGAAGGTTGTCAAAAGAGCTCATTTCCAAATCTCTGTGATATTGTTGACCCTAGAAATATACTGTAACTTTGGTCCATCCTTCAGTGTAAGTCTGTGGGATTTTTTTTCTTCATTTCACACAAAGTAATACCACATATCATCAAGCCAACAAGCAGTCTTATTTAGACAAGTTAAGCTGGCATCACTAGCCAACTCCAAATAACTCTTTAAAATTTTTACATTTTGGCAGAGGGTGTCACACTTACCGACAGTTTTGCGGAGATCTCACACTTTTCAGTCGGATGTATGATACACTTGCCGATTCAGAATGGTGGAGGGGTGACAGACATACCAACTCTCTCTCTCTGATTCTCTGTCATATGGAGCTCGAAGAAATAACAACAGGAGTACCACATAAAAAGGATTTATGTTCAACAAAAACAGACTGCTCTGCCTCTGTTTTCTGTTTTTATTAGTCATATTATTGTAGGAGAACCCCAATAAAAATGCTTGGTGACAGAATCACTATGGATTACAATTTGTGTTTGTGATGATGTGCAGATGTAAGTGCTATCGCTGATGAAAATGTCAAGATCAGCATGACGTCTTGTCATTTCCTTAGTAAAAGAAGATCATAGGTCACTTGAAGAGATCGCAAGATTTCTACGCTAATGAATGCTCTGTGTCCCTCTGCTTGGCCGGTGATTATGTTAATGAGGCTAACACCTGAAAATCATCAGAAAAATCGGCTAGTGAGCCGTCGGTTTAACAAGTTTGATCTGCTTTTCCAGTTGTCAGAGCCACTAACTCAGCAGGGAGTCCTGTCAGTCAAGGGATTAACAACCTTGCTTACACCTGAAATCAGCTAGTGTGATGGTGGCTTCTCTACCTCACAGTCAGTAAACCTGATTAAAGAATTGTTCTCGCCTCCGCTGAGAGCCAGTTTCCCTATAAGGCGGATGCCTTACATGTGATCATGTTGTGTGATGAACTGCCTCTAGTGGTGGTTTGCTGAAAATGCTGGTCTTTATCCTTTTGTGGGGAACTGGATCAGAGATGAGCTCATAATAATTTGCTCTTTTATTTTGAGTCTAAACGAATTTATGGATCAGCTTAACGTGTGTAACATTAAATGAATGAATTCCCTTCTTAATCCCAAAGCAAACTGAGAAAAGGAGAAAGTGAGTTTGAGGAGGTTGTTCCTTGGTAAATCTGTAAGCTCTTTCCTGTGTATACTGGAAAATTGCATGAATAGAGGACGAGCAGTTCCTTAGAGGTGTACATGCACATCCCCCACCAAGGGCGTAGGAACAAACTGAAAAGTGGGGGGACACATTAATATCCTTATCAGCCTGGCTCATGACTATTGATAAGGTGACATAATGTTGGCCAAGTAGTCCTAACTGATTTGCTAAAAGAATATAAATGGGTGCTAGTGGTGAGCAATATACCAGTAGAAATGTGTCAACTGATGCAGATTTCAGAGTATCGTCTATATTGTGCATATGCAAAATGCTGCATGGTACCAAATACACGTTATGATGTCAAAGGTCAGTAACACTTTATTTTACAGTGTCCTTGATATACATATTACATGTATTGACTATATTAATTATAGTCAGCTATGCATAATTACAAGTAACTAACCCTAAACCAAACCCTAACCCTAAACCAATAGTAATTACATGCTGTTAATTTATATTACTCTGTACTTACTTGTGCAATTACACTGTAACAAGGACACTGTAAAATAAAGTAATTTTTAAATAAAAAATAAACGTTATTTTTTTAGATGTTTTTGAATCACTTTAAATAAAAATGTGTATTTCATAGAAAAAATCCGGTCACCTTATTTCGGTGTTTATTTTGCGTAATGATGTGATATAATAATGACACTATCAAGTAAAATGAACGATAAACGTTTGTTCATTATCGCTGCTTTTCGGTTAAAAAAATTGAAATAAAATAAAGGCCATCATGGAATTAGTTCCTACTTTTAAAAAAAAATCAATAAATAAAAATAAAAAAAAATATATATATATATATATATATATATATATATATATATATATATATATATATATATATATATATATATATATACATATATATATACACATATATATATTAAATTAACAAATCATTAGGTTATGTCATATTATTTCTCATCTTAGCTAATTTCCGTGGCTCCGATTTTTTTTTTGTTGCACAAAGTGTTTTGCTGCCTTAGTGAAGTCAAATGTGTCCAGTGTTTCTCTCAAATTTGAGATTCACATAAGCCTGGTGTCTTTCTCTCTGGAAGACGGCAACTCAAGGCTGTTTTAATCCGATTCTGAAGTGAGAAGTTCTCACTGAGGGTAAGCGAGATAGGAATAACACAGGCTGCTTTTGCCAGTGTGCGGGATACAACCTGCTGTAGTCGCAAATTAGGACTTTGCAAGCTTCTGAAAAGGTCCAACTCTGTGGTAACGAAGTGCTTTTATCATTGGGATGGCATCACACTGTGCACCTGTGACATCAAGGGGTTGCTGAATCTTTGTGTTAATATTTTTACCAGACATTGTGTCCGACAATGTTTGAATTTGTCAGACATTAGAAAATTTTAATGGTCAAAAAACGGTAATAACTGGCTAACGGAAACATATATATATATACACTATAACACTATATATAATAAAAATTCAAGAATTGCTGCTTAATGATTGAACTTTGTCAAGCCAGTTAATTCAATTCTTTAAGCAAATTCTTTATGCCACAAAGTTTTGAGATGAATTCATTTTTTGTATTTTTTTAACCTGAATAATATCTTCTTGGGTAGGCTACTGTAATTGCAAAACTAAACCAGGCATTGCTCGTAAGTTTGTGCAATGATGGTTTCAAGCAAATGAGTGTTGCCAAATATCTGAGTTGATTTTTAACTGTGGTTTCAGTGTACTTCGGTAATGTGGTTTGTTGTAGTACTTCCCACAATCTATTTTATTGCGAAACATCGACAGCTTGATGTGTTATTGAATGGAAGTTTAGCTGATCTGGGACCTGTGTTGGCCGTCAGCTTAAAAGCATTTTTGCTTAGACACAGAGGTAACCCAGCTGTAACCCAGCGCAAAACATTCGACACACACACACACACACACACAAAAAATACAATCATTTATAATTTTTTTTCTACATGGCTTTCTAGAATGCTTGATTTTGATCAATCGTAGCATAATGTGGTATAAAATATTTTTGTATAATGACCATTAAACTGTATAATTGACTATTGTCCTAAGCAACCAGTTTCCTTTGTCTCATATGTATTTTCTTCTCACATAATAGAATTACTTCAACTCAAATAACTATTTCATGATAATTCATTTCATGATAAATTTTTGTTTTATGTTAAGTAGCTGTTTAATACTGAAAGTGGGAAAATGTACAGGCTCCATAATCCTTGCTCCACCAGACATTGTTCCTCGCTCAATTACTTTTTCTTGCCTTTTCATGCATATATTTTTATGAATACATCATTCTAATGTCCCTGTTGAGACCCTTAGGAACATTTTATTTCACAGATTTTGCTCTTTCATTGCTCAGGAGAGTTCTCAGTTGTGTTTCATTTAAGAACTGACTTTGTCTCCAACCTGGTTTAATAGAATCACATTACTTACCTGAATTTTTGCAAAATTATTGTTATGTGCCTCGTTGCATGTATCGCGGCTAGGGATATTTTGCCACTTACCTTATTTTGTCATCAGATCACTGTTTCAGGGGTGGACTGGCCATCAGGAGCACTGGGCTGGGGCTGGCCCGCTGCTGCGCAAGTACCGGCCCATCCTACAGGTCATATAGGTGGCCACCCTGGGCTCCAACATGGCCGCACGGACCCTATAACAAGGCAAAATTTCAATAAACACTGCATGGTAAGCCAATACAATGGCTTTTATTTTTATTTTTAAATTACTTACACATCGAAGCTCATATCTGTATGAGAACATAAACTCTGTACTTCGCGTGGACCTCATTATTTGACATTCAAAAATCACAATAATGGTGACAAGCAAAAAATAACATATTAAGGATAAGATGAGCTCTGAATAATCACAAAATGACAAATAACAACAAATACACTAACAGCAGCATAAATAAAATCAGCAAACACTAAAGCTATGAGCAGTACATGGTCATTTGCATCATTTATTCCTACCGTAAAGCACTACTGGGAGCAGAAGAGTGGCTTCTGAATAATGCTCACGCCTGATAAATACACAGAAAATAAGTCACGAAAAAAATTACTTTGTGGCTGTTTGAGTCTTTGAGGCTTACTTTGTTTAAAGGATAGCAGAAACAGTGCTTGTCAAAGCATTGGGCTTTTCACATTTTCTTAAGAATAATCTGGGGAAGGAATTAACTCACAAAGAGGGAAAATATGAGCAATTGATCTGCAAAATATCTGCAAAGATCTACACGTATGTTTATTTTTTTTACATATAAATATATGTGTTTATTTTTATATATGTATATATTCTGGTTAAATTTGTTTTCATTGATTTTTTTAAAATAAATATTTACACATATTTATGAGGGTCTGAGTCTCCTGCGGTGTGACAGTTACTTCATCTAATTATTTTAAACTACATTTTATGATCTTGTATAGCTATATAAATATATATAATATATTGTTATTAGGGCCCAAGCACTGAAAGTGCAGAGGCCCTATTGTTCTTCTAAGGATTATTATTAAGACCCAAGCACTGAAAGTGCAGAGACCCTATTGTTATTCTAAGGATTATTATTATTAGGGCCCAAGCACTGAAAGTGAGGAGGCCATATTGTTCTTTTTAGGATTATTAAGGCCCAAGCACTGAAAGTACAGAGACCCTATTGTTCTTCTAAGGATTATTAGGGCCTAAGCACTGAAAGTGCGGAGACCCTATTGTTCTTCTAAGGATTATTATTAAGACCCAAGCACTGAAAGTGCAGAGACCCTATTGTTATTCTAAGGATTATTATTATTAGGGCCCAAGCACTGAAAGTGAGGAGGCCATATTGTTTTTTTAGGATTATTAAGGCCCAAGCACTGAAAGTACAGAGACCCTATTGTTCTTCTAAGGATTATTAGGGCCTAAGCACTGAAAGTGCGGAGGCCCTATTGTTCTTCTAAGGATTATTATTAGGGCCCAAGCACTGAAGGTGCAAAGGCCCTATTGTTCTTCTAAGGATTATTATTAGTGCCCAAGCACTGAAAGTTCGGAAGCCCTATTGGTCTTCTAAGGATTATTAGGGCCCAAGCACCGAAAGTGCGGAGACCCTATTGTCCTTCTAAGGATTATTATTATTATGCTTTTCAAGGTTTTCAGTACTTTTGGGGTACTTAACATGTGTGAAAACTCTTGAAAGTTTGCACACACATCAGCATCATCGGCCATTAGGACTGGGAAAAGTTGCAAGGGGGTGGTCATGCAGGGGAGCTCTGTAGCACCACCTAGAAGATGGGCATGTTCGGGGGGCTCTGTAGCACATCCTTTTTGAGCTATAATCACCAAACTTTGTACACATATAGATCTCATCAAGCTGGACAACTTTTGCACTGACAGTCATATGCTCCACCCAACAGGAAGTCGGCCATTTTGGATTGTTTGAAAAATCCGTGCTCTGGAATTTGAAATCCTCCTCCTAGGTATTTCATGTTACAGGTACCAAATGTGGGTGACATCATGCCAAGACATTGACAATGCTAAATTATGATGGATTTTTGATATATATCGAATGATGTTGCCATGGCGGCATGATATTTAATGTCAAAAAAAAAAAAATGGGAAAAAGGAAGTGTCTCATTTTTTCTGCATGCATCTTGTGATTTACATCAAAATTGAGCGAAATGTTTGGCCTTGTGGGCTGATCACATTGTTGTGGCTATTGTGGGTCATGGCCGTAGTGCCACCAACTGGTGGAAGGAAGTGTGGCACTTTTAACAGACTTTGAAATATCCCTCTTATGTTTACCTGAATTGCTTAAAAAAATGTTTGAATAATGTCAAGACAGTGCAGATAAAAATTCTGAAGGGATTCTTGATATCTTAAAAAGTGTTGCCATGGCAATGCATTAAATGTCATTATTCCTTTAATGTATATTCACATGTTTTTGAGGTACTTAGCATACTTGAATTTTCATGATATTTTGCACACAAATCAGAGTTGTCGGCAATTAGGCCTGGGCTTACCCATGGGTATGGCTGGGGAGCTCTGTAGCACCACCTTTTCACAAAAGTGGTGGGGTCAGTTACTTCTATGGTCACCAAACTTGCTACATATGTTGTTCTCATTAAGCCAGACAACTTCAAATTTACAGCCATTAGCTCCACCCAACAGGAAGTCAGTCATTTTGGATTGAATGTGCATTTTGTTTTTTAAATTGCAGCCCCTGAACTTTTGAATACTCCTCCTAGGGGATTCATGTGACTGGCACCAAACTTAGGCAATATTATACCAAGACATTGAAGATGATAAGTTGCAATGGATTTTTGATATTTTGAACGGTGTTGCCATGGCGAAGCAATACATTTATGGCGAAAAATGGGAAACAGGAAGTGCCTTTTATTTCCTGTGTGCATTGTGTGATTTTGATGAACATTCAGCTGTATGTTTGGTAATGGGGGATGATCACATGGATGTGGCTTTTATGATTCACGGTCATAGTGCCACCAACTGGCAGCAGGAAGTATGGCACTTTTAACAGACTTTGAAATAGCCATCTTATGTTTATATGAATTGCTTCAAAATTCTTTAGAATAATGTCAAGACACTGCTGATGTATAATTGTCAAGGGATATTTGATATCTTAAAAAGTGTTGCCATGGCAACACATTAATTGTTATTATTCCTTTCTTCCTATATTTGAGTGTTTTTTAGGCACTTGGCATGCTTAAAATTTCATGAAATTTTGCACATACATCAGAGTCGTTGGCCATTAGGGCTGTGCAAAATTCACATATGGGCATGTAGGAGGGGCTCTAAAGCACCCCCTTTAAAATGGGCTTGTAAGACGGCCTCTGTAGCACCCCCATTGTCACCTACAGTAACCAAATTTGGTACATTTATAGTTTCATCAAGCCGGACAACTTTCTTTATCGGCAGTATCACATGTGGAGGAAGTCCCCGTGGTAGGTCCTACCCAGTGGGGACGGAATTCTACAAACATGGCGACCGGTGGCAGAGGGGACTCTGCCCAAGGGGAGACACGGGTCAACCGTTAGGGAGACCGTACCATGGAAGATTACATCATATGGTGTTACTGACAGGGAACCAACCAATGGAGCACCTATCCCAGTATAGGGGCTGACCTGAACAGGGCATACTGACACAAGTACTGGGCCTGGCATTGAATTCCTCCGCCGAATTTGCTTGCCGCAGGTGCTGAGGGAGGAATCCAGGGTTCACCAATCCTGGGAACTCACGTGGATGAAAAAGTGCACGTCTTCCCCTGGGGAAGGGGAAAGGCGCTTGTGTGCCAGCGGTACACCTGGCCAGCTGCCCACATCCTTACCTGTTTGTACCTACCAACACACGGGACGAAACTGGCTCAACCTGGAGATTATAAAATATTGCGAAGGTACTGGGTGTTGCCCAGCCCGCTGCTCTACAGATGTCTGTTAGAGAGGCACTGTTGGCCAAGGCCCAGGAGGAGGCTACGCTCCTGGTAGAGTGCGCTCGTAGTCCTAAAGGGGACAGTGCACCCTGGGCCTGGTATGCCAACATGATGGCGTCCACAATTCAGTGGGCAATCCTCTGTTTGGAGACACGTTCCCCTTCTGCTGTCCCCCGAATCAGACAAAGAGCTGCTCGGAGCATCTAAAGCATACAGTCCAAATAGATACGCAAAGTGTGTACTGGACACAGCAATGACAAGGCTGGGTCTGTCTCCTCCCGAGGCAGCGCTTGCAGGTTCACCACCTGATCTTTAAAGGGGTGCATAGCCCAGCCGTGGTCTCAGGGTCACGTGAGAGTATGCCGGACCGAACTCTAGGCAGGTATCGCTGACAGAGAATGCTTGCAGGTCCCCAACCCTCTTGATGGAGGTGAGTGCAGTCAGGAGGGCCATCTTCAAGGAGAGGGCTTTCAGCTCAACTGACTCTAAGGGCTCAAAAGAGGCTCTCTGTAGGCCCAGCAGGACCACAGATAGGTCCCACGAGGGAACGAGGTGCAGCCTAGGAGGATACAACCTCCTGGCGCCTCTAAGGAACCTGATGATCAGGTCATGCTTCCCTAAATACTTATCATCCACTGCATCGTGGTGTGCCGCTATAGCGGCTACATACACCTTCAAGGTGGAGGGGGACAGTCGCCCCTCCAACCTCTCCTACAGGAAGGAAAGCACCGACCCGAGTGCACAACTCTGTGGGTCTTTGCCTCGGGAAGAACACCAATTCTCGAATAGGTGCCACTTCAAGGCGTAGAGTCGCCTGGTAGAGGGGGCCCTAGCCTGAGTGATAGTATCTCAGATCTTCCACGTCCCATCCTAGGGCCAGACATGGAGGTTCCAGGGGTCTGGTCGCAAGTGCCAGATCGTGCCTCATCCCTGAGAAAAGAGATCCTTCCTCAGGGGAATTTGCCCAGGAGGGGCTGTCGCGAGGAGCGTGAGTTCTGAGAACCAAGTCTGGGTGGGCCAGTAGGGCGCTACCAACAGGACCTGTTCCTCATCCTCTCTGACCTTGCACAACGTCTGTGCAAGTAGGCTCACTGGGGGAAACGCATATTTGCACAGACCCCAGGGCCAGCTGTGCACCAGTGCGTCCGTGCCGAGGGGGGCCTCAGTCAGGAAATACCACAGCGGGCAATGGGAGGATTCCGGGGAGGCAAACAGGTCTACCTGTGCCTCGCTGAATCGACTCCAAATCAGCTGGACCACCTGGGGTTGGAGCCTCCACTCTCCCCTGAGCATCACCTGTCGCGACAGCGCGTCCGCTGTGCGATTGAGTTTGCCGGGGATGTGAGTGGCCCGGAGCGACTTGAGCATCTGCTGGCTCCAGAGGAGGAGATGGCGGGCGAGTTGCGACATGCGGGGCGAGCGCAAACCGCCTTGGTGATTTATATACGCTACTGTCACCGTGTTGTCCGTCCGTACCAACATATGCTTGCCCTGGATCAACAGCCGAAGCCTCCGCAGGGCTAGCAATACCGCAAGCTACTGGAGGGAGTTGATGTGCCATCGCAGACAAGGGCCTGTCCAGGAACCCATTGCAAACGGCGCCCCAGCCCGACTTGGAAGCTTTTGTCGTGATGATGACTCGCCTGGAGACCTGCTCTAGGGGAACCCCTGCCCGTAGAAATGCCAGGTCCAACAAGCGGCAGCAGATCAGCGTGATAGCCACATGATGCGTGCCGTGGCACCATGCCCATCTCGGGACTTGAGTCTGAAGCCAGTGCTGAAGCGGTCTCATATGCATCAACCCGAGGGACTTCGTCGTGGCATGGTGACTGAGACATGAAGACAATTAGACTGACAATAATCTGACCATTGTTTTAACTCACCCTGGTTCCAGGAGATGATGGGATCATGGATAGCCAACCATGGGTGACCCAGGATGAGAAGATACTTGGGTGAGTCGATGACATAGAGAGATATGATCTCTGTGTGAAACAATCCAACCCGTAGTGTCACTGGAACAGTTTGGTGAGTGATGCCTGTGCCTATAGGTGCATTATTCACAACAGTAATGTTAATGGTGGGTATACAAGGTACTGTAGGGATATTGAGTTCTTGTACTAGACCTTGGTGAATTAAATTCACAGCAGCCCCTGAGTCGACGAGTGCAGAAACAGATTTCAGTTTATCATCAAAGGAGAGCTCAATAGGAAAAGAGAAACTGTGGTGTGTGGGAGATGAAATGTTCATGGTACTCACAATAGTTCTGGAGTCTTGATATTTCTTGCCTTTGTGAGGGCATGTGGAGTTTCGCTTCCTTTCACCACAGTAATAACACAGTTGCTCCCGATGACGACGATCGTGTTCTTCATCAGAAACTCTGGTATAGGCGATCTGCATCAGTTCAGGAGCTTTGGGGCATGCTTGGACTTGACTATGGACTGATGGTTGTGACTTGGAGCTAATCTTTGAGTGTGGTGAATTGCGCAGTAAATAATCAATCCTTACTGCCAATGAAATGAATTCAGTGAGTGTTGAATCCTCACCCTTACATGCAAGTTCGGCCTGCAGATTGTAGTACAGTCTCTCTCTGAACACAGTCTTGAATGCAATCTCATTCCATCCACTTTGAGCTTCTAATGTCCTGAAGTGTATGGCAAAGTCAGCTGCAGAAAGTGAACACTGGCGTACATGAAGCAGCTGAACAGAGACATCTTTACCTCCCTCTGGGTATTCAAACACTTCATGGATCTGGGAAGCGAAGTAATCAAATGACTTTTGGAGCCGATTATCACTCTCCCAATCAGCTGAGGCCCAGTCTACCACTTTACCGGTAAGTAATGTCATCATAAATGCACATTTCTTGGACTCCTGACTGAAAGACTCTTGTTGATTGGAGAAATAGACTTTACATTGACGTAAAAATCCCTTACATTTCTCTGGCGAGCCATCAAACTTATCAGGAAGAGCAAAACTTACCGGTGTAGCTTGTGGAGACGGAAGAGAATGGATATAGCAGGTGAGGTTCTCATTTACAGCTCTTAGGTGGTTCAATTGTTCCCGGAAACTTTTGAGCAGTTCGCTCTAGTGAGCGAATGCAGCTTGGAGCTGAGAAACTTCCGCTGGATTCATTGATGGCAAAGTATTCTGTAAGGGACTTGACATGGAGGCGAAAGTAGAATCCATATGCAAGAAGTTTATTACAATCATCAAACAAATCCAAGATACAAGGCAGAGACGTAATTGTTGAAACAGGCAAAGTAGTCGTTACACAGGTAATCAGTCCAAACAGGCAAACAGAGAAAAATAGTAATCCAATATCGGTAATCCAGAAAGCAGGCACAATGGTCATAACATGTAAGCAATAAACAGGTAATGAGAATAACGCTTGATAAGACAGTGAAACTGGCAATACTTCGCAAAGTCACAATGGAGAAGCATGGCTATTTATATAGTACAGACAGGAAGTCACCACAGAAGAAATGGTATGGTGTCAGTATTCGGGAGAGGGCTCCCTCTGGTGGTCGGCTGAAGGGATACCAGCCTCATTCATTACAATGGCTCATTTTTTAGAGAACTCCCTAAGATAAAAGCAGATATAAAGTTTTTGGCTACCTGGGGCTTACAGCAGCAGTTATCGGAACATAAAAGAGATGTTTGTATTTGATGACTTACAGAAATCATATTTCACTTTGTGACTCTTTTGAAAATCTTTCAAACTGTGGTATTAGGGGAACAAAATTAACTGTACAGTCACATTACAGAGAATGAGAGCTTTCCTTTGATATATGACTGTTGTCCATTTATGTGCTATGTAAAGGACTTTTATATTCATATAAATATTTCTACCCCATTAACTCTAGGGGGCGCTAATTTTCAACGCAATTGTTTTGAGGCCTTATTTTTTTATTTTAAGTAACATAAAGAATTGATGGTTATCTCTGTCTAAGCTTTCAAATGTTGCCTCATATGCCTGACATGTATACGGAGACTTTAATGTTTTAATTGTAAACTTTTTCCACAATATAGCACGCACCCTTTGTTAACATGTTAACATTTGCATTTTATAATCAACTACATTTACAACCCCAATTCCAAAAAAGTTGGGACAATATGAAAAATGCTAATAAAAACAAAAAGAAGTGATTTGTAAATTATATTCACCCTTTGCTATATTGAAAGCTCTACAACTACATATATATGATGTTTTATCTTGTGAATTTCATTGTTGTTTTTTTTAATGTACAGTAATTTCAAATCAGATGATTGCAACACGCTCCAAAAAAGTTGAGACGGGTAATTTAAGACTAATAACAATTTGATGAGTTGAAATAAGGTGATGTGAAACTGGTAATGTTAAACAGGTGAGGCAGTTGTGTCATAATACTGTATACTGTGTAAGGAACCTCCAAAAATAGCCTAGTCCTTCAAGAGCAAGGATCGTTCAATTTTTCAACAGATGCTTAAGTAAATAATCCAGCACTTTGAGAACAATGTTCCCCAAAGACAAAGGATTTTGGGCATTTCACCCTCTATAGTGCACAATATAGTTAAAAAAATTAAAGGAATCTGGTCAAATCTCAGTGCGTAAAGGGCAAGACAAAAACCATTTCTGAATGTGCGTGATCTCTGATCCCTCAGACGTCACTGTCTTAAAAAAATGACATTCATCTGTAATAAATATCATGAACATGGGCTTGGAATAACTTTAGTAAACCTTTGTTAGTCAACACCACTCACCGCTGCATCCACAGATGCAAGTTAAGACTTTACTATGCAAAGCAGAAGCCCTACATCAACACTGTCCAGAAGTGCTGCCGACTTCTCTGGGCTCGGTCTCGTCTTAGATGGAAAGTAGAACAGTGGAACTGTTTTTTAGTCTGAAGAATCCACATTTCAAAAAGTTTTTGAAAAACAAAGTCGTCGTGTTATCCAGGCCAAAGAAGAAAAGGGCCATCCAAGCTGTTATTGGAGGCAGGTCCAAAAGCCAGTGTCTGAATGGGCGAGGGGTGGCCCATGGCATGGGTAACTCGTACATCTATGAGAACACCATGAATGCAGACAGATATGTAAAATTTTTGGAGCAACATATATACTGCCATCCAGCACTGTCTTTTCCAGGGATGTCCCTGCATTTTCCAGCAGGATAACTTCAAACCACGTACTGCCCAGATTTCAAGTGTATGGCTGTGTAAGCAGAGAGTGTGGGTGCTAGATTGGCTTGCCTGCAGTCCTGACCTGTCTCCAATTGAGAATGTGTGGCACATTATGAAGCACACCATACGGCAACGAAGACCCCATACAATTGTGAAGCTAAAGACCTACATAATGGATGAATGTGGGAAAATTCCACTTTCTAAACTTAAACTTGTGTCTTCAGTGCCCAAATTCTTAATAAGTGTTATTAGAAGAAATGGTGATGTTTCACAGTGGTAAACACTCGACTGTTCCAAATTTTTTGGAGTGTGTTGCAATCATCTGATTTGAAATTACTGTACATTAAAAAAACAACGAAATTCACAGGGTAAAACATCATATAATGTGTAGTTGTAGTGCTTTCAATGCAGCAAAGGGTGAATATAATTTACAAATCGCTCATTTTTGTTTTTATTAGCATTTTTCATACTGTCCCAACTTTTTCGGAATTAGGGTTGTACAAACATTGTTCAAATGTGATTAAATTGTGCAGTAGCTCAACTGATATAGCATTGCACTAACGATGCAAAGGACTGGGGTATGAAACCCAAACAGCACCCAAGTTGACATGTGAGCTTAAAGTGTAAAAGCACCACAAAATGATGTGGTTGCTTCAGCAATTACATTATTCATCTCACATTTGCTTGTTCTGACACTATTGGTTAGGTTTAGTTTTAAGGTTTAGGGTAGGGAGGTAGGTTTTGTTGATTTAAAATTGTATAGATCATTAACCTCATCTGTTTGTGTATATAACTCACATTTCACCTTGGAACTGCCGCAATATATATAAGGAACCTCGTAATGTAACTTTGCAAAAATTTTGCAACTATCACATATTGTAATTTTCATGAGATCAGGCTGTTGATGTTTCCCCTAAAATTCCTTTGAAGAACTCAAAATAGGCACACATTTGACAATTATTGACATACAGTAAAAGTATAGAACTAAAAAAATTATGTGGATAGCATAACTCAGACAATTTGGTCTTGGAAGAATTTAATGTGAAATATGAAAATTAGTTTATATTGAAATCTTTGACTTTTGATTGAAGATTCTTGTATCTTGGCAAATCTATTCACAGTCTGAGACATTGTTGATAGCTCTTCTGAAAATCTAGAAAAGACACTTGAGACAGTGGGGTCTTTTTCACAAGAGCAAAAGTTCTGTTTAATCTGATTACTGTCTAGGAGAAACAGTAAGATATTAAAGTAATCCATATGACTCCAGTGGTTAAAGCTATGTCTTCTGAAGCAGTATAATAGGTGTGGGTAAGAAACAGATCAATATTTAAGTCCTTTTTTACTATAAATCTCCACTTTGAAAGATATGATTCAAATGATTTTTGGAGCTTGAAAGGTCTGGTCACCATTCACTTGGACCTACAGAGCTGAAATATTCTTCTAAAAATCTTTGTTTGTGTTCTGCAAAAGAAAGAAAGTCATTCACATCTGGGTTGGCATGAAAGTGAGTAAATTATTAGATAATTTTCATTTTTGGGTGAATTATTAATAGAAATAGATAGATCTAAAATTAAATAGATCTCATTTGTGATTGTTCTTTTCTATAGAGGCATGTGTACACGTTACATAAAAATTTCTACATTTGTTTTTTCATTCATTTATTCAGTCATTCTTTTGATTGATTCATTCAGGGCTCTATTTTAATGAGCGCAAAGCGCAGTGATATGCGCTAAGACTGTGCACAACGTCTTATCCAATTTTTGTGAGAGTGCTAATTCTAAGCACAATTGCCATTGCAAGTGGCCATGGTTTAGAGTGTTTGCTCTAACTATGGGTGTATGCACGCGAACAAAATCAAAATCGACCAGTAGAAGTGAAGTAAGTGCTGATACAATCAATGTTAATACTAGCCATGATTTATGTGTCACTAGATGAAAATGATTAATAATACTTACATTCTCTATCATTTAAAGGAGCCTAAAAATCCTGACGAATACCACATTTTTCATGCGTATAAAAGGACTGAGCATGTCACTGTTAAAGAAAAATGCCTGACATTCAACAAGGGTGCAGTTAATGAATAAAAGAGGTAAATCCATAATTCTTTTCTCCTAATTCATTGCATACAGTCATTTCACACTGCCAACTTCTTTTGAATGTGCTGTCTTTGTTTACATTACTGGTGCTTGACAGGGAATGGACTATATAATAGGACGTAGATGGTGTAAAGAACCGGAGAAGAACCTCAGAATTAAATCGCACTTGATCAGCTCATTAGCGCTTTGCACACGTAATTACGCCAAACCCACTTGCGCCTATACTTAGCGCATGCTTGCACGGAAAATACCAAAACTTCATGGCCATGCCCACTGACTTTGCGCTTATGACTTAAAGCATAGCACTGCGCTTAGCACAGTGTGCTTAAAATAGGGAGCTCAGTCATTCATTCAATCGATTTAGCCATTCATTAATTTCTTAATTCAGTCATTTTATTTATCTGGTCATTCATTCATTCATCTTTTATCACTGACTCTCCTTTCTCTCCATCCTTAAGGCATCACACCATCCCTCCTATCCGAGTGAAGCCCCTCCCCTCCCCTCCTCCTCTTTCTCTCCTCTTCTTTTTCTCGTTTCTCTCTCTCTCTCTCCCTTTATCTTCCTCTCACACTCTCTCCCCTTCGTCTCACCTCCAACTAGTCAGTGTTCCATCTCTCTGTCCTGCTCTGTCTCTCTCTTTATTCCTCTCTGTCTGTCTCTCTCTCTCTCTCTCTCTCTCTCTCTCTTTGGTGTGCTGAAGCTCCAGTTTGGTTTGCTGTCTGTCTGTGCTTTGCTGGTCTCGTTCCTCTACAGACCTGAACCTCCAGCTGAACCTGGGACTCCAGCTCACTCTACAGCAGGTAAGACACCAACCGGCATGCTCCACTACGGGACAGAGTTATGGAATGTCTAGAGACAATAAAACAGGGGGAACTATTCCATAGATAGAAAAGAGAGGAACAAAAGACAATTATGCATTTGGCAGACACATTTATCCAAAGTGACTTACAGTGCATTCAGAGTACACATTTTATCAGTTTGTGTGTTCCCTGGGAATCAAACCCATGCTCTTGGCATTGCTAGCACCATGCTCTACTAGTTGAGCTACAGGAACAAAAAACAAAAACAAACAAGAGAATGAAGTCAGACAGGATGGGTAAAAAAGAATTGTAGACTTCTTAAATGAAAATGGAAGAGAGAAATAGGACAATATTGAAGTATGAGAAAGATTAAAACTGTTAGAAAGAACACACACAGGGAGAGAGAGAGAGAGAGAGAGAGAGAGAGAGAGAGAGATGTTAGTCTCATATCAAAATACTAGTGGCTGCAACATCATCTTCATGTAATATCCCATTCACAAACCACAGCTGAGCTCTGCCAGCCCTTTGCACTCTGTGTGTGATAGAGGTAAATAGAGAGCTTGTAAAGCATTATTGAAAATGTAATAGAGCACATCTACTGAGAATGGGACTCTAAAATGAGAAAAAACTGGCAGAGAGTTTTCTGCAGACACTTAAAAATGGACCTGATGAATCTTTCATTAAAAAGCTATTCAAATCCCAACACAACACAGTGAAGATGATGATGATGAAGGCAATCTGGCATAGAACATTTCCTCTATTTAGTATCTGTCCACCGTCCGCCCATCTGTCCGTCCGTCCGTCCGTCCGTCCGTCCGTCTGTCTGTCTGTCTGTCTATCTATCTATCTATCTGTCTATCTATCTATCTATATATCTATCTATCTATCATCTCACTGTTTCTTGTTAACTCTCTCTTTCAGATGTTTTGCACATCTTTTAATGCATCTATATTAAATCGATCTCATTCATAAACTCGGGCTGGTTCCACAATAAATTTACCAAGATAAATGACACAGTGGCACATTATATTTCTGCAATAGCAATGTTGTCTGAGTCAGTTGATTTTGCCCTTCCATCACCTCTCCGATTTTGCCTCTCTTTCATCTGTCCCTCTGTCCATCCCTTGTTCAAAGTAGTTTCATGTTTTACACCTTTATTCTCAAGTTTATATTTTCATTCTGGGACTTTCTATTGACTGCTATTGTTTTTTTGTTTTTTGTTTTTTTATTCAACAATTTATATGTGTGATACCCTAACGCTAAACCTAACTCTAACTGAAACCTGTTTCATTTTGGATTTTAATTTAGACATTATATAGCCCCTTCATTTAGCCATTTTCCTTGTGGGGACTATTGCAAGCTCTCCACTGATTTCTGGTTTTACCATCCTTGTGGGACATTTGGTCTTCAGAAATATAGAAAAAACCTGACCCACACATACACACACACACACACACACACAGTTGATTGTGTGGTGTAAAAAAAATAAATAAGTCCAGCTGTTCTAATTGCACAATCTGGAGACTGAATTAACAGAGAAAGAGAAAGGGGGGGGGGGGGAGAGAGAAGAAAGCCAGTGTGAATGAAGGATTGAATGGCCACATTAGTGCTGCTGCGGTCCTGATGCAGTAGTGTGTCTCTGGGTTCACATACACTATATGATGCATGCTGTCAGTGTGTGTGTGTGTGGGGGTGGGGGGGGGGGGGGGGGGGGCTCATAGGGCTGTGAGCACAGATACTGTTAGGATGGTGTTAGTGTGTTAGCTAAAGGATAGCACAGCAAAGAGATTACAGACATTCTGCAGTGAATCACACAAAGTATGTGTGTGTGAGTGAAAAGGCTGCCTGCTCTGGTTATTGAACCAAATCAGTCACACAAACACTCATGCTTTTAAATGGCTTAACAGTCCACCAAAGATTGCCAGTATAAACCATATGTGATTCAATGAATTAGTCTTTTTTTTTTTTTTCTTCTCTGGTGTGGTTTATTCATGTGATGTGGTTTTGGTTTGAAGGGGAAGTGTGTAATTTCTGCACCACTGGTGTCACCAAACAGAATGGCAAAAATAATGACTTTTCAAACAGGTTCCCTGAACACTCCCCCCTCTGACATAGGTTGACCAAACAGGAAGTCCTGCCCCAAACTCACGCCATTGGTTGAGCCAGTTACTTTGTCAGGCTACTCGGAATACTCAAACAAACAGAGTAATGTTATTTTAACGGAAGAATGTCACCGCATTTACACTTTTGTGGAGGTAAGTAACTCAAAAATGTAAGCTAAATCCAAGTAATATACAAAATACTAATTACTTATTAGATTACTGATTACATTAGTGAAAAGTAATCACATTACTAATACTTAACTTTTAAGTTACTTTCTAAAACACTAAAACATCCATTGTTACACGACCTTCAGGTGACACAGAAACACAAACATATGTACATATGAACATAATGCATGTTTAAATGTATTATCTAACTCAAGTAATGTATGTGAAAGTAATTTAGTTAAGAGTACTTAAATGATTTTAATGTACTCAATGTAGATGTAACTAAAATTTACTGAATTAAAAGTCAGTATCTTTAAACCGATGACAAGAATTTAAAAATATAATGTGTTACACTACTTTCTGATGCACCTATATTTAAAAAAGTAATTAGATTACAGTTACCAATTACTAAGTAATTAGAGGAATCAGCATCTAGATACTACAAGATGTTTTAACATAGGAAAAAAAAGAAATCCCTCCTCTGCATTTAGGGCTTTTTTAAAGTTTGAGTGATGTTTGGTTGACGCAATATCTTTCAAATTAGGTTTTTAGAGGTTTGGGCTGTGTTTTGGTGTATGTAGTCTTTGCACAGTTTGATTGAACAGATAGACATAATTGAATGTTTGCAGTGTGTCTGTTTATGTATGTGTGTGATTGTGGATGTGAGAGCCCTTGAGATTGGACAGCTGACACTAATTGAGTATTGGCAGATAGAAAATGCAATGTTGGTGTGAAGGTGCGTGTGTGTGTATGTTTCAGTTTCTCTTGTACGTGGAAGCTTTTAAATGAAACTCAGCGGTAGCCTATCTCTCACTGATCTGTTTCTGTATATCTTTCTCTCCAACACATACACCCACACATACACTCACATCACTCAGTCAGGTATTCTGGAGATTTATTAATGAGCTGTACTGTTGTGACAGTCTTGAAATTATAGATTAATTGATTCAAGTCTTTGTGAGGTCTGCGTTATTGCAGCCCCGCATTAACAGCCTCACGTAAACCGATCAGAGCAATTACGGCCGATATCTCGTCAGGACTATTTTTGCATTCTACAGTAATTAAAACAGAAATAACTTTGATGGGAAGGATATGGTGATGGTATAGCATAAAGTTTATGTTAGCGAATGCATGTCTGCATTGCTGTGAGTGCATGTATAACTGGTCTATGACTACAGTAGGGTTGGGCGATATTTGATAATGGTAATGCAAGAACAAAAAACAGTAAATATCTACTTAAAATCAAGGCATGTTTTTCACTAATATACACAGTAAAGCATGGTAGATAATCATTTAATTTATCTGCACCAATATAGAAATAGTAATAAAGGTCAATACTGTATTTACCTATATATGTTTTCACATTTTAATACATGAAAAATGCTACACAGAGACTTTCGTGAACACTTTTAATTGATTATGCTAACAAATCATTTAATCATTCAGCACATTTACATGCACGTTTTTTACACTGATTGGTCCTTTATCGGTTAGTTTTTCCAAAGAACAATCGGCACATGTACTATAGATTTATGCCCATTAAACCCAATTTTGCGTTGCAGACCATAAAATCTAGAGTTCTGGCAAACTTGCTTATTAAAACTTATTGTTTTCACATGCACATGAGCTTGTGATTCACTGCAAATGTTTGCCAGAAGTTTTCAGCTCTTCACCGGTAGTGGTGAACCTGCAACAAACCTTTGGCAACAATTGACAATTTGCCACAGGTTTGCCGCAAAGCTTATTTGCATGTGAAAATAATATGTAGAGAATTTGCAGCAAACTTGTGGCAAATTTGTCATGAACTCTCGATCTTTGTAAGGATGTTCTTATTAGCATATCCAATGTGTGCAATTGTTGTGCGCATGCCTGTTTATGTTTTGACGTCAAAAGCAGAGAATAACCCGATGATTTCAAGTTCCTTGCAAACATGGTTTTCTTGTGTTATAATTTTTTTTCTTTTTATAATCTTTTTTTTTTGTAGTTATCAGCATATTGTTGTGCATGTAACAATGTACATTGATTTCAGTGAACTGATTCACTGAACCAAACAGTTTACACTGATTCACAAAATCTGATTAATTCTATCACTGCTTTAAATACGAGAAAGTACTGAAACATCTTTTTCTTAATGCTCACATACTTACAGTTTGTGAAACAAGGGGGTAGTGTGATACTAGTCTAAGGAAAAACTTTTAGGAAATTAATTACACAGTAAAAAGTGCATTAAAGTATCACAGTATTTATATATTTCCCAAGCCAAGAATGCAGGTACAGGATGAACGGCCAGAAACACATACTCAGGATCGTCACGAACAGCTTTCTGCTTCCACTCACTTTTACAAAGCATGCGCCATAACTCGATATTTCATCTCTCAGAATGGCCACATTTCCCTCATATTCTGCCTTTAGATTTCGTTTAAGTGTTCACGCCTAATCGCATGTTCAATCAAAGTCAAATGGCCCAGTAACTGCCTCCTCTCTCAGTACTTCAGCAGAGAAAATGCAGAGAATGCATATGCTAACAATGACAGCGCAGGATTACTGCAATACATACAGATTGGTTTTATTTCAGACTTGTGCTGTCTGTTAATGTCTTTATCAGGACTTTGAGGTTCTAATCACAACCCTCAGGCCTTCAGTTTGTTTTCCACAGTTCTTCTCTTGCTGTGTTGTATGTTTTCATGTGACTATGTGTTTGTGGTAGATCTGTCACCATTATCAAGGAACAAATACAGCTCTCTTGTTTGTGTCCTTGTCAGGGACTTTGTGTGGGTGTTGGGAGTGAGTTTGAAATGAATGTGTTTGTGTGTGTGTGTGTGTGTGTATGTGTGCGTGCGCACGTTTATCTCATTTGGATTTTAGCCGTAACACTAAAACACCTGCTAATTATCCACTCAGAAATAAGCCGCATCCTAATGGACAGACACACACACACATACACACACACACACACACACACACACACACACACACACACACACACACACATACATCAACAGCAGAGCTATTATCATTGCAAGCCTGATAAACATGACTCTTTGAGTGAGGATTTATGTTAATAGGTGATCTTATTTGGGGCGGCAGTGTGTGAATGTTCTCTGTAGGAGAGCAGTGTTCAACGAGGATGCATGGAGAGAAGACATAAGGATGTATGCTGTTTCTTTACCATTTCTTTATTCGTCCTGTTCTCTTAGGCTTTGATCCTATTACACTTAATCATTTTTGTATGGGTAGTTAATTAAATACATTGTGGTTATATTTAATTATGTTGTCATTAAAAATGTTTGAGAAGTTGAGATACCTATGTTGTGACATACTAAACTCCATCAAAAATTATTTTAAAAAGGATATTGCTTTAATATGCAAGCTTTTATGACCTTACATTAATTGAATGACAAGTTAATGGAATGTTCATGCTTTTAAAAACTCATGTCACACCGCAGGACCATTTCAAATAAACTACTGAAGACAAAATTAACGGTGACAAGTTACAGGACCTAAGATGCACTCTTTCCCATGTACGTTCATATACATTTTACCATAAAATCTTGATGATGATAAAACTCCTAAAATTCCTCATGAGAATTAAAAGTAGACAAAAGTGAGACAATTGTTCACTTACAGCAGATAAGAGCTATAGATTTATTGCATATACAGTTGAAGTCAGAAGTTTACTTACACTTAGGTTGAAGTCATAAAAAATCATTTTTTAGCCACTCCACAGATTTCATATTAGCAAACTATAGTTTGGCAAGTCATTAAGGACATCTACTTTGTGCATGACACAAGTAATTTTTCCAACAATTGTTTACAGACAGATTGTTTCACATTTAATTGACTATATCACAGTTCCAGTGGGTCAGAAGTTTACATACTCTACGTTAACTTTGCCTTTAAGCAGCTTGGAAAATTCCAGAAAATGATGTCAAACCTTTAGACAATTAGACAATTAGCTTCTGATAGGAGGTGTACTGAATTGGAGGTGTACCTGTGGATGTGTTTTAAGGCCTACCTTCAATTTCAGTGCCTCTTTGCTTGACATAATGGAAAAATCAAAAGAAATCAGCCAAGACCTCAGAAAAAATTTTTTGGACCTCCACAAGTCTGGTTCATCCTTGGGAGCAATTTTCAAATGCCTGAAGGTACCACGTTCATCTGTACAAACAATAGTATGCAAGTATAAACACCATGGGACCACAGCCTTCATACCACTCAGGAAGGAGAAGCATTCTGTCTCCTAGAGATTAACATAGTTTGGTGCATAAAGTGCAAATCAATCCCAGAACAAGTGCAAAGGACCTTGTGAAGATGCTGGAGGAAACAAGTATACAAGTATCTATATCCACAGTAAAACGAGTCCTATATCGACATAACCTGAACGGTTGCTCAGCAAGGAAGGAGCCACTGCTCCAAAACCGCCATAAAAAAGCCAGACTACAGTTTGCAAGTGCACATGGGGACAAAGATCTTACTTGTTCTCTGGTCTGATGAAACAAAAATTGAACTGTTTGGCCATAATGACCATCGTTATGTTTGGAGGAAAAAGGATGAGGCTTGCAAGCCGAAGAACACCATCCCAACCGTGAAGCATGGGGGTGGCAGCATCATGTTGTGGGTGTGCTTTGCTGCAGGAGGGACTGGTGCACTTTGCAAAATAGATGGCATCACGAGGAAGGAAAATTATGTGGATATATTGAAGCAACATCTCAAGACATCAGCCAGTATGTTAAAGCTTGGTCGCAAATGGGTCTTCCAAATGGACAATGACCCCAAGCATGCCTCCAAAGTTGTGGAAAAATGGCTTAAGGACAACAAAGTCAAGGTATTGGAGTGGTCATCACAAAGCCCTGACCTCAGTCCGATAGAAGATTTGTGGGCAGAACTGAAAAAGCATGTGTGAGCAAGGAGGCCTACAAACCTGACTCAGTTACACCAGTTCTG
This sequence comes from Myxocyprinus asiaticus, assembly GCF_019703515.2. Lineage (NCBI taxonomy): Eukaryota > Metazoa > Chordata > Actinopteri > Cypriniformes > Catostomidae > Myxocyprinus > Myxocyprinus asiaticus. The sequence goes on along the minus strand of NC_059357.1, from coordinate 8,992,484 downwards.
TCTGGAGGAATGTGCCAAAATTCCAGCAACTTATTGTGAGAAGCTTGTGGAAGGCTACCCAAAACATTTGACCCTAGTTAAACAATTTAAAGGCAATGCTACCACCAAATACTAACAATGTGTATGTAAACTTCTGACCCACTGGGAATGTGATGAAATAAATAAAAGCTGAAATAAATAATTCTCTCTACTATTATTCTGACATTTCACATTCTTAAAATAAAGTAGTGATCCTAACTGACCTAAGGCAGGGAATGTATTCTACAATTAAATGTCACGAATTGTGACATGTGTATGTAAACTTCTGACTTCAGTTGTACTGTATATATAGCTCAGATAGTTTGGCTTTGGCAGAATTTGATAAGACATGTTTGAGTTCATATTGAAATATTTGACTTTTGATTAAAAGCTTTGGTATCTTGGCAATGTTAAGATAAAATCTAAATGACAAATGAGAAAAAATGAGAAACATAAGAGTGAGACATAAGTAAAAGTCTCCATTTGCTCTCCATTTAATCTCATTGAGGTCTATGAGAAACAACTGGGAAATTAAAGAGATCTTTGTCATTTTTATTTCCTTCAGGTGTGTCTGAGTAAGTTAAGTGAGAGTGAGTGATATATTCTAAGCTCTTCATAATGTTTATGGTGAAAAATTCTTTTCCTGGGCTTGTCGGTCGGCAGGGGAAAGTCTAACTTTAGACTGACATTGAGGTCACTATGGAGTCACCAGGAGTCAAACCGTCAATTAACCATTCCCTGACCTCCTAAATGAGGTCAACATTGTGGCGGAGTTCCAGCGGGAGAGTGGTCTAAAACTGACTCACACAATCTTATCCTGTTACACTCTCCTTTCTTTCTTAAGCTTTCTGGGTATTCTTTCCTTAAATACACACTGTGATGTACCCTAAATCTGCCTGTATAGATTTAAAAGCAGCTGAGCCCTGGAGATCAGCACACAGGGGCACTTTCATGATCTCATTCTTTTTCTGTCTCTTTTACAGAGGTCAGTCATTCATTTGGTCAACAGAAAAGGAGAGGAAGAGTGCATTCCTTTTCTTTTTTCTGAATAGCAGCTTTATGTTACAGTATCTGTGCTTTGTGATCACAGAAATTCACTTGATCTCAAGGGACACTTGCACCTAAAGGGCAAAATAATTTAATTCACAGAGCACCCTGAAAGCCACTATGAACTCCTTCAGTCTGAGAACCAATGGGACTTCAGGCCTTCACCCTGAGGGCCAATAGAATATTTAGCTGGTCCCTTTAGGCTGATAAGAGTTCCAAATGTCAAGGACGCTGTCTCGAAGTCAGTACGGACTGAATGTGGATGTTCCCCTTCTGAATCAAGATTAGTTTTGATTTATCCTCTGAGATATAATTAGCCTTATTATCCAGAAGTCTAACCCCAATTTTCATGCTGCATAGGATAAATGATATTGTCTACTAGCTGAATCAAGTTCACTGTGAATCTATAGCAGAACACAGAACACTTACCTGGGCCAGGCAGTGTGAATCTATAGCAGAACACAGAACACTTACCTGGGCCAGGCAGTGTGATTCTGCGAGTGTTTTGAACCCTAAATAAAAGTGCTTTTCCAACATCGGGCTGAATGGTTCTGAGCACGGTAAATGTAAGCACAGCGTAGTTCTAGCGGGAGGACTAGCTGCTGTACATCTTCGCACCATTAGCTAGGTAACTCCTAGCCAATCACATGTCAGCCATCGCTTTATAAGTCTGCTCACAATCTATCGCTGTAACAAAGGTTCGAGTTGGGCAGATAAAGGAGGAAGCCGGAACCGGTTTCCACAGTTCACGTGAGTCCGTTTTATTCACAAATAACCAGCAATCGCTGTACAGCTTCACTTCAAACACAAGATGGCTTTTCAGCATCACTCAAATGAACAGTCCACTTTTCATCTTCACACAACACAAGGCTTTCTCTCAGGGGACAGACACGAAGACTCTGGTCTGTCTGTCTCTCTCCTCTCTCTGTGAACTGGCCATCTTTTTTATCTCCCCTGACTCTCACTGTGAACATAGAGATGGTAATTAGTCACAATTCATCTCAGGTGGATGTCCTTACCACTTTCTCTCTCCCCAGATGGTTGCTCGACCACGCCCTCACCTCCACAATCACATTGCTGTTTCAGTGTGCTAACAAAGCAACAATATGCTATAGCTCGAGTCAGATTCGCTCCACGACTGGCTAACATCATGGACATGGACTTAGTCACTGCTCCTTACCTTTATTCAGGATCAGCAGCTCCTCGCCGCAACATGCGTCTGCAAATTTCTGGATTCTCAGTGGGATCGCGCCCTCTTGGAATAATAATAGACATGTTCTGATCTCTCCAGGCCACAGGCGAACAATTGCACAGAACAACTCTGGAAGCCCGCCTTCCCTCCTCAATGACGCCGTCACTTCATCTCAAATTCTGCTCGCATCAAACCCATGGGGAGTAAACGATCAGCAAACCCGGATCTTCATCCATATCCCAATACAAAGTATCATCCCTATGCCCTACTCACTACGAAAGACAGAGCTCTTGATGTAGGCACTCTGAAGGGAGCATGGCATCACAGTTTAAATGTAGCTTTCACTAAAAGTCTTGTGAAAGGGTCCTTTGTGAAATAATTAACTTTCTTACTTTTGTTCGGAACAACCTTTCGAGTGGTGTTCCCTTCCTGAAGCGCCCTTCAAGTGTGCATAAATGCCATTTTGGAAAACGGCAGTGTTTCAGACTAAATTTTTAACTCACGCAAGCTCCCCTTCATCAGCATCTTCGAATTTCAACCCATCATCGTCGCCAGCGTATTATGGGGTCACCCACGGGCACACAAACGTATCATCGTTTTTGAGACTCAACCACCACCATTGTATCAAAGGCAGGTCTTTCTCTAGGCTCCTTAGCCCCTACTGAGACATTTGACATGACAGCTGAACCCCATTCTCTCAGCTGAGCACATTCCCAGGTTTCTCAATTCAGTCGCTACTCTCTATCTCATTCAGGAGTTCCATCGACATGTCCCTTCACCAGAATACTTATCATACTCTGTCCACACCTTTCAAGCCTTCTGCCGGTCTATGCCCCTCACTCCTCCCCTTAGATTCCACTAAAACTCACCCAGCCCATGCTCATTTCACCTTTTTTCTCTAACACTCCAAAACAGACCACATGGGATGCGGTTGTAGCATAACGTTATATATAACCTCCAGCTCCTCCTGCCTCGATAACCCCCCTGCATATTCTGCAAACTAGTTCACAATTTGCATCTGTTCCCTCAAATATTGCAAGCCCCTCCCCTAGTCTCGAGGCACTCTTTCAGAATTGGTGCAGCCACAATGGCTGCTCATCAAGAACTATCAGAACCCACAATCAGATGCTCATACTTTCAAAATATTTTTGACCCAACCCTCAATCATTACACATGCTCGAGCCTCCTCAGCCATAAGTTTTCATACCTATCTGGTGGCGGTCGGGGGCCTCACTGCCCATCCACATCTTTCCCACACTTATCAAATTCAAGCCGTCTTTCGGCAAAGATATTCCAAACATCTACTGGCCTCATCAGAGGGATCATAATCAAATGTTGTTTTCTTTCAACGAAAGGTATTGCATGCAACGTCGCCATTATCGTATGGTCCTACGCTACGTTGTTCACCTTTTGGCAAAGATATTCCGAACAATGCCGCCCTCGTCGGAGGGTTCATAATCAAATGTTGGTTATCTTTAAATAGAGATACTGCACAACAATGCTGGCCTAATGTAGGGCCTTATATCACGTCATTCATCTTTGGCAAAGATACTGCACAACCACGAGCTCCTCGACAGAGGGCCCAAATTCGTACTCGAGGACAAGGACGAAATCAAACTCAAGGACAAAATCAAACTAACTCTATCGTAAAAGCCATCAGTAAATGCAAGCATGGCTTATCCTACTGCAAAGGTATTGCACAACCATGCCAGGGATACTGAGTATTTCATGCCAAGAGTCAATTCTAGATTTTCAGATCTCCTTTTCTCTTCTCTAGATTAAACGGCAAACACAAGACCTGGTTCATAACCTGATCAGATCTTCTAGTTTGGGGGTAGTATTTTATTTCTCTCTTTTGGGGTAGGCTCCTCGGCCCTGCCTTCTATCTCCGGCAGGATCTGACGGTTCCAAGTATAACTTCTTCAGACCGCCAGATGGGGCTCAAAGAGAGACATTACATTCCTGTTTCATATTCATCAAATAAATGTCATCTAAAACTTTACTCAAGTCTGCGAGTCTTCCTGATAGAAGTATGGTTCCAGTATCCTGGAAATTTTAGCAAGGTTGCTAACCATACACAGGACTGGTGGAATGCATTTAGGGAAGTGGCGACTCACAATTGATCACTTGCCATTCCATTCTTATACAGATTTCATAGCACCACAGTGGAAAAAGAAACCATGCCAGTGAGCATGGATCGGTACAGGATGGCATGGTTCTGCAACGAGACCCATTCAGCCAATTGGTAAAAAAGCACTTCAAGACTTTGCAGCTATATTCAGCTGTTATATACTGTCTGGGGCTTGGCATAAAGTTGATGAACAAAGACCTTGAAGTGCCATGTTTATTTGTGGGCAGGTAATCTAGCAACATTGTCAGTTACAATGCCATTTGACTCTCAAGTCATTGAAACCATTGGTCAGTACCACCATTTTGTGGAAAATGGGACATGTGTTTCCCTGAGATTCATCATTTATCAGTGGTCATGGCTTGAATCTCTTGGTCATAAAATGACCAACATGATCACAAGGGGAAGTTGGCATGTTGCTTCCAAATGTTCCAGTGCCTTGACATCAGCCCCATTATACTGAGTTACTGAAGCGTCATATTTGCATCGGTTTTAGAGTGTTTGCCTTCTTCTGTGGTGTAGCCAATAGCGTGTTCCATCAGTAGTGAGGGACACCTGGGCTCTCATCCAATATTGGAAACTGGAAGTAATGCATTTGCATAATCAGTGGCGAGGTTCCATTTTCCTTCTAAAATTGCAATTTTACTCCACTCACGATTAGGTTTAAGGTTGGGTCTTGTGTTTGGGGGTAGAGTTAATAGAATATGCATTCCGCATTAATATATTACATCATCCAATGACATCCAAAACAACTCACTTTTGGCGCTCCTCTGTGGGTATTTCACCCAGTAACTGGAGCTGGCACGTGCCCTTATTTTCAAAAACACTTCCCGCTTTGGCCACTGGGGGCAGTGCTTTGAATTTTGGTAAGCACAGGTCGAGTATAGCTCAAAAGTCAACCTACTGTTTCCAAATTCAAATGGTATGGCATAGCAAATAAAGACCACAATACTTTCAGCTTCACATTTGGAATCTAAGAACCAATCAGATTTCTCTTCATTTGTGAAACCCCAATCAGAACTCGCCAATCCTCAGGGTGCATTGCAATTCTGAAGGTTAAAACAGACAAGACATAAGCATGTACTGTAATGCTGGTACTGTTCGCTCTGAGACAGAGAATTCAGGGATAGCCCAGGAGAAAGCAGTGGTCACTGTGTGGAATGAAGTGACTTAATTAGGCTGAATAGTGCTTTAATACCCGGAGGACTCAATCACAGTAAGAGGCCATTATTACATTACTACAGTGTGTGCATGTGTGTAACTCTGTATATAGATCATTACTGTCAATGAGTCTCTGTCAACCCCCTATAAGAGCAGGCATAACTACTGCCACTCTCTCTCTCTCTCTCTCTCTCTCTCTCTCTCTCTCTCTCTCTCTCCCTTTCACTCCCTCTTTCATTCTGCAGCTCTCTATGATGCACTTGCCGCACTGTTTTTGCCTAAGGCTCAGGTTGGTCAGTAGAGTGTAAAATAACAGTGTAGATTTATGTCGCAGTAGCTAACCTGCTGTAAGACAATGAAACATAGTAATGTACTACTGCCCTTGATACTGATATGGGACTTCTCTGTCTTTCTCTCTCACTGTAGATGGGTCACATACATCAAATCTGTAACGGCTATTTAATACATCAGCACATACACACTGTTCATATGCACATGTGTGCATGCTTATCTTTAGAAAACAGCTGTCCGGGTGTCTACATGCTAATTACTAGGCTCACATGGAATCTGCGCCCATAGAACTCCGCAGAAAGCTCTGCAGATTTCCACAGATTCTGAGCACTGGTTATTTATAAAATTCTACAAATCCCTCGCCCCTTTGCTTGCTCATTTATTAAATATTTTTGCTAATTTAATTATGCTTTCAGCTACATTTTACCACGTTTAAAGCAGAGACATTATAAGGGGATGAAATGGCTCACTCACATACATATGAATGGGAGAAATCATAATGCTAAATATGGCAGCTGTAGTCCTGTCTTACACTTAAGAGCCATTGCCTGCTTGATAGAGGCATCACAACGCTCAATATGTCGGCTGTAGTAATGGAAGTCCCGCCATTCCTTAAAAAAGTTAAAAGAGCCAATAACATTTTTGATAGACATCGCTTGTGATTTGAGCTAAACAAGCAGAATTTATGATACCATTGTTGTCATACTTTATTGCTGATTTGAAGTGTTATTAATAATAATATATTTATTTATTGCTGTTTTTACAGCAATGAAAGATACCTTGCAAGAAATGAAAAGTAACAAACAATCTAACAAATAAACGGATTTCCGTGGTTATGGAAAACCTGGAAATATCAGGTAATCTTACAATTGCATTTTCTAAGCCTTGACTAGTCATGTGAATACACATTCTTCTAGTTTTTCTTTGTTTTAAAATATTAAATTGGTCAAATATTGCTGTTTTGTAGAGATTGTGAAGAGTAAAAGTTGCTCGAAGGCCATAGTGATGTTTATCTTATCAATAATTAGTTGAAATACTTAACAAATTGGTATAAAGGATTCCTTAGCAAATCAGTCGGAATCAAAATGTTTTTAAAAATCTGTATCCAGTAATCACAAACACCTGGAAAAGTCATGGAAATTCATTGGTCAAAAGGTAGATGAAACCTGCAATAAGTTAAATACAGTAACAAGATTGTACAATAAGTAAGATACTATAGGAGCTGCATGACTGAGTATAGCTGCCCAGAGACATTAAAAACACATTAAGCCCTAGGTATACTCCCATTTTGACGCGAACGCTCAGCGTCTGCGTGCAGTCGAATGTGAACCTGTCAAAGTATACAACACAAAACTGTGCGCACATTCACAGGTGGTTGGCTCATGTGCAGTATGACTGCTATGAGACACCGGACTTTCTCTTCAGGAGTTTAGACCCATAAAGATGTCATTATATTCCTTCAGACTTGAGGTATAGAAATGCAGGTATCTCCAGACCTCCTCACACATGTGCTCCAGACTTGCATATCCACTGTTGTTGTTTTTACCTTCATCTTCTGGTGTTTACCGGCCATTACATCTTCTTCTAGAGCTTCTTTGCAACAGCAGCAGCTCAAATGGGTGTGTTGCCACCTTGTGGATCCACTTATTAGTGCAAACAACTCCAGGCTGCATGCGTTCAATGCTTAAGAATTCTGCTGATGATGATATTTGCGTCACGCGTCCTGACTGACCAAAGTATATTTTGGGCTTTAGGCAGAATGTTAGCTTCAATCACCATTCACTTTCAATGTATGGAAAAAAGATGCAATAATAGTGAATGGTGACTGAGATTAAGGACACATCCACACCATTATATTTTTGATTAAAAATGCATTGATTTTGCTATGTTTATGCATCTCATACACATTGGAGTGGCATTTTCCTCGACTGAAAAAAGCTCTTCATAACCGCATACTTTGGAAAACGAAATTTTTAAACGAAAATGTAGGATGGACGTGGCTTAACATTCTGCCTAAAATTTCCTTTTGGGTTTTACAGCAGAAAGTCAAAACGAATCAGAACAATAGGAGGGTAAGTAAATGATGACAGAATTTCCATTTTTTGGGGGGACTAACCTTTTAAAAGGACTTTAAAAAAAGTCAATACATTCCATGTGGGCTTACTAATTACACATTGTATTATCTAATTTTTGCACGTAGTTGGTGTTACTGCTAGATTGTTGAGTGTTGTGTGTGAGTTGATGTGTTTGTCTTATGCTGAAGATTTACATTTAGTAATTTAGCAGACGCTTTTATCCAAAGCGACTTACAAATGAGGACCATACAAGTAATTTGTCATACAAAGCTCAACAACATCTACAGTGTTGTACTGCCAAGCTCTCAAGGTGGCTGGAGTAGTATAGGTGCTAGCACAAAAGAAAAAGACAGAGAAGTTTGTGTGCAATAAGTGCAAGTTAAATTCAATAGTAAGTGCAATTAGTGTAGATTGGTTAAGTGCTCATGGAACAGATGTGTTTTCAGCTGGTTGTTGAATTTGGAGATGGTATCAGCAGATCGTGTGAAGGTTGGAAGCTCATTCCACCACAGTGGAACAGAGAAAGTAAACGATCGTGAAATAGACTTTGAGCCTCTTTGTGATGGGACTACCAGGCGCCACTCGTTCATAGACCTCAGAGAGCGAGTTTGAGCATAGACCTGGAGAAGTGAATTGAAGTAAGAAGGTGCGGTTCCATTGGCTGTCCTGAAGGCCAGAGTCAAAGCCTTGAATTTGATGCGGGCAGCTACAGGTAGCCAGTAAAGTGAAATCAAGAGTGGGGTAACATGAGCCCTTTTTTGGTTGATTGAAGACCAGACGCGCTGCTGCATTCTGGACCATCTGCAGTGACTTAATTGTGTTAGCTGGGAGGACAGCCAACAAAGTATTACCGTAGTCCAGTCTTGAAATGACTAGAGCTTGGACCAAGAGCTGTGCAGCATATTCAGACAGAAAAGGTTGGATTTTCCTGATGTTGTAGAGTGTGAATCTGCATGACCGTGTGGTTGATGAGATGTGGGTGGTGAAATTAAGTTTGTCATCTACCACCACTCCCAGGTTCCGAGATTTGCTAACTGCAGAGAGACCCTTCAACTAATTCTGTTTTCAAGGATGCTTAAGCGCAAACAACAAGCCCCCTCTAGCGCGCGCGCACACACACACACACACACACACACACTCTTATGCACACACAGTCTTACAAACACATTAAGCCAGACATGAGGAGAATACTGATTTCATTTTGGCCCTCTTTTTCACGCTCTAAGCTGTGGACATGACAAGAATGGAAATAGAAAGGAAAAGAGAGAGATAGAGAAAGAGCTGCCTGCTTGGTTATGGATAAATGAGAGGTGATAGAGGAAGAATAGAGGTTAAAATAATAATAATAATAATGAGTGTATGAATGAGAATGTAGAGGAATGAAATAAATTAATGGCTGTGCAGTTTAAGATTGGAGAAAGAAGGTTGAATTTGCAGAGCATTGGAAAAATGGTCCAGACAAACATATCTGATTCTGAAGTGGGCCAGCTGAATGTCACCTTAAAAGAAGAGAAGTTTATTTTATAAAGCACCGCTCCCAAGTTCAAAGTAGCTTTACACTTAGCATATTTTATTGATACAATTTGGTACAATACAAACATACACACACACACACACACACACACACACACACACACAGATCACATCAGAGACAGCTAATCATAAAGTAACTGTTACATCTGAGATGGTCAGTCAAAATGAATAGAAAAAGAAACCTTGCTCTAAGAGCCAGTCCAGTTCTGTTATGGTCTGGAGTTGTCCAGTTTTTCCAGGGTAAATGGATTCTATATGTGATTGAGTGTTTCACATCAGTCTGCCCAGTGTTACAATTAACACTTTAAAGGAAGAAACACTGTAATCACTGCATTTGCCAAAGTTTTCCAGGTTAAGCCCCATCCACATAGTCAGTGACTTGCAGCCACAAAGCATTCATTTTCAATGAGAGCTGCCGACTTTCGACGACATGAGTGACACGGACTGTTGGCGAAAGTATGTGGGCATATCAAGATACATGGAAAACGGTGTCAGAATTGCGTCAGCATTCTAAGTTAGTTTTATTCATACAATGATAGATCGTTCATCTTGTTAATGATATGATGCATTGAGCACTTCTGCAGTTTATATAAAAACACATTCCCCTCCAGAATCATAATTTTTAGCAGCAAGTAAACTGATTTCTTATAAAATTGGATGATGTACCACAAATTGTCAGTATTGTAATTGAGTTTGATTCCTACATTAATAGATTGTTCGTCTTTACATGATATGATGCATTGAGCACAGCTGCAGTTTATATAAAATCACTCTCCTCTGCAGAATGTTCATTTTCAGAGGCAATATATCTCAGAGCCAATATATCCAGCAATATAATAAGCTGAAGAGTGGACCACAATTTATGCCAATAGTCAAATGATTGTCTACACGTGGCTAAACTTCATGCTACATAAGATACACTGTCCCTGTGATAAGTGATCTGTAAGTCACTTTAAAAACAAACCAAAAAAGTCTACTAAATGACTACTTACTTCACACTTGGCCAGACCAAGTTTTCTTGTCAACTGAAATACTTATGGTAGCCTCATTTAAGCTGCAAAACTTAAAAGGATAGTTCAACCATAAATTAAAATTCTCTCATCATTTACTCACCCTCATGCCATCACAGATGTGTATGACTTTCTTCTGCTGAACACAAATTGAGGGATGTGTAAATTGTTGTGGGATGTGTAAATATAAATGAGCAGTGTGTCGTGACATCACGAACAGATTTCCAACTGGTGGCAACTATAAATGCTCTTTGTAGACTGTGGAGGAAGTTTTGAGTTCTGAAATTTACTGAATGTTTTTATAGTACAGTTGTACTATATGTTATATGTTATAAAAAGTTTTTAATGTGGACTTTGCTGAGCAAGCAGCGTGATGGAGTGATAAAGAGACTGCAGAGCTAAAGACATGTTTCTGTGGACCCAGGCAGTGAAGTCTGTCTGTTAGCAGGCTGGAGCACTGAAACTACAATAGAATACTAACTCGCTTCTTAAGCTCTAAAATTGTGACATGTCTGACACAATCTGATCCAACCAGGTTCTCTCCTGCAACTCATTAAGTCAACCTCAAATGGTCCTTCAAGAAATGTATGATTTAAAGGGGTCAGATCATGAGGATTCATATTTTCATTGACCTTTTGAGATTAAAGAATACTATGAAAAAATACTTTCAAACTCAAAACTTTCTCCCCACTGAAAAAAGACCATTTATTGAAATCAAGCTGCAAAAATGACATTTTGGTTGTCGACAGAGAGGAAATCAAGAGAACTCCAGAACACACTTGCCTCAATCGTGTTTTTATTAATGGGTTTTTGTGCTAACAGAAACATAACATCCTTCTCTTAATAAGAATAAAACTTCACTAAAGCCTTCCATGGCCAAGAGGAGTTCTTAATTGCCATTTGTTTACTGTTATTGCAGTAATTATGAGGGGCAAGTGACTTTGCCAATACAGATAACTAAATGGCCCCATCAGTGACTCCTGTTCTCAGTGAAAAACCCATATTTCAATGGTGTGGAAGTCCATAGATGCACAAACAGAAGTGGAAACACACACAATGTAAAAGCGTAAATGAATCTGATGTTTGAGACAGCACTATTCTCCATAGTCCCAAAACTCTGAAGGTTCCAGTAATGACTTTGGCAGACAACCCAGAATCTGTTTTGCAAGAAGTTCACATTTGTCACAAACCGGCAGCCAACAACAAGAGCCTGTTTTCTGAGAGCTGCTTCAATCAAATCACCATTAAACATCTGCACTGGAGTCATGCTGTTAATTGAAAAGATAATTTTCTCCACCATTTAATCGTACATAATCTTTGGACTAATTTTACAACTTCACAAAAATGATTAGCTCATGTCAGACGGCTACAGCAGGTGTTACAAACACATCAATAAATTAAAAAAATTAGTGCGTAATGCAAAAGAAGTTTGAAAACAAAACATTAATTTTAATTGTAAATGTTCCGAATATCAGCCAATTGACATGTGCCCATTTACATTTTGAAAGTCGCTTTGGATAAAAGCGTCTGCTAAGTGAATAAATGTAAATGTGCCCATTCATCCCCATAAACAATGGCCCTCAAAAAATATTTGGACATTTAATCCACAATTCATAATGAATGAATTTTAAATGAATGAATGTCATTGAATCAGATAACAAAATGTCAAGTAACTTTTACTTGTATAGTGCTTTTCACAATACACATCGTTTCAAAGCATCTTTACGGAAGGTTATGCCATAATTTCTTAAATGTCTTCATGTTATTTTGACTTTATTCTCAATCTATTACTACTTTAATCTTATAATGCTATGACTTTAATCTCATAATGTTATGACTTTATTATCTTAATTTTTACTTTATTCTCAAAATATTTCAAATTTAATTTCATTATGCCACAATTTATTCTCGTAACTTTGACTTTATTTTTTAAATATACCTTTAGTCTCTTAATGCTATGACTTTATAATCGCTGTAGGGAACTTAGTAGTATAAATGTACATGGTATGCATTGAAGTGTCCGCATACCTTCACCATAATATGTAAGGAATTTTATGTGTGTAAGGAATTAAATTAAACTGTCCGCATGTCTACGCCATTATATGTAAGGGATATTTTGGTTAATGATTTAACCAAATAAGAAGGATCGACCACCATTATAAGAAGGATAAATGACAAATTATCAGATCGTAAATCTGAATAAAATTCTCCACCATTAATATGTAATACAACGGGCTCGTTGTATCCGCTCACAGGTTCTATTGTAAGGAGTTAGCTTTAATAAGGGAATTATGATTAATTCACTTATTGGAGTAATAGTATTCTCATGGCTTGTTGAAAATAATATCACAAATATGATATGGTTCAAGCTTCAGAGCACAGATCTTTGAAAAATCAAGTGACGAGATTATTTAGCAAAATATACCACAGTCAGTTCATCTTTGAATACAAACAAGACTTTATTGCTAATCTACAACATAAAACTAACTAACACATAGACAAACATGAAAAACAGGTTGTTAGTGAACTGTAGCAGAATAATTTGAATGGAAATGATCTGTACAGAAATTAACTTTATGAAGTCTATAGACAATGCCTTGAGAACCATTCAATACTTATTTTAGTATACCTCGATTTGCAATCAGATTACCTGAAGTATTTAAATAAAACACCAGCACTTTCAGCAAAAGTCTGGAGATGTACTTGCTTGTCGTTGCGTTTCCTTGCATTGTTTTGGTTCTTTCTGGTTGTTCCGTCGATGTTTTGGACCGTGGACAGTTTGTTGCTGTAATGATGAGGTGGCTTTGAACAAGGCCTCCCGCATGGGAGACTTGTGACTCCCATCACGTGTGAGAGTCGTAGAGCAGAGAGTGAGAAGAGCTTCCTCGGAATTTTCGTTCTGAGCTTTCTGGACTCTACATTGTGCGAGGGCAGAGGGGTGCCGGAGCAAGTGCTAAGAGCAATAAGGGCATGAGTGCGGAGGATGAAGAGAGCTGAAGAGAAGAAATAAGAGAACAGAGCTTCCTTGGTGGGGAGGCTTTGTACTGGTGAGGTTGGCCACACCCCAAAGGTGCCTTGAGCCAATCAGAAATGTCTTCTGTGGGGTCACATGGTAATTTCTGTCCCTCCTTCTGAAGGTGATTGAAGAGCCTTTGTCTGTGAAGACTCCCGTTTCCCACTCAAAAAGTACGTTTTAAACATACCTTTTTATATGTCTCGGATACAACTGAATATATCAAAAATTAAATAACATAAACATTTCTGAAATGCAGAAAGAATCTCAATGATAGTAAACATGATGTGCTTTATCATGAATGGTTACCATTCTTGTCATATGACATGAATAAAACAAGATTAAAGATTATAATCATCAATTCGTCAGTTAGCAAAGTGATTACAGGTCATAACAACATTATTTTCAGAATTATCTAGCAAGGCTAAGTGTTGTGTACATTTTGGTACAAAAAAGGTAGATTCTGTGCATTTTAGAGTGTCAAGTCAGCAAAGAACTTTGACTTTGTGTGAAATGTTCATGGATTAAGATGAGATGTCTTAGTATTAGAATTGTGCTGTCCATTGCAAACATGAGGGTCTCATAAGGAAGTCTGCTTTACCTCTGTGTCTTGGTAATGAGTTTTTAGCATGTGACACAGGATAAGTCTCATTTTTAAGTGTTCATGTGTTACTAAATGAATGAAACAAAGGGACTTCTTTTAGATTTCTGGCATGGGGGTTTCTTCAGAAGAGTAGTCTTTAAGTCATGTGATGACTATTAACATTCAGGGCATTCCTGATTTACAGCCTGGATTAGGAGGAATTTTGGTGTGTCCACAGAACTCTCTTTGATCTTAAGACGGTTGACACTCAACAGAGCAGCTTTTAATGGACTCTTTTCAGGCCTCTGTGTCTTAGTTAATAACTTGGAAGGAAAATGTCAGTTTACATCCTGGATTCGAATCATTTTGCGTAGAAATCGTTAATTATTCTGCCCATAAGTTCCTACATTGTAATTTTGACTTTATTTTTTTAAATATTACTGTTAGTCTCTTAATGCTATGAATTTAACCTCATAATGCTACAATTTGATTTTTTGTAATTTTGACTTTATTCTCAAAATATAACTACTTTAATCTCATAATGCTACGACTTTAATCGCATAATGTCACAATTTATTCTCGTAATTTTGACTTTATTCAAAAAATATTACTGCTTTAATCTCATAATTTTATAATGCTATGACTATAATCTCATAATACTACAACATTATTTTCATAATTTTGGCTATATTTTTGAAGTATTACTTTTAATCTCATAAAGCTATGACTTTATTCTCATAAATTTGACTTTATTCTCAAAACATTACTAGTTTAATTTCCTAATGCTACAACTTCAATCTCACAATGCTACAACTTTATTCTCGCAATTTTTACTTTGTTCTCGTAAAAGGCCTATAACGAGGCCTTTATTCTTATAAAGTTACAACTTCAGTCTTGAAATATTAGATTTTTTTTTAATTCAAAACATTAATTTTAATTGTAAATGTGCAGAATAGCAGCCAATTTACATGTACCTATTCATCACCATAAACAATGTCTGAACTCAGATCAGTTTATTCTCTCCTGCTGCTTGCATTTACATCATGAGAGAACAAAGACAGCTACTTGCTGTTGACTTACTGACAGGATAAAGAGAGAGAGAGAGAGAGAGCGAGAGAGAGAGAGAGAGAGAGAGAGAGAGAGAGAGGAGCAAGAAAGGAGGGATGAGAATCGGACAACAGTGCAGGGTATAATTTTTAGGGAAACTTTAGGGAGAGCCATCCAGGGGCTTTTTTGTTTCTTTTTTTACTTTTCTTTTTGGAAAAAACAGCATCAAAGTGCTAAATTCTAGTAACTTTGGGAGCAGCATTTCTACATTGTCTTGAGTACTGTTGTGTAGCATTAATGTAGCTATGGATTATAGATGATTTCACCAGTTACATTTCTTATCCAGATTTATCACCCTGTGAATTCAGCAACAGTAGGTTGAATGTTTTGCTGCTGAAATCGGTCTCGGTTTACCAAAATTTTAATCACTGCCCCCAATGGCTGAAGCTGGAAGTGTTGTTGAACTTATGGGCACGTGTGAGCTCCAGTCCCGGCAGAAATGTCCATAGAGTGACACTAAAAGCGAGTTGTATTTTTAGTTGTAAATGATTTACTACAGTCAAAAGCAATGCGTATTTTATTACCCATACCCCCTAACCCAAACCCCAACCCTAAACTTAACCATCAGTGGAGTAAAAAAAAATTTTCAGCAAATAAAATCAACTCACGATTCACGCTCATTATTGTTTATGTGAATGTGATTAATTGTTGCCACTGGACCAGAAACGATGTTTAGAGGTTGTTTGTGCAAAATACTATAAGTAGTGCTAGAGCAAAATGTCTTCCGAATTGGAATTGTTGCAAAAATGTCTGATGGGGAATGCCGCTTGTCAGTTATTCGGCTGAATGAGGTTGTTTTCAGGGTACATGAACTTTCTAAACCAACATGTTGATTTCCCATGTGTTCATGTTGGTTGCCCTAGTAAAACTTTACTGGAGCAACACAGAATCTAGATAGAGCCTAGCGACACCCTGGAGTCGTCACATACCCAGTTCTCATCCTTTCCTCTGTTCTTCCAGATCTTACTGCCTTTCTTCATTACTCCTCTATCTTTTATTTTGTCTTTTTTTCATCCACTCTTACTCTTTTCTCACCGATTTTCATCACTTCTCCTCTCTGTCCCTCTTTTCTTAGTGGCAAGGCTGCCCATTTACATTACTTTTCCTGTCCTCTTTCTCTCTCTCCAGGTGTAATGGAATAGTGCAAATGTGATTGTCAGTGTGTATTAGACTGTGACTGAGTGTTGGTGTTTTAGAGGGTGTATTTCTCTTGATTTCTGTTTAGCACGAGTACACGTGTACAAGCAATTTTTCACTTCGAAGTTCTTTTCAGTTATCTTCCACATATACACGGGTGAATCTTACAAAGATATTTCCAGGCCATATTTAACAAAAGAAAAAGCATTTTCATGACAACTAAGAAAATTTTCTCCCAAGATTCTCATTACTGTAATAGTCAATACTGTAATGAAAATCATACTGTCTGATTTTATATGCAAGCACATTGTATCCAGACACTGTCTATCGTATGCTATTGTATGGTCTCAGAAGACTGCATATAGCACACAAGTTGTATGAACAGCATGTGCATGTTACAGGCATGTTGCTTCTCTGGATTTTATTGTAACCTTATTTTATAGCCAGAGAATCTCAAATCCTTTGCTCTGTAGCACCTGTTCTCTTCCCTCCATTCATAACTGATGAGAGAGTATTCCTCCTTTTCTCAAACATGTGCTCTGCAAGGCAGAATGAAGGAAAAATTACTTGCATATTCAACTCAGGACATTGTAGCTATGGCTTACATACAGTATTTTTATAAGTTTACAGATACTTGCAATCCTAAGTTGTTTGAACTAGTGTTTAGAGCTTTAAACATTGGACACAATGTGACTTTAGTGGTAGACAGTAGCAAAAATCTTACTCATATGAGCAGCCACACCAAAAAAAAAAATTCAGTGCCAGATGGTCAGGTCGGTTTTCCGTATGCACATACCAATGGCCACCTGACCAGGAGCCAAATATGTTTTGAATTGCTTGTCCTGGTAAAGCAGAAGGCTTTCCAGACCTCTCGGAGTCCTGTAAGATATCCACAATCTGTCTGACAAGGACAGAACACCGGCTGGAAACAAATAAACCTGAAACAAGCTGTGCTTCCTATTTTTGAGCAGATAAACCGGAGCAGTTAGGAATGCTGTGGCACAGATCAACGAAATTGTTCCTAATGTAAATCCAATGTTTACACAAATTTCAATACAGGAGGATGGTGGTATTATATCTACAGTGGCCTTTAAAGTATTTGTACACTTAAATAGCTAAAAAAAAATCTTTTTTGCTAGACCTTTTAGAACCTCTCAAAACTTTACTTTTTTGAGGCATTTTTGGTTGCCAGGACCAATGGTCAAATGTACAGTTTAGTGGTCATTATACAAAAATATTTGTCCACAGAATGCCACAACTGACCAATTAGAATAAAGTATTCCAGAGAGCTGAGAAATACATTGTTACTGTATATCATTTGGAAGAAGCTATTTACACTAAGAGCATCTTCTTTGCACTAAGTGTAAGTAGTGGCAGATATGTTTTGCACTAAATAATACTAAGAGTATCACTGCAGTGTGTTTATTGTGTTTATTTAGAGTCCCACAGATGACTTACACCATCCCCTAAGCCTAGCCTTACATTACAAAAATTAACCATAGTTTTTACTACAGTAACCATAGTACCACAATGGTATTTTGTGGTAAAATTACAGTAACCACAAAATTAAACCATATTACTGTAGTAATGTCATGTTTAATTGCATTAAAACTTTGGTTTTCGCAAATAAACCTGGTTACTACAATATTATTATAGTTAAACCATGGTTAATTTTACCCGGATCAAACCTTCATTTCAACTCCCTGACCTTTACCGTGACCAAATCACTGCAAAGGAAATCAACCTTTATATTAATTTTTATTCATTATTATAGAGGAGACAGGAAACAGGATGGGAAAAATTGGGATAAAAGGTGGAATCGAACCCAGGACATCTGCACGAAAAAAGCACATCAACACTGTGGTTACACCACATGCCACTGCTGAAACACTAGGGGGCGCAGTTTGTCTTCAATTTGTGTGTTTTTTCTAGACTACTGGAGTGCAAATAGCCATGCTGTGTGGCAGGTGCTATTTACACCTAGTGCAAATAGTCACTCCAATATAATTTTAAACCTATCAAACCTTTTTTTGTGCTATGTTTTGCTTTAAACGTGTGCTTACGTCTTTAAAATAAATGCCACTTCTTTAAATATTTTGTTATTGTGACGAGGAGAAGGGCATGGCCAGGCCATGAGGGTGCATGACCGGCACTGAATCAGATGATCACTGGGAGAGCGAGATAAAATGGGGCCGAAGACGGCAGTTCGAGAGAGAGGGAGACACACGCGGCCACTCTGCATGTGTGTGTTTATTTATGTTTATTTTATGTTGAGTTTGATATTAAACTTTACATTGACTGTTCAGCCGGTTCCCGCCTCCTCCTTCCCCGTCCTTTAACTGTTACAGTGGTGGCGAAACCCGGGAGGGAGAAGGCATACACTGTCGTGGAGTCCTCACCACTGCCATCCACCAAAGGAGCACCTGCGGCCATCTGCCTGGGGACGGAGGGGTCGCCGCTGGCCGTCGAGAACTGGAGGAAACGCTGCTGTCTGCTGAGAAGGGGAGGAGCAGTTCTGTCCACCAGGGGTTGGAGGGCTCACTGCCGTCCGCCAGGGGAGGAGCAAGCTGTCGTCCGCCAGAGGGCGGAGGAGCAGTTGAGGACTGGACAACAGCGTGTCCAGGGACCGGCCAGCAAGTTTTTCTCTCCTCTCTCTCTCTCTCTGTGTTTCTCCCGCTCACACTTTCCCTCTCCCCACGCCTCCCGTCGTCTCTCCCCAGGTGGACCACCGGCTGACAAAACGGCCGGAAGGGCAGTGTCTCCCCTCCAGAGATGGGGGTAGTAAGTCAGTCCGGTGGCGCCCCAGCCTGAATCGGGCGGGGGAGGAGTGTGACGAGGAGGAGGGCATGGCCAGACTGTGAGGGTGCACGGCTGGTGCTGAATCAGATGAACAGCAGGAGAGCGAGATAAAGGGGGGCCAGAGACGCCAGTTCGAGAGAGAGAGAGACGCACGTGGCCATGCTGCATGTGTGTGTGTTTGTTTATGTTTGTTTTATGTTGAGTTAGATATTAAGTGTTACGTTGTCTGTTCAGCCGGTTCACGCCCTCCTCCTTGCCCGTCCTTTAACTGTTACAGTTATATAAAGCAATGGCATTCACAAATGTTTTTAAGTGTGTCTTAAATAAATATTCCAGGTTCAATACAAGTTAAGCTTAACTCACAGCATTTGTGGCAATTTGTTGATTACCACAAAAAATAACTCGTCCCCTCTTTTCTCTAAAAAAAATAAAAAGTGCTGTTTCAGTGAAGCACTTTCAGTGGAAGTGAATGGAGCCAATTTTTGGAGGGTTTAAAGGCAGAAATGTGAAGCATTTAATTTTATAAAAGAACTTACATTAGACTGTAAGAAATTACAGACATTTTAGGGTTTATTTGCATTACATCTTCATGCAACGAAGTTGTAAATTGGCTAAAACTTTACACAGAAAAATTAGTATGCGATTTTATCACACTAAAATCATGTTAACACTCATATTGTGTATAAGCTGTGGCTATACTTTTGAAACAGTGAGTATTTTAACATTTACAGATTGGTCCCATTCACTTCCATTGTAAGTGTCTCACTGTAACCCAGATTTTTGCTTTTTTAAGAAAAGGAGGGGCAAGTCAAAATATATTTTTGTGGTAATCAATATTATGCCAAAAATGCTGTTGATTAATCTTAACTAGTATTGAACATGAAATATTCCTTTAGGTGTCAAAATATGTTTGGGCCACTGCATATTACAGGCTAGAAAGATTAAGAGAATGAGATAGACAAATACAGTTACTTTTTGACTTTAAGGTCTCCTGTATTGATTCAATAAAGCTAACGATAGAGAGAGAGAGTGAGACAGAGGACAAGCACTGGAGTGTTTCAAAATCAAAAGACTCATTCCCTCGAGTCTAGTGCAGTTTAGGTAATTATACATAATTAACAAGAGAGAAATTCACAGAAGGCTTTTAAACAGTCTTAACTGCAGGACTACCCACACACGCACACAGGTCTCAGTGGGTTCTGTGCCCCGTAGCCCATGTAATTGACGGTAATGCCGATCTGACATTCCTGGCCCGTGGGATCTCTCACCTTGAATTGGACTCCCAACCGCAATGCGGTTTCTCTGAGCACTACAACAGCGAGAGATAACGATCCTGTGCATACATTTTGTCTAAATGGCAGATGGAACGGATAATTCCAGGCTGCTCACTCTGACTCTCAGCTATACAGCATAGATTAGAGTAAGATGAGTCCTATTCTTAAAGGAGATTCATATTTTTGGTGTTTCGACTAATTACAACTGATAACACTGAAAAGAGAATATATACTGTAAAGATTAAGGAATCTTTGCGGTAAGAAAGGATGAGTCACTGGAATCTTTTTATAATATAACTTACATTTTGCTAATTGAGTCTCGCTGTAAGTCTCGCTGTAAGAAATTTTTATATATGGGTGTTTCTTCAACTTCGGATAATTGGATGTCCCGGGAAAATAACAAATGTAATTTTTTTTTTTTTTTTTTTTTTTTTTTTGTGTAAATGAAGGTCACATTAAAACTGACTTGGAAATGTTTTACCACGCCTTCATTGTTTATTTTTGGTACTTTTAAGATGTCTTTAAAGGAATTGGTAAATGTTGCAAGCCAGATTTAACCAGTCAACACCGATATGTGCTGCACAACTACATTTTTGTCAGAATGCCATTCCAGATCTGCTCCTGGGATCTTATTATTTAATTTTTTTTCCTTTTGCTACATTTATTTTGTGGAGAGTTGAGGGAGGACTGTAAATAATGCATAGTCCGAGAAGGATTGGGATTGGAAAATGTTGCAAGCTGGATTCGAACCATCATTACCCATATGAGCACCACATCTCTGATCATGTTCACCGACCACTAAGTCATGGCACCGGCAATCCTGAGATCTTTTTGTGGGAACTGGGTTGATCTAGGTTAACATTGCAGGGGATAAGGGTTAGTATTTGAGATTCTGTGCACATGGCAGCCCATGATGGATTCTCCTGATGAACCTGATTCACTCTGTCGAACTTACTTTACTTCTGTGTCCTATTCCTGGCAGGAGGAAACAGTGACAAAATCCAACTACAATTATGGCTAAATCTGACGTTTCCCCCTTTATCAGACTGCTTGATGACCTTTTCTGATGGTTATCAATGGACATGTCCAATAGGAAGAGAAATTAGTTTTGGACTCTGCTTTTCAAACATGACTTTAGTTTCCCCCTGAAAACAGATTAAGATTCAAGTCTGACTTTAAATCAATCCTGTTTTGGCTTTCTTCCATAACGTCTCAGAGGAGCAAATGATTAACTAAACCATTAGAGGTATTCAATATTTGATATTTTCTGTTCATTGTAGCATCTGTGTGTGTATTATACTTTCTGTGTTTGTTTCAGATTACAAACAGAGCCCCTCAGGGATGCTAAAGAGCCTTTTTACCAGCCTTCGCTCAAAGTTTGTCTTTTTGAAGCACTACATTTACTCTAAACTACACATTCTGTTTTCATCTTGCCATTCAGAACATTAATAGACTTGCAGCACCATTGTCACTCATAGATTGCTGTGGCCTTTGTATTTGCCCACATATTGCTATGTTTTAGTAAGGTAATGGATCACTGAGCTTGTTGAAATGTAAAACTCTCCTTCTGGGCTCAGCAGAGGATGTTTTTTTCATAATTTCACATTCACAGCCTTCATCATGTGTGTGTGCAAAGCTTTAGAGTGAGAGTTTTGTGATATCAGAGGGGGGATTTGTGCCCTCTTCAACAAGAGTGGTTGTAAAGTAGTATTACAAAGGTTTTCTTGTCTCTTCTCTTGCCCTTCTCACTCAAGTTTTGACCTAGATTTTTTCCCCTCATTCTCACCTCGCTTCCTTAACCCTTGTGCTGTGTTCCTCATTGGCTACCACTCCTTATGTTTTCTGGTCATAATGACCAATCCATTTAAATCATTTATGTATCTCACATAATCCATATATTATCAAAATATATTGCATTAGATCTTTTTTCAACTTGATTTATAGTAACTAGGACAGGTTTTGTAACTTTATTTGGAATTTATTTACAATAGGCCTAAATTACCTGAGCTAATGCAACTTAATTTTTGCATTAAAAAAAATGTTTTTTATGGATATGTTTACTATATTAAATACCATACATACAATTTTCTGTCCTGTTTATTACACTACATTGTTTTAATGTTTAACCAGATATTTGTTTTTAAAGTCTATTTCTTTTTTTTTTTTTTTTTTTTTTAAATGGCAGAAAGTCACACTTGTGGTGTTCCTGGTCAAAAATGTATATTAAAATGTATATAAATATCTCATTATGCATATCTTTTCAATAGATATTGCATTAGATCTTTTTGTTAACTTGATTTTTAGTAATTAGAACAGGTTTTGTACTTCTTTTTGGAACTTATTGATAGCAGGCTTTATTGAGCTGAACTTATACAACTTTTTTTCAAGTTAAAATAGCATTATTTATTGATTATTTTGACTATAAAAACCATTCACAAAATGTTCAGTTATTTATCACACAATTATCATTTTAATGTTGATTTAATATTTAACAAAGAAGTTTGCTTTGACACTTTTATTTTCTCAAATAAATTCCCAAAACACATTGTGATAATATTTTTCCTTTGTTCTTGTGGGGACAAGAATAGTTCAGAAGTTGCCTAAGATATCAAAGTGTATGTGTGTGTATGTGTGTGTGTGTGTGTGTGTGTGTGTGTGTGTGTGTGTGTGTATGTTCAAAGACATATGTTCTCATCTAATGGTTGGACAGATTCCTGAACTCTATTTTTTTCTTTTTTGTAACCTCATCCATACATTTCTAATGGCTGGTCATTTCTGAATGGGAACACCACAGGTGTGTGTGTGAACATGTCCAAAAATTGGTAAAAATCATAAAACATTTCAGAGCTTACCTAGGAAACCAAAGGGTATGTGTTTGAGTGTATGTGTGTGTGTATGTGTGTGTATTGGGTGTCTCTATGAGTGTGTACACATGATCGAGGATGTATGCAAGCACACATGCACATATGTGCTCATCAGATGGTTGGACAGGCTCCTGAACACTGTTTTTTTTTTTTTTTTTTTTTTTGTAGCCCCGGCCATTCATTTCCTAAGGCTTTTTTGACCAGGAACACAACAGGTGTAACAAAGTGAAATAAAGCCAATAAAATGTAAAGAAAGGGGTCCAAATATTTTTTTCAGATTAAAAAAAAAAACAATTGTCTGTGTCAAAATGTCTGGAAAACAACAAGGGTTAAATCACAATAGATAGATAGATAGATAGATAGATAGACAGATAGATAGATAGATAGATACTGTATTTCAATGAATCAATAAAATAATTAATTTGTTCATTCTGTTATTGGCTAAATAATTATTTGGTTAAATAGTTCTGTTTATCACTGTTCTTGGTTATGTTTTAACATTTTTTTTTTTTTCTTTTTTCCTAATTAGTATGATTTATTGCATTACAGTTCCACTTGTGTATTTCAGTAGGCCTATATATGTGAAATAAACATGTAAAATTGTTGAGCATATGTATTTACCCCAACTTTGGAAAACAGCTGCATATCAGTTTAAAATGAGAGTCAGAAAAACCTTTTGACCTTTCTGCTCTTTTGGAGTTCACGTCAGACTTGTTTGTAAAGGTTATCAAGCATCACCTTGCTTTGTTTACACCAGAACGGTACGAAATGTGTGTTTTTAGTTTCTACATGTTTTAACCTTTGTTCTCTCTCACAAACACAGTACACATACAGAACACAATTCAGGCAAAATCATGACAAAGAATGACTGGTTCATAAAACCAGATGCCTCTGGCAGCTTTGAAATGGGAATACAGTATTCAGTGACAAAAACACAGGCACACTTTTTATTCATACTGTCTCAGAGAAAGAACAGGGGATGCAGAAAAACTGAATAAACATGAAAGAAAAACAAAGCTCTCTCAGAAAAAAATAATAAAAGGAACTTTCGACGGCAACCAGCTCTCATAAAAATGAACTCATGGGAAAGGCAAAGCACAAACATAAACATAGGATATGTGGTAAAAATGTCACCAGAGGTAAAAATGCTAAATTTTCCATTAGAAATGGCATATTTTTTGCATCTATTCGATTCACTGAGTCTTTCAGAGTATGATCACACACAGACAAATCCCTACACACACTTTTATACAGAAGACTGCGCAAAACTTTTAAAGCATCTTAACACTGCACACTACTTAGAAATTAGTCTAAATAATTATTACTGGTACTTACTAAGGCAAGCATTGCTATTACGGTTGCTCATTCTTAGAATTAGGGAAATGAACAAACCCATAACCCTAAGTATTACATTTTGGTGCGTAACCCATCCCACACCGTTGGTTCTGTGGACATGAATGAAAATTGGATGGATGGATGGCCAGCAGAGAGCTGAAAACAGTACATCATCAGTTTTGAACATTAGAAACCCAACTACCCTGAACTCTAGACTTGATTTTTCTACTCAAGGTCGGTTTGAGCTGGTCAAGACTGATTCTTACAGGTGTGGACTGGTTTGTGCCAGTCTTGGTTGGTCCTATCTAATCAGTATTAATCTTGGCCAGTTTGTGTTCAAATGGGCAGGTCTATTCTGATGTGCTTTGGGCTAGATTGAGCTGGACCGTTGTGTAAAGGCATCTGCAGTGCTCTCTCATTGTCAGCCTTAGTTTGAAGTTCATCACGGCCCTGTCAGACCAAGATGGGCTCTGCAAAACAACAACTCAACTATTTCATAAGCTCCTTACTCACTGGCACATAATATTTCTCTCCCAGCGCCTTCCTCTTCACATTCACTATACACTTGATGTCTCTCCATCCCTCTCTCTTCTTGTCAAAGACGTATCCTTGTTTGTTCATTATCTTCTGCTCTTGTTGCCTCTTCAGTGACGCTTAGTGTGGGTGAGAACTTTTGATTAGGAAGAGGAAGTGAGCATGGAATCATCAAGTCATCTTCAGTCTCTCAAGTCCTCAGAAATGGAAACACTGTGGCTCTATGGCACTATCATAACATTCATCTATTTGTTTGAGCATCCCATAGCAACACTGGCTCAACCAATGGCATGAGTTTGGAGCAGGACTATCAGTTTGACCAATCAAAGGAAGATGAGGCCAGTGATTTAGTGACCTGTTGTTGTGGGGTAAACAAGAAACAGACACAGTGCATGACACTCTAACTCACACCGGGGTCCAAGGAGCAGATCCGGTGATGCATCTAACTCGGCCGAACCCTCCCTGCTCTGTTCCTTGGCCTGCAAGGATGCCAGTGTGTGCAGACATGGAGAATTGAAGCCGGCTCCCCAAGAAGAGGCACGATCTTCATTTATGTGGAAGCGGTGACGAGGCTAAGCACACATCAGATGTGCCTTGTTCCTCCACTGCCCAACTGAGGCTTATTAATTATGTACCTCTTCTCTTCTCCTGCCCGACTCCCATCGTGAGTCTGGCTGAAAGACGGCCCTCAGAGGCAGGGCGATGATGACAAATTAATATGACAGCCTATGACAGGTAAATGCTTATTAAATACTAATTACCCTTTGCTGTGGCTAGAAGGCCATTTTCGTGTTATCTCCGTCCCACTCCAGGTTTTCCATCTAACCGTCGAACAAGAAGAAGAGTGACGTCACTGTGTTTTTCCAAATGTGCCGTCTATGCCCACACTCATACCTGCATTCTCCACCACTGTGGTGGAGTGAGCAAGAGACAGACACAGAGGGCGTGGCATCAAGTTCGCAGAGGCATTTATTGAAAATAATAATAAACATAAAATGTTAAAAATGGGGAAAATAGTGTCCAGGAGGGAGTGGTGATCAAAGTAAAAGGGGATCTGTTATCCTTGCGGTGCAAAGAGGCTCCATGAAGGTCAGTGGAGTGTCCATGGAATGGCCCAGGTGTGAGCGGGATCTGACGGCCTTACGCGCTCCCCTCCTGGGTCTGAGGTGTGTGGGGCGGCGGTATCCTTGGCAGCCTGCCTTCCCAGGCCCGCTGTAGGTAAGAGGGGAAGGCAGCCCGGCCTCTAGCCCGTTGACCGCAACGCGTACTGTCCTCCCCGGCGACACATCTAACTTGCACCGGCTGTCTGAGGAATGGGTCTGGCAATGCATCTTACTCTGCCGAACCCTCCCTTTATGTTTATGGCTGCAGTGATGAGGCTAAACCAAAATAAGGTGTGCCTTGTTCCCCCGCTGCCCAAACAAGGCTTATTAATTATGCACCTCTTCTCTTCTCCTGCCCAACGCCCGCCATGAGCCTGAAAGACGGACCTCAGAGGTGGGGCGACAATGACTGGGGGCGGGTCATTCTGCCACCCTGTTTTAAATAGTGTTGCTTGTGCTGCAGAAATTATCCACTTAAAGGAGTGGTTCGACCTACATAATTTACTCATATAATTTCGTTTCAAACCTGTATGACTTTAAAAGAAATAACTTGTGTTCTTTTTAACATGTGGGTGAGTAAATTATAACAGAATCTCCATTTTGGGTGAACTGTTCCTTTAACAGATACAATGACTATGCACAATAAATGAAACCTTACCAGAAGGACACTGGTCATGGCATGTTATACAGTGATGATTTTGATAAATACCAGCTATGATTTAATCCTATAATCATGTTGCAGAGAATTGAGTCATAATTATCCCAATGTTTAGTGTATCAACACTCTTGCTAGTGCCCGAACTTGTGTATTTTGTGCCCAAAATCAAGTCATAGGGAACTAGGGAGTGGAATGAGACACACCTACACTACCATTCAAAAGTTTGGGGTCACTTGCCTGAAATGTTTCTCATGATCTTAAAAACCTTTTGATCTGAAGGTGTATGCTTAAATGTTTTGTAGACAAAAATATAATTGTGCCAACATATTAATATATTTAATTACAAAATTAAAAGTTTATAAAAAAACAAAACAAAAAAAGGTTTTGAAATGGATGACTTGGACAGAATAATTAAGAAAAGTGGCCACTATGTGCCCAGCATATAAATGGGAACTCCTTCAATACTGTTTAAAAAGCATCCCAGGGTGATACCTCAAGAAGTTGGTTGAGAAAATGCCAAGAGTACATTTCTGCAAAATCTAGGCAAAGTGTGGCCACTTTGAAGATGCTAAAATATAACATAGTTTTGATATATTTTGGATTTCACAACATAATTCCCATATTTCCATTTCTATTATTCTATAGTTGTGATGACTTTACTATTATTCTAAAATGTACAAAAAAAAAAAAAAAAAAAGCTGCTGTCATTATCAAAATTCCTCTCTTTTTCATCTCTCCAACTCTGGTGGGTTGTACATTCCCTGCCAGGCCCGAATGCCAGCGGGGCTCTCTAGGGTTGACAGCCATGCCCAGCAATGCTGCAGGATTAGAGATGAATTCTCCAGGGCCCTGGGGTTTTGCTGAGCTGCAAGCAGAGAGATAAAATTAGCCCTCGGGAAGGGGAATCAGAGACTTTGAGGTGGGAGGAAAGGGGAAAGCCTATCACGAAGAGCAGTGCCTTCTGGGAAATAAATTAGTGAGAAATGAAAGATAAAAAGAAGATAGATTCTTCTAGTGGGCTTGCAGCATCATGCCTTGCAGATATAGAGTTATCAAGAGCTGGATAAATTACATTTTTATGTTTCAAATCTCTGTGCGAATGGAAAAGTTAGGGTAAAACATAAGGATTAAAAGAGGTCATATCCTACATCATATTGCCCCTGTAGTCCACTTATAATGTTAGTCAAGTTTTCTTGCACCAAAAACAGTTAATGTAGTTAAACTATATGTTCTCCGACCATTGGAACTAAGGCTGTTTTTGCTTCTGTTGCTTAAAAATCGGAAACTTTCTGGTCGTTATTGTTACTCTAGAAGACACTATTAAAGGAATAGTTCACCCAAAACTTTAAATTCTATCACAATTTACTCA
This sequence comes from Myxocyprinus asiaticus, assembly GCF_019703515.2. NCBI lineage: Eukaryota > Metazoa > Chordata > Actinopteri > Cypriniformes > Catostomidae > Myxocyprinus > Myxocyprinus asiaticus. The sequence continues at coordinate 8,964,253 of NC_059357.1, read as the reverse complement.
CCTTCATGTCATTCCAAACAAGGGCTAGGCAAATATTCACCATATAATCGTGATGATTTTGCTGGCAACAGCCCATATAATTAAGCAATATTGTAGATTTTTATGCACATTTTATTTGGCCATGACATTTCCAGTAGAGTGTCTCATTAGAATAGTTTCACGATCTTTCAAGGCTGCACAATCAAAATAACATCAGAATTGTGATATGGTCATATGTGAATATTATATGACTGTGATTTAAAATAATGCTGTGATTGAAATAAATGAATACATGGTCTGTGGGCACTTTACAGTGAACAGGTGATGCACTGTACTGTGTGAGCTGAACTGGGTCCCTCAATAATAATCCCCTTACTGCGCATGTGAAAATGCACTGTTTCATGTACAGTCTGATACACAACTGTCCTTGTTTTCTGTGGCCGGACAGCAATTTTGAGTAAACTTCCCATTGCCTTTGAAGGAATGCAATGTGAAGCTTGTACAAAGTAACATTTATCTTTAACAGTGTTATTAAAGTGAATATCAGGCACAACAACGCCCCTACAACATGGGCCGCCATCTTGATTATTTTGGGTTGAATGGATCACATGACTGCGTCACATGACAACAAATACAGTACGTATCGTTTTTAGATATCTCAGTTTTCCCTGTCCACCTTACAATGCGAAGATACTGTTTTCAAATTTATCCACTTGGGAGAGTGTATTCGAAAAAAATTATGACAGAACAGAACTATTCCTTTAAAGAGTGCAGATAATCGAGTTGGCCCTTTAACTGTGAAGAATATGAGGAAGAGATGAGGAATTTGACAAAAGCTGTTTCTAATGCATTTGGTATCTCAGCATGATTCCTGAAAAGTGGAAACTGCTCCTTAAAGAATATTGAAAGATCCTGTAGGTGATTTATGTATATAACCTGGTTTAGCACTGGCTCTGTAATAGCAATGAGACAGCCTTTGAGAATATCCAAACATATGCTTTGTGAAATTAGTGATTTAGTTAAGAGTGTGGGAAGAAGAAAGAGGCGGGCTTAATGAATGAGGGTGGAAGCAGAGAGATTGAGATCATTAGAGAGAGAGATAAGCAGATACATTTCTAGAGATTGATGATGGGAAGGAGGATGTGTGGATGAGAGAGAGAAATCAAAGGGGGCTCTGAGAAGGGTGTGAAAATTAAGAAATAAAATCAGATGAGAGGGGACATTTTGGGTTGAACTATTCCTTTACGATATCTCTGTAAGAACAAAAATTCAGCAGTTACGGAAATACTCAAACCAGCCCATCTGGCACCAACAATCATTCCACGGTCCAAATCGCTGAGATTACATTTTTTCCCCATTCTGATGGTTGTTGTGAACATTAACTGAAGCTCCTTACCCGTATCTGCATGAGTTTATGCACTGCACTGCTGCCACATGATTGGCAGATTAGATAATCGCATGGATGATTGTTGGTGCCAGATGGGCTGATTTGAGTATTTCTGTAACTGCTGATCTCCTGGGATTTTCACACACAACAGTTTCTAGAATTTACTCAGAATAAAAAAACAAAAAACATCCAGTGAGCGGCAGTTCTGTGGACGAAAATACCTTGTTGATGAGAGAGGTCAACGGAGAATGGCCAGACTGGATTGAACTGACAAAGTCTATGGTAACTCAGATAACCGCTCTATACAATTGAGGTGAGAAGAATAGCATCTCAAAATGCTATTCTGAGATGCGGGCTGGTGCTGTTTTGGCGGCACGAGGGGGACCTACACAATATTAGGCAGGTGGTTTTAATATTGTGGCTGATCGGTGTATATCGACGTTGCTTGACGTGAAATGGAATACCTGATTATGCCTTTGGAGCACCTGTTCAAAGCTTTGCTTTCATTTATTTAAGCTGAATTATTCATCAGAGATCAACAGTCAGGACATTTCTCACTAAAAGTCTCTTGTCAGGCAAATTAAGTAAAAAAAAAAAAAGAGAGAGAGAGAGAGAGAGAGAGAGAGAGAGAGATAACTGCTTCAAAATTCTGCAAAGTTTGCACAAAGTCATTTCCTTGTTTTTATGCACTACTAAGATGTCTTTCACGAAGTCGACTCAATCTACACAGTCAGTTCTTGCAGCGTAGTGTGAAAAACATTCAAGCTGATGGTCCTTGACCATTCTAATACTTTGTAAACCCAGTGGGTTACATTTACTCAGATTTTATGGCTAATAATCACTGTTAGATGTCAACACTTTAGTGTTTTTTAATGGCTAATCGGAAGAGGAGGGCTGTTTGCAGTTAGTGTCTGTTTAGTTCTATGCCATACATCACAAGTCAGTGGGCAAGGCCAGGAAGTTTTGGTATTTTTGTACAAGCACAGCGCTATGCCATACATCATAAGCACAAAGTCAATGGGCATGGCCAGGAAGTTTTGGTATTTTCGTGCAAGCATGTGCAAAGACTAGGCGCAAGTGGGTTTGGCCAAATCGCTCGCGCAAGGAGCTAATCAGGTCAAGTGCAATTTCATACAGAGGTCCTTCTCCGGCACCGCCTGCTATATAGTTAATTCCCAATCAAGCACCAGCATATAAACAAAGACAGCACATTCATAAGAAGTTGGTAGTGTAAATGGACTGTATGTAATGAATTAGAAGAATAAAAATATGGACTTATGTTCTTTTGAGCATTAACTGTGTCCTTGTTAAATTGGTCACGGCCCTTTATACGCATTGAAAATGTGGTTCATGATATGGATGTAGGCTCCGTTAAATTATAGAGAACGTAACCATTATTAATCATTTTCTTCTACTGACACACAAATCATGGCTAGTATTAACACTTCACTTCTACCAGTTGATTTTGATTTTGAAACATTTTACTTATTATTGAAATACAAAAAAAAAAAAAAAAAAATGTATCAAAAAATATTTCTAAATTCAAATTACACTTCAAACGAAACGAAAATATAATCAAAATAATGGGCAAAAAATCATACCAAATCCAAACATTTTACTCCAACTTCTTCCACCGGCCCCTTTTGTAGTGACAATCACTCCACGACAACAGGTGGAAAAGTACCAATACAAATAACACCATCATTACAATTGTAAATATAAACATAATAATAATAATAATTGAAAAATATACTATGACCAATACATAGTTAAACTCAAATCTCATACATTTTTGTACCATAAAATGTCTGTTGTCAGGGACATAATTTGATGTCCCACCATATTTTCAGAGTTTGAACATGAACTTTATTACCATATTATCTGCAAACTGCAAATGCAGGAATTGAATTTAGACTTTGTGCTGAAAACAAACGTGGTATTTAAACATCTTAACACAATTACCTATGTTTCAGGAAAATAGCAAATTTCACTTTGTGTCACTTTATTACCATACAGTACACACAGAGTTTGCGTGCATACACCCACAGTTAGCGCAAACACTACCATCCACGCCCACTTGGCATGAAAATTGTGCTTAGAATGAGCATTCTCTCAAAAATTGGATAAGACGTAGTGCGTGGTCGTAGTGCATAGCGCTGCATTTTGCATGCTTAAAAAAAGTGCCCTATATCTGAAATCAAATTGAGTCCAGTTGCTCTGGATGAGAACATCAACTAAAAGACAAAGTTGTCCAACTGAAGTTCTGGATCAGTCCAAGTAGAGTTTTCTACACCATCTCTGTGGGATGTAGTGATGTGTCTCGCTGTACTTGAGTGAACATGTGCATGTCTTGTAGGGTGATAAGCACTGAAAACAGCCCACCAATGTCAAGCCCACTCAGAGCTACACACACAATCTTTAAAATATGGACAGTCATTTTTACAAACAAACAAGCACTCACTACTGCAGTATTTTCAAGACTCAAGTCTATAGACCTTATTCAGAGTAGTGCCATCTTTTATTTTTGATGGAATTGAAAATGAGGCTGTGAGGGATATACTGTCTCTTCAATGACATCCACTGTATATAGCTATCAAAAAGCTCCTAGACCACATTACATTTTCCACAATTCATGTTGTCTGGAGTTTTTTGTCTACTGAAATTTCTTGGGAAGATATTTTTCCAATGTTTTGTTCAGCGGAAAGTGCTAAAAACACTTTAAACAACTGGACAACCTATTGAAGAGATTGTACATCTATCCTTTGTTGTCATTCCCATCAAAAATCAAAGATGGCTCTGCTGTTAATAAGGTCTATAGACCCAAACATGATTATTAAAGTTTCAAAGGCTCTTTGTCAGCAGGTTCAGTTGTTAGTTTGAGATGCCAAATCAAAATTTTACCAGACTTGAAATGCAAAAAACATTCCTGTTTCTGCTAATTAAACTTCTCAGTGTTTTATGTGGGTTGTTAAACTGTTGTATTAGCACATTTGTCTTTGTCAGCTCAGCAGACTTAAACATTAGTTTATTCATTCAGCAGAGAGCTCTCGCTGTACCAAACGTCATTGAGGAAAGTCAGCAGCTGAGCAGCACTAAAGTCAGCATTGCTGAAGCTGTTTTTGCCCAGAGGTCCTCCACCTGATCTCAGATCAATGAAACGAGGTGCCAGCTGAGAGGAAAAATGCAATCCGTAAGTTCGCTGTACATCTGCACATTACCCAGACCCAGGTGTGAGAAAAGGACAAAAAGGATTTTTATTTTTTTTGTCGGTAGTGACAGAACTATCATTGTTTAAAGTAAACCAGTTAAAGCAAGCAAAGAATTGTGACCTTTACCATGTGTTGACACTAAAAGTTGCTTGATGGCATTGTCTCATCTCTTTTTTCTGCCGAAACGGTGCTTGTGCCGGAGCCAAACAATTATGATACTACATGTCCTGCCCACAAACACACATGGCACACTGTGGTCTTTATTTACGAGTCTAGTTTTGAGAAGTAATCCCAAGTAATTTAATTCAGATTATGCAATTACAAGATGGCTTTGATGGCTATGATCAGAAATGAGTGAATAAAGTAATCAGCTTATGTTGAGGTCGCTATCCCGATCCTGATTGTGGTGACCAAAATCCTTCTACATTTCCAGCTAATTATGTTTTTTGATCTTTGTCCTTCAACACTGCTTTGGCCTCACTCAGTGTCTCAACTATTGGCTTGGATTGAAGCCAGACTCTAATGTTGGACAGCTAAGCTCTAGATGGCCATTTGAAAGCATGTTATCTAATTCAGTATACATAAAGTTGTAATCTCTTAGAGATCAGATCCTTATTATACATCTTTTCCATCTGTCACTTTACATAGAAAGGGAAGGGTTTTATCACCACTAGAGAGCAGAGGAGTAATGGAAAAAGGAGAGGAGTGATGGGAATACAGTGACGTATTTCAAGGTGATATATGTTAGACACAGCAGATGCCTTCAAGATCATTCCCTGTTTCTGAACAGTGGTTGGATCTAGGCTGTATATTTTTAAAGAAACACACACACACACACACACACACACACACACACACACAGAAACACACACACACGCACACATGGCAGGGTTCTGTATTTTCTGTTTTTCCTCCCTCACAGCACAACACTAGTTTATGACTTCTGCACTTCATATAGTTCTTTTTTTTTAATTCCCTCACTTCATGATCTCCAATATGAAGAGCGCTGGTCAAGGTCTTGGTTTCGAGTTCCATAGTTTCTCGACTATTCAGTATTTGACATCTGATTTTTCTCTCTTTGCAGCTGCAGAAATGGCAATGAACAGCATCCTGAACCCTGATGACATTAAGAAAGCCCTGGATGCATTTAAAGGTAACTATGACATCACATATTCTGTCACACTTTTCCTGAACATATGATGTGGGAAATCTACTTATTTAATTCAAATTTGAAAAACTCTGATTTAAAAAAATTTTTGAAAAAGAAATATGCAGAAAGATTATGTTGAATCAAAATGATTTATTTAATATGCAAGAGATGACTTACTAGGGCTGGGTATTGATACAAATGTCTCGTTTCGATTCAATTTCGATTCTGATTCATTTGGGTATATTTCAGTTGTAATGTCCATTTTGCTTGCATTCTTTTTTGAGCTGATGCTGTTAATTATACAGGGACCTTCTAACTTGGTACATTACAAAAAGCAAATTTTATTTCAATTATTTTATATCATTTGTATTTCATAATTTTGTTAACATTTTAGCTTTTTAAAATGTAAAAAATGTGATGTATTCCATCAATAAACATTGAAAGTTTTTAAATTGCATATATTATGCATGTATAAATACAATATACAGTATATAAAATGTTACATGTTTATTATTGACATGCATTATTTGTACTGTTTACAAGTATTTACCTTGATTTTTAGAGCAAGTACAAAAACGGTATAGTCTTTTTAAGAATAGCAGCAGTTCAGCGAGTGTCTCACAGAAGTGTGTTGGTTTAGCACATATTATCACGAGTGGAATCGCACGGCTTCTTTACCGCATCCATGCTATGTTTGATTAGGTTTTAGTGTAAAATGTTATCTACACAATATTTTTCCTCCTATTTAAAGCTGAAGTATGTAATTTCTGCACCACTAGCACCACCAAACAGAATTGCAAAAATAAACTTTGTTTTAAAATCAGCAATCTTAATATGCCCCCCAAGCCATTGGTTGAGTAACATTGTTGGGGTGGGTCTAAGTGGGTCACTCAGAACAAACAGAGCAATTTTCATAGCACAACAGAAACACAGTGATTACAGTTTTTGAGAAAGTTAATCTATGAATGGCTTACTAATAGTTGTCTCTGCATATTAAGCTGGGATAGAAAAAAATACTTCAGCTTTTACACTGACAATCCCATATACTCAAGCTACATATATTTCCCTAGAAAAAAAGAAAAAAGAATTACATTCTTACAGAATTACAAACCTTTACTCTCAACACGCAGTGTAAGGTTCTTGGTGTTAACCTTTTTGCCACTACACTACTCAATTACTGGTGTGTGAAATCTGAACGTGTACTAGTAGTGGATAATCACAGACATTTTTAGACACAGAACGTGAAATTTGGTTGTATATGCAAGTGAATTACTCACATTGTAGAAGGTTGCACAGAAAGTAAAAGATCGATCTTGGGATTTTAAGAATCAATATTGAGATCGTTGAAATGAAGATCGCGACTAATCTGAAAATCAATATTTTTACCCAGCCCTATGACTTACAGTTCCTAAAATCACAAACAAAAACACCAGACAAACAATACTACTATATCCTTCCTTGTCATTTTCGGATCATTTTGTAAGATCATAATTATCGTCATAATTACAGAAAGAAAAGCAAAAGTTTTCAAACAGGCTGAATCTGTATTTGTGTTTGGTATATTTTTGTAGCTGCCGACTCATTCGACCACAAGAGGTTTTTTGAGATGGTCGGACTGAAGGCAAAGTCGGCTGCAGATGTGAAGAAAGCTTTCCATGTCCTGGACGCTGACAACAGTGGTTTTATAGAGGAAGAGGAACTCAAGTAAGACAAAACCATGTTTGCACTACCAGCGAGTTGTGCAACACATCACAATAAAACTACCCCCAAAATCACTCCCAATATAATTAACCAATCTGTCTACACTGCAAGAGCGCAACATTGCTGGTTGAAGGATCAATAGAAAATGTACACAAACATCTTTTGCAAATAAAATTCAAATAACTTCATGTCCAGATTGTAAATGAAAATACGTTTTAGCTAGTCAAAAGTCCAGTGTCTAAGCTCACTAATAGTCATAGTCATGAGTTGGAAACTTTCAGAATAAAGGTGAGTGCATAAGAAGTGTGAAAATGTTTTGATTTGCTGTTTCCTCTTTCAAGGTTTGTTCTGAAAGGTTTTGCTTTAGACGGGAGAGACCTGACCGATAAGGAGACCAAAGCATTTCTGCAGGCCGCTGATAAAGATGGAGATGGAAAGATCGGAGTGGACGGTAAAACTAGACAAACCTTCCCTACCTTCCCTACCTTCCCCACAGCCACAATATGCATTATTATAAGTGCAAAAACATAGGCATAATCTCTCTCTCTCTTTCTCTTTCAGAGTTTTCCGCACTGGTTCGAGAATAAATAACACAGACTCTTGGCCTATTCATGCCTCTTGACCTTTTGACCTTGACCTCAGTCCCCTGACACACCCCCAACACACACACACACACTCACTCACATACACCCTCACAAGCTTGCACGCTCTCTTTTTATTACATTATCTACCTACACACAAACACGCATACAATAACCTCCTACAATCATATTTATTTTCCTTTTTCTACAAAAGTGAGTGTTTTTGCCAGTGTATAGATCAAGAGACCTTAAACAGGACAAAACCTCATGTCGGCAATATGTAGATATTATAGAAGAGAGAAAAAAAATGCTCTTCTCTTCTGTTCACTCTCCATTGTCGTTTATGTCTTTATCTTCCTTCAACCTCTCCTATTGATCTTTCTCTCCTCCACCCCTTGGCATTGCTCATTCTCTCCATCTCTCTGGTAACAAGCCATTGTGAAACACAGCAAAAGAAGAAAGAGGTCAAGCTGTGAAAGAAAAAACTAAATAAAGCAAAAATTGCCTCAAGAGTTCTAACTTGCTATAAATCTGTTTCTTCACTTCTTTTACCTTTGTTAATTAGTCAGATATACTGAACACCTGACACAGTTACTCTGTCTCTTGAGAAAGTCAGAGAGAGATGTAAAGACAGAGAGAGAAAGCGAGAGTATTTCTCAGCAGGAAGCTGCATTTATACTGCAGGAAACAAGCTCCTTTAAATCTGTAGCTTGCCAAGTTACATGCTACTCATAATTTTAAGTAGTTTAGCTGCAATCAAGCTAGCCTTTTGAAGTTGCTTACCACACAATTACACAGTAACCAAATGCAATTAACTACACTGCAGCTATTTAAGGAGACAACAATTTCTTCTATTATATAGCAATATAAATCACAATATAGAATATTTTTTTAAAAGCACATTTTACTGATTAAAAAAAGAGCACACCATTTTTCCCTGAGGTCCACGCGGAGCTCACAAAGACCTGGTGTGCGCCCTACTCTTCGTGCACTCAGGTCAGAAGTGCTGCCACCCTCACTAAAGTGGACCACGGCGAGGAAAAAGGCTACTCAAAGCTTCCCCCGGTGGAACAGGCAGTCGCAGCTCACCTCTGCCATAATACTGCCATGAGATGGAAATCCTGCCCTGCCCACCCTTCCAAGCCGTGTCGACTGACGTCCGCACTGGCTGGAAGAGCTTATACAGCAGCAGGCGAAGCTGGTTCAGCACTTCACAGCATGTCGGTGCTCCAGGTTTTTCAAGCTAAGCTCCTCAAACAAATGGATGAGCAAGGCCACAATTCAGAGCTGTTCAAAAAGCTCCGCACCACTACAGATTTGGCACTGCAAGCCAAAAAACCTACTGCTCAGGCCATCGGCAAAGCGATGAGCAGCCTGGTGGTTCTGTACCGGCATATTTGGCTAACTCTCACTGAGATGTGTAACGCAGAGCCCTCCTCGACACCCCGGTGTCACCCGACGGTCTCTTTGGCAACGCCATGGAAGGCTTTTCAAAGCAATTCATCGTGGCGCAAAAGCGATGAAACACATTCTGCCAAAAAGAAGAAGCACTTCCCCTTTACCGGCATGCTCCCAATCAAATTCCAGTCAGCACCTGGCAAAGAATCCATCTCTCGCTGCCCCAGCACAGCCAAAAGCTACTACTGAGCCATCTGTGAAGCCATGCAAACCGTGGCCCAAGCCTAAGCCCCCAATGTCTCAGTGCGAAAAACGTGCCGACGAAAACCCCCGGCCGGGCAGCAGAAATGCTCCTGACATGCCCAGCCCCATGAAGAGGAGCCCAGAGCTCACCGTTATTCACGGCCCAGAGCCGAAGAAGGCTCGATTTGAGGCACACAGTGTTTCTCCCCTCTTCCCCAATACTGTTCATCGGGAACGGGACATTGTTCAAAATGTTGCTTTTGTGTGTATTACTCAAATAAAGATTGTTCTCACAAAAGAGTAAAAAGCGCCCTTTGTACAAACACGGGATGCTCACACATTCTCAGAAAAAGAGCCATTTCCTCTTCACGGATCATACACCCCACACATTATGCTCAACCACTTCCCTATAGCGAGCGGATCAATAAACCCGCTGACCCGCTGCACGAACACGTGGCGAGCTCTCACGGGGATGTCAGACTGGGTGTTACAAACGATCGAACACAGTTATATGATTCAGTTTGTACGCCAGCCACCTCGCTTCACCACGTTTTGCAATCTGTGGCCCGACCACAGGATGTGTTGGTGTTGCACGCAGAGATTCACAGTCTCCTCACAAAAAAATGCAATAGAGACTGTCCCAGACTGTGACACACACAGCGGGGTTCACAGCTGTTATTTTCTCGTTCTGAAGAAAGACGGCAGGCTTCGGCCCATTCTAGATCTGAGACGATTGAATAGCGCACTCGCGAAGCGCCCATTCAAAATTTTGACTCAGAAACAGATCTTATCGCACATCCATCCTCAGGAGTGGTTTGCGTCAATAGATCTGAAGGATGCATACTTTCATGTACCAATTGCACTGCATCACAGGTGTTTTTTTAGATTCGCGTTCGAGGGAATTATGTATCAAATCAAAGTCCTTCCTTTCGATCTGTCTTTGGCTCCCCGCATGTTCACGAAATGTATCGATGCGATGCTCGCCCCATTGAAAATGAACAGTGTGCGTGTTTTGAATTACCTTGACGATTGTTTATTACTAGCCCAATTAGAGGCACTACTGGGCGAACACAGAGACTTGCTGCTTTGCTATCTAAATAAATCTGGGTCTGAATGTCAACTGAGCGAAAAGCACACTTTTCCTCAGCCAACAAATCTCCTTTTTTTAGGAGTTTGTCTCGACTCTGTGAGCATACGCGCGCACCTCACGATCGAGCACGTACAGACCATTCTTCAGTGTCTGTCTCTGTTCAAACTGGGGAAACATTGCCACTGAAGTAATTTCAGAGAATGCTGGGTTTTATGGTGGCAGCATCCACCGTCATACCGTTAGGTCTGTTACACATGAGTCCTCTCCAGTACTGGCTCAAGCGTCGTGTTCCACATCGTGCCTGGAACTACATGTGCATGTGCATCGAGGTGAATCGCTGCTGCCTGGCTGCTCTAGCACAATGGACAGCACTGGCCTTCTACCAAAAGGGTGTTATGCTGGGTCAAATTTTCAGAAGAAAAGTGCACCACAGATGCATCCAACACAGGTTGGGGCATGGTCTGTAATGGATGTCCGACTTTCGGCAAATGGACAGGTGTGAAACGGCCGTGGCACATCAACCACCTAGAACTACTGGCTGTCAATGTGAATCACCACATTCTGATTCGTTCGCACAGCACAACAGTAGTGGCATACATAAATTGCCAGGGTGGACTCCGATCGCCACAATTAATGAGCATGACACAATGCCTCCTCCAATGGAGTGGGCATCATCTCCTCTCATTGCGTGCGACATGTCCCGGGCCGTCTGAATTTTGGAGCAGATCTGTTGTCGCGCCAGGGATCATTACCAGGGGAATGGAGACTTCATCCTCAGACAGTGATGAGGATTTGTGAAATATTCGGCAAAGCATAAGTTGACCTATTCGCCTCCACTGAGAACGCACACTGTCCCCTTTGGTACTCCATGTCCCAACCCCCGCTGGGCTTGAACGTGCTGGCTCACAAATGGCCGGCGAAATGCAACTATGCATTTCCCCCGTGCGCCTCCTTCATTATGTCATCAGCAAAGTCCGAGTGGACGTGGAAACAGCTCTGTTAATTGCACTGAAATGACCCCATCAGTCCTGGTTTCCAGAGATGATAGAAATATTAGACGGCCCTTCCTGAGAAATACCACTGAGGAGAGACCTTCTCTCTCAAGCACAAGGCATGATTTGGCATCCCCAGCCAGAGCTGTGGAACCTTCATGTGTGGCCCCTGAGCGGAGCGCATCGGATGAGCCAGAAATGGCTCAGTCGGTGATAAACACTATTTTACATGCTAGAGCACCATCCATGAGATGCCTCTATGCACTTAAATGGTGCGTGTTTGCAAATTGGTGATCTTCACGTGGTAAAGACCCGGTGAACTGCCCCATAGCTGAGATTTTGACATTCCTTCAAGAGCAGCTGGATGCTGGTCTCACCCTGTCAACATTCAAAGGTTTATGTAGTGACTTTCAGCATACCATGCCCTGGAAGCTGGCTCTTTAATAGGCAAACATATTCTAGTCCCTTAGGGGAGCAAGGCATTTAACCCCCCTTGCCCTGCTATGGTGCTGACTTGGGACTTAAATCTTGTGCTGAAGGCACTCACAAACTCCCCGTTCGAGCCATTGGAATCTGTTGAGCTGTGGGTGCTTTCCTTAAAAACCGCACTTAAATTAATTTAAATGGGTGGGTGACATGCAGGCGCTGTCAACTGACAGCTCATGCCTGGAGTTTGGTCCAGATCTGTCAAAAGTCACCATTTAACCTAGAAAAGGCTAAGTGCCTAAGGTTTTATCAACACCCTTCAGGGCTCAGGTGGTTCATTTGCAAGCCTTTTTTCCCCCATTGTTTAATTCGGATTCAATCAGATACATGGCCTCATCATGGCTGTGGACAAAGGTGTGTCCTTACAGGACATACCTGTATGTTTGGCAGCAGGATGTTCCTCACAAAACACGCTCGCAAGATTTTATAACCTCGACGTGCCATCCATTTCCTCACAAGTCCTCTCTGTACAGAGCGCTTCTGACATTCAAGCGGGTGAGCCTAAGCCCTTATTAAGGGTGGGCTACTGACTATAATCAACACAGCCACCTAATTATATGCTGTTGAACTACCCCTTTAAAAGTCATAAGCACTCCCATAAGAAATAAAACCTACTTTTCCAACCATGTTGTGAGAGGGTTAATTAACCCTACTGTGTATATCTAAATGGTTCATATAAATCTCAGACTACATTCATTTCCATCTGGCATCCACCACGTGGGACTATTCATATACACTTAAATATGACTTATAAGTCATCAGCCTGTGGCCTGTAACTCCTTAGGAATATCTCTATTTAGTGTTATAACTCTGGGAGTGTAATGTCACGTAGTGCGGCGTGATGGGATATCGTTCCCCATAGTGCTTACAGCAATGTTGAGTGATTTGAATCGAAAGGGAACATCTCCAGTTACATAAGTAACTTCTGTTCCCTGAGATGAAAGGAACGAGACATTGCGAAAGCTAGCCGCACTACTACTTCAGTGTTTCATAATACGAGTGACTCACTCTTGACTGAGCGCTCGCTTATATAGGCCAACTGCACTCCTGAAGGGGCGGGGCTCAGACACCATTGTCAATCAGAGGATTGTATAAGGGTTTCAGCAAGGTCGTGTAGAAGGACTGTCCCCATAGTGCTTACAGCAATGTCTCGTTCCCTTAATCTCAGGGAACCAAGGTTACATTTGTAATCAGAGACGTTCGGTGTGAACAGCCCCTTATGTTGCAAGACAATGATAAGACAGAAAGATGAATGGCAAAAAGACCTCCACTTAGGTCATCGTCAGTGTTTGACGCATCTATTCAAAGATGAAATTCGAATGCAGTTTTTGCATTTAAATGTGCATTTTTATCTTAAATTCGATGAGTATCTGAATTTAAATTTTTAATTGGACAACCTAAAACACAGTGTCTTAAGTTTGAGGTATGACGGTGTTTAATTTATGTTCTAGAAGAAAACATTAAAGTCTGTTCAAGTAATGTTAACCACAGACCTTATTTTACTCTAATACTCTAAATCTTAAACTTTTGTTATAAAAACCCATATGAAATTCCATAGGAAGCCCATGGCTCTAAAATTATAATTGTCTTATGTGTCTCGTTCCAAAAACGATTATATTACAAAAATTATTCATATTAGCCTCTCTGGTGCCCCCACCAGCTCTGGAGTACACATGTGATGTTTTCACATGGCTGATCATGTGAACTCAACATGGTGGCCACCATGAGTGGATGACCCACATTATGTGGGAAAATTTTGGTTTTTCTTCTTCTCATTAAAGTGTACAGCACATCATATTTGTCAGAAGTACTGTTCATTACTGTGGGTGTAAAACTGTTTTAGTGAGGAAAAAAAAAAAAAAAACTTAATGCAACTTTAAATAACTAGCATCACTACATTTACTCCCAAGCACTGCAGCTGACGTATTTCAATAAATGACTGCTTTAAAGACAAAAAATCAACTTTACATTTATTTTACATAGTATTTTACCTGTATTTGCCAATTCAAGCATAACTATAATATGAATCACTGTTATGATATACAGTAGTTACAGATATCTCTGTTTTAAATATTCAGCATTACCCATCAATAAAACAAAATATATTCTCAAAAAACATTTTTTAAAAAGAACATTTACTTTATAGGCACTTAAGCAGACAGAACACCCAGTTTGAGGGCAGTGTATAATTGGGCATGTCAGCTGAATTAAATGAGCTAAGAGACAAAGTTCAAGCACAGAGCCAGAGAGAGGCCGATGACGACTTATCAGAGAAGTCAGGGTCCCAGAGGTCAAACCACATAGAACTGTAGTTAAAACATCCCTAATGTTAACAAACAAAGCAGTGTTAATTTTAAAGTTCATCAGAGACAACCTGTGTTACTTTAAGAAAAGCATTTGTGCTCACATAATGCAAATAATATACTAAATTATTAGAAAACAGAGAAATGAAAAAGACCAGAAAAGACAAAGACATCTTATCTCAGCTCTTGGGAGAACTTGAAATTAAGCTGACTTTGAAAATCAGAGTTTAATAATGAGTCCCTGTATTTACATTTCCTGGTTAGTCAGCACAATCCCAGAATACAAAACCCAGGAAATGATGTCATGTCTGCAAACATGTTTTTCTGTTTGCGAGTGTTTCTTATTGCATTACCCCCAGCAGACTAGAAATTACTGATAACCTCTTTAAAGGTAAAATTTATTATACCGCAATTCTGAAGGCCTCACCGATTATTTTAATGGGCTTTTAAATTCCAGTCATTGATCATTGCCAAGTTGCATTATCTTGACTGTGATGCTTTTGTATTGATAAAATTATCTTGGAAAATTAATGTCTTTTTGTAAAACTTGCAGAACTAATCTGTAATTGCTTGAAAATTTTCTTTATATCCGTGGAGCTGATCTGTCATTGGTTTTGGTGGGTTTCAGCTTCACTGTGGCAAATGGGTTTGTTCCTCTGCAAAAACACAGAAAGAAGTGATTGTGTTGAACAAAAATATCTGCATTATAGATGATCTGTTTCTTATTATTGGTACTAATGCAATTCAAATGATTGTGGTCTCAAAGAGACAAGCAACATATTAGGAGAAGTGATAGGAAAGTTACTTTAAAAAGTAATCCACTACAAATTACTAACTACTTCTCTACTAATAAATTATAATCAGATTACTTTACTGATTACTTAATTGAAAAAGTAATCACATTATTAATTACTTTTAACTTTCTAAAACACTTGTCACATTTTTTTTTTTGTGCTTAAATTCAAAATAATGCCTATTTTCTCCTTGTTCATTGTCACACACCCTTCAGCTGTCACAGAAATGTAAACAGATGTACATATGGACATATTGATTCACATTTTAATTGTATTACACATAAATATTAATACAAATATTTGTAACCCAAATAATGTACTTAAAAGTAATTACTTTCATTGAAAGTCAGTAACTGTAATCTGATTACAAGAATTTAAAATGTAATATGTTACACTACTTTTTGTGCTTAAAAGTAACTAGTTTGCAATAACAAATTACTTTGTAATCCAATTACACCCAACACTGATTAGGAGTTACAGTAGTAGACTTCCACCAACCTTGGGAAAAGTTCTGGTCGAGACCCATAGTGATCTTTTCTCTGTCAAAAGAAAAAAGTACAATTACTTTGTATTGTTGGCTGTTTTAAAACTTTTTTTAAAGCAAGGGTCAAATTCTAGCCCATCACACAAAATCAAACCAAAAGAATTGTCTTAACATGTAACTGTTCATTGGCGAAGGATCAGAACAAAGCATGCAGTTATCACACACACAAACACACTGCCAAAAACTCATTTTCTAAATGAGTATTTTCGTCTTTTTTCAAGTAAAAACAAAAACTATACTATAAAATCTAATCTATAATGATCTATCATTGCATACATTGACGGAATGTTCAAATGGGCCAAGAGTCTGAAACGGAATGTTTGTGAATTCAAAATCCAACTGTAAAAAAAAACATCAAACCAAAACAAACACACACAAGGCCTTAAAAGGAATATTTCAAGTTAAGTTAAGCTCAACTGACAGCATTTGAGGTATAATGTTGATTACCACAAAAAATTGTTTCGAATCATTCCTTCCTTTTCTTTAAGACAAAAGCACGACCGTAAAAACAATGATTTAAATGACTTTACAGCTCAAATAATACATGAGTTTTAAAAGAATAATTATAGTGCTTTTATAAAATTATAAGCTTCACATTTCTGCCTTTAAACCCTCCAAAAATTAGCCTTTTACTGTGTCTTTTCAATTACATATTCATAATTACTATAAGTGTTGAACATGTTACATTTGCCAGAATGTCTCCCTCACCCAGACATTCGAACTGTTCTCAACAACAATTTATCAAAATCAGGTATATTCTTCATTGAACTTTCTTACCTAAGAACTTAAAACACCTTTTCAGGTGCAAAAGGAGAGAAAGTCATAGCAATTTTTCCAGGGGTATTTTTTTCAAATGATTTTTGTATTGTTGTATTCAAAAAAATGTTCTTAAATGATGAAGGTTTAAGTACCGTTCACTAGGGGGAGGGGTCATTTTCTCAGCTTCAATAAAGAACGGAACAACATACAGGACATCCTGGCTAATATAGTAAAGTTCGTATTTGCAACCAAGCAAACCAGGGAATTTCTATGCCATACCAGCAATGATGCGCAAATCGTGTCAGTATTGGCAGCTATTCCTGCTACCGCCAAATGATGAGGGCCACGGATTTCTTTGAGCACTAAGGCTAACTCATTTTAACACATTTTAATATTAACTAATTTTCGCTAATTTAGCTAATGTGATTTCTGTGTGGCTCTTATTATCTTCAAATTCACAGCTGGAAGGTGTAAATTCCATTGAACTTTAATGTTGTTTCGCTTTTCACTTTTAAAGAGCGAATAATGCATGTTCTTCCGTGGCCATCGCGGTGAAGCAGCTGTTTGCTGATGTGAGACAGGTGTTATTTGATCATGCGACAGTAGGAGGCGCTCCTGACTCAAGTGAGTCATGAGAGAGAACCCGAAGAAAATGCGCATCTAAACCATATCTCACTCTAAACAAACAGCTGTCTGTATCACTTTATGTCAAGAAAATTCACCATTTCTTTTGTCAGAAATTAAAACTTGTAATCCTGACAGTAATCCCATTTTTTAAAATGTAACTGTAATCTGATTATGATGGGGTTTTATGTAACTGTAACAGATTACAGTCACCTATTTTTTGTATCCTGATTACCTATCGCGGTTACAAGTAATCCGTTACTCCTCAAGCCTACTCTTTATGTCTCTACATACAGTACTTTGCAAAAGTTTTAGGCAGTTGTAAAATCAGGCAGTAGTGAGAATGTTTTAAAAAAAACAATGCCATGAATAATTTATTTGTTAATTTACTTCATACAACATGCAACGTGCAGTAAACATAAAAAAACTAAATCAATGTTTGGTGTGACCACTCTGTGCCTTTAAAACAGCCCCAATTTCACCAGGTACTCTTGCGCACACTTTTTCAAGGTTGTTGGCAGATTATTTATTTCAAGCATCTTCAAGAACTTGCTACAGTTCTCTGAATTTCAGTTCTTCTGTCTCTTCCCAGACTGACTCAACGACGGGGGGGTTGGTGTAGCAATATTATTGCATAGCCTACATTTAAAATTACATTCGGGGCTACAGTCAAAGCAAAAGAAAAGGAAAAATGGCATGGCGATGCCGATGCTCAATGATATTGAGATCTAGGCTCTGTGGGGGTCATACCATCTGTTGCAGGACTCCTTGTTCTATTTCTATTCTGTTTGCAAAGGAAATGTTTGAAAATCTAAAACTGATACTTGCTATTGATACACAAAAGCAGACAAATGTTTTTTGAAACATCTTATGTGTCTAAGACTTTTTTGGACTGTACTGTAGCATCTAACATGACAGTATCCACTTTCTTAACAATATACATTTACATGAGAAGCAAAATTGCTTTAGATGTTAAGACTTATTTAAAAAAAAAATTATAGACAAATTAAAATACTAACAATACTGAATATATTAATATATTTGAATCAAGTTAACATTTCTGATCTCAGTGACAAATCACTTTTTCTTATTTTAAGCATAAAGCTCACTAAATGAAGTTAGATTTATCCTGTAATCAATAAAAAAAAATAAAAAAAAAAATTTGCCAGTGGGTTGAGAAAAAGTACATTCAAGATATATTATCTGATAACATATAAATGTATCTTGTTTTAAGGATGTTCAAATAGTTGTAATGGAAAACAAGATGAAAATACTGACTTTTTTTTAAGATACACACACACACACACACACACACACACAGAGAGAGAGAGAGAGACCGTTAGCAGAAAGAGCTGCCCCCTTGCAACCACCAGAATGAAGGATGAGGCGTCATGGAGAAGAGAACTTTACCACAGTGCCCCTGCTGGCCACAGGAGGGAACTGACACTTAACGTTCAACATCACACTGCTCTCATCAACACATTTATATTAGCATACAGTCAAGAATCTCTCCAAGGATTTAAAATATTCTGAACATCAGCAGAAAAAGCACAAACCACATCAGCATAAAACATCATACAACTCAAGTTTTACTGATTAAAGGATTACAATATGACAGTTGCTGCATGTTAATTTACACATGACTTTGCATGTAAAATTAACTTTGCTTAACGAAAAAAGATTAATCAGTTATACTCAGTTAGCTATAACATACAAAGTCAACATGAAATAAAAATGGACCCTATTTAATTTCTTAAAGGAATATTCTGGGTTCAAAACAAGTTAAGCTCAATAGGCGGCATTTGTGGCATAATGTTGATTACAACAAAAATAAATTTTGACTTGCCCCTCCTTTTCTATAAAAAAAAAAAAAAGCTGTAAAGTTGTTTAAGTCATAATTTTTTACTGTCATTATAGGGTTTTAGGGTTTGTTGACATTACATCATCATGGCAACGAAGTTGTCAAACTGACTATAACTTTACACATAAAAGGTATGTGATTTTATTGTTATTAACTCTAATATTGGTTTAGTTAACCATTAAATCAATTCCAGAGTGATAAAATCGAGTTCTACCCTACATTTTCATTATGAACGCTGTTTCATGTTGACTTTAACTTTGACAGGCCTTACTCTGTTATCTGAAGGAGTAGGGGTAATCGGCCGGGATTCGCTAGTTTTGGTTGTTGACGGTGGAGGGGGCGCAGGTGGAGGTGGAGCCACGTAGTGATTGCTGCTCCCTGGATGGTCTAGGAGGTTACTCAAGCTGCTGCTGCTTCTGAGAGAGCTGCTGTTGAACAATGACAGGGACAGAGGTCAAAGATCATGAGTGTAAAGCGCAGCCCCTGCGCAGGTGTTGGGAAATGTGCAGTATTGGCTTACCTGGAGACAAATGGTCCAGGTGGCTCGTCCATTAGGCCTACATAAGCAGCTGGGAACCAGCCCTGCCTGAACAATACAGATACAAATGCGATCCAATGAGCAAGAAACAAAATCCAACATTCAGTCCAACATTGTTACAGAACTAATAAGGAATAACAATACTTGGTTTTCAACCTGGGTCTCTAACATGCTAATTTGGTGGCCTGGCATGCTAATACTGTATGTTCTAAAAGCACACAGACTTACTGATGTGTCAGTCACTGTTACAATTTTTAGCTGGTGCTTGATTGGTGGGATCTGCAAACCTTTCTCAAAATGGCCTGTTTCCACGGACTACGAGGCAGAAAGATGATATACTACCTAACCTTCCCACCAACAACATGCCACATCACAGTCTTTGTTTACATGTCTAAGCTATAGTTTTGAGAAAACATTTAAATATCCAAAGTAATTTAATTAAGTACTCTAAACCATCTAAAACTGACTTTGAAGAAATGGTCTGACAATTTTTATTTCAGACACACAGCAAACAAAAAGTGGCTGGAGTAGTTTTCCAACATGTAAAAGTAACGCCTAATAGGTGTAGGTTGGGGTGTGTTAAAGAGCTCTCACCGTCCAGAGCTGTCAGATCGGCCATACAGCCATCCATTCCTTGGCTCCTGAACGAGTAGGGTGATGGTTTCTCCCCGGGAGAAGGGCAGGAGTGTGGGGTTTGCAGCAGGAGGGTGAGGCACCATTGCTCGCATCACTCTGCCTCCAGCCAATCCCGAAAAGGAGCTGGAACGACTTGGCTGAGGAGAGGGGCCTGAGAAAGAGGAGGGGTGGTTATAGAATGAAGGGATGAGAGTTTGTCATTAGTGCGACAAGTTATGATACTGAACAAACAAAATTAGTTAAGGATGATGTCATTAGGCCTTCATACCTCTAGAGGGAACTCTGCCCAGAGGCTGCTCTGCCCAGCGGCTAACACGGTCATCAATCTACGAGAAAAACAGAGAAAGATAGAAAAAGATCCCAAGATGTGTGTGACTTTCTTTCTTCTGCAGAACACAAACAGAGATTTTTAGAAGAATATTCCAGCTCTGTAGGTCCTCATAATGCAAGTGAATGGTGGCCAGAACTTTTGAAGTACCAAAAAGGAGATAAAGGCAGCATAAAAGTAATATATACAACTCCAGTGGTTAAATCTATGTCTTCAGAAGCAATATAATAGGAGTGGGTGAAAAAAAAAAAAACAGATCAATGTTTAAATTTCTTTTTTTTAACTATAAATCTCCACTTTCACTTTCACTTACAGAATATGAAAGAATATGAACGTTAAAGTGGAGTTTTGTAGTAAAAAAGGACTTAAATATTATAACGAAGTATTTAAGGCACACGGTTAGGGATAGTACTGAGTGACAAAGGCAGGGTGATGTCAGATGATGTCACTCACCTGTGAGTGAAAAGAAGGATCAGTATGCATCCTGGGGGGAGGGGCTAAAAGAGGAATGATTTTCGACGAGGACACGCGGGGTCTGATGTGTTCTGTCACTTTTGAGTGCATTTTTATCCTCACCACCATTTTAAAATTGAACTACACTGCATCTACACCGGGGCTGCACCGGGAAACCCGATCTCCACACCGCACGCCAATGGGCCAGAGCAATGCCAAATCAACAGGTGAGTGGCCTCTCTCTGGGCGACTCCTAGCTGACACACACAAACATCCATCCATACATTTTGATAAGACTGACTCCCATGTTATATTGCATCACGTAGGGACAGTTGAGTTTGCACGTTACGTGTGGAAGCCGGTTCAGCGTATTCCCTAGACATAAACTTTTGTAGTGTGTTTGCTAGCAGGGTTCTGCGTCGTAACAATATTGATCTGTTTCTCACCCACACCTATTATATCGCTTCTAAAGACATAGATTTAACAACTAGAGTCTTATGGATTACTTTTATGCTGCCTTTATTTGATTTTTGGAGCTTCAAAGTTCTTGCCACCATTCACTTGCAATGTGTGGAACTACAGAGCTGAGAAATTTTCTAAAAATCTTTGTTTGTGTTCAGCAGAAGATAGAAAGTCACATCTGGGATGGCATGAGCGTGAGTAAATGATGAGAAATTTTCATTTTTGGGTGAACTATCCCTTTAAGGTTATAGTAATAGTCATTGTGTATAACTGAATACAGCATTATACGATTATGTTTTTATGTGAAACTTGTGATGTCATCATATGATTGTTTTTCTCACTGTGTTATCCTCCAGTCGTGAAGGAGTGTGTGGACGGGATTCTCTTGTGTGATTCACCAGATCTTTCCATCCTTCTGCTCTCTTCTGCAGACCGCCCCCTGTCTGTGGAATACAAATAATAAGTTAATTTACATAGATAAATCAGATTCTCATTGCTGAACAAATCTCTGTTCCAACCAAATCTGCAATAGACGGAAAACAAATTCTTCTATATATACAATGTTTGAACTGATCCAAATTCAACATAAAACTGCCCAAAATTTTACTTTTGTTTTAAGTTTTTTTATTTTTTGCCCTTCAAACTGCTAAAAACATATAGAAAGAAACAGGAAGGGTTTAGTCACCTTCCAAATGCAAATGCCAATTCTTGTCCAGTAGTGAGAGAGACCATTTTTCACATACAAAACCCCTCATAACAACATAAATATCTGCTACTATTATCTTGATTATGAATGAATGAATGAATGAATGAATGAATGAATGAATTGATGTTGGCCTTACAAAACTTTGTCTCAAAGAAGGTATTAAAAAATCAAGTTTAAAGGTTATAGATACTGTAGAAAACAGATTAAAGGCTTTTGTGTGTGTTTGTTTTTGTTTGGATTTTTGACAGTTGGAGTTTGAATTTGATCATTCCATTTCAGACTCTTGGCCCATTTGAACATTCCATTGATGTATGTCTATTGGAATTTTGGCTGATTTGAGCATCTGCTATGGGAAAACCATAAATCGATCACTTAGAAAACTTGAAAGCTCTAGGACGAATTACAGTCAGACATTTTGGAAAAAACCCAAGTCTGTAGAATAACAGTATGTTGGCTTTGTCAAGTCAACATCATAGTATTAACCTTGTTCATAAGATATGCAATAGACTGGGTGAGTCCGCAGTGTTTCTCCGCCAGGAATCGATATCTCCTTTCTTCCTCTTTTAATGCCTCTTTCTGACTCTCTCTGAGAAATTGTACATACTCACTGCAATCCTAAACACAAACAGAACTATTAGTATCATTATTATAAACATCATCATCATTTTATCTGATTCTGTAATCATTACCACCTTCTTTTAACATCTGTTTGGAGGCCTCAACATGAATGTTGCAAACCACCAATGAAAATGTTGCTAACAACCACTACCTTCCTTTGTTACACACTGCATATGTAGACATACCAGACACACTAGTTTCAGTCTCAGGTGGAACAAAATATGATTGGCTGGCTTCTACATAATTTTCTAGACAGGGTGCAAAGGGTTTTATGATCAGTGTGCTGGGAAATTTAGGACAGAGCCATATACTACTCTCACCTGTGGGACACCTCTCCTCATCTGTCTCTCCAGAGCTGTTGCTTGGTTTCTCACTTCCATTTCATAACGCCTCCTGCTGGCCTAAATGAGAATATGAACCAAACAACTTTATTATATCTCTCTACATTTCTAAAATTCATTAGCAAGATCATTTCAATTGGCTAATTTTCTTTCTGTACTGAGTTTTGACTGAATGATAAAGTAAAGAATTGGCACTGATCTGCCCTTAGAAATCAAACTGGCTGTTAGATTTTTACATACAACATAAAAGTTTTAATTAGTTAAATATACATAATTGACTTCTATGGGTTTGTGCAACATTCTGAAAATCTTACCAAGATGTAATCCTTATCATGTCTCACATTATTGTCCATCTCCTGGAGGACTTCAGAATGGAACCAGCGAAACTGAATCACACACAAACACACACACATGTTGGTGCGGCTATCCTTATGAGGACTCTTCATAGACATAATGATTTTTATACTGTACGATCTATAGATTCTATCCCCTAACCCTACCCCTAAACCTAACCCTCACAATAAACTTTCTGCAATTTTACGTTTTCAAAAAAACTTCATTTAGTATGTGTTTTAAGCCATTTGAATTATGGGGACCCTACAAATGTCCTTATAACCCACATTTACAGCATAATACCCTTGTAATTACCAGTTTGTAACCTTAAAAAATGTCATCGTAAACTACCCAAACCCGTCCCCACACACACACAAAGAGACTGATTAAATAAGGGTTTGGCCATAAAGACAATCAAATATGGCCAAACAGAACAGAAGATTTTGAAAGATAAACAGAAGAAGAGATAGAGGACAGGTACTTAACACACCACTCCCTCCAGTTCATTGGTCAGTCTTCTCTGACTATCTGAGATCTGTATCAATACATCACCTACAGAACAAGAAGACATTTACATTAATGCATTTGACGAACACTTTTTTCCAAGGCATGTATTCAAGGTATACATTTCATCAGTATGTGGAATGGAACCTGTGATCTTGGAGTTGTTAGTGCCATGCTCTACCATAAATTGTGCTTCTTTAGCTCAGATCACCCTAAAATCACTATTTGCCAGGCTGGTCCAGCTAATGCGAAAGCACATTTAGAATATTTTGTAATATTTGTAACTAACAGGGGATTGGCTCTTTTTCCTTTTCTACATCCGCCACACTGGCCATTCCAATGTTTCCCATTAATTTTGGTACAAGTGTTCCGTCTAAATGTAGGAACACTATAGGCTCAGTTAGAAACATTATAGCATTATATAGGAACACTATACCCTTATACAAAAATATTAGAGCATTATGAAGGAAGGAACACTACGGCCTTATACAGGAACACTATAGCCTTAAACAGGAACACTGTAACCTTATACAGGAACAATATATGAACACTATAGCCTTAAACAGGAACACTATAGCCATATACAGGAACACTATAGCCTTAAACGGGAACACTATAGCCTTATACAGGAACACTATATGAACACTATAGCCTTAAACAGGAACACTGTAACCTTATACAGGAATACTATATGAACACTATAGCCTTAAACAGGAACACTATAGCCATATACAGGAACACTATAGCCTTAAACGGGAACACTATAGCCTTATACAGGAACACTATATGAACACTATAGCCTTAAACAGGAACACTATAGCCTTATACAGGAACACTATACCCTTATATAGAAACAATATAGCCTTATACAGGAACAATATAGCCTTAAACAGGAACACTATAGCCTTATACAGGAACACTATATGAACACTATAGCCTTAAACAGGAACACTATAGCCTTATACAGGAACACTATATGAACACTATAGCCTTAAACAGGAACACTATAGCCTTATACAGGAACACTATACCCTTATGTAGAAACACTATAGCCTTATACAGGAACAATATAGCCTTAAACAGGAACACTATAGCCTTATACAGGAACACTATACGGACACTATAGCCTTAAACAGGAACACTATAGCCTTACACAGGGACACTATAGCCTTATACAGGAACACTATATGAACACTATAGCCTTAAACAGGAACACTAGAGCCTTACATAGAAAAACTATAGCCTAACACTATAGCCTTATGCAGGAACACTATAGCCTTAAACAAGAACACTATAGCCTTATACAGGGACACTATAGCCTTAAATAGGAACACTATAGCCTTAAACATGAACATTATAGCCTAATAGAGGAACACTCTAGCCTTAAACAGGAACACTTTAGCCTTATATAGGAACACTATAGCCTTAAACTTGAACACTGTAGCCTTATGCAGGAACACTATAGCCTTAAACAAGAACACTATAGCCTTATACATGAACACTATAGCCTTAAACAGGAACACTATATCTTAATATAGGAACGCTATAGCCTTAAACATGAACACTATAGTCTTATATAGGAACACTATAGCCTAATATAGGAACATTATAGCCTTAAATATGAACACTATAGCCTTATATAGGAACACTATAGCCTTAAAACAACAACACTACAGCCTTAAACATGAACACTCTAACCTTATATAGGAACACTCTAGCCTTAAACAGGAACACTATAGCCTTATATAGAAACACTATAGCCTAACACTATAGCCTTATGCAGGAACACTATAGCCTATACAAGAACACTATAGCCTTATACAGGGACACTATAGCCTTAAATAGGAACACTATAGACTTAAACATGAACACTATAGCCTAATAGAGGAACACTCTAGCCTTAAACAGGAACACTTTAGCCTTATATAGGAATACTATAGCCTTAAACATGAACACTCTAGCCTTATGCAGGAACACTATAGCCTTAAACAAGAACATTATAGCCTTGTACAGGGACACTATAGCCTTAAATAGGAACACTATAGCCTTATACAGGAACACTATAGCCTTATACAGGAACACTATAGCCTTAAACAGGAACACTATAGTCTTATATAGGAACACTATAGCCTTAAACAGGAACACTTTAGCCTTATATAGGAACACTATAGCCTTAAACTTGAACACTGTAGCCTTATGCAGGAACACTATAGCCTTAAACAAGAACACTATAGCCTTATACAGGGACACTATAGCCTTAAATAGGAACACTATAACCTTATACATGAACACTATAGCCTTAAACAGGAACACTATATCTTAATATAGGAACGCTATAGCCTTAAACATGAACACTATAGTCTTATATAGGAACACTATAGCCTAATATAGGAACATTATAGCCTTAAATATGAACACTATAGCCTTATATAGGAACACTATAGCCTTAAAACAGCAACACTATAGCCTTAAACATGAACACTCTAACCTTATATTGGAACACTCTAGCCTTAAACAGGAACACTATAGCCTTATATAGAAACACTATAGCCTAACACTATAGCCTTATGCAGGAACACTATAGCCTATACAAGAACACTATAGCCTTATACAGGGACACTATAGCCTTAAATAGGAACACTATAGCCTTAAACATGAACACTATAGCCTAATAGAGGAACACTCTAGCCTTAAACAGGAACACTTTAGCCTTATATAGGAACACTATAGCCTTAAACATGAACACTATAGCCTTATGCAGGAACACTATAGCCTTAAACAAGAACACTATAGCCTTATACAGGGACACTATAGCCTTAAATAGGAACACTATAGCCTTATACAGGAACACTATAGCCTTAAACAGGAACACTATAGCCTTATACAGGAACACTATAGCCTTAAACAGGAACACTATAGTCTTATATAGGAACACTATAGCCTAATATAGGAACATTATAGCCTTAAACATGAACACTATAGCCTTAAACAAGAACATTTTAGCCTTATATAGGAACACTAGCCTTAAACAGGAACATTATAGCCTTATACATGAACACTATAGCCTTATATAGGAACACTATAGCCTTAAACAGGAACAGTATAGCCTTATACAAGAACACTATAGCCTTAAACAGGAACATTATAGCCTTGTACAGGGACACTGTAGCCTTAAACAGGAACAGTATAGCCTTATACAAGAACACTATAGCCTTAAACAGGAACAGTATAGCCTTGTATAGGAACACTATAGCCTTAATCATGAACACTATAGCCTTAAACAGGAAGACTATAGCCTTATATAGGAACACTATATTCTTAAACAGGAACACTATATCCTTAAACAGGAACACTTTAGACTTAAACAGGAACAGTACAGCCTTATACAAGAACACTATAGCCTTAAACAGGAACACTATAGCCTTAAACAGGAACAGTATAGCCTTATACAAGAAC
Source organism: Myxocyprinus asiaticus (assembly GCF_019703515.2). Taxonomy (NCBI): domain Eukaryota; kingdom Metazoa; phylum Chordata; class Actinopteri; order Cypriniformes; family Catostomidae; genus Myxocyprinus; species Myxocyprinus asiaticus. The sequence goes on along the minus strand of NC_059357.1, from coordinate 8,936,777 downwards.
ACTATAGCCTTAAACAGGAACATTATAGCCTTGTACAGGAACACTGTAGCCTTAAACAGGAACACTATTGCCTTAAAAAGGAAAACTATAGCCTAATATAGGAACACTATAGCCTTAAACATAAACATTATAGCCTTGTATAGGAACACTATAGCCTTAATCATGAACACTATAGCCTTAAACAGGAACACTATAGCCTTGTATAGGAACACTATAGCCTTAAACAGGAACACTATAGCCTTATATAGGAACACTATAGCCTTAAACAGGAACACTTTAGACTTATATAAGAACACTATAGCCTTAAACAGGAACACTATAGCCTTAAACAGGAACACTATAGCATTATATAGGAACACTATAGCCTTAATCAGGAACACTATAGCCTTAAACAGGAACACTATAGCATTATATAGGAACACTATAGCCTTAATCAGGAACACTATAGCCTTAAACAGGAACACTATAGCCTTAAACAGGAACACTATAGCATTATATAGGAACACTATAGCCTTAAACAGGAACACTATAGCCTTAAACAGGATCACTATAGCCTAATATAGGAACACTATATCCTTAAACATGAACACTATAACCTTATATAGGAACACTATAGCCTAATATAGGGACACTACAGCCTTAAACAAGAACACTATAGCCTTATACAGGAACACTATAGCCTTAAACAGGAACACTATAGTCTTATATAGGAACACTAGCCTTAAACAGGAACATTATAGCCGTATACATGAACACTATAGCCTTAAACAGGAACACCATAGCCTTCACTAAAAACTATTTGAAAAAAGGAACATTTGCATTATCCATTGACAAGGCTGTCTGAAGATTTTGGAACTGAAACCAGGATGAATTACCCTTTCTTTTAATCACAAATGGCACAAATATTCATCGATCAATCGACCTGGTTGATATATCAGTCTATCAATACTTTTAACACTTATTCTATCTTCTGGTAGTGTGTTGTGTGTTAGTGTGCGTTAAAGTGGAGGTATTATGCTTCTTAATGTTAAGCACACACTGCCAAGCTGCAGGTGTGTCATCATTTATTATTTAAAATCCCAGAGGATGTACAGATACCTGATATTGTGTGAAGGACACTGACTCCCTCTTGGTTTATAACCATCAATAAAAACACAAACTCTCTCTTACACACACACACACCCACACACAAACAAACACACACACACACACACACACACACTGTACACACACACTCTCACTCTATCCTTGTAATGGAAATATTCATCAGAAAAGAAAGTTAACAGTGTGTCTAAAACCTTTGCCTTTGACAGAAAAGTATCCTTCCATAATTTAAATGTGAAAGAGTACTGAAAAATGAAATGATAAGATGGAGTAAAAGCTTACCCAGCAATCGAGAGGACATACTCTGCATGGCCTGTTCACCCAGCTTAGAAAGAGCATTGAAATAGGCCTCACTTGTGACAGCAAGGCCTGTAGACACACATGCATAAAAATATTTAAACATACTTGAAACAAGATGGATTTACCTGAGAGGTAAGATATTAAGACTTATTCCATTTTTTTATTTATTTTTTTTATTTATTATTATCTATGTCTTGTTGCTGTTTTGTATTGTTGTGCACTGTAAGCTCCTGTAACCAAGACAAAGTCCTTGTATGTGTAAGCATACTTGGCAATAAAGCTGATTCAGATTTTCATACAATATACAATATTTGTATTATGTGTGTAAAGATTTTTTAACTTGTTTTAGGCATAAACCTCACCATATTTATTATTATTATTTTATTACGATTTCTTTGATAAACCATGTATGCAGTTCTGTGAATGAGTGATTGTGATTTTAGTTGAACTAACTAAAGTATTTGATTCTGTATTGCAACACCACTGGGGTAAGTAAAATATTGATTTTCAAAACATGGTTCATGATAAGTTGTGTTATAGTTGTTTTCAACAGAAACAAACAAATGAAACGTATATCAAAGCTATTGATCTTGATTTCATTACTAGCTCTGCATATGCGTCACTGAGTGAAACTCAGACTCATAAAACAGACAGTCATTAAACAATGATGTTGAATCAGCCAATGATGTTCCAGCAATGCTGTCTTATTATCATCAATGACCAAAGTTCAACCGTTCCACTTTTACTTCCCCCTTTCATCTTTTCATCAGGCTCTCATTCATTCGTATGGCCACATTTATTTCATTCATTCTCTCTCAATCTTTTTTTAATGTTCACTTGCCTTGAAAAGCCTGAATGTAGCTGTTTCCCAGGGCCACCAGTCTCTGCAGACTTGGGTTGAACTGTTCCATTATGTTCTGTACCAGCATAGACAAAGTGGAAGAACAACAGTGAGAGAAAGAACACGTTTTGTTACTTCAATATATCAATCTGTGGCTATGGTTTCAGGTTGTTGTTTATCACAACAATAAAGTTTCCCATTTAAAATCAATTACGAAAATCAAAAGTGTCCAATCAAAAAATACATTGATTTATATTGATATATTTTCAATTATATACATTTTCAATATCAAAATTACCTAATCTAAAGGATTAGGCACAAATTTAGGTGTTGAACTTTCTTTAATACTGATCATATATTTTTATTCTTTGCATTAAACGTATTTCATTTAAATGAATTCGAGTGAAATTTACATAAAAATGTGATTGTTTCTAAAACACACTCACGTTGACTTTAGACTTACTGTATAAACGCCCAGAGTAGTGCGATGCAGTTGATCACTGTTTTGTCCTGACATCGTGATCTGAAACCGCGGCACAATAAACAAATAAACAACTTCCACCGACAACAAACACACCACGCTGACAGATAACTCACCACAGATTCTCTGTCTTCCCCCTTTATCTCCTGTGTTCTCTCTCCTGTCCTGTTTGTGTGTGTGTGTGAGAGAGAGAGAGAGATAGGTAGAGAGAGAGAGAGAGAGAGAGAGAGAGAGAGAGAGAGAGCTATAGTCACCTGTGTGACCTGTGAATTTCTAAACAGTGCAGGGTAATAAAGGTGTGACTTAGGATAGACACCTACCGTAAACACTGCACACCTGTCTGTGTTGTGTAGCCTATCTGCTATATTTCAAAATGTTTCTCAGTGCAGTCATCACAAACCTAACCAAAAACTTCAAAAATAGTGTCTTATTCAAACTTGCTTGTGCTTGGAAAACAACTGTATTCTTCAAGGGGCCGTTCACAAAGAAACGTTTTTGTCGTCTGCGCAGTTTTTCTACACATATGTGTGCTAGACGGAAGTCTTTGACGCGTTACGCCGCGTCTCGCGTAGAAGCGTCGCGTTTTTAGACGCCGTGTCAAATTAAAAATAATTTTTTTAAGGCAATTGCATTCTGTTATTTTCGTTGCGCTGCGTCTAGCTTTTTTTTTTTTCATCATCTTTTTTTATTCATCATCTCTTATATATATATATATATATATATATATATATATATATATATATATATATATATATATATATATATATATATATATATATATATATATATATATATATATATATATATATATATATATATATATATATATATATATATATATATATATATATATATATATATATAAAGAATGGTATTTCACAATGTAATTTCTGTTAATATATTATTATTATATTTAATAGCAATATAAATTATACTAACATTGAAGTATATAAATGTATTTTTTGACTAAAAAAATGTAATAAAAAAAAACAAAATTTCTGAACAAAATTCAAATAAAATATTAAATTAAATAATTATAAAACATCAATTATTTAAAAATATGCATGCGTTAATTATTATAATAATAGGCCTATTAACATTTACAAAAATAAATCATAGTAATTATAATAGTAATAAAAAATGTATTACATTAATTGTTTATAGGATATATATAAATATATATAAATATATAATATTCTTATTATTAGCGGCTGTGTGTATGTGGCGGGGGGTGGGGGGGGGGGGTGTTACGATGACATTTTTTTAGGTTACAAACTGGTAATTACAAGGGTATTATGCAATAAATGTGGTTTATGAGGACATTTCTAGTGTCCCCATAATTCAAATCGCTTACAAAACATACTAAATTATGTTTTATTGAAAATGTAAAAATGCAGAAAGTTTTTTGTGAGGGTTAGGTTTAGGGTTAGGGTTAGGGGATAGAATCTATAGTTGGTATAGTATAAAAATCATTATGTCTATGGAGAGTCCTCACAAGTATAGCAAAACCAACGTGTGTGTGTGTGTGTGTGTGTGTGTGTGTGTGTGTGTGTGTGTGTGTGACTCCTCCAAGGCGCAGGATCTCTCCATCGCTGCTGCGGAAGAACCGTCTCTGCTGTCCCGCTAAAGATGGAGCTTTCTGCGGCAGGGGACCGTGTGTTTGCCGCTGAGGCCATCCTGAAGCGCCGCATTCGCAAGGTGAGTTACTTTATAATCAAATCATTTTATTTCGATTTCTTTGCGGCCTACAAAAACACTAAACTTCAGCCCTGCATACCGAGAGCGTTGCATGAACTAGAGCAGCACGCTTTCCAGTGCATTCTGCAAAACTGCTCGTAATGCCTATCGTGCTTATTTGCATATGTATTAAGGGCACTTTTGTGCATACTAATTTGACTGAGATGTGTATTGTTAAGATCATGGTACAGGAGCGGTTTGTTTTGGTTGGTGTAAAGCCAGCTGGAGCTGGTGCCGTTAGCGGGTTAGCTTTTTTTTTGTGTCTGCCCGAAGTGCAGATTTTTTGACAAAGGCCGGTGTTTCGTCTGACACTCAATTTACAGCGCGAGCGTGCGACGCGATTAAACTAGCACGCTCCCATTATAATTAAGATATCTGAATTGCATTACAATAAACAAAGCTGTTTATACTTAGCGCGCTTGCGATATAGACAGCATCGTTGATTTATAATCGCGTTGCGTTCTGTTTATGTCGCGTCATGACGCGTCCCTCGCTTGCAAGTAGATCGTAAAACAACAGATCGTTTTTACTTTTGTTTTTAGAAGATATTATTTTCAGTAGATAGGAAAATGATAATAACAATACATTTGTATAATATAATGAAAAATAATTATACTGATTATACCTACAATGTATATCGTTTTGAGGGCTGGTATAATGGGAAATATTGGTTGTCAAATCAGCAACATCTCCCCATACATCAACACCATGAATACACTTGTTAAAGTTGTTTGTTTGTTGTTGCATTGGGCATGCACAGAATTGGATTGAGTTAATTACTGAAAATGCATTTTGGTATTATATTTAAGAGCTCATTGTTATTTAATAAAAGGTGTCTTCCCTGATTTGGGAATTGGTTTTGACCTTTCCACAGGGACGAATGGAGTACCTGGTGAAATGGAAAGGATGGGCGATAAAGTGAGTGAAGTACTAAACTTTTGAATTCTGTTAATATTTCATTTCCATATTGTAGTGGGCTGTAAAATGAATATTTTGTAGGTATAGCACATGGGAACCTGAGGAGAATATACTTGATGAACGACTCGTTGCAGCGTTTGAACAAAAGTGAGTTTTGTTGCTACTTTATAATAGTGCACTTAAATAAGATGAATTCATGTGACAGTGTTTTTTTTTTTTTTTGCATTAATGTGTTTTTAAACTTTCATATCTACCATTTCAAGTTCTTTAACACTTTACTGGATGGTTTGAACAAATCTCACTTTTGACAGGATTTCTCCTGTCAAAAGTGACATTTTATACTTCAAAGGACATTTAATACTTCCAAATAAAAAAATTGGCTTGATTGTAGTTTTCGCATTGTCGGCTAAGAGACCTAATGAACGTTAATTACAGTTGTGACTGTTGATGCATCCGTTTGAAGTGGTATCCCTGAGTCAGATCACGACTGGCTCTTTTACATACCCACAGGAAGCAGTCACACAGACATCTTAAACCACATCACATGAAAATTCGAGTCAGACGTCTTAAGTCAAACTTTTGAAGTCATGGTTTGTGCCCAAAGGAAGTTTGTTGTAAAGCAGAAACTGGCACAAGCACTCAGTATGTAAGTGCAAACACTGGCATAATCACAAACCCTTTTGATCAACTCCTCTTTTTACTCAGAGAGCGAGAGCAAGAGATGTATGGACCTAAAAAGAGAGGCCCGAAACCTAAAACGCTTCTTCTAAAGGTATGTCATCAATACACTTGGGTACTTTATGCCTCATCAACTGCATCAATAAGCAAATGATACAGTGATTTCAGGGAAGTCAATTTGTTTAAAGGAATTTTTGTACCTAGGTAGATTTCGGGGTGCAATCTGTTTCCAAGTTTATCTCGGGCAACTCAGACACTTCTAGCTATGCAAGAAGCTGCGTGTAGTTGTGCTCAAAAATGTTTTAGACACTATTCATAACACAGCACAAGCACACGTTGCATGTTCAACATTGCCACAAGGGGTGCTATAGTGAGATCAGTATGAACTGTCCACTTCTACAGTGAGTTTTTTCTTTGAAGTCAACAAATGTCATGGCGGAACATCAGTTTGATGAGAATATTGCTGTGCATGTACGTTGAAGTCAATGAACATTAAGCATGTTTAACCGGACTGCACGTTGCAAATGCTTGGCCACCGCATTGCCATCTGCGTAAGCATATTTGCGTAAAGTATGTTTCAGCCTTAACTGTCTAACATATATGGTTACTGCAACATTGTTTGAAACACTGTTGAAATGTAAATGTAAAAAGAATGTGTACTTTTAAGTTTTGGCTTACTTTGGGAACCCTCGCATAAATCGCTTCCCTAAATGCCATGCTTTATTTGCTTTATTGAAGTTTTCTTGGAGAGATTTAAAAAAAAAATGTATTTGCTTTGAATTATGTTTTGAGGAGTGAGTAATGTTTCCTTGTATTTCTGTTTAGTCAAGAGCACAGGCTGCAGAATGCTCCCCACGAGTCCCAGAGTTCAACCACAGTCGTCCGCAGCAGCATTACAAACCTCCTCCTCCCTCAGCGACACTGTCCTACACCCCCACTGCCCCCTCCAACGCCAAGTTGCAGTCCGGGGCTGCTCAGCCCAAACTGAAGAAAGACATTCACCGATGCCATCGTATGGCACGTCGCCCCTTACCCCGTCTTGACTCCTCTGCACAAATGTTTGGTTCCTCCAGTCCTTTCTCATCCCGGCCGACAGTCAGTCCATTTTCTGAAACTGTCCGTATTCTGAACCGCAAAGTGAAACCCCGAGAGGTGAAGAAGGGTCGGGTCATACTGAACTTAAAAGTGGTCGACAAGGCGGGAAACAGTGGAGCTGCCAATAGTAAAAGGACACACATGCAAAGCTCTGCCCAACAATCCCACTTTGGGCGCCAGAAAATTCCATCTCGGAATAGGGTGATTGGAAAGAACAGGCGGTTTGGAGAAGTTTCTTACAGAGGAATCCAGCCCCCCATTAGTGGTTCTGGGTTCCCTCCTTTCAGAAAACTGTTTGACTCTGCAAGCAATTCTGAGAGCCAGACTCAAAGCGTAGAGAGTCGTGGTAACACAACCAACAATGGCCTGTCTTTGTCATCATCTTCTTCCCAAAGTTCAAAGGTCCTGGCCTCAGACCTGCTCAAATGTCAGGCTCTAAATGATGAGATGCCCCCTTCTGTCTCGAGCTCGGAGGTTTCGGATGGTGAGCCACCTTCCCCACCACAAATTCAACCCAAGAATTCCTCGTTGGTGTCCCAGGCCTCTGCGAAAAGTGACCCAGATCAGGTCATCCACAAACTCAGCCCTCAACCTGTGGCCTCAAAAAATAGCTCGGCTCCATCTGTCCTTCCATCCTCTCCCATGTTTTCCTCTTCGTCCTCTGCATCATCGTCATCATCAGAGGAAAATGAGCACATCCTGGACCTTTCCGTACCTCATGAAATGGACCGGCGATCACGACGACACCATCCCTTCTCTGGTCGTCGGCCACTCAAAGTCCCTGAGGTGCCCGTATCGGAAGAGCCATCAGAGGAAGAGAAGGATTTGGATTGGCATCCTGACATGACATCCCGATGTGCCAACGTGGTCGTCACGGACATTACGGCTAACCTCTTCACCGTAACGATCAAAGAATTCTGTCATCCACCTTCCGCTACCTCTCCACCCTGCAACCCCAAAAGTATACTATCTGAAAACAGCACACAACAGCCAAATCCCCACCCAAACAAAACATGAACACAAGCACCACAGATATGACCTTCTCCAACCTTCAAAAGGGATATTAGGAGAATTGTTTACTGTTCCAGCAGTCTGAAGCTTATGCCACTCTTTAAGATATGTGGCCAAGCTGTACTCCCTACAACACTGTGCCATGACTTTTATTACCATGAAAGAATGTCTCTACATAAAGTTTTCTGCTCTAAACACATGGTCTTTTTTCTAAGCATGGATTTACTCACCAGTGGCTTCTATACAAACATGCCAAGCAACCTCCTGTATGGTATATATTCCATTTATCAGAGTGTTCATTGAATCCCCACACTAACTTCCCACTTCGCACATCACATTGCATCACACCACACCATTATTTCAGACCTCACAACGGACCATGATATGATGTCATGTGCGAGGGCTTCTGGTTTTAATAAATCATTAATCACAAAAATTATGATATTCCAAATATTAGAATATACAGTCTACTCACTTTCCAGCAACAATAAAAACACACAGCTTAGAAATACATATTCTTTGAATTGAGCCAAGAGGTCAGTGTGTAACATTTCGGTCTTCTTGACACCCGGATTTGCAGTTCAGAGTTCACCAAACTTGAACTTTCGTTTGCAGCATAGTGCGAAATGTTTCCGCATAAGCTTGCGTTTTCTGTCTCCCGTGTTTGGAATCGTCTGAATGGGAGTGATTTGAGTGCGAAGTGTAGTGTGATTGCTCTTTAATTCTCCATCATTGCTACAAAGGAATGTATTATATATAGCATCAATAACATTGAATTGTGCTCGAAACAGCAGCCAGGATCTCAATTTTGAGAACTTTTTAATTATATGGATGCTATGTTTAATTTCAGGGTCCAAAATTAACTTTGGATAAGCTCTAAATGCAAGTAAAAGTTGGTTTTGGCCAGTAAATAAATACATGCCATTTTGCGGTAATTTGTTTTGGAAGTGTAACAAAATACATTGTTAATATTTCAATGTAAGATTGAGCATGTTTATACGTACAATCTTAAACTTATTATGCTTAGTAGGCCATCAACGTGTATGGTCAAGTGATTTAAACGACATTCCTTTATTGGGGTAAGGTCATAAACAGTTAAAGCATAAACTGTTGGCACCGATGGCCACATTTTCTTCCATTAGCCCGATTTCGCGTGCATGTAAACACCTTCACTGGCGTCTCATGTGAATGCAGTTTTCTTGCGTTGTCATTTGAATAGCTGACATTTGATAGTTATCAGCATAGCATGTAAACGCACTTAATGACAATTTAATTTCTTAAAGGAATATTCTGGGTTCGGTACAAGTTAAGCTCAATTGACAGTATTTGTGGCATAATGTGTATTACCACAAAAATAATTTTGAATTGTCCCTCCTTTAAAAAAGCAAACATTTAGGTTGCAATGGGACTAATCTCTAAATGTTAAAATACTCAAATCCAAAGTATAATCACAAGATGTAAACAATGTGTGTAACTTGATTTTAGTGTGATAACATCACTTACTAACCTTTTCCTTTTAAAGTTATAGCCAATTTTACAGCTTTGTTGCCATGACGATATAATGTCAACAAACCCTAAAATGACTTTAAAATTACAAATAATACATAAGCTTTAACCGAAGAATTAATGTAAGTGCTTTTATAAAATTATAAGCTTCGCATTTCTGCCTTTAAACCCTCCCAAAATTGGCCCCATTCACTTCCGTTGTAAGTGCCTCACTGTAACCTCGATTTTCGCTTTTTTTAAAGAAAAGGAGGGACGAGTCTAAATTATTTTTTGTGGTAATCAACTTTATGCCACAATTGCTGTTGATTGAGCTTAACTTGTATTGAACCCGAATATTCCATTAATTCAGTTGTGATATTCAATTAAAGAACAGCTAGGGACTAGGGATTATTTACGGCCAGTTACATTTCTCAATTCACCCACCATTGTCAGGTTTTGCGAAAAGTTAATTTTGGACCCTGGTTATTTTTATTGTAAATTGTGTTTTGTGTTTTGGCATGTCAGTCGATTCCTGACACAAGCACCTCTGTCCTTTTATAATGAAACAGTATAACAACCTTCTTTCTGAGAGTGCAAAACATGTCTGTTTTATTTCAGTCATAACTACCTGCTATGTGTTTATAGATCTGTCCTTACTGTCATCCCTTTCACCAGTGTCCTTGGTTAATAGTTATACAGTAAGAATAGCTCTGTTGCTCAGGTGAGATTGAATGAAGAGAATGAAGCTGTTTCTTTCCTTTAAAGATGGAGTTAAACATAAATAATAATACAAAAAAAAACAATTATGATCTTAATTGTGACTCCAGGAATCTGTGCTAGTAAGCTGAGTTCCTTCTATACTTTTTCAAAGAGAAGATTTTTTCCTTTTAATTTAGTTTGAAATATTAAAATTCAGAAAATTAAGCTATTATTTAATGACTCAAGTATTCTTATTATAAGGATAGTTCACCCAAAATTGAGCATTCAATTGTCATTTACTCATCCTCATGTTGTTTCAAACTCTCAAAACGCTGCTCTTTTTTTCCGTACAATGAAGTGAATGGTGACTGAGGCTAACGTTCTGCCTAACATCCCCTTTTGTGTTCCTTGAAGAAAGAAAGTCAACATGAAAGTGTTTGTGTGAACTATCCCATTAAGGTCTTTTTGTTGTACTTTTCTGTCCACGAGTGTAGTCGTCTTTTTTGTAAAGACACATTTGTACAGTTAAACTCTGTTTTGTTTGTAACTTAAGTGCTCTCCTCAATAGTTACCTAACTTTCTTCTACATGCAAAGCTTTGAGATCAAACAAAGTCAGTGAGTTTGAACGAGAGTGTCACTTAGCCATCCCAGAAATCTCTCATATCTTCCTATATTTCTTTATCAGCAGGGACACATAAAATGGAGTTAAAAGTCTGCAACTTTGAATCCAGAGAAAGAGTATTTGCTCAAACTTTGTTGAAGAGTCTTCTGGGAAAAGCAAGCTTTTGATCTAATTCTTATGTGGTTGGAATGTCACTACTCTTTGGTTAGGCTTTAATGAAAACTGAAGTTTAAACCCTGTCTGTTTTCTAATATGAACAGACACTGGCCTGATAAAGAGGGCGATGATGTCATTGATATGGAAACTTTTACTGCGGCCAAACACATTGTTGAGAGCTATTGTTTGGGTCATAAAATGAGCTCATGTTTTCGCTCATAGTGTAGTTTCTCTTACATGCTTGGAGTGCCTTTGTGTTTTTGGTCCAACTAGCCTTTTTAAACCATATTTTATTGTTGCGATTTGAGTGATGAATCACAGAAAGCACATCTCCAGACCTTAAATGTATTATTAAGGTGTTGCGATTTCAACTTGCAATTCTTCAACGTGAATTGTCATTATTGTGTCGATTGTCAAGTTGGATTTTGAAGTACTTGAACCGTGTTTATTGTGTCTTGTTTCTGTTCATTTCTGTACCTTTAGTTTGAAACGTCTGGAAAATAGACTTTTTCGTCATCCCATTTTGAATGTACAACCTTTTGCAGTCTGCTTTTTATTCATCCATGCCATCAGAGAGAACAGGTGTCTAGTCCTACTCTCTGCAATTGTATGGCATGAACCAACATTGTTGGTCCTAAATCCCTGATATTTGCAGAAAATACTGAATCATCTGAGCCCTCTGGCAGACCCTGTAATCCCAAGCACTCCAAGACTCCAGGGATGAGAATCAAGATTTCCTTTCAAAATCCCTGTTAGGAGATTCTCTCTGAGCACAGGGCATCATTCTGTTTATTACGCTGAATCCTGACTCTCGTTATTCCTCCACATTTGCTGAGGATTTATTTCAAACTTACATGATTAGGATGTTTTAAGGACACATTTTCTCATTTGTCTGTAAAGAAATTGATTTGTATTGCAATGGAGTTTCAATAAGTCACAGCCATATTTTTTCCTTCCAATTACAAATGTAAGGAATTGTAAATTCCTCAGCACTTAGAATGCATGTTTTCCCTCATGTTTGTCTTATTTAAAAAGGTGAAATATTAATGCACTTGTGCCTTTGTGCAAAGTAAGAGGTTTTAAATATGTAAATATTTTCAGAAGGACCATGCACAGCTCTTCTATTCATTGGAGTGAAGTTTGAATATATTAAATGGTCTGGAGTCTGGAGTTCTGGTCTCATGCACTAATTTTCAATACAAAACATTCCATTTAGCTGTTATTACTCTTATTTACTTTTGGCCTCTTGTGCAGCCAGATCTGTGGAGTTAGCCGAGATTTTTCAGCACACAGAACATGCGCAGACTAATAGTGCCCTGACTGTTTTGAGAAAGAGCCCTTAAGCTGCTCCTCTGCATGGATGTGTTCTCGAGATTTGCTCCACATTTCTACACTGTGTTCATGTCTGAAGTGTATCTTCTGTACTCTCAGCTCAGACTGAACCATTCTACAGTATGTAGTTTTGACATTGATCTGGCTTCAGAAGTTATTCACCTCACATTACCTTATCTAATGTTTGAAATTTAAATGCAAATAATAGGAAAACTTTTTAAACCATAAGTGAAACTTTTTCTTGTTTTCCCCCCTTTCTGTTCTTTTGAAGTGCACTGTTTAAAACCATTAAATATGCATTCAATTTCTTCAATTTGAATTTTTCATATATATATATTTGTAACTGAATGCTTGGTTTTTTAAGTGGCAATGTACTGGCCATTGCAGAATTATAATTATTTTTCATTGTTTGATTATGTAGTGTGTACAGATTTGTAATTGACAAAGTGTTGAAAGTCATGGTAATTTTTTTCATGTCCTGAAGTAGAGTGTACTGGGCACATTTCAATCAAATAAATTGCATTTATGTTTTTTGCAAATATGATTGAATTTTCTTTAATTTTTTTTTTTTTTTTTTTAGTCCATGTAGTGTGCATATTGAAAAAAAGCTCACAACAGCCTCTTTTATTTTATGGAATGAAAAAGGCATTATTTGTTGAAATGCCTTTTTGAAATTATTGATTTATATAATAATTTATAGAAAAAAGTGATGGTACACAGTCATGTCTTTTTCAGTAACCTCATGATATTTCATGTCAAAGTTTTATTTGTCATGTTGAAGTTCACACATTTAAATTTTTTTTTTATGAATACAAATCGCATAAACTGAAAATGTTTTTAGTAATTATGATTTATTGGAAACATGTCTTTATTGTAGGTCTTTGTTAATCTAAAATTCTTAATTAATAATATAAACAATATATAAGGATTACTAAATTTGATGGAATTTTGTTTTTTTAAATGAAATGCATAATCTTATAAATAGGCTAAAAAAAATTTGATTGTAAACTTTAATTTTTATTATAAGAGCATACAGTGGCCCAAAAAAATGTTTGCATAAGCCAAAAAAAATAAATAAATAAAATAAAACAAATGCATTAATGTTTTTGCATTACGTAGCAAAATAAATAAAACCATCTTTTTTTCTTTCTTTCTTTTTTTTTTTTTTTTTTTTTTTTTTTAAACAATAGCACACATTTTTCAAGCAAAATGTTTCATTATTAGGTTTATGTTGTCCAAAATTACAGAGACTTTCTGGTAGTCAAAGTTAATGTGTTGAACTACACCTGTGGTTATTCTGATAGCACACCTGTGTGAATGTGAGGGGAAATTACTTAATATATCCATTAAAAATGACCTTATGATAAATGTAATTGCAAAAATGGCTCAGAAAAGTGAAGTTAGTTCTAATAAAAAGTCTGGCATCATTTGTTTGCATATGCGATGTTGCAGGTAGTTTGATATTTTGTATTATTAATATTATTAATCAGCATTACCTCTTCATGTGTGATCTTGTCATTCAAGTGAAGTGACAAGTGAGGAGGGGCAAAAAGAAACAATTATTTTTCAAATTCACACACTGTACGGAAAAAAAAAGTCGCATACTCTTATATTTCATTGGACCGACTTTAGCATTGATTACGGTGCGTATTCGTCATAGCATTGTTTCTACAACCTTATGCAACATCACAACGTTTATTTCCATCCAGAGTTGTATTCATTTTTGGCAGAGATCTTGTATTGATGACGGGAGAGTCGAACCACTCCGTAAAGTCTTGTCCAGCACATCCCAAAGACTTTTAATGGGGTTAAAGACATATTCATGTGTGAAAATTACTCCTCATGCTCCCTGAACCACTCTTCCACAATTTGAGCCTGATGAATCTTGGCATTGTCATCCTGGAATATGCATGTGCCATCAGGGAAGAAAAAATCCATTGATGGGATAACCTGGTCATTCAGTACATTCAGGTAGTCAGCTGACTTCATTTTATTGCCGCATAACGTTGCTGAGCCTAGACCTGACCAACTGAAGCAACCCCAGATCATAACACTGCCTCCAGAGGCTTGTACAGTGGGTACTATGCATGACTGGTGCATCGCTTCATGCGATTCCCTTCTTACCCTGATGCACCCATCACTTTGGAATAGGGTAAATCTGGACTCATCAGACCACATGACCTTTTTACATTGATCCACAGTCCAATCTTTATGCTCCCTAGCAAATTGAAGTGTTTTTTTCCGATTAGCCTCACTAACAAGTGGCTTTCTTGTGGCCACATAGCTGTTTAGTCTCAATCCTGTAAGTTCTCGTTGCATTGTGCATGTGAAAATGCTCTTACTTTCACTATTAAACATAGCCGTGAGTTCTACTGTTGATTTTTTACAATGTGACTTCACCAAGCGTTTTAGTGATCTCCGATCATTCAAGATTTTTTCTGACAACATTTCTTCCGCGAAGCTGACTGCTCACCACTATCCTTCCAGTATCCTTTTAATAATGCGTTGGACAGTTCTTAACCCAATTCCAGTGATATATCCAATAATTTGCCCCTTCTGAAACTCTCATCTTTTCCATGACCATGGGATACGTCTTCCGACATGGTTGTTTAAAAAATGAGAAGCTGTTAGGGTTAAAAGAATTGTTGCCAGCTGAAACATATTAATCACTGCAATAATGATCCAATCATAGGCTCTTAAGTATTTGCTTATTTAAATCCAAACAGCAACTTTTTTCTTTTTGGACAGGAAGTGTATTAGATACAATTTTATACAGCAAAATTTGTAATTACAGCACATTTGCAAAAGTAAAAGTCAAATATCAGTAAGTAAAAATGAGCTACAATAAAATGTTCATCCTTTGAATAAACATCAAATAAGTATTTACTGCTTTCATGTTTGTAACTATAAAGATCCTGTTTAATTTAGTTTTTTATATATAGGGTGTATTCATTCATTTTAATTTACAGGTTAGATGGTCAGTGGGGCTGAGCTTGTTCCCTGTTTGTTTAGGCATGAGCAGAAATATGGATAGAGTTTCTCAGTGAAAGAGTGACCAGTGTAAGAGTAGATATGAGACTTTGACTCCACATCATAGGAGACCAGACCCTCCTCATAATCCACAAACACCACCACTTTCTGGGGCTTCGCTCGCAGAGACAGGGAGACAGAGGTTCCAGCAAATGCATTGTATTCATTCCCATTTCTCAGCCACAAAGTCCAGAGGGGTCAGTTTGAGGTTCCCTTTCAATATGATAGATTCTCTGGCCATGCCTAAATTGCACCTCAAAATAAAATCTCCCTTAGGAATATCCTTCCTTTTCCAGTACAAAGACACAATGATTAAATCTCTCTGGGCTGTCTGGGAGGTTGTGCTTAATGTCTCCATCTCTCACTTGTTTCCATCATCAGACAGAACGAGTTCAGGATGAGATGTATCAGGATCCAGAGTCATATCCACTGATAGAGAGATTAGAGAATATGAATCACATCTTCAAAAAGCAAAGAATATAATGCATTTAAAGTGTTTAGTGAACAATGTAGAGCAGTTTAATCCCTTGTACTATATTACGGTTGCCGATTGAACATGTTAATTTAGTGCAGTTAAAAATAATGTGTTAAAAAAACGAACACGATTAATCATCCCCCCATGAATTCTGAAATGAATATACATATTTTTCTACCATTGGAGCAATTCAAGCTAGAAGAACATGTAACTTTGTTATTTTATTATTATTATTATTATTATTATTATTTCTTATCTCTTATGATTTTATGAGCCGTGTCAGCATGGGAATTAATTGCTATAAAGTATTTGAATTGAATGTCATGTAATTAATTTGATTAAAAATATGAATCAATGCAAATCAAATGGTACCTGCGCATAACTGCATTCTCCTCAGATCTGCAGACATAATAAAAGGTCGTTAGTTCCTTATAAAATTCAATATACAGTATATTTGTATATGGGATTACAGACTGTAGGCCTTAGTTTATATTTAAGAAAAACTCATTTAAAAATAATGAGTAAATATATTTTTGTTGTTTACATTTTTTCATTTCTTACATTTTTTCACCAATTAACACTGTGTCTGCAGATGTTCAATCTGAGGTTTGTAAGTGTAGATATGAGACTTTGACTCCTTTTTAGGGGCAGTGGTGACTCAGCAGTTAAGGCTCTGGGTTACTGACCAGAAGGTCAAGGGTTCAAACCCCAGCACCACCAAGATGCCACTGTTGGGCCCTTGAGCTAGGCCCTTGACCCTATCTGCTCCAGAGCCACCATATCATGGCTGACCCTGCACTCTGACCCCAGCTTAGCTGGGATATGTGAAAACAAATAAATTTCACTGTACATATGCAAAAAATGATGTATAATGTGTGACCAAAATAAAGGCTTCTATTCTATCATCTGATTGTGCTTAATATTGTTGACACTATAGCTTTCTTAGACAATAAGATTTCACAGTGTACATTTGATTATTGATTTCCTTCATTTCTAGGTGGCCCTAAAATAATCAGTTCTTTCAAAAAGACAGTTGCTGTTAGCTCTATGTTGAGTTTCTCATCTAGAGTCTTCTGCAGCTGAGTCAGAGCTCTCCTTAGAGTGTCCACATTCACATGAGTGTCCATACTGATCTCATGCCAGTTCTTGGTGTGTGGAAGGCTACACATGGATGGTTAAATCTATAGCAGGAGAAAGGAGAAATTTCCAGGTGAGCAGATATGGTTTTCTGTGATGTAAGCAGGGAGAGGGACACTGACTTTTAGGAGATGGAGGTGATCCTCACTGTGTGAGAGCTGCTTCAACTCAGTTTCTCTTCTCTGTAGAAGATTTGATATTTAGACTTTTTTTAGAGAATGTATCTTGACGTGTATTTTGTCTTGTAGCACAAATTTTTTCACTTATTTTTCACTTACAGTGTAGTAAGACAAAATACCCTTATGTTCAAGATACTTATACCATGTAGCTCAGTTTAAGTAAATGTACCTTGTTTTTTTATTATTTTTTTTAGATATTTTCATTGGAAAACAAGTTAAAACATAAAACATATTCAAATGAACTTTAGCTATATCACAAAAAACAGGTATGAAAAGAAAAGAAATCTTGAAAATATATAACATTTCTGGGCATTCTAAACATTTCAATACTTAACAAATGAAGAAATGACTTAACTTTTTTTAATTATCAAATTATCAACATGAAGGTAGTTCAATACTTTGTCTTCTGTCCTTGTAAAAAAAGGCTACTGTCTGCTGCCACACTAACCTGTTCTTTCAAATCTCTCCCTCTTTATGATGAGACATGCACACACACAGCATCCTCCTTGGACCAATCAGTGTCTGGACCGACCCGACACGCAAGCGATGTCCCCCGCCCTCACAGAGATGAGAGTTGAGTTGATCGGGATGTGGAGAGAGGCACAAAACTTTGTAGCGCCATAATAATGATTTATGTTCTGAATAATTGATGAGGTGTTGTGCGTGAATGCATAAAATATGTGTGCAATCCTTGTTATTTCGATAATCTATGCACGATAAGCACACTATTTGCACCTGTTTATATTATATTATGCCCGCAATGTAAATATGTTTATATGTGTGTGTGCTTATAAGTGTGCCTGTATATCAGTATTTTGTATATTTATACTTCAGTTCGCCTGTTTAGATTACTGTAATATGATAAAGTTATCATTTATATGTTATTTGACTGTCAAGAAGTATTTCTTAGTATGTTTTCTATATTGTCTATGGGCTCAAAGTTGTAAACAGCTTACCATACAGAGCTGTTCTACCAGCTCTGTATGGGACTTGAACCGATGTCTCTGGCATGGGAGGCAGGTGTGCTAAGAAGGAGGCTAAAGGCTACAGCCTCTAGTGTCAGTCGCTAGTGCACCTCTTGAGGTCAGGAGAGTGAGGTTTATATACATTGCACAGCTATCTATCAGCTGGCCACCATTACACTCACCACCACTAAATCTCACTCTCATCCAGGTCACAGCACCATTGTGACACTGCTGTTCTACCCACTCCGTACGGGACTCGAACCGACATCTCCAGCATGGGAGGCAGGTGTGGTAACAAGGAGGCTAAAGCCTCTAGCATCAGTCACTAGTGCACCTCTTGAGGTCAGGAGAGTGAGGATTATACACATTGCACAGCTATCTATCAGCTGGCCACCGTTACATACGCGCACTCATAGCCAAGACAGTGTGGTGCTGTTAACTTTGTTCTGGGACACACAGCACTAACACGGTGTCAAGTTTCAGATGAGTAGGTAAGTGCACTGAGTTTAATCTGGAGTCTAAACCTTTCAATGCCCATTCTGGTCCTCTTTATTCACTGATAGTGTTTTGTTTTTTTTTGTTTGTTTTTTTAACCACACTGTCTAGGCCATGAGTGCGCATGCGCATAGCAAGTTGTTTACAACTTTGAGCCCATAAACAATATTAAGAAATATTCTCAACAACCAGTTAACATATAATTGTTAAATATATCATGAGAATTATTTTAATTTGTATTTATTATTTAAATACTTATGTTTGTATTATTCTCTGTTATTCTGTTTTTTATAGAAAACCACACATAAATACACCTCCAAAAGCAAGTAAACTGAGGGTCAGTGGTGACTAATAAAAGGGTAACTCCCTTAATTAAGACAGTCGTGCAGTCTTTAACTGGACACCCTGTAGTGGGTCAGTACCCCGATCCAGCAAATTTATTTAATGGTAAAAGGCTACCAATAGCCTGCCATTTCTTCAGTCCTCTATGTTTCGGTGATGTTGGTAAACATTCTGCCATTGCTCTTCACTTTTTTTCAGGAGAAAATCATATTACAAATCTCAATTCACATCATGAATCATGTCCAATATATTGATTAGTCAAAACAACTTAACTTAATCTATCTGCTCCTTTTAATGATTAGTATGCTTTTGGTCTCTTAGCTTTAGATTAATCTTACCTCAAATGTTAGATGTTGAGCATTGTGTCGGTAGGCAAACATACTTGTGTTTTATGCCAATAGTTCATATTAGCTGATGCTAAAATGAGCAAATCATACACATTACTAAGGAATGGTTAAAAGAACATGGACCAGTCAATCTTGCATAAAGCTCTTAACTTTTTTGTTGTCATTTTTGCTGTGTCCTAAAACTTAAAAAATCTAAATACATGCCCATATCATTAATATTTGTATTAAATTGTTTCATCTCATATAAGCACTGAAGTAAAAGAAATAATGCAATAATATTATTTTGGAGAAATACTGCTTATGAAACTCATGCATCAGAGCCAAATATGTGGTTTAAAATAGCACCTGGCATTAACTAACATTAACTAACTTCAACGTGCTCAGACAATGGGCCCAAAGAGGGTAGAGGAACCCCTTTAAAATAGATAAATCCAACAGAGAGCCGCCCAAATGTCCATTTAAAAAAAACTAAACTGTAAAAAAAAAAAAAAAAAACCTGTGTCGAGACACCTGCATTTTGTTATATTTGTTGCGTTGCATGTAGTTTTAGCGCAAGAAAGTTTCTTTTTTCAATAGCCTGTCCACTATCCACTGATTCAGTCGGGTAGCAGCTTAGTCAAAGTTTGAATATTCGTACGTAGTCACTTCAGGTGTAATTTTTTATCTGTTCCTTTATGTAGCCCTAATCATGAATGTCACTTGCAGTTGTTTAGGTGTGTTTTCAGTTTGTCTCCAGTTCACAGGCCTTCCTGATCTGAAACACACACCAAACTTTGTTTTAAATGTTTCACTAAACATACTTTTAAAAACATTCTCAAAACATTGCGGTGTAGTAGGACTAAATAACCAGTATTTCACTTCATAACAATTTGATACTATTTCAGAGTAGTAACCAATATGCACAACCTGGTTTTGCACAACTCAGGTATATTGAACAAATCCTCTGAAAAGAAACCCTCAGTAAAAATCTATCTTGCATACCTGCAGGTGAATACCTGTGAACATGTTCTGTTTTAGAATGTCTAGATTAGAATAATCAGCTGAGAAACAATCAAATGGCTTCGAGATTGTTGTTCATCAGGTTAGCTTCACTTTCACTGAACTGACTCACCAACAGTGATTTTTAACTCCTCCCGTATTTTTCCATGAATATGGAACAGATAGAAATTTGTCACTATTTTCCAGAAGTCTCTATTTAATGTCCATTAGAGGGCGCCACTAAAGCACTTGATAAGAACTCCGGCTCGATGAGTCAGGAAATATATTTCTTTTCCCGCCATTTTAATCTGACCTGCATTTATTTAAAAAACTGAACTGAAACTGAACTGAAATTATATATAAATTATGAATGATGATCATTTCTGTGAATTTAGGGTACAATGAACTTGAAGTCAGTCTACGTTTAGGAAGCATAGCTGAAATTATATATATATATATATATATATATATATACAGGTGCATCTCAATAAATTAGAATGTCGTGGAAAAGTTCATTTATTTCAGTAATTCAACTCAAATTGTGAAACTCGTGTATTAAATAAATTCAATGCACACAGACTGAAGTAGTTTAAGTCTTTGGTTCTTTTAATTGTGATGATTTTGGCTCACATTTAACAAAAACCCACCAATTCACTATCTCAAAAAATTAGAATATTTTGACATGCCAATCAGCTAATCAACTCAAAACACCTGCAAAGGTTTCCTGAGCCTTCAAAATGGTCTCTCAGTTTGGTTCACTAGGCTACACAATCATGGGGAAGACTGCTGATCTGACAGTTGTCCAGAAGACAATCATTGACACCCTTCACAAGGAGGGTAAGCCACAAACATTCATTGCCAAAGAAGCTGGCTGTTCACAGAGTGCTGTATCCAAGCATGTTAACAGAAAGTTGAGTGGAAGGAAAAAGTGTGGAAGAAAAAGATGCACAACCAACCGAGAGAACCGCAGCCTTATGATTGTCAAGCAAAATCGATTCAAGAATTTGGGTAAACTTCACAAGGAATGGACTGAGGCTGGGGTCAAGGCATCAAGAGCCACCACACACAGACATGTCAAGGAATTTGGCTACAGTTGTCATATTCCTCTTGTTAAGCCACTCCTGAACCACAGACAACGTCAGAGGTGTCTTACCTGGGCTGAGGAGAAGAAGAACTGGACTGTTGCCCAGTGGTCCAAAGTCCTCTTTTCAGATCAGAGCAAGTTTTGTATTTCATTTGGAAACCAAGGTCCTAGAGTCTGGAGGAAGGGTGGAGAAGCTCATAGCCCAAGTTGCTTGAAGTCCAGTGTTAAGTTTCCACAGTCTGTGATGATTTGGGGTGCAATGTCATCTGCTGGTGTTGGTCCATTGTGTTTTTGAAAACCAAAGTCACTGCACCCGTTTACCAAGAAATTTTGGAGCACTTCATGCTTCCTTCTGCTGACCAGCTTTTTAAAGATGCTGATTTCATTTTCCAGCAGGATTTGGCACCTGCCCACACTGCCAAAAGCACCAAAAGTTGGTTAAATGACCATGGTGTTGGTGTGCTTGACTGGCCAGCAAACTCACCAGACCTGAACCCCATAGAGAATC
The DNA here is from genome assembly GCF_019703515.2 of Myxocyprinus asiaticus. Classification (NCBI taxonomy): domain Eukaryota; kingdom Metazoa; phylum Chordata; class Actinopteri; order Cypriniformes; family Catostomidae; genus Myxocyprinus; species Myxocyprinus asiaticus. The sequence continues at coordinate 8,914,777 of NC_059357.1, read as the reverse complement.
TATGGGGTATTGTCAAGAGGAAAATGAGAAACAAGAGACCAAAAAATGCAGATGAGCTGAAGGCCACTGTCAAAGAAACCTGGGCTTCCATACCACCACATCAGTGCCACAAACTGATCACCTCCATGCCACGCCGAATTGAGGCAGTAATTAAAGCAAAAGGAGCCCCTACCAAGTATTGAGTACATATACAGTAAATGAATATACTTTCCAGAAGGCCAACAATTCACTAAAAATGTTTTTTTTATTGGTCTTATGATGTATTCTAATTTTTTGAGATAGTGAATTGGTGGGTTTTTGTTAAATGTGAGCCAAAATCATCACAATTAAAAGTACCAAAGACTTAAACTACTTCAGTCTGTGTGCATTGAATTTATTTAATACATGAGTTTCACAATTTGAGTTGAATTACTGAAATAAATGAACTTTTCCACGACATTCTAATTTATTGAGATGCACCTGTATATATATATATATACAACCCCAATTCCGAAAAAGTTGGAACAGTGTGAAAAATGCTAATAAAAGGGTCAAACAATAAAAATAAAAATAAAAGTGATTTGTAAATTATATTCACCCTTTGCTATATTGGAAGCACTACATTATATTATGTTTTTCCTTATAAATGTCCTTGTTTTTTAAATGTACAGTAATTTCAAATCAGATGATTGCAACACACTCCAAAAAAGTGAGACAGGGGCAATTTAAGACTAATAACAATTTGGCGAGTTAAAATAACAAGGCAATGTGAAACAGGGGATGTTAAACAGGTGAGGCAATCATGCCATGGTATATAAGAAGCCTCCAAAAAACAGCCTACTCCTTCAAGAGCAAGGATCATTCGAGACTTGTCAATTTGCCAACAGATGCTTCAACAAATAATCCAGGTACTTTGAGAACAATATTTCCCAAAGACAAATTGGAAGGATTTTGAGCATTTCACCCTCTACAGTGTACAATATAGTTAAAAGATTCAAAGAATCTGGTCAAATCTCGGTGCTTAAAGGGCAAGACGAAAGCCACTTCTGAATGTGCATGATCTCTGATCCCTCAAACATCACTGTCTTAAAAAACATCATTCATCTATAATGGATATCATGAACATGGGCTTGGCATTACTTTAGTAAACCTTTGTTAGTCAACACCATTCACCGCTGCATCCACAGATGCAAGTTAAGACTTTACTATGCAAAGCAGAAGCCCTACATCAACACTGTCCAGAAGACTTCTCTGGGCTCGGTGGAAAGTAGAACAGTGGAACTGTTGTTTTTGGTCCAATGAGTCCACATTTCAAATAGTTTCAAATAGTTTTTGAAAAACACTGCCATCGTGTTCTCCGGGCCAAAGAGGAAATGGACCATCCAAGCTGTTATCAACATCAGGTCCAAAAGCCAGTGTCTGTATGGGCCAGGGGTGTGTCAGAGCCCATGGCATGGGTAACTCGCACATCTGTGAGGGCACCATTAATGCAGACAGATATGTAAAAATTTTAGAGCAGCATATTCTGCCATCCAGCACCGTCTTTTCCAGGGACGTCCCGGAATTTTAAGCAGGATAACTTCAAACCACATACTGGCCGAATAAGCAGAGAGTGTGGGTGCTAGGTTGGCCTGCCTGCAGTCCTGATTAGAGATCGACCGATATATGGGTTTTGCCAATTAATAGGCACTGATAACAATTTCTGGAACTATCGTTATCTGCAAAAATCCACACCGATATTTTTCCCCCATTGTGTCCGGTGCTAGAGCGGCTGGGAAGGGTCTGCTGTCCTTATACAGTATGAAAGCGGCCTCTAGAGGCGAAATAAAAACTATCACTTCACTGATGCCTTGTGGTGTTTGTTTTGACACATGAAACTACACTCTGCATGGAGCGGAACACTTCAAATGCGGATTTAAAACATCAACAATGAAAAGGTATGTATACAGTACACTACAGTACATGTTTTCATATCATTATAAAGTAATTTATTGACTAGATGCTGCATTAGTAGAGAACAGCAGTATGTTTGCCGACAGAGCTGAGAAGATGCTAACATTAAAGCTAACCACAAGTGGTTAGAACAATGTAAAAAAAATACAAGTCCTACTCAAATGTTTAAATGTCACAATTGTTACCATCTATTACCATCTATTTGCATTAGTTTATATCCAGCTGGTCACATTTATGCATTCGTTAGCCAGCTAAGTTGCATATTTAAAGCTAGTGATGTGAGAAAGCAAATTAATATCTTCATGCAGCCAAGAGAAACGTATAGGCTAATCAGAAATGCATTTGATTTCAATTAAAAAAAATTATCCTCACTGTAATGCGATGACTTCAGATCAATCACATTATTGTGCTAAAAAAGGCTAGACACAGCACAACAAAGACAATTTAACAGAAAGCAGGTGTCTCGGTATGCTTTTAGAGTTATTTTTAATTAGACACATCATCTAAAAAACAGCGCTGAATAACGTTGAATAAACTAAAACAATGGGAAACAAAGACATTCGTCTAGCGCGCGTTTACACAGAAAAACAAATGGATGGTTGCAAAAGCGTTCGGTGTGAACAGCCCCTTACAGTTGGTTGAGGTCTTTGGCCATTGCGTCTTGCTCTCTTATAAGGGTTTCTCAGATTAAGCAATGAGTTGTTTAAATGCATTGTCAGGAAAGATGTTCATCTTGGAAATGTGTGTCTCGAGATCCTCGTGTTCGGTTCCAGTCTGTTGTGTTCCATATGTTTGAACAGCCATTGGCCTGGGCTCACCACTGAGTTCAGCCGAATACCACTGCTATCTGTGAATATTGCTACTCTACATACAGCTGTACTGAATAAAAACAATGTGGTATTTCTCAGATATTATGAAGCTTGAGTCTGGAGTAGTAGGAATCAGTGCAAGTGTAACACCATGTGATCTGTCTATTGAAGCGCGCTGTCTATTTATTTATTTTATTCACATTAGTTGAAAATGAAATGCTCCTTTTTAACAGCCAGGATAGGAATGTTCTATGCAATAAAATAATGGTGCTGAATGGTTTATGTATTTATTGCGCCCTCTTGTGGACTCAGGAAACAATGTCAATTTAAAAACCAGCTGACCTTAATGTTCGAATATTAGTTCATATATATTAATATCTATATATTTATTTCATTAAAAAAAGTACAATACATTTTCATGGTTCAATCAGTATTGTTTATTTTTAAAAATTTAAGTTCAGCACTATTTTACTTGAGTGTTATTTTTTCATTCAGTATCAGTTTGAAAAACTATCGGTTGATTATTCGGTTATCGGCAGGTACTGCCCAACTTAGTTATCGGTATCGGTAAAATCCACTATCGGTCGATCTCTAGTCCTGATCATCTCCAATTGAGAATGGGTGGTGCATTATGAAGCGCACAATATGGCAACGAAGACCCTGTACAATTGTGCAGCTGAAGACTTGCATAATGGATGAATGGGGGGAAATTCCACTTTTTAAACTTAACAAACATGTGTCTTCAGTGCCTAAAATGCTTAAGTGTTATTATAAGAAATGGTGATGTTTCACAGTGGTAAACACTCGACTGTCCCAACATTTTTGGAGCGTGTTGCAGTCATCTGATTTGAAATTACTGTACGTTTTCAAAAAAGCAATGAAATTGACAAGGTAAAACATCATATAATATTTATTTGTAGAGCTTTCAACATAGCAAAGGGTGAATATAATTTACAAATCACTCTTTTTTGTTTTTATTAGCATTTTTCATACTGTCCCAACTTTTTCGGAATTGGGGTTGCGTGTGTGTATGTATATGGTCAGCACTTTGGTCCTAATAAAGTGCCCGACATGGTCTTCTGCTGTTGTAGCCCATCCGCCTCAAGGTTTGGCTATTGTGCATTCTGAGATCCTATTCTGCTCACTACAATTGTACAGAGGGGTTATCTGAGTTACCATAGCCTTTCTGTCAGCTCGAACCGGTCTGGCCATTCTCTGTTGACCTCTCTTACCAACAAGGCAGTTTCATAAGCAAACTGCCGCTCACTGAATGTTTTTTGTTCTTGGCACCATTCTGAGTAAACTCTAGAGGCTGTTGTGTGTAAAAATCCCAGGAGATCAGCAGTTACAAAAATACTCAAACCAGCCCGTCTGGCACCAACAATCATGCCATGGTTGAAATCACTGAGATCATATTTTTTTCCCCATTCTGATAGTTGATGTGAACATTAACTGAAGCTCCTGACCCGTATCTGCATGATTTTATGCATTGCTCTGCTGCCATATGATTGGCTGATTAGATAAGTGCATGAATAAATAGGTTTACAGGTGTACCTAATAAAGTGCTCAGTGAGTGTATATACAGTATATATATGACACAAACAACATGAAATATCTATCTAAATCTGGGTCCTGAAGCAAAACCAGTAGAGAACCACTGGTCTAGAGGAACTGGGGAAATTGAATGGGGGGGGGGGGGGGTCTGATTAGCTGATTAGATCCATTCTCTAAACAAGAACACTTCAGAGACAGCACTGCAGTTTATAGCTTTCATTACTAGACCTCTTTGCAAAAGGAAATGACACAATTAACAGCCCTGATTACAAGGGAGAGGTCTAGAAACAAAGTATAAGTCTTATTTGGCCTGGCTGGTTTCCCGGACAGCAAGTGAGAACAAAGTTTGCTCACACACTCCTATCGGGACTTCAGAGTTCAGACAGCCAGACAGCCAGACCTTTATGAAACACTTTCACCTGTTACTCTCTGAAAAGGAAATCTGCTAGAAGGGAAACTATGTTGTGTATGTGTGTGTGCATGTATTAAGTTTGTGTATGTATGACTCATGCTGTGTGGGAGACTCCACCCTGTGTAGGAGGGTGTTTGAGCTTGTTACATACTCCGTCCTGGGAAGAACTGCCCAGGCAACAGCTCTCTTTGTTCAAATATCAGTTAAACTTTGGTAATGATCCTTCCAACTGTTCAATACCAAAGATATTTCGCTTGCTTTAAATACAAAATGACCAATGTGGCAAAAGCACAGCACACTCAGAGGATTAAGTGTGTATCCAATGTGTTTGCTTTTTAATTAAAGACTACTGTCCTACTTCAGCTTATATAGTCTAATGAAATCATTGCTCCTCTCCTCTGCTGCATGTTGCATACATTTGTCAAAATCAGCTGCTGGCAACCACAAGCTCAACTGAACACAATGAATCAAATTGAACCCTGAACATAAGGTACTTGTGGCCAATAAATCTCAAGAAGAGAAAGGTAATCACTCATCTTACCAAGAACCTGTAGAATTCACAAGCAAAAGATTTATGGATGATATTAACTGATATTTCTAAGTGACAAAATGGGAAAGAGTTTGTTGTCTAAATATCAGATTCATTACTTATAGTGGCAGTGAGTAGAGTGGGTGTCCAGACAGTCCATGGTTACTGTACGAACTGTTAACAGTAGTAACAGGATCAATTTGTACACATAGAAATATCTTGTCCACTTTGATCCAATCAAATTCCTCAACTCATTGGATGGGTCTTTATTATGCCATGACACCCACACAATTTTAATCAAGGTTGTTTTGAAATAGTGAAAGCGAACTTTTTAATCTGCTCTCTGGACCTGACAGTCTGTCCTTAAGCCCGCCGAAACTGAACCTAGAAATGTCTAATCCAAATAGTTTTGAGAACTAAGCAAAAGCAACTAAACTGGAGTCACCTTCCAAGACTGAAATAACCTAAAGCTTGCAGAGACACAAAAATCCTCACATATAACACCAACATTATGGATTATTTTATATAAATCTATGTTAATCTTCAGCCATTGGCAAAGGTCTCTCATGCATTTTATTTCTCATCCTCCTCACACGTGGTGTATGAGATATGTATATGATGGTGGATTACACTTAACACTGTGACCCGGTTGACCTGATGTGATACGATGAGGTCATGCTTATACATTAAGCCTTTCTGTGCTCGAGTGATTTCATGCTTTGCCGGGGAAGGTGTAGGATCACGGGGGATTCAAAGACTTTGCACTTTCTTGTCCGGGACTCTCACAGCACAAATGAGAACAGGAAGAGGCATGTTAAGGTGTTGCTTTAATCAACTAATTCACATTTTTAAGGAATTCAAGATTACAGTTTGAAAATATGACAAGCCTAACATTGTTAGAATTTTCACCATTAAAAAAAAAGGTAGCTCAGCAAGCAAAGAAGCTGACTATCACACCTGGAGTCGCAAGTTAGAATCCAGGGTGGGCTGAGTGGCTCCAATCAGGCTTCCTAAGCAACCAGTTGGCCCGGTTGCTAGGGTGGGTAGAGTCACGTTGGGTTAACCTCCTCCTGATCGTTATAATGTGATTCTTGCTCTCTGTGGGGTGCGTGGTGAATTGTGCATGGATGCCATGGAGAATAGCATGAAGCCTCCACACTCGCTAGGTCTCCGCGGTAACGCGCTCAACAAGCCACATGATAAAATGCGCGGATTGACGGTCTCAGATGCGGAGGCAACTGAGATTCGTCCTCCGCCACCTGGATTGAGGTGAGTCACTACGCCACCACGAGGACCTAGAGTGCAATGGGAATTGGGCATACCGAAAAGGGGAGAAAATCCCCCCCCCCCCCCAAAAAAGCTGATATTTGTCCTCTGGACTTTTCCGAGCTAAACCCATACCAAGTCCAAATGGTGGATTTGTATACAGTATTCTTTGCGTATTGTTACTTTAGGCTGATTGAGCGACCATCCAGCCAATCACAGGTGAGATTCATGAGAGAAACAACCCTTACATAATAGGCCGTCAGTCAGACAGTCTAATCAACATGGCTCCGTTCATTTCTACAAAGTTGCTTTCAACAATGCTCATTTATCCATGTTTTTAATCTGCATTGATGTTGATCTAAATTAATAATTTAGAGATGAGGAACACACAAACGAGAGTTATTTATTGCCATATCATTCTTGATTGGCAGCATTACGTGAAATGCACTGCAGAAAAAAAAACAAAGGACAATCCTTCTTTAAAGCACACATTGTAAGTGGAGTTTATTCGTGATTGACCGATACAGGTTTTTTAATGGCCGATGCCAATATCCAGAGAGTATGGTGGCCAATAGACCGATGCTAGGGATGTGCCCAAAGACGAATACCTTATTCAGAAAGGCACGAATAATGACTTAAAAACAATTAACGGATTAATACGAATAATATAAAAAAATATTTCAGTTATTTCAGATTGGATAGGCGCGGTCTCACCTCCGTTTGTGGTCTCTGTTAATTGTGCGCATCTGGAGCTTATCAAGTGTAACATTAAGATACGACATCATATACACTTTCCACTTCTTGAAATGTCTATTTGTATCACACGATTCACACGTGATTTCCATGTATTAATTTATAGCCTAAACCTGAGCACAATGTTAAATTCCTGACCTGAATTGATGATTTCACGTCGGACATTTATATTCACATCAGCGATTAAGGTAATTATCTGGTTAAGACTTTATTCTGAAAAAAGTTTAAATGCTCCATAAAGATTTAAATGCTCCATAGAGTATTCATCTATTAGGAATATTCCCGAATGAAATCTGTTTAAAAGAGATAACTGCATATTTGCAGATGGTATATAATAGAAGTTTGATATATGCCTTTTATTGTTCGAAATTTTACAGGGAACTGTTGAGGAGAGACTGTTAGAATACCTGCTTCAGAGGAAGATATATGAACGCTCCACAGTTTGCTGGATCTGCTGAAGTTGTGTGAGGTTGATTTATTACATCTGTTTAAACGAGATATGTGCATATTTGCAGACGGTATATGATATTAGTTTTATCGATATTTGCCTTTTTATCATTAGACAAGACAGTTAAAAGTTACAGGGAACTGTTGAGGAGAGAGAGGGAGAATGAAATAGGCGAGCACTTTAACATAATGAGCTCAAACACGTCATGAGACTATGTTGCACACCGGCCTATTATTATAGTAACACGATGGCACGTAACAACAAAACAAACCATGACTGGTTGTTTATATGTCTCATTCACTTCACATGCAAGCAGGCGAGTCTCAGAGCCCTCAAGAAACAAATTAGCCAAACAGGAAAATGTATCAACCGATGGCAATTATTAAAACATTTGTGAGGTAAAGTTTGATCGGTTGTTTTTGCCAATTTAAGCAGATTACAGATTACTGGTCTGTGTTAAATATATAAAGCTATTTTTTAATATCAGCTCCTGTTTTTACCTCTACGTTGGTGTGCAGTTGACAAACTGTAGGGAAGAAGACTGATCTGCTGTGTTCTTAGAACCCTAAGGCATTTTACTGAATTAAATAGACATGTAGACATGCTTTTTTATACATGAAAACGTACAGACGTTATTGAAACTCATAATTATTATAAGACTATTATTGATGTCTTTTGATAAAAGTCATGCTCAACAGTTCACAAACTGTAGGGAAATTATAGATTTTCTTTGTTCTCATAATGCAAAAAATCTCTACTAAATCTCTTTGTAAGTCAGTAGACATACACATTTTAAAGGATTAAAATTTTCTTTTGATCGTTGATTCAGTGACTAATTTCATACAAGACACTCATTTGTCACTACCTTCTGACATCACCAGAAATGGTCACTGAATCATTAAATGGATCTGAATGAATTTTGGTGAATGTAATCAAAACCCTCGAGCCACTTGCATACATTTAATTCCCACAATGCACTAGCAGAGAGTAAAAAATTATTTTGTGCACATGCACAATTGTCATTATTGTAACTAATTAATTTATTCAGGACCAGCTTGTGCTCAGTCTTTTATTGTCATGTGTGAAACAGAAGCAAGTGCTCCACAAGATGTCCTTTATTTTTGCAGCTAATTTTGCAAAATTATGCACTTATTTTGCAATACTTGAATCTTTAAAATGCTACAAATATTAAAAGTAAATAATAAGTATATATTAATATAATACTTACTGTATATCATATTTATTAATATATACTGTAATATATTAATACTGCACTGAAAGTGTTGGGTCTGTGTGAGCCACCTACTGACAGCTGTGTCCCCCACCCCCACTTTTAAAATGACTGCTACGCCCCTGGGCTACACTGTAAAAAAGTGGTAACCTGCAATTGTTACCTCAAAGAGCTGTTTCTAGGCTGCTTGATCTAATACTTGAAGGAATATTCGGGTTCAATACAAGTTAAGCTCAGTCCACAGCATTTGTTGCATAATATTGATTACCACAAAAATAAATTTCGACCTGTCCCTCCTTTTCTTTAAAATAGCAAAGATCAAGGTTGACGCACTTACAATGGGAGTGAATGGAGCCAATTTTTGGAGGGTTTAAAGGCAGAAATATGAAGCTTATAATTTTGTAAAAGCACTTACATTAATTCGTCTGTTAAAACTCATGTATTAGTTGAGCTGTAAAGTGCTGCTGGTGAAAGGTGGTGATTTATCGGGGGGGAGGAGAACTTAAATATTGATCTGTTTCTCACCCACACCTATCATATCACTTCAGAAGATCTGGATTTAACCATTGGAGTTTTATGGATAACTTTTATTCTGCCTTTATGTGATTTTTGAAGATTCAAAGTCTGGTCACCATTCACTTGCACTGTATGGACCAAAAGCGCTAGATATTCTTCTAAAAATCTACATTGGTGTTCTGCAGAAGACAGAAAGTCACATATTTGGGATGGCATGAGGGTGAGTAAATGATGTGATTGTTTTTATTTGTGGGTGAACTATCCCTTTAAGAAAGAGTTTTGACTTGAATGAAACCACATGAAGCACATTTTAGGTTACCACTTTTCCAGTGCTCAGTGTTAAAAAATAAACAAATTCTGAGGTAACATCAAAAAAATGTAGGCCATCTAATTTATCTGGTTTTATTCAGTTCAGAAATGTTATATAATCTGAATAAATGTACCATGCAAATTAGGTTATACCAGCCAAAGTAACTGTTATGTGTTAGATCAAGTAGATCATTGAGAGAACAGTTGCAGTTTGCCACTTTGTTCTGTGTATGCCATATAAGCTCCCTTAATCAGTGCGGGTATTTTGCAGTAGCATATATGAAATCTAGCTCACATTGGTCTGACATGCGGCTTCTGTTCTCTCCACCTCCCTCGCATGTGCAGCCCACCCCTGAATGTAAAGCTACTACTCCCACCTCCTGCTGTCACCACGATAATTCTGAGATGGAGATATAGAGAGACGCGTCCTACGGATGGATATTTAATCGAAAGCACATCTGAGGACACATTATAGAGGAAAAGCTGTTGTCATTGCTCACTGCTGGTTTTGAGAGCGCTGATGAGGTCCTGAGGGTTGAAGAATTGGTTTGCTGATTTTATTATTGTGTGTTTATGTTACGCTACCTAAGGGCCAAATTTCCCAGTTATCTTTTCGTTCTTATTATTGCTGATTTTTTTCCACCGCCACCCTGAAGTTCATTGTTGTCATCTTGGCCGCCGGGATGGTGGCGTTTATCGGAGCGGTCATCTGCATCATCGCCGCGGTCCACGGTGGATCTCCACCGGTATCCGCGGCCGCTGCACAGCCCCTGGCCGACAACCAGTCTCTGTCACCGGACGCGAGCGGAAAAACGTTTTCCTCAGCACGGGCAGGACCGCTGGACGCTCTCCATGGTACTGACGCGACCAGTAGGGATAGAGGGGGACCGGAGGCGACTACCTTTTACGGTTTTACTGGGGTAGGAACCGGAGGCAGCGAACAGCAGGCCACTTACAGCAGACTAATCTGCACCCCTGTGCCCGCCGGTGAGTGCAACCCGAAAAACTTTCAGCCACAAGCGGACGACCAGTCACTGTATGCGGGACAGGACTGGGGATATCTCCGAACCACAGCCGAAGAGCTCCGGCGAACCGTCCTCCAGCAGAAAGACGAGATTCTCACGGATCAGAGAACAATACGGCAGCTAACGGGAAAGCTTTCGGAATGCGAAAGTGAGTTGAAGGGACGGAGGGTCCCGGAGCGGAGCGCGGCGCTTTCGGATACAAGAAAAGAAAACAAGGACCAACTCATGATGCGGGACGATGCGGGATCCTCAATGCTGACGACTCATGCGGTTGAGGATCTGGTGCATGCCATAACTCAAATGAAAGACCGCATTGAGAAACTGGAAGTAAGGCACAGATTATTTTTTTTTTATTCGCAACTAGTTTATGTGATAGAGGTTTCGCGGTAATCCATTTTATAAAGTAGAGATGGGACATAAGTGTCTGACCTGTTGATTAACACGTTGGGTATCATCAGGTTTACAGAAAAGTAGCAAAATATTCGTCCGCACAGAACGCGTGCTTGAGTTCCGCCTGCGCTATTTTTTAATTGTCGGTGTAGGCTAGTCTACAATTTTCTTTTTTCTTTTTTTTTTTTTTACACGAAATAGCTCAACTTTTAAAAACGCGACTTTTGGGGCCTTTGGCTACGTCCGTGGTCCGTCCGTGCTGTTTTTCAATTGTTTTTCTGTGAAAACATGCGGTAGACTGACGTATTTTACCGTTGCGCCATCGTCTCGTTGTTTTGCAGTCTCTTGCAGGAGCGTCGCGTTTTTTAGACGCCGCATCACGTTAAAAAAAAAAAAAAAAAAAAAAAAATTAGACTGTTTAATAACGCGTCTCAAGACTCCTGCGTTCTTCTCTATTCGTGGCGCTGCATCTATAGCTTTATTTAGCGCAACGATGCGTTCTGTTCCATTCCGCTGCGCTATTGCTATTCTTTAGTTCTTCAAACGCACCACCAACACAATACAAATATTTTGTCAGGTAACTAAAATGTCCATCATATGTTTACGTCTATTAAAGAACTGCTTTTATAGAAGTCAAAATATTATTTAACACATGAATCAACCTGACTAAATTAGGTTACACTGACATACATTTTAAAGTGTCCGGATAAGCTAAAAAAATTTTTTTTTCCATTTTAAGAACCTTTTATTGACTGTTTTAAATACTTATCAAACAGTGCTGCAGCTTGTGTCATTAAGTTTCTGCTCACGTTCAGTCGCGCTTGTGATTTATCGTTGTGCGCTAGCCACTCGTCCCTGATTGGGTTGCGATGGAAATATCGGCTATGTGCAGTGTTTTCATGTTTTATGATCTGACCGAAGCAGCAAATTACATCCTCATCAGCACTACCTCACTGGTTCATCTGATTAAACCTTCTAGATCTGATCTAAATCTGATCTAGACGGCAATCTAGACTTTATAAGCCTTGATGTAACGTGGGAGAGGATAAACTCCGCAATTTAGCGTTTTAAGCCTCGTTTTATATATTTTGCAGAATAATAAAAAGGTTAAATGTCAATATGTGAATGTAAATTAGGCTAGGCTATAAATGTATGTTAAAAACCAAGGATACATCAGCATGTTCCAAGAATATAACCAAAGCATGCAAGACAGCAGGGGGGGAGATTAGAAATATGACAAGCACCACTGAAACCATATTATGGACCCCTGAAGCTGTGAATGGCAGCTCTACAGTCTGGCTGGTGCAGTTCCTGTCACATAATGTCTTTGAAATCATTCATTTCCAATGCAGTACAGAGCAGAATAGAATAGAATAGAATCTGTTATCACAACAGGGGCCAATGACAATATTATGTTGGGATGCTTTTAAATTGGTCTCATTAAACATCCAGTTTCCCTCACACATAGTAATATTTGCTCTGATAACAATCCAATTCAATTATGTTTCTTTTTACATGATGCTATGTATAATGAATTTTGGTCTGGATTCAGTTTCATTCAAAATAAGAAACTGATGCAAAACATTGTGTATGAACGTAGTAATTTTGATGGTTTATTAAATTTTTTAATTGATGCATTACATTTTCACTGTCAATTTGATGCATTTCGATGATGTGCTTTTACATGCCTAATAATATTCATACTGTAAATCCACCAAAAATGCACAAATAGCAGTAAATAGCACAAATATGATTGCTATCTTTTTCACAGTTTGAAATGGCACCACCAGAATTCAATCACACAGACACAAGCTCACAGAAAACCGCAGGCGCTGTCTCTAGCACTTCACGTAAGCCAGTGGCAGCAGCACAGAAACGAGTGGAGGACCTGGAAGGAGAACTGAAGAGAAAGATAAAACTGCTGGAGGAAGAGAGAAAAGCTCTGCGCAAAGAAACACAGAAACACCAGGAGCGTATTGAATATGGACTGGATACCGTACACCAGCGAATAAGCAGCCTGGAGAAAGGTGAGCTAGAGGTCAGGTTTACTGCAGGCAGAAATATTGACTTAGAAGACTGAGTTTTTAAACAAGTAATAAGCACATATTTAGAGCAAGGATAGAGAGAGAGAGAGAGAGAGAGAGAGAGAGAGAGAGAGAGAGAGACCTGTTAGAGACCTGTTTTCCAGAGCAGAGACCTGTTTCCAGCATAAAGCCCAGGGGAAATGTTTGTGATTAGGCCTTAGGGAAATTACTGTGTGCCCAATGTGGATTTTTTCAGGTAGTAGACCTATCACTGAAAGCATTAAACCAATCATGTATGTTAAGTTTAACAATACTTGATCACAGGACTATACTTAAAGGGATCGTTCACCAAAAAATGAACATTTTCTCATCATTTACTCACCCTGATGCCATCCCATATGTTTATGCCTTTCTTTCTCCTGCAGAACACAAACAAACATTTTTAGAAGAGCTCTGTTGGTCCTTACAATACAAGTGAATGGTGACCAGACCTTTTAAGGTCCAAAAATCACATATAGGCCACATAAAAGTAATCCATAAGACTCCAGTGGTTAAATCCATATCTTCAGAAGCAATATGATAAGTGTGGGTAAGAAACAGATCAATATTTAAGTCCTTTTTTACTATAAATCTCCACTTTCACTTTTAAAATGTGAAAGAATTTGAAAGTGAAAGTGGAGATTTATAGTAAAAAAGGACTTAAATATTGATCTGTTTCTCACCCACACTTATCATATCACTTCTGAAGATATGGATTTAACCACAGGAGTCTTATGGATTACTTGTATGTGAACTTTATTTTATTTTTGGACCTTAAAATGTCTGGTCACCATTCACTTGCACTGTATGGACCTAGAGAGCTGAGATATTCTTCTAAAAATCTTTGTTTGTGTTCAGCAGGAGAAAGAAAGTCATACACATCTGGGATGGCATCAGGGTGAGTAAATGATGAGAGAATTTTCATTTTTGGGTGAACTATCCCTTTAAGCATGGAGAACACAACAGTGTATTTGATAAGATGTACTGTTTTGGGTACAGTACAACTTAAGCACTATTGATAGCATACAGTCGATTCCCACAGACAACCATTTTTTACTCATATCCCAGTTTGTAAAAACAAACCAACAGTAATAAAGTTGACAGAAATGAATTTGCAATGTAAGTCTGTAGGAAGGCATTCCGAAGCAGCTTGTACAATCTTTTTATATGTGGACATTTTCAATCTATTTTATATTTGTTATAACTGTAAAGTTGTCTAAAACATCCTCTTAGTGGTGGGACTACTATTCTAGGCGAATTAACTTCTAGTAAAGCGTTACAACAGTAATTCCTGTAGGTGGATTTTTCTCTATGTAAATAGTCTCTTTCTGGTATCCTTGTATGTACCATGCGAAATTAAAAATGTTTTCTGACTTTACATGGTCATGACATGAGTGTAAATATGCAGCATGTACAGGATTACATGCAAACTAATATACATACACTTTGCACAGACAGGTTAGTAAGGTTAGGAAGGTTAGTGTTTGCAGCACAATAGTCTAATGTTAACACATATAATATTTAAATCTTGTGGCTATACTTTCTAAATACTGTGTATTTTAATGTTTATCCTAGTGCAATACATTGCCCCATTGACTTCCATTGTAAGTTCATCACTGAACATATTCTCACATAATTTCTTTCTCTAAGGTCTGTCTGAGAACAAGTTTTCAGAGGGTTACAGGCTCTCATTTCCCATACGAAGCAGCTCCATGTATGCCATTGTAAAGCAGGAAATCCCACCCCTTCACGCTCTGACTGTCTGCATGTGGCTCAAGCCTGCCAAGAGCATCATGGGAACAGCCGTTTCATATGCCGTATCTGATCAGAGCCATGAGTTTGTGCTACAGCAGTTGGTTCATGGACCCATCGAACTTGTAATTAATAATGAGGTAGAGCATTACAACATAACTGATCACTGACTTCACTCAGATATATAATGGGACATAATGTCTCCTTTAATGGTTGATAGGCACCATTGTATTTAGCTTTAAAGGTGTCATGACATGAGGAATCAAATTTTCCTTGATGTTCTGATATATATAGGTCATTGTACTTTAAAAACATCACTCTGCAAAAAAAAAAACCAAAAAAAAAAACCCAAAAAAAAAAAAATATATATATATATATTTATATATATGTATATACAACTTTTGAAACTAAGCTGCCAAAACGACCCGTTCTCTACTTCTGCACATTGTGATGTCACACTGTGGTAGAAATTTGAATCTGACCACCTCCACAACAACACATAAACACCTACTTTACCTTATCACTTCCATAGCACGCCCAGTAGTGGTGAGTAATTAGATGGCAAGTAGAGAGAGCAGGTCAGTCAGGAGCAGAGAGCCAGTTATAACAATGGGCATTTACTGTCAAGTCTTAAAGGAGAAACAGCACCAAAACTGAATGTTTCTGACTGAGGGTCAGAATGAGGGTGGAAAATTATCATGTTTTACAAATATATGACTCTGTGTGTGTGTGTGTGTGTGTGTGTGTGTGTGTGTGTGTGTGTGTGTGTGTGTGTGCAACAAGCTTTACTTATGTAATAAGTGAACCTCGAAAAACATATATATATAAAAAAAAAAAAAAAAGACAAATCATGACCCCTTTAAATTTGATCAGCTTGCATCCTTTTTTATTGTCTACGCTTTTAAAAATGTTTTGGTAAAAAATAAACCGATTCTGTCAGTTTGACCTTTGACAGTGCTCGTACTGTGTGCTAAAGCAATCAAATTGTTTCGCCCTTGTTCCCAGTGTGTTCAGCTTTTCAGTGATGTAATATTTGATAGTAAGATAATCTCTGCTGCTTTCTCTCAAAATAACAGCTTCAACCTAGGCTCTTACAGGGTCTTAACTATGCAAGCATGTGGACCTCAGGGCTTCACATATGCTGCTCTCAGCTGAAAACATACTGTTGAATTTGATAAACTGTAATTCAGAGTCTTTATTCTTCCATTCTCTAGGTAGCACTGTTGCCCCTGAACTTGACAGTGGGCAGATGGCAGCATATGTGTGTGAGCTGGAACCGGTGGTCTGGAGCGTGGCATGCCTACTTAAGGGGCAAGCAAAAGAGTGAAGGAAATGACCTGGCAACACGGCACACCATTCGACCAGGAGGAACTCTCATACTCGGCCAAGAACAAGTACGGAAGACTTTGGCTGTTACAGTAATACAGTTTGCCACATTAATAGGGTGGTAGGTCAAGATGTGCAGCATTTGGGGTTTACACAATATGAAAAAATAAACATTAACACAAATTTAGGCTAAACTAAGATCTGTTTAATATACCTGATTGTAATCTGAGCAACAAGAAAAAACACACACAGATGGATGAACGGACGGATGGATGGATGGTCAGAAGGAGGGATGGATGGGTAGGTAGGTGGATGGATAAAGGATGGATGTAGAAGATAGATAGATAGATAGATAGATAGATAGTAAGTGGATGGATGGATGGACAGATGACGGATGGGTCGGTAGGTAGGTGGATGGTTAGATAAAGGATGGATGTAGATAGATAGATAGATAGTAAGTGGATGGATGGATGGACAGATGGACGGATGGGTAGGTAGGTAGGTGGATGGTTAGATAAAGGATGGATGTAGATGATAGATAGATAGATAGATAGATAGATATATAGATAGATAGATAGATAGATAGATAGATAATCTATCGTTGGAGCATCTATTTAAAATCTGATTACTATTTCCTGTCTCCTGCAGAGCTCGATGGGTGGTCTTTATTTTGAGGCATCGCGGGTTCTGGTCGGAGAACTGTCCCAGTTTAACATGTGGGATCGCCCGCTTTCACACTCAGAGATCTCTGCTCTTGCCCACTGCAGCCCAGGCATGCTGGGTAATGTAGTGCCCTGGACCAGCCGAGAGGTTGAGGTTTTCGGAGAGGTCACCAAGCAACCAGCCGATCACTGCGACCACCACAACACAGTGATGGGCTCCTGATGAGGAGTCATTTAAGGGTGTTCGTGGAACTTGAAAGGTGATATTTCACAGAATGACCAAGCTGCTCTTTTCTATACAATTAGTACACAGCACTTGGGAAAGGGAACTTGGGCTGTTGAGTTGGTCTATATGCTTCGTGCACTGTATACAAAGTCTTCTGAAGCCACATACTGTAATAGTATTGTCTGAGGAACAGACCAAAATGTAGGTAATTATTTATTGATAACCTTTACACATTCAACAAAATATCTCCTTTTGTGTTCAATAGAAGAAAGTCATACAGGTTTAGAATGAGTAAATGATAACATAATTTTCATTTATTGAGTGAACTGTTGCTTTAAACAAGTGTTTGAAAAACATTTAAATAAGCTTACATTTTATTTAAATAAACAAATTTTTTCATAGATACTTTTAGTCTTGCTTGTTATGTGTCTGAGGGGCAAACATCACTTAAAACACATGATGAGGGATCTTTAGACTCAGTGCATGGTGAAAGTATAATTTTGTTTTTGTTTTTCCACAGTTCAAATCAAATATTTGCATACTTGAGATTCGTTATTCTTTCTACCATGTAGTTGCTTTTAATTCCTTTTGAGAGAAACACCCGCAAACAGCTGGGAATCATCTCACTGTGTTGGTTATCAGTCTGCTGTTTTTATAGCTTGTTTTTATATGTTTGATCTTTTATTCTTTCTTTTTTTTAAATTTTTTTTTTAATTTTTTTTTTAAATACTTGAATCATGCTGTTTCTATGGTGATCACTCCAATAGACTGGATCCTATTGGTCAAGCTGGCCCCAGTTGAATTCTCCTCCATCTAAAACCTTTTTACATCACATCAAAATCACACTCAATTAGGATGAACAAAGAGGGAAGGGGGCTTAATGGTAACAGTTTAAGGATGACATCTGGCTAAACGAATAAGTCAGCAATATTTGTATTAATAGACATAAACATTTAAAGCCATGGTTTTAAAAACCCTTTACAACGTGGCATCTACAATAGCACGTGTTGTTTTTTAACATAAATCTGCAAATATCTACAGACATACAAATATCTTCTCATGCTGAGAAAGAAGCAAATATATATAGATTTATACAAAAATCTACTGAACAAAATATTATTTGTAAAATAAGCTAACAATATTCCATATAATGAATTTTTAATATTTATTTGTGTATTCCACAATGCATCTCTATGTAAATGTGAATGCTTATGTAAACTGCATCACACCTGTAATACACTGTATTGTACTTTATGTGGATTATACTCAATGTATTGTGTATGTAATATACAGCAGGCTGGACATTGCCTGTTTTGGTGGCCTTGCCAAGTAAAGATCCAAATATGGGGATGTTTTTATCATAGCATACATAACTTAAATTATGGATGTGGAAACATTTTTGTAAATGTTAGAGTTGTTTAATAGGCATGAAGTTTAAGACCATAACCTCACATGGTTGGGAATTGAGTTAACTTGTTTCTGAAAGAATTTTTTAGTACTGAATTTCCCTTTGCTTTTCACTCTGATGTAAAGTTTATTTGCTCTTGTTAGTGCAGTTTGCATTTCAATGGTCATTTGGTGATGGTTTTATTCTCTTTACATGAACAAACTTTATACCATATTCACAATTATTTTTATTTTATTTATTTAATTTTTTTTTTTACAAAGAATTGATAATGAAAGCCAATTTATTTGAATGACAATGTTTTGAATGCTGGAACAAGTTATTTTTTGTTTTTGCCTGATCATTTTCTACACTCGTTTTACTCGTTTATATTTTTCAAAATTGTTCTTCTCTTCTGGAATTTCTTACTTTCTTGCATCCTGTCTCTGTCTTTGTCTGTATTGAAATGGAGACCAAACGTGTTAAAATCTAAACTTACCATGAGAATTAAAATATATTGCACAACGAAAGTTGACTCTTTCGTTACTTTCTTTTTCCCTCAGATTAATAAGAGTTAGCAAAGAGTTTTTCCCTAGAAAGATCGCAACTTCTTTGCATGTACATGTCAGCTGAAAGCAAGGTACTGTATCCATGGGAATCACTTTGTTTTAAAAAGCGGTGTGGACTGTCAGGAAGTGGCAAAACTCATGAATATTAATTAGGTTATGTGGGTATATTATGTCAAATAATCTTTTACTATTTTAAAAATGTCATTCAACACCACTGATAATAGCCACAACGAGCACTCATATTATAACATTACAAATAACAAACTTCATCACTGGAACACCACTTATTATAACACACACGAAATGCAATGAAAACTCATGCTCAAGAACTGGAGATGTTTCTTCAGCATTAGACACTTACTTGATGAAAGCTATTTCAAAAAGTGGCAGAGACAAAAATAAAAAAATACATTGGCAAAGTCCAAAAGTGGCAGGGACATGTCCCACCCGTCCCACACATAAATTATGCCTTTGACTGTATCCATCCAAATCTGCTCTTCCTTTGTTCCTCTAATGAATGTTGCTGGGGGGGGAAAGCTTAAACAAGTCTTACTGGTCTCAGCTAGTCTCCCTGGTCTTTATGGTCTGTTTGCTAGTTTTAGACAGTGGTGAAAAAAGTACTAAATGTCCATACTTAAGTAAAAGTACAGATACCACACAAATTTATAACTTAAGTAAAAGTATTTTATTTTTTTTCTAGTGAAAAACAAAACAAAAAGCCTATCTAGGGACTTGAGATGCAAATTACCATGTGCTATAATCCATCTGTTTTTTGTTGTTGTTGTTGTTGTTGTGTTTTTTTTGTTTGTTTTTTTGCTGAAATTATGTTCTTGTGCTGTCCCTATGCAAATAAATAAATAATCAAAAATAAATTAATAGTTCAGTATACAATAAGCTAATGGTTTATGTGGATTAGGACTGGGCATTTAAATGGACATTAGCTGTATAAAATATAATTAATTCAAACAATTATAACAATAATTTTATTATGTGTAAATTCAACATATTTACTTATTCTGTCCATAAGCAATTCTGAGTTGAAGCTACCCCTTTTAAAAAACAATTAGCTACACAACAAGCTATTAACAATAGGGCCTAATAACATGGAAGTATTATCTTTATTACAAAATATAATTATCAGTATTAAACAGCATTTGAACAGATACACCAGTGTGTAAATAAATGTAAAAACGTTCATGTCAATAAATTAATCGAAAACAGTGGTGAACAACAGCATTTAACGAAATATTCAGCAACAAAAAATAAGTGAAATAATGCATAGGGTGTTCTGCATGAAACTCAGATGAATCGCCCTTTAATACGGTTCATGTTCATGAGTCCTCCGAACAAACTGATTCACTAAAATGCTTCATATGAGAGGGAGAGGGCAGTTTAGGAAAGATTCATATACATGTATTGTCCAAACGAACCGATTCACTGAAATGAATCAGACTTCTTAAAGATTCATATGAAAGAGCCGTTTAAATCAAATTCAAATAAATAAATAAAAAAACTTTATTGTATATCACCTAATGATAGAAAATTGTCTTAGGTTATCAGTCTTCTTGAACAGTGTACACATAAACAATTGCTTCCGGGACATTTTGCGAATGGAATTTTATTTTTCCAGGATAGACGGCCAAAAACCGGGACGATCCCAGGAAAACATGGATTGGTGGCAAATCGACATGAGCTCTCTTTACAGCACACGCAGGCGTAGGTACATATGTGAGTTTCAAAGTAGCTGAGACACAGCGAGCGGGTACCAAATTGAGTCAATACGGCACCCGGTTTTTCATTCATCATTATCTATGAATAAAGCAAAATCATGTAGTGGTAAACACTTACTTTAATCATCCACAGCCTCTTAGAAGAGTCCTCGTATTCTGTGGCTTATATACAATGATGAATACATGTACATAGTTGGGGTTAACTGCATCTTTGGAAGTGTTTAGATCAGCATGCCTCACTGGTCTGACACACACTGATCAAACACACTGCGCTCTGTTTATCAGCTGCTCTCTGCTCTCTTTTCACAAATAATGAAACAAACTTTTTTTAATCCATGTAACGATTAACGAGAGGATCTGTATCAGATTAAAAAGTATTTGTTTGGCTAAAAATTGTAGCGAAGTAAAAGTAAAAGTTGCAACAAATTCCAGTACTCAAGAAAGTACCCTTTTTGAAAAAGCTACATAAGTACAGTTACAAAGTTTTTGTACTTCATTACTTTACACCATTGGTTTTAGAGATGTTTTGGGCATTTGGCAGCTGGTCAGACTGGAAGAACAGCTAAGATCAGAAACTTTACATTAAAGTTTGACTTCGGTTAGACTGTGTTGAAGCACATGAAACACAAATATCCATGTTGTGAGAGAAAGAGACAATAAAATGGTTTCCCAAGAGGATGACTGGCCGTTTATTGTTAATAGGCTATTAGAATTGTTAAATGTGCTGTTGTATGTCCCCTCTGCTGTGCACCATTTCTGTTTATTGTTTTATTGGATTATTTAAAGATGCAATATGTAAAAATGTTCATGTAATATTCGCCCATTTTTTGCCAATGTGTGAACGGCTTGTAACGCAACTTAAAAAATGAGCCCTTCCCGGACTTCCTACGTTGCCTATTAAAGCCTGTAGACTGATTTTCATGCGAAGGGAGCGGGTCGCATTTGCCGGGAAAATCCAAAGGATGTGACGTTTATGCGTGCTCCCGAGAGCCTTGCCTCAGTAATCACTTCTCTTCTGCGTCAACAGACAGTCTGCAACACTAGGTAACCTAGGTAACTAGGTAAGGTTAACTTAGAGATGGAATCCAGCAAACGTCTGGCTCCCAGCACAACATCAACTCCTACACAAACTCAGAGTAAGCCAGAAAACAAAAACATTTATCTACTGAATCCCATCTGGCTAAGCGGGAACGTGATTGTGGTCGAGTGATAACTACAGTGAATATCAGCAGGGCATTTGATTCCTGAAGGGACCTTTGTTCGGTTTTGGGGATCAAAACTGACTCTGAATTGGCGTTCTTCTTATTGGACAGGTAAGCTTACATAACTGCAAAGCATGTAAACTATAGTGCCATAAGGATTGATCTGTGTAATTTTAGCTTAACTATAATAACACATGAAATGAATGCTAGATAATGTCTAAGATAATGCAAAAAGCTCCATTCATTAGTGTAATGTAACTTGATTATACAGAAAATATATACAATCAATTATTATAAAACAATAATGCATCAATATATCAAAATGACAGTGTGATGGAATCACATCAATACTGAATTGTGTCAACATATTTATAATGTACAGTCTATTTTATAAACAGCTACTGTCATCATCCACCAAATTTAGCTAACAGCTATTGATAAAGCTGGCTAGCTAGCTAACGCCGACATAGGCTATGGTATAACTGCAGTCAATGTATCATGCAAAGAAAAGTGATTACTTCAAACTACACTCTCACTGTAAAAGGGTTCCAGGAATAAGGAAGGGAGCAGGAAGCGGGGTGGCAGTCCAGGTAAGTCAAGTTTTAATGGACTGTCAGCTTCACAACTGTATGTGCACTTCAGCTTCGCACTTTGGGTTTCTTTGTTCCCGATTCTCTCTGACTCTCCGCGTTCTCGGCAGACTTTTCAAGCCTGTCTCCGTTGTCACTGTAATGAGACACAGGTGTTTAGTGTTAACAATCACCAGGAGATGGTCCTTACCGCTTCCTCTCTCTCCAGTGACAGACACATGACCACGTCCCGCTCCACACTCGCATAGTCAGACCTGTATCCATACTTTGTTTTAGCCCTGTTCCAGCACTGGAGAGTCAAATATAATATACAGTCTCAAAGTTTGTAGTAAAATAATCATAACTGTGTAATTTTAATTATGCTACCTCATCTGTCATCATGATGCCGGTGAATCACGTTGTCTCTTTGTACGTTATGTCATTGTTTTGGTCGATGCTTGCTCGCTCGTGTCCCTATGGAGTGTGTGCACAAGCACAAGCACAAGTGACAGGCAGCTGGCTGCAGTTCACTTAACGGCCACTGGTGTCATTAATAACAAGGGTTTTCATCTAAAACTATTTTTGTAAGTCATTAATAAGTTCTTAACTGTTCATACATGTAAAAAAAATGATATTTTGGGCATGTTAACTAACAAATATATAAACAACAAATAAAAAGTTATTAATTAATCTGCCTTTTTTTTTATAAGAAAATTTAAATAAATAATACAATTTCAAAATATACATTAACTACAGCAAAACCAGTGTGATACAATATTTCTGTGAAATTTGATCTAAATATAACATACTATATCATTTATAATAACATCTAATGTGAGAATTACTAGTTATCTGAATGAATTTCCTGTTACTCATTACTGCTCAGTACAACTTGGTGGTCAAAAGTTATGAAACCAACATATTCTTTTTCAACTAAACATTATCAAAACAACTGTACAACTCAAGTATACAACATCCATACTTCTTATTATGTTTTTAAGCTAAATCTATTCTATTTATTTGCATAAGCTGCTGAATAT